>NC_135623.1:16855957-17532957 GCF_053574225.1 Canis aureus | reverse complement strand
TCTTATTTTCCTTGCTCCTTCTTCTCTTTGCTCCTTCTTCTCTTTGCTCGTCGCCTGTCCTGACTCCTCTTTTTCTTTTTATTTATTTGCATGCCATTTGATTAAAAACGGATTTGAATTGGCTTTGTAAGATAGTACGGAAAAGAGATAGAATTAAAATAGCCATGGATTTTTTAAAAAGCCAGGTAGACCAAATTGTGTGTAGAAGAAATGGTAAAAGGAGAACGAGAAGGAAAAAGTAAGTTCAATGTGGCTAGGTGAGTTGTCCGAGAAGTAACAAACCACCTAGCCCAAGTTTTCTTTACATCAAGGGAAAATAGATGGTGACCTTGATCCCATTCTTAAGTGGTAAGCAGACCCCAGCCCCGGCCCCCCTCCCTGCCCCCACACTGACATTAGCCCGCAGATCTCCACGGAGACGCTTGCCAGCTATGATACAGGGTGGCATAGGGAGCCTGGAATCACATACAAAGAGTTTTCCTTTCCTCATCTTTCTTGCCTGAACCCATGTTGGATTGATTGACATGTTTTTGTTTGTTTGTTTGTTTTTCTGGCCAGGGCAGGCAGTGCCAGAGAGAAGCTGCCTGAGTGGAGTACCTGAGTTCATTGTTTTTGTAAATAATGTGCCAAAGGGGGTGTTCTGAATTGGGCTTCCTCACTTGCTGCCCTGAACTGAGGTATCCCAGCTTCAGTCTTCCCCGGCCCCTCACAGCCTGGCGCAGGGCACGTAGGCACTTCAGTCCTCTGCTTCCATCTCCCTGGGTAGGGTTCCTGCAATGACTTCTGGTGGGTTCCCCGCTGCCCGGGACTCTGAACTGGACGGCAAACAGGAAAATCAAAGGTGACTCTCACTTCTTGCTCCTGATCCTGCAAACTGGAACTGGTTTCAGTTCAGTGGCTGCAAACTCAGCCACCTTTCCTCTTCTCGGTGCCCCTTGCCAGGCAGCGGAGCCCACAAGGAGACAGACCCCACTCTAAGTCCAAAAGAAATAGAGCACTCCATCCAGTGCTCCACACTCCCTAACACACACACACACACACACATGCACACACACACACACAGCCCGGATGCTTCTTTGTCAGGAATTCCAGGCACGGTACAGTGAGACCGACCTCCAGGAGAGTCCCACACCATCCCCCAGCTCCTCTCACACACACATGTGACAGGTGTGCGCCCGGCCTTGCATTAGGCACTTTATCCCCACGGACCTCCATCTTCTCAACACATAGTAGGATAGATCCTTACCTTACTGTCTTTGCGTGGTACTTGCCATCCAAACCAGCTGACACACGTGGAGGCACCTGTAAGCTGAAGCAACCTGTAAATGGGAGGGGCCCTTTCTGTCTCCTAAATGCTTCCCTCTTCTTTCTCACCAAGTGTCCTACCCCTGGGCCAACAGATGGATAAAGAGAGAGGAAAGGACAAGCTGGTATCTGTATGTCCCTGGTTTAGTCCTCAGTTACGTAACTCCGAGTTGGAAGTAAGAGATGCCAGAGGAGAAGGCCGGAGAGTGGAATGGCACCTTACATTTATTAGGTGCCGCTGGATGCCAGTTGCTCTATGGTTGTTATCTCATTTAATCCTGACCACAACCCCAAGAGGTAATAGCAGCCCCATTCTTTAGATGAGGAAACCAAAGCTCACGTTGTTTGAAGCGACTGACCAAACTGTCTGTGTACCCATGTCTGTCTGACCACATGCTGCTGCCAGTTGGAACAAGGGCCCTTCACAGAGAGGGCTCCTCGCATTCTTGCTGTTTCATCCTGAATCTTGCATGTGGCTGTGTAGGATGTATTCCAGTAAACCTCAGAAATAGCTACAGTAACAATGAACAGCCGTTTTAGTGGTTCTGGAAGATTGTAAATGAAAGCCTTTAGTTCAATATTCAGAAATGCCAGGATGATTTCTGAGATTGTTTTTAAAATCAAGCCACCTTTATGAGTGGCAACATGATAAAATGGAAGGACCCACCAAATTCTCACTCTACTTATGGGACTTTCAGTGGATCAAACCATTCTGTGCCTCAGATTATTGTGCATAAAACGGGGATAATAACACTGGCTCTTTCCACCTTACTGTGTCTCGACGTAAGATGAGCTGCTAATATGTTGGTAAGTCTTTAAAGTGTTATACCAATTCAGGATATTACTGTGTTCACCTAGAAGATAGGACATTGTAAGCAGGGTATTTATGAGGGTAAAGCAAATATAAACCCCTTGCGATAAGCTAGTTTTGCTTTCTAGTCTGCCTTCCAGATGTTTTGTTCAGTTATCTACGTACATCTCAACAAAAGCTGATTAACTCTCTCAGACATCAGTGTCTAACTGTTATTAATGCTCAAGCTGATCAAATTACAATGCCACAGATCCTACTTGTGCTGTTAATATTAGATTTTGGATTCCGGTCTATAATGAATGATTTTTCCTCCATGCATTGGAAAAATTGGTTAGCAGGGTTCATAAGAAAGTTTAATTAGCAGGCTGTTTGTGAAAATAGTGGTTGTGAGTCATCATTCAGAATGAACTAACATTTCTCAGTGCTGAATTTGTTCTTCTGTTCCCTGAGCAGCCACATAGGATCCTCGTGTTTGGGAAGCTGGTGTCTGCATGCTGCCCACTTGAACTGCCTGGGTAATAAACTAATGACAAAAACAGCACATTTTAAATCCCAGAGAGGAAGAGGTGTAGGGTTTTTGTGTATTTGTGTGTGTGTGTGTGTGTGTGTGTGTGTGTGTGTGTGTGTGTCTTCCCAGGGGATATCATGGACCTACTATAATCTGGAACTGTGCTGGGCAGCGTAGCCTGGTAATGGAGAGCTTGACTGCTTGCCTTAGTATCCCCACCTTACTAGTCACTAGCTGTTTGACAGGAAAATTCTTACCCTCTCTGTGCCTCAGTTTTCTCATTTGTAAAATAGGGATATTGATAGGATTATTGCGAGCATCAGTACATATAAAATACTCAAAAACAGCACCTGGTGTACAGTAACATAATTCTTACAGCAGTTCTGTGAGGTGTAGGTATTATTAGCCCTATTTTCAGGTGAGGAAACAAGCTCAGAAAAGTTACATAACTTGTCCAAGGTCATACAAATTCTAAATGTCAGAGCAAAATTGAACCCAGGTTTGTTTGGCTCTATTTTCATCTGCAATACTATATTGGCTCCCAGGGTCATGCGCCTAGTCAGTTAAGCATAGATAATGTGCAGATGTTTGTGTGTGCACGTATACATGTGTGCTCCTGCTTGGGAGTCCCACACACAATTGTATTTTGTTTTTCCTTTGCGTCTTTGGTTCTCTGAGTGAAACTCCTTGAGTGATTGCATGCTGACCACTGACACATAGTAAGCTAGAAATCAGACCTGTTACGACTTGTACCAACATGAAAATATGTCTTCAAAACGTCTGACCCCCTCCCCATCATGCATCTCCATCCTGTGTAGATTATCCCAGAAGCAAGTCTCTGTGATGTCTTCTGAGGAACAGAATCATAGGTTGTTACAGTGAAAAGAGACCTTAGAAGTTCTCTGGTTTGGTTTCCTTTTTTCTGTGGGCCCCTCTGGTATCTCAGGAACTCTAGCTCGGAGCACAGGCCCAGACCCCCCAGTTCAGGGTAATTATATCCTGAGGCAGTATTCGGTCCTGTTTCAAATAGGAATGTTCATTTGGGAATCTCATCTAAAAGTCTTTCCAAAAGAAGTTTAATAGGTAATATGTTTTTTTAAAAGAGGTTTTGTGACCAAATGAGTTTGGGAAACGGAAGTGAACCAAGTTAAAAAGAGGTTTCTTTTTTATCACTACTTCTTTGAGTCCGTGCTAATGTGCATTATAAATCTTAAAAGGAAGGTATAATATGTAACCATCGCCTCAGAACCTTTTTTCCTCCAGCATTTTATGAACTATGGTTCTAAGCTAAGAGAGAGGGATGGAGCTCCATTAGGGATAAATTTGCAAGTAGAAGGGAACGAGGCAGTTTGGGGCAGTTCCTACCTGATGACCTCATTTCTTTTGTTAAGAAAGAGGTGAGGTCCTCTTTTGCATATGGGTGGGCAAGTGGAGGCCTTGGTGTCCTAGAAAAGTCTTGCTAGCTCCCCGAGAGAAACTGAATATGGTGCCAGATGGGTCCATCTCTTCAGCACCAACACAGCCCCATCACATATTAGGCATTTTTGTTGAAAGTCACTGAGTACTGAGCAAGTCCTGGGCACTATTTAAATCATGGGTTCATTTGGTTCTCTGTCAGGGTGACATTTCATTTTCCATCGCCCAAAAGAGCTGAGCCATAGAAGGTGTTTACATTTTGTGATTCTCACACACATTTCCGGGCATTCCTTCATTTTCACCTCTCCCAGGTACTTACTTGACTCAGTGTAATGAGGCTGGTCACACTTGCACGGTATAGCCATTCCCTGAGAAGCCCTTAGCTGTAAAAAAAAAGAAAGAAAGAAAGAAAGAAAGAAAGAAAGAAAGAAAGAAAGAAAGAAAGGAAGAAAGAAAGAAAATTAAAGAAGATCGCTTCCCTCCCTGATTCCTACTCTGCAGACCCATTTCTGTGTGAGTCCTTTGTTCTTGGGTTTTTATTTCTTGATTTTGTCTTATTTCTTACCTGCAAGCTGAATGGTGATAAAAAGGGGAAATGTGCTATTCTTTCTTGTTTCTTTTCTTTTTCATGGATCTGGGGAATTTCTCTTTTAACATTTGTTGGAACCGAACATGGTTGTGAGCTTCCTGTCTGGTACTTTACTATCAGTGAACTCCTTGATGATAGGGACGGGGTACTCATCGCCGCATTTCACACAGCTCTTAGCGGTAAGTCCAAGGCCAGAGATCCGCAAGCCCTTATTTCAGAAATGACACACTGATAAAGATTCTCAGAGAAAGTCCTTCTCCAGCTCATATTTGACATCCTGACTTCTCTCTGCACAGACAAGTTATTTATCTCACCTCCTTCGTCGAGAGCCATGAATTTTCTTTTACTTTGGATAGAGGCAGTTTTAATAGATTTATATTCAGTTAATATTTATGAAGCATCTACTGTGTGCTGGGCCCTCTCCCATAACTTATCTCACTTAATCTAAATCCCGACATGGTATCAGGAGCCTCCACACAGGCTTTATACAAATAGCGTGTGATGGGAGTTTTGGAAGCCTTGTCTTTAGTGTTAAACACAGCACTTCCTTTCACCCACAGACATTTCACCCACAGGCAGCCTCATTTTGCCCGAAGGCTAATTACAGTGTATGTAATTAGTACTAACCTGATAACTTTTTCTACCTCTTTTTCCTTTGTTGCTAGACCGTTGTCTAACATCGGCTGCATTTCTGGAATCACCTGTTGGTGTGCATCCATTCTGGGTAGCAAGCCTTGTCTGTCTGACATCCAGACCTTTTGTTTTATGTGAGAACAAGCCAACCAAGAATTAAGAATTCTGGTTCATTTCTGTGGGTAGCTGGGAGTTTGCCAAAATCCTCCTTTTTTTCTTTCAACCCTTGTTAAAAATATGTTTAAATGTTTGACTATTTTTTCCTGTCTGTAAGAATATTCTGTGCATAATTTAATTGAATGTTGCTTCGATTAAGAACCTTTCATTGCCCCAGGGTCATCAGTCTGAACACTTCTCTTTGTGTGATAGATGCTGAGGGTGAGGTAGTTGTCACTGAGGTTTCTATTATCCCTGGCACATTCTCTTTTTCCCTTTCAGCTTTTTTTTTAAACTAAGTACTTGATACTAGCTTTTTATCTTATGAATCGCCTTTCTTCCCTGAACAGACAGAAGAAAAATAGGGTTCAGATTAGTTTCATTTTGTCAGTTATTGAGGTTTATTATTGAAATATATATTTGAAGATCTCTCATTTGGAGCAACTTATTTTATAGGAGAAACCAAAAGAGGCTTAAAAAAAACTCCTTTGAGAATTTGTTGGTTGGCTTTCTTTTTGGAATAATGTAGTTTTGTAACTGGTCCTTCCTGCTTTGGGGACTGCTGGAAATTGTTGTGTATAGTCTGTGCGTTTCCATGTGCCTCTCCCCAATAACAGAAGCTTTGTTTCACATTTACTTGAACAATTTGGTTGATACGATCTCTGAAATCGGGAAACTCTATCAAAAGCCTGTATGGACTTAGGAGCCAGATGGAGTTGTGTCCTGGGATCTGAGGCCTCTGGACATTAGTCTTCTGGATTATAAATGGTAGTGATAATGCCTACTTTGTAGAATTGTTTTAGGGAGTAGATGAGATAAAAGACATAAAGGAGTCAGCTAGAAAAATGTTCTCATCAAAAATATAAGTAAATAAATAAATAAATGTATGCATATATCAAATCATCGTAATGTATACTTTTAATATCTTATAATCTTATTTGTCAATTGTACCTCAATAAAGCTGAAAAAAAACCCAAAGAACTCAGTACAGTGATTGGCACATGGTAAGCACTCAAAAAAATAACTATTTTTCTTTTTTTAGAGAGAGAGAGCATGAGAGCCAGTGGGTGGGGGGAGGGTAGGGCAAAGGGAGAAGGAGAGAGAGAATCTCAAGCAGGCTTCACATTCAGCAGGGAGCTGACACAGGACTCCATCTCATGACCCTGAGATCGTGACCTGAGCCAAAATCAAGAGTCGGATGCTTAACTGACTGAGCCACTCAAGGTGCCCCCCAAATAACTATTTTTATTCCTATTTATTCACTTGTTGAATTTGTTAACTTATTCATCTGTTCAACATAGATTTATTGAAAGCCTACTATGTGCCAGACATTGGTCATACCAAGATTAATAATATCCATGTCCCTGCCCAGAAGGGCTTTAGGGTTCACTAAGAACTGCATTTCGTTCAGCAAGCTTCTATTGAATGCCTCCTGTGGGACAAGTGCTTTTTGCTCATTGCCATCTTGATGCCACATGATGAGTTCTCAGCTTCTGGGGAAATTACATCTACTTAGGAAGCCAGAATGTAACCTCTGGAAATAACCTAGTACCGGTTCAGTGTAATTTTAAATACTTTGGGAATTCAAAATAAGGGAGGCTGGGTCTATCTCTTTCAATAGTGTTTGTTGTTGACAGAAAGCAGATACACTCAAAATTTCAGATGCCTAAATGATTCCTGAATATGCTCCAGAGGTCTAGGAAGATGTCATATATACACCTGAGCAGATTCAACTTGGAAGTGGTATTGACAGTTCAGGTTGATATCAACCATCAGCGGCCTCCTGGAAGTAATGGCTGTAAACTGAGTGGCAGATCTGTCCCCTCGAGGAATGGATGCTCATGCTGTCCCCTCCTGCTGGAATGCCCTTCTCATCTATTGCCTGGCTATCTCCTATCAATCTTTTTGGATTAGTCTCAGAAAGCTTTCTCTCCTTCTAACTGTCGTAACACTGAACCATACTCTACTATCATTGATTCATAGGTCTGACTGTCCTACTAGACCATGAACCCCTTGCTTCTTCCTTGGTCCTCAGTTTTAGAGTTTATAGAACAGACTTGAAGATGACTGATACCAAAGTCCTTTCCAAGACTGTCATTCTATGATGTACCAGATCCAGCTTGGCAGGCACAACCAAGTTAAAAGGTGGGACTGGGATACTTTGAGGGTATACATTGGAATTAAATGGAGAGAATGAGGACTTGGAGATAGTACTAGAAAACCAGGCTCTCTCAAAGTCTCAGGCACACTGTGCTATGCATGTCCAGCAGGTGTGTTTAGCATACAAATGAGCACATATTCAAGAAACCAGGACACAGCAAAAAAGTGCACAGGCTCTGGAATCGGACAGGTCTGGCTGCTACTCTGTGGCCAAATAACCTTGGGTGTGTGATTTCTACTTTCTGGGTCTCAGTTTCCCCTTCTATAAAACAGGGATAGAAATGCATGCATCAGAGGTTGTGAAGATTTAAATAATGGTATATGTAAAGTGTTTAGCTTGTAAGAGGTGCTTAGTAATTATTCTCTATTCTTTTTGTTCCCTCAGTTAGAACTCAGGATAAACTGAAAGAAGTTGGGAGCAGAGGGTCTAAAATAAATATAATTTAGCTCTTTCCCTGCTGACACCAGGCAGCACAGAGGCAGAGGCTCAGGTGCACTCAAGATTTGCCCTCCCTGCCCCGCCCCCCAGTCGCCCACTGCCATGGCCAAGAAAGGCGTTGCTGATGGAGGTGTAATTGATGTTAATACTGCTTTACAAGAGGTGTTGAAGACTGCCCTCATCCATGATGGCCTGGTGTAAGGAATTCCCAAAGCTGCCACAGCCTTAGACAAGCACTGAGCCCATCTCTGTGTGCTTGCATCCAACTGTGTTGAGCTTATGTATGTCAATTTGGTGGAAGCCCTTTGTGCTGAGCACCAAATCAAACAAATTAAGGTTGATGGCAGCAAGAAAGTAGGGGGATGGGTAGGCCTCTGCAAAACTGACAGACAGGGAAAACCCCGTAAAGTGGTTGGTTGCAGTTGTGTGGTAGTCGAGGACTGTGGTAAAGGATCTCAAGCCAAGGATGTCACCAAGGAATACTTCCTATGCAAGAAATGAACAAATAAAAAACCTGGTTTTTGTTCCTCAAATAAATAAATAAAATATAATTTAGAATCTTTGAACCGTAGCATTAGAAGGCATCAGTAAATCTTGCTGACTGCTCCACATCCCCTGGTAGGACATTGATCTGGCCTGTTTGCATACTTCCAGTCATGGAGCCTTTACCACCTCACGAGGCAGCCACACCCTTATAAATCCCTACTAGAAAGTTCTTCCTTTTATCAAGGCAGAAGTCTACTCTACAACTTTCTTCTCCCTGGTCTTTGTTCTCTCCCTTGAGCACCACACGGCAGGCCTACCCCTCCCTGCTTTCCCATGACAGCCTTTCCAATATTAGGATTGGCTCTGAGCAGCAATAAAGTCTCCTTCAGACTAGAGACTGCAGGTCTGTCAGGTGTATCTCATGAGTTTGGTTCCTCTGAACATGGTAAGGCCCTGGGAAAAGAGTTTGCTGCTCTTTCTGGTTTCTTTCTGTTCAGTGTATAAGAGATTGAATGTGGTCAAGAGGATGTAACTATGTATGTGAAGAGATATTTATCCATTCACCCAACAGACATTTATCCAAAAATGTCCTGGAGCCTTTGGTAGGTGCTGGGGTACAGAGATGAATAAAATACCATCTTGGCCTCAGGTTGCCCCCTGTCTAATGAGGAACAGAGTCACATCAAGAGATGGTTTCAGAACCATCTTTATCTGCAAGATGGAGGAGAGGGGGCTGAGTGGTTTTCCTACATGTCTTATTCAAGAGCACCGTAGAAGTATTTTAAAGAAAACAGGGCTGCTCCTTTCTTCTTTTCATGCATTTATCAAGGGCAGTGGTGTGCTGCCCTCACGTTCACTTGTGTCATTGCTCCAACATGCCACTCATGGTTCTGCCCCAGGGCCTTTGCACATAAGATTTCCTCTGCCTGGGATGACTTTCCCTCAGACCGGCTGCCTCTTTTCCCTCAGGTCTTTGCTGTCATGTCACCTTAGTCTTACTTAACCACTCTGTTAAAAAGTTGTAGCCTCATCCCCTACACTGTCTTCCCCCTTCTGTGCTTTATTTCCTCCCAAGAACTCACCATCATCTGACAAACTTTATATTTTATTTACCTTTCTCATCTTGCTCTGTCACCCCCAATCAGAATATAGATTCAGTGATGGCAGAAACCAAGTATTTTTGTTCTCTGCTATAATCTCAGCAAATGGAACTATGTCTGGCACATAATAGGTGCTCAATAAATACTTGAGGGGTAAATGTATGCCGTGCTTGGATTTAGCCCTTAGGTTGGAAGCTGATCATCCCTTTATGGGAAAGCCATACCAAAATTCTACTGTTTCTTCATCTCTGAACCCAAATTCTCCCACCTCCAGGAAGCCTTCTGCACTGTGCTAAGTCAGAATCAGTCTCCATCTCCTCTCTGTTCCTGTATATAGTTTTTTGTTGTTGTTCCTGTGTATAGTTTTAAAAGAAATATCTCTGATATACTTATTATTTTTGCTGAACTAAAAGTAATTCTTTTTTTTAAAGATTTTATTTATTCATGAGAGACACAGAGAAAGAGAGAGAGAGACAAAGACATAGGCTGAGGGAGAAGCAGGCTCCATGCAGGGAGCCCGACGTGGGACTCGATCCTGGGTCTCGATCCTGGGACTCGATCCCGGGTCTCCAGGATCAGGCCCTGGGCCGAAGGCGGCACTAAACCGCTGAGCCACCAGGGCTGCCCTAAAAGTAATTCTTATATCCATCTTTCCCTTCTGCATATTAAGTCCCCTGAAGTTAGGAACAACTTCTTGGTTATTTTGGGGCCCACTCAAGTATGTAGCTCATTGTAGGTGCCTATTATGTATGGAATTTGTGCCTGTTGCATATCGTGTGCTCCAATATAAGAGTAAAGCATCAAAAACATTCTCTACCTTTAAGAAGGTTGGGGGCCTTACTGAGGAGATAGCATTCTCATAGACGATTGTAGAAGGCAGTATTTAATGTGATGTGGGAGAAAAAAGGCAAGGATCCACCATCTATTGAGCATCTATTATATGTCAGGCACTTTGCATACATTATCACTTTTAATGTTCCTAAAAAGTAACATTAGGTTCATTTTACAGATGAGATTACAGTAGCAGAAAGGGACAAAGTAGGAATGCAGAATTGGGGGAAGAAAAGAAATAATATATACAAAGAAATTCTGAGAACTTTCGTATTGGAGCTTCCCTTCCTTGTTACTATGGATTAGGATGTGTAGCTTTTTCAGAAACCAAGGTGTAGGGAGGTTAACTTAACTTAGTTCGCTAAGGCCACACAGCAATAAGCGGCAGCTGCATTTCTTATATCGTTACATTTCTGTATCAAATCCCCAGATGATGCCAACGATGCTGGTACAGGGGCCATCCTCCCAAGACTTTAAGCCATACTTAGTTTGAGGCGATTGTATGAACTACTAAAAGAAAATAAATTATCTGACTAGTTGTTTCTACTGACCCTGAGCTTGCAGGAGAAAAGCCAAGACTCAGACTGCCTAACATTGTGTAAAGTCCACAGAGGTGGGCTGGGTGGGAACAGAGCCATGGGTGCAGAACCATGGGTGCTCCAGCATCTCAAAGCACTCCCCAGTGCAGAGTGTGTGCATCCCCGAGCGCTTACTTGATGCTGAACACTGCTGTGCCTTTTCACAGAGGCCAGACCCCGTGGGGAGAAAAACATGGGCTGAGAAGTCATACAGACCTGGGCTTATTCAAATCCTAGCCATGGACCCTACTTGCTGGTTGTCTTTGGGCAGGATACTTAACATGTCTTAGCCCATTTTCCTTATCTGCAGGATGGGCCCAGTGATACCCACTTTGCACAGGATTAAGCTAGGAAACATTAGTAGGGAGCTTAGCACTGTGCTTGGCACAAGATAGACCCTGTTAGTCTACATGTTAACATAGTTAATCCTCACAGTGATTCTTTGTGAAGATAAGGGATCATCCCTGTTTTTCCAGGTAAAGGAACAGGCTAATAAACCTTAAGTGACTAAACCAAAGTTACACAAGTAAGTATAGTTTACACACACACATACATACACATACAGAGGTATGTAGAGTGTGTGTGTGTGTGTAGTAGTAGTAGTAGTAGTAGTAGTAGCAGCTGCAAGTCTCTCTGACCCTGTTTAGGGTGTGTTCAGGTCAATTTTGAGGCATCTGACAACAAGGAAAGGTATTTCAGGACTGGCAGGGAGGGAGTCCTGGGAGTTAGAGTTGGCTGCAGTTAACCCAGCATGTGGATTACCGCTATGCAGGTGATCTTAAAGTGACTGGGGATTTTATCATGTGCTTTGAGAACAGAATTTCAGCCTGAGCTAGGGGTTCTAACATTAAAAAAATTCCTTACTCAACTCAGAAGTTTTTATCAACAGCAGCTACCCATCTGGCTGCCCCCTTGGGGGCTTTATAGTTGAGGGGAGTAGCTGTTAGGTTTCTGGAGAATGACGATTTTTGAAGAAAGAAAGAGCCAAGTGTGCAGGTTGGAATGCAGAAATGCTGAGGTCCCTTCCAGCCAGCCCTGCAAAGGGGTGGCCTCTCTTGCTGCCATCAACCATGAGGATGTCACATTTGGGGTCCTGCTGTCATAACCCCCAAAGCCCCAAAGACAAGGGAAAACAACTTCTATCCGGAATAACTGGGAAAACGAGGGGTTATAATCAGCTATGATGGTGATTCCTAGAGTTTGGATACAATAAAAACGCTTAGCACAAACTACTAAAGGTAATTTCGTTTTTCTTAGATGATTCAAAAAAGTAGCAGAGGTATTTCAGGGCTTTGGAATAGTTGTCAGTGACATTTTAGTTCAAATGGAGTAACTGTGAGTATGGCAAAGGATACTGGATTTGGAGTCAAAAGATCTAAACCAAGGGTCAGCAAACTATGGCCCAAAGGCCAGGTTGAGCCTACTGCCTGTTTTTCTAAATGTGTTTTGTTGGAATACATATAGCCTATGTATGGCTGCTTTCATGCTGTAATGGCGAAGTTGTCATGGCAGAGACCAGAGGACCCACCAATCCTAAACTACTCACTATCTCACCCTGTATGTAAAAAAGTTTGCTAGGGGGCCTGGGTGGCTCAGTCGGTTGAGTGTCTGCCTTCAGCTCAGGTCATGATTCCAGGGTCCTGGGATCAAGCCCCACATCAGGTTCCCAGCTCAGTGGGGAGTCTGTTTCCCTTCTTCCTCTGCCATTTACCCTGCTTGTGCTCTCTGGTGTTGTCTCTCTCTCCACCCCCCCCACCCCCAGCCTGTCAAATAAATAATCTTTAAAAAAAGAAATAAGTTTGCCAACCCCCCGATCTAGACTAAGATCCAGCTCTATAATGTAGGGCAAATCACTATTTCCTCTGATCTTTAAGTTCCACATCTATAAAATGATGATTATGTCTCCCACAGGGTTGGTGTGAGAGCCAGATGCAACAGAATGGGCGGCCAGGCACTTTGGAAACTCCGAGGGTGGGCAGCACCTGATCTGTGCTGGAGGAGAGCCCACCCAGACATTCTTGGTGTTTTCTTTTCCAGTCCTTGGTGCCAGCTTGTCATGCTCTCCCTTTCTCACAAAAGCAAAAAGAATTCCCCAGGTCCCCCTCCTTCCACCCAAACAAAGTGTTCTTCCAGAAAAGGAGGATTGGTGCGGACGTGCATATCCGCTCGTTCATCTACCTGTTGAGCACCTGCGTTGGAGGAAGCACGCTGTATAAGCCAGTCCTTGCGAGAAGAGGTGTTTGGTTTCCGGGGGGAAGTTTGTATACAAATCATCCTAGCAGAACGGAGAGGTTGCCATGTCAGAGGAGGACACATCGTGTGTGTGTGTGTGTGTGTGTGCGCGCGCATTTGTGCAATTTATAAAAACAGAAATATTCAGGTTCAGAGTTTAGAAAAGCTGGTTAAAAACATGAACCTCTTTTTCCAAACTACCCTGAAATGCCTTGCAATGTCGCCACTGCAGATAACGTTTCCCCCTTGAGAACTCCGTTCTAATTTTAAGTTTCCACCCCAAACTGCCAAGAATGCATTTCCTGCCCCTGCCTGGCTACCAGAGATCTGTCATCCATGCCTTCTGGACAGGACCATGAGGGGTGGTCGCATGTAAGTGATGTGGATCACCTGAGCTTCAAGGAGCCAGGTACTCACAATAGTTTATGAATTTGGGAGACACTCTTCATTTCATAATATCCTCTTTTCTTTATTGATTTTATTTTTTATTGATGATCAATAAACATAACCTCAGTGGTTTTTTTAATCAACTTGCTATCAAACGCATAAATTGAGAAGAAAAATAAAGTTTAAAAAAATGTTCTGTTCTGAAAATACTGTCGCTATACCTCTATGGTCAAATCTTGCTTCCACTGATGGAGGAAGCTATTGTTATTTGGGGGAAAAGGAATAATAAGAGGACCTTATCTATTTCTGGGATGCGGATACACACACACTTCGCTCTAGGCTCCAGACTGGGTCCCTGGGGTCTTCCCAGCATGGTGGCTCTCTTGGTCCCCATGGATCTAGTGTTGGTATTTTTTGTGAATGTGTTTCATCTGTATTTTTCTATGTGCGTTTAAATATAGAACTGCAAACCCAAAACTCATCACCAATGTATGCCCACCGTACATACAAGTTAAAACATAAAACTCTTCCTCATTTTACTCTCCCTGGCTACTAATACTTTTTGAAAGAAATGAGGCTTAGGTTTTTATATTTTCTACCTCGGGATTTAATCCTCTCTAGAGTGTTTTAAAAGAGATTGCTTAGCTCCATTGAGTATTTTTTATTTGACTTAGCTGGACTCCTGTGTTGGCAAGAAGCACGTGCAGAAGCTGTTCTTGAACTAGGCTAACCACCGGCCATTTCCTCAGGCCGCAGTTTATCTCCTGTCTTTCAGTTCACAGGCAGCGCTTTCCACCTCTGTCCCCCTCTTGTTCAATGAGGTGCTCTGTTTTGGAGTTTGCACCTCGTTATTTCACATCAAGGAGGACCTCCAGTCTTTCCACCCCACCTTCCTTTCTGAAACAATGTTCATCTGGTTTTTAGTTTTTCTCAAAAGCACCCTCATTCCTGATGTTAAGTGCAATCTGTCTCTAAACCTTGAGCAGATGATGATGGCACAGTTGTGCTAATTGCTGCCAACCTGAGGTGATGGTGGGTGTGGGACTCATACAGGCAGGTGAGTGGATCTGACACAGCTTGCTGGGCTGGAGTCCTTTCTTTCTGGGCGCCTGGGTGGCTCAGTTGGTCGAGCGTCTGGCTCTTGATTTCAGCTCAGGCCATGATCTCACCGGTCCTGGGTTCGAGGCCCTGCATCAGGTTCCATACTCAGCAGGGAGGCTTCTTGAAGATTCTGTCCCTCTGCCCCTCCCCCTGCTCTCTCTCTCTCTCTCTAAAATAAATAAATAAATCTTAAAGAAAAAAAAGGAGTCCTTTCTTTGACTTGACCTTCAGAACCTTCCTAGGATCTGAAGCAAGGGTCTAAAACAAAGATAAAATATAGACTGTAGAAATCATAGCCACTATATTTGTTGCAGATTTCCATAAATAGATGAATAATTAGAAAGAAATACCAGGGAACGTGCACCCCAGGTAGGCATGATAAATTCTTCCATATACATTCCATCAGTAGGATGAATCATGAACTATTTGGGTTTAGGTTCAATGTTTGCAGTTAAGTGGTGAATGTTTTGTCTATATTTTTTCATATTTCAATTTTAATTTTATACAAATTCAATTTAGCTGGATAGATTGTCTGACTTGTTTCCTAGAACTCATAACTAAGGTTTATCATTGAGATTATTGCTTTTAAAAATGCCCTTTAAGCATCTCAACTTGGTGCATGACTGTTTAAAATGAATAATTGTAAGAATATTTTGGTACTGCAATTTTTAAGCCTTCTCTTATTTACAAGGAAAATGGAACTGATAAATTTGAATGATGAAAATGGATTTAATTAGGTGAATTTAGTGAGGCTTGATGAGGTGGAGCCAAATTTAGGATAAATGATATTTTTAAACTAATGTCTCTTATATTTTTGGATTTGCAAAAGTTCCTCAGAACATGTAGAAGGGTCATGTAATTCACACACACCTCTCTCACACACACACATTTACTCTCCTGCACGCACGCACGTGCACACACACACGCAGAAGGGGCCCTGCAGCTGGAGTATGTTCAACATTCTCCCCTCCTGCTTCAGTTACTAATTCTGCCTATAAAGGGTATATCTGGCAAAGTTTGCTTCTGTCTTTCCTGTTCTAACCCTGCAATTCCCAAACACAAAGGAATATTCTAATGGAAAGTATTGTCATTTCGGGTTTTCCATTTTGGGGACAAAAATGGGCACTTAGCCATTCCTCGTGATTCTCTTTGCTTGCGTCCTATGAAGGATAACAAAGTCACCCATTTTCTGATCCAGAACCCAACTTGTTTTCCCAGGTTCCCTCCTACAACCAACACAAACACAGACATTTACCAGCAAAACAGAAGCTGTTGGAAAGATTTTTTTGGCTGCCGAAATGGGCTCCTGTCACCAGGACATGGCAGGCTTTTTGCTGTATTGTCTCCCAGCCCTGGCCCGGGTACTCCAGAAAGAGCTTTATGTAATCAGTCTTCCCTGACATGTGACGTCCTGTCATTTCCCTCCCCTTGGGCTCTGCTGCCGCCCACAAATCAATAACATTGCCGGGGAAGTTCAAGCTGGTTTTGCAGCCACCCTAAGCTCTGTGTTTCTTAAAGGCTATGTCAGAAAATGTAAAGTTCCCTAATGATATTTCTGGCTGATGACACATGGCAGAGCTGATGGACTATTTATAATCAGTGGCACGATCGCAAGCACATTATTTTTATTTCACTTAGGGGGGAGCCCTGTCACTTGCTACCTCTCTTTGCAGACAAGTCGATGCCATCTCCACCTAAAGGAGCTAAGCCCTCTTTGCAGAATGCGTTTGCACTCTCCCCTTTGTGTTAGGAGCTCCCCGGTTCTTTCCAGTAGAACCCTCCCCCCCCTTTTTTAATTGTTCTTGGGCTGGGGGGGATGATAAGGGCAACCAGTGATTTGTAGCAACTGCTTTAAATTCTGGTCATGCCTTCACTATAAATGTCTCAGTCTTTGCTGCTCAGATCCTGCTACATTCCTCGGAGTGTGGGTGTGGCTGGCATGTGACCGAGGCAGCAGGCGCAGCTACTGCATTCAGGCGCTCGCCCCACTTTCACAGGACTGGGCATAGCACAGCGGTCTTTCGTTGAGCAGCTACTATATCCTAGGCAATGTACTTGGTAGGCATTTTATGCACAGTGTCTCATTAACACTTTCAAACCTGTCGGTGCCAAGTGCTGTTATCTCCAAAGAAGACGTGTGGGGGATAAAACGGGACCTTGAATGACTTCTCTCCATCGCCACACAGCTAACAGGAAAAGCCCCATGACTCCAGTTCAAATCTAACAACCCACACCTGCTCTCTTTCCACTACCTTCTCACTTTTTTTCAATTAAGTGGACCCTTGTGTATATATGTCGATGTGCAGGGGCACTTACACATTCCCAACTTGGGCAGCTCCTGTGAGTTCACAGGCTGACCAAAGTGAGAGATGGAAAAACTGGAAACTTTTCCACCTGGGGTAAACCCTGATGTAAAAGGAACCATGTATTAGAGGAGGATTTTGACTCATTGCAATGGGAAGTGTTACTGCTATAAAGATACTGAGCTCTCTCTCTCTCTTTTTCTCTCTCTCTCTTTCTCTCTTTTTGTTTTTAAAAATGTTTCCACAGGACAGAGTTTAGGGTATGGATTCGTTAACTATATTGATCCAAAGGATGCAGAGAAAGCCATCAACACTTTAAATGGACTCAGACTCCAGACCAAAACCATAAAGGTAAGAAGAGATATGCTGGTTCCTGATTGGGAAGCACTGGTTACATTTCATCCCTTTGCTCTAATAAATCCAGACTATGAGGGAGCTGGAAGTGGTGTCCTTGATTTATGCAAAGGACATTTATCATCCCCTGCACTAAGTGGGGGACACAGATCATTACAAGGAATGAAATGCAGGCTGAGTAGAGGGAAGGGACCAGAGGGCAGATGGGGTGTCAGGGTCCACGAAGAAGACCTGTGAGCCCAAGTCTGCAAAGATGGCCAGAACTGAGCCATGGGAAGAAGCTGGGGCAGGGAAGCTGTTCTAGACAGGGGGAACCACACATGGGAAGCTGTGGAAATGAACGTAAACATTATGAGTGGGGAACAGCATACAGAATAGCATGGCCTAAGTTTGGATGGGAGGTGGGCAGGGGCCTCGTGTGCCGGGCTGAACAGTTTGGCTTTACCTAAAGGTGGACAGTTAGTCTCCTGAGACTGGAAAAGAAAAAATCAGTTATAAATAAACCCTGGTGTAATAGGGATGGCTACATAGGAACATAGTAGAGGAATGACAGAAAAACTGGCATTGGAGCAATTGGAAAATAATCAGGGCTGTAGATCATATCTCAGATGGGATTGTTTTAATTCGAAAAAGAGAAACAGTCACCCAGAGCCTGCTCCTCCAGACAGGTTTCTGTGCCTGGGTTGTCACTCTCCCCGTTCAGACTTCACCTTGTAGGGATCCTTGAGGAAGCATGCTGTTTGCTTTGAGGGCCCCCTCCGACAGCCAGTGGTGGTCTCCTGGATGGAGCTTTCTCCTCCTCAGCCTCTCTTCCCCCACTTCCCCTGCCCCCTCCAGGCAGTGTCCGCTTGGGGGCAGCTGCCAGCCCATTAATGAGTCCCATCCTTCATAGCCTATTAAACCACAGGGAGGTGTCTCCTGGGCGCTCTTATCCTCACGACAGCAGGTCTGACGCAAAGTAGGACAAAAGAGAAACCTCTCCCAGAATGGAAATCTATAGATGGCACCAGCTCTCAGCGTATGAAAACACAAAAGCAGAACTTTTGGGTTCAACAGAGCTACTTTTCCAACATCCAGACTGACAGAGGAGACTATTGGTATAAGATAACCTTAGCTCTAGGAGGTAATCAAAACAAAACCAAAACCAAAACCTTCTCTTTTTTGTAATATATTATATGATTGTCTTCCTTCCTTCCTTTATTTTAAGCAGCTTTACTTTTGTAATTGAGTTTAGTTTTATTTCTAAAAATGATTGCTTTCCTGACCTCATACGGGCTATGGTGCACACAGACCCCAAAATGGGCCTGACTCAGGCTGCCTCCATCTCATCTTACAATCAATCCCTATGAGTTATCTACTGGAGAAATAATTAAGAGTTGTTTAATTATGGGGTAGTCCTCTGAGAGGCAGGAGGATTAATTTCTTTCAAAGGAAAAACATACCTATTTTTATGCTTTAGGTGAAGATGGGAGGCTCACGTCCCTGGCTGTTTGTTGAGGCCACACCAGGTGGAGAGCTGTATTTGTGGGTTTGATTGATTTTTCTGTGCTATCTAGTTCAGCATTAGAATGTCAGACATTTACTCTTCCCTTGATGGACACCCTGACCTTGAACTGAGAAAGTACTTTTCTTTCCTCTACAGTTTTCTTGAAACCCAAACCTTCCCAAGAGTTTAGGATCAAATCATCAGCCATCCATTCTGCCTTTTTTTTTTTTTTTTTTTAAATATTCCATGAAGCTGTTGGGCTTCCTGTAAGACTGATTGGACCCGGCTTTTCTGATCTCAGAATGCACCCCCTGATCCATCATGCCATTGGAAGCAGTGCTTTGTCTAGGTGAACCATACAGACAAGGAACATTGATTATTTTCATTCTGTGAGGAGACAGTCTGTGCCACCCCCTCACCCACCCTGGGCTCACCCCGCATCAAAAGGCTGCCAACACATTTGCACCCAGCAGTAACGTGGGCTTCCGAGGTACTGTAGGATTCAGAATGCATGATGCCACGACTGAATCAATAATTTCCATTCTCTACTACGGATGAAAATTTAATGTGCAAACCTAGGGATTTCAGCCCTTTCATTAAAGCAGTTTATTTGCCATACTAAAAATTAAGTTTGAGTGATAGGTTCCTTTATTAACTTTTCTTCCCTTTCCTAAAGGGACACAATGTTTAAGGTAAAAATCATATTAAAGGGGAGGGGGGAAAAAAGCAAACCCTTTTCATGTGCTGTTAATAGTCTCATCATTTATTAATTTTTTAAAATTGCTTTTCTGCCTTTCAGGCCACTGTTTACTTCTGCTTCAGTTTGCTTTGATAAGTGACATGAGATTTATCTCTTTGCTCTGACTCCCATGAAGGAATAGATAACTTGCCTATCTGGAAAACACAAGTATCCCGGAAGCATGCTTTACAGAGATCTCCCCAGAATCATCTAGCACATGTTTGCAAGATGTGGTCAAGTTTGTCCCTCCTTCTCACCTTTCTGGACTGCTTCGTGTAAAAACACCCCACTTTAAATGTAATGCACAGTGTGGTTACAGGCAAAACAAGAGTTAATTCCTAAATTTTGATGATTAATGATTAGCAGCTCAATTCAGGGATAGTTCTAGAAAGCCCTGAGGGAGTGGTGAGACTTTGGTGAGCAATAAAAACAACAGCCCGTCTTCAGCTATTGCTGATTGTTTAAGCCCGGATTATTGCCAGATCTTCCAATTATTCAATAAAATAATTGAAAAAAAATTTTTTTAATCTCTCAATTTTTAAAGGTTGGAAACCAACTTGAAAATTTTAAAGCATAGGTGGTCAGGCCAAACAAAACTTAATAGTTGGCCTGTGGACAAGCAGGTGGCAGCTTCTGGAGTCAAATTTGGATACACAAACACTGTTTTGCCTATTGGAAGTAAATGGTTCGTTACTGGGCTGCTAGGGGAAGGTGCCCACAAATGATGGTTCCCAGTTAACAGATTTTCATCATCCCTTTAGTAAGGGGGATGTAATATGACTATGTGCCAATACCGAGGGCATTGGAGGGCAAGGCCAGGCCTTTGTCCTCAAAGAGAATACAATCTTAGCCTAGACACAACATCAAAGCAGAGAGAGAGCATGACTCGTTAATTAAGCCCCTACAGGTAGCATGGATGACTGCTGATAATGTGCCTATCTGGAAAAAACAAGCATATTCTTTGGAAACGTGCATTACAGTGATCTCCTAGGAACATCTAGTACATGTTTGCAGACATGTGACTGCAGATGGATTATTCTTTGGATTATAACTCGTTTAGTGGGAGAAAGTGGCCAGGCTCAAAGATGACGTGACTTGTGCAAAGGCACGCAAGTGACCAGCAGCTGAGCTGAGTTAGCATCCAAAGGTCCTGTGAAGGATCCTGCTACAAGCAGAGCTGCTTAATATGTGAGCATGAGCTTAAAAGGAAATGATAATAATGACTTATTATACTAATAATTAATAATAGTAATGCTACCTTATATTGAATATTTTACTCTGTGTCCAACAGTATTCCAGCCCCTTCACATGCTTGATAGGATTGAATCCTTGAAGGAGCTCTAGGGCTGGGGGCTTTACATACATTAATTCTACTTAAGAAGCCCGGTAAGAAGTACTCCTCACTCCTTCGTACAGTTGAGGAAACTACAGCCCACAGAGGTTAGGAGACTTGCCCAGGATCACACAGTTGGTAAGTGAGATTTGGAGACAGGAAGTGTGTTTCAAAAATAACTCTGGCAATGGGTCATAAGTGTTGGAAGGTCATGCATTCTGTAAGATTGTGTGGGTGTGTGTTGGCTCTGCACACACACACACAGGTTATACTCTCTGGCATTTTTAGGAGCTAAAAAAAGGAAACAAACTGTGTGGTCCCTCCGGGTCCCTCAGTAAACAGACCCATGGTTTGAGGCTTTTGCCATCAATCTGTGGATAGACCTGACTTGAGGCTGTTTCTTCTTGAATCCCTGCTTTCCAGGCTCTGTGCTAGGTCCTGGGATTTAGGAGACCCCGAGAGGGCAGTGCCCTGGGCATTCTCTCATCCACGTGTGTCAGCGAGCATGGCATGGACCATGGGCTTCCACATCTAGCTTGCCAGACCAGCCTGGTGCTCCACTTGGGAAACTGAGTCTTTTCTGAGGATTTCAACTCTGAACCCAGTGGAGATGATTTGCCCCGTTTAGGGCTTTGGAATGCATTTTTGATTAGCTTTTTTCCTCACTTGTCTCCAATGGAGATCCCTTCAGACTCTGGGAAGCAGTGGGTGAAATGGCTGTGGATTCTGGATGCCCGTCCCTGTCCTGGGCTCTTGCCTGTCTCCACGTGCTCTAAAACAGTAGCTTCGGAGTCCACACTGTAATTTCAGCCTCTTACTAGGAAGCCCTGCATCGAATCCAGCTGTAGCATTCCAACTCTTTGTTGCATTAATTAGTAACAAAATGAGATGGTCTATAGTACCTTCAAAAGGGATATCTTTACAGAAAGTGTGTGTTGATATTCAAGTTACACTGAAAAGCTTCAGTAAAAAGTGACCCAAAGTGGAATATGAGGATTTGGAATCACTCCCACTAAGCCTTTCAGGGTAGTGGGACACCAGTTTGGATTTTAACTTGAGTTCAAGGAGCATGAGTAAAGCAGTGGTCATTGCTCTGCCTCCATGGGGAGCTCCTGTCTCACTTGGGACACAGACACACAAAGGGCCAACTCTACTGCCATGAGATGGGGCTGTCGGGCTGCGGGGGTTTCCATCGGTTTGGGGGCAAAGAAGCTGGGAGTAGGAAGCTGTGCGAGGTTTGAGCAGGAGAGGGACCTGGTCAAAGGGAAGTTCCAAGAAGGCTCATCTGGCAATGGTGTGTCACTTGGGGTGTTTGACGAATGAAACCAGCAGCTTGCAGGCTACGGGGCTAGGTTTTGTCAGCCTTAGACATTGGTTTTCATCAGCTCTTTAGGAGCTTTGTTACTCATTTTAAAAGCAAGGCATACATATTTATAAATAATTTGGAAAATAGGTTACCATATAATGAAGGCAGTATCAGCCATTCCCAACTCAATACTGTAAACACCATTTTATATATTTCCTTCCTTTTCTCATTGCATTACAGGCTTACAAATGATGTTGTGTCTTGCCTTTTTCTAATAATTGCATTAAGCTATTACTCAAATTATAAAAATATGATTTTTTAAGAAAACGTTCCCAGAGTACAGCTTTGTGCAAACCGGAGGTGTGAGTGATTTCAGGACTGGAGCAGGAATGAGGGGACAAAGGCTGCTTCAGCCACTCAGAGCGAACCCAAGGAGGTTGGCACTCAGTCAGGAGAGGGGCCGTGAGAGTAGGAAGGAGGCTTTATCACAAGGCAGCAGCCCAGCTCCGGAGGGAGAAGGACTGGAGAAGTGGAAGGTGTGAGTGAAGGCTTTTCAGAAGGAGAAAACCTCCCTTCTCTGGGAAGGACAACAGACTGAGCCCCTGTATCCGGGCATCTCGGTGCTGGGAGGCTGCTTAGCCATTTCTCCACACTCGCCTTGTTCTAATAGCCTAACGGGGCCTCCAGGGGTCTCTGGCACTGGAGTTCTGCTCAGTCCAGTTTGCCCCTCCCGCTTCTTCCACTTGCCAAGGGTCATCAGGGCGCTGCGCTCCCCTCCCTCCCTCCCCCCCTCAATCCACCTGCCTTGCTAAAGGCCTTCGTTCCGCTGAAGCATCTTTTCTTTGCACTCGGCATAAGCAATTATTTCTCCTATCACTGCTCTTAATGCTTCCCGGACAGTTAGCAGATCATTTTTTTGCTGACGGGTATCACCCCACCCAGAAATGATAGACTGCCTCCCCCAATCTTATTAATAATAAAAAGGCATTTTTCTCTCCTCCTCCATTACAGCTAGAGACAGAGCAGTGTGGGAGCTCTCCCCTGCCAAAGTCAGCAGGGGAGGCTGGATCATTGAATCCCCAAGGAGCCAGGAGAGGGAGGGCACGTAGCCACAGCAGGGGAAACTGGAGAGCTGTGTACCCCAGTTGTACCAGGCTGCTCTTTCTCTCCTGTGAGAGCTTCTGTTCGCTCGCTCTGCTCCCCGGTTCCCAGCTGACTTCCTCCAAGTGAGTAATCTCAGGGACAGGTGTCTATCCCTGCTCTCCCTGCCCAGTGAGGTTGTTGTGATTTCAGGATCTTAAAGGTCATCCCCAGTGTCCTGGGTCTGGATTACAAAAGAAAATCAGACGGATCCAGGCTGAGAGGACACGTGGTTTCAGAAGTGTGTGGAATGGGGCTTGGGGGCATTAGCTGTCTGCAAGTGGGGAAGAAGCCAGCAGTAGGATGTGAGCTGCCTTCAAGAAGCCAGCTAGCCGTGGCTGTTAGGAGAACTGTGGATTCGGGCTTCCAGGCATCCAGCCTGGGCTACCTGCCCTTGGTATCTGGGTCCCATGCTAACGGGTGTCCAGAGGCAAGTGGGGAAGACAGCAAAGATGGTGCAGGCCTCAGAGGTTCATCCACGCTGGTTGCTCTTCTGTTCTCTATGGGAAAAGAAGCCTGCAGTGCCTCTGAGGCTCCATCCTGTATTGCAGGAATCCGGGAAGAGACCCGATGCAGCCATCGGGGCAGAACATTTGCCTTGGGTGGGAATGAGTCTCTGTTTGTTGGGGACATCCTGATAGAGTCATTGGGGTGACGTAGAAGAGATTCCTATACCACATGGGAGTCTGACCTGAAAGTCCCTTGAGCTCGGAGATTCTGTGTTTTTGTGACGTTTCTAGGCTTCACACTGTTCTCAAGTAGAGTAGCCACTAGCTACACAGGGCTTCTTAAATCTGAATTTAAATGAATTAAAAATAAGTAAAATGGAAAGTTCAGTCATGCTAGGTACATCTGAAGTGCTCGGTAGCTGCATGGAGCTAGTGGCCACCATCGAACGGCACAATCCAGAACATTTTCATGATCCCAGAAAGTTCTATTGGACAGTGCTCGCTTAGAACAACAGCAACTGTGGGGAATACTCTCTTCTCTGTGGCCATCATGAAGCCCCAAGGCAAGTCAGCTGGTCTGTCACAGGTCATAGAGCCAATCCCACTTCCCTTCCCCTTTGTTGTCCATTCAGAAGAGCCCTGAGTTAAGATGAAGAGTCAGTCAGGTCCCAGCTCTGTCAAAAACTACCAGGATGACCTTGGGCAACTTACTTTACTTCTCTGGATTCATTTCCTCATCTGCAAAATGGTGTTTTCCAGCTCTGACAATCTCACTAATAAAATATTATAGCGTGATCTTGTCAGCTTGGTAACTTTCCAGGGAAAGTAGCAGTTTGCGCCAAGCACACTGCTTTTATTTCACTGTCCAAGTTAGCCTGACATAGTGGAAAGATCCCAGAGCTTGGAGTCATATCCAGCTTTGTCTTAGCTTGGCTGTGTGACCTTGGACAAGTACTTGATCTCACCGAGCCAGAGTTTGTCACCCAGAAAACAGAACGAATAATACCTCACTTCTCGGTCATCATGGTTTATAGCAGGCTGCTCAAGTAATGCTCCCCAGAATGAAGACAAAAGTGAGTAGGGTTACCCCCTAGGCGAAAATCACATAAGCGGGAAGGTTTGTCCCCATCTACATGTTTCAGAACTGTACATTCTTCAAAGATGCATAAGAAAGTAAGGCCAGAGTCTTGAGTCTTACTGAGACTCAGGCAGCATATATAGAGGCTCTTGTGTGGTGGGAAGTAGAGTGGGGCTCCCAAGTGGCTGCAGTCACCTTATCAAACTTCCATAAGGCAAGATCAGGAGTTGCAGTTTAGTGAGAAGACTGTCTTAAGCTCTAAGTCTGAGACCAGCTCTTCCACTAACCAGCCCGTGGAACCTTTAGCACATCCCTACCTTCTGGGGACTGCTAGACACATGGCAAGATCCTTGTACTAAGGAAAGCCCCTTGGTAATTTAACGGACTCTGTTAAAGTTGTAGGCATATGACTAGATCACCCCACCATTTTTTTAAAAAGAAATACTTATCCAGTCTACTGTATGCCAGATATTCTCATGATATTCCCAGATACTCTTAAACACCATGATGGAGGTACTGTGAAAGCTGCTGCCATGGAAATGTGTGTCATCTGTAGAGTTCAAGGAGATAGCAGTCATTTGTGCCCAGGCCTTGTGGAGGAGGCAGCGTTCAGGTGGGGTCTGTGGGGATGGGTAGGGGTTCATTTTGACATGATGATGAACCAAGAGAAGTAGAAACATTAAGTGCATATTCAGAAAACTGACCTTTTTAAATCTGAACTGAGGCACAGGGCGCATGAGAGTTAGCAGGAGACGAGAGGTTGGCCCAGATCCCAGAGGGCCGTCAGCGCTCCCACATGGGATGTGAACATCCATCTCAAGGTGCTGAAGACCCACTGAACGTCTTTAAGAGGGAGAAGTGGCACCATCAGGGCTCATTAGAAACATGACCATGGGGTCTTACCCCTGATAAAAGAATATCATGTATCAGGTGCCAGGTGGGGGAAAGTATGAGGAGTGGGGCCACATAAGCAGACACCTGCTCTGCCTGTGGGCAGGGCTGCAGCCACAGGCACGGGGCAGGGGGGCGGGGGGCAAGCTTATCCTCACAATCAAAGCTGTTGTTTCTAGAAGCCAGCCGGCTTTTTTCTTCTCTTCCTGCTCCCGGAGGTGGGATCAGAGGTACCCGCAAGGGTTTGCTTCTAGAAGGCCCTGGTGGCACCAGAGTCTGTTCCCTGCTGCCATTTCTCCTGTCTCTTTGGAATGAGTATCCCGCAGGGATCTATATGCTCTGGGGAGTTTGCACTTGCTCAGAGAGTAGGGCGTTACAACAGATTGGGGAAAATCTGTGCCCTGATCTTCTGAAATGGTGGGTCTCTGTATGTGTCTCCTCTGCTAGACTAATAGTCCTGCATGTCAGGGATTGTTGTGTTCATCTCTGTTCCCGCAGGGTCTCACGTAAGGCCAGAGCAGTAATATCAAAGCTGCTATTTATTGAGCACTTCCTGTGTGCCCGGGATAGTGCCTAGAAATCTTTTTTTTTTAAGATTTATTTATGTATTTATTTTAGAGAGAGAATAGGGTGAAGGGCAGAGGGAGAGGAAGAGAATCTCAAGCACAGGGAGCTTAACATGGGGCTCGATCTCATGACCCTGACATCATGACCTGAGCTGAAATTAAGGGTCAGATGCAGGATGCCTGAGTGGCTCAGCAGTTGAGCACCTTCCTTCAACTCAGGGCGTGATCCCAGGATCCAGGATCGGGGCCCACATCGGGCTCCCCGCATGCAGCCTGCTTCTCCCTTTGCCTGTGTGTGTCTCTGCCTCTCTCTGTGTCTCTCATGAATAAATAAATAAAATCATAAAAAAAGTCAGATGCTTACATGACTGAGCCACCCAGGTGCTCCAGAGTGCCTAGAAATCTTATACGCAGTAGCTTGTTTCATGCTCCAAGTGCTCTGTTAGAAAGCTTCTAATCTATGTTATTCAAGTGATACAGCTCAGAAAGGTTGTGACTTACCCAAGCTTACGTAGCTAGTAAGTAATCAGGATTTAAATCCATATCTTTCTAGCCCCAAAGCCCTTGCTCTTAACCTTTGTCTCTTTTCCATTTCAGAAATAGATGCTCAGTGGCAGTTAAAGTAACATAAGCAAGAACTTCCTTGGAATGGCCCGTCTCAAAATACAGTTGCTTACTGCCCTAACACCTCCCAACGAGAGAAACCCACGAGATAAGGGGTGATGTGGACAGGAAGGATGCTCCTGTCCTAGTGTGTGGAGCTAGAACAGAAATAGGAGGAGGATGGAAGCTATAGAAGAGACAGGTTTGAACTCAGTGGAAGGGTGAGCTTGCCAATAATCAGTGATGGCCAGTGATGGGGCGCGGTGCCTCGTGAAGTAGTGAGCTTCCTGTGTAGCGCATTATGCGGGTGGCTGGCTACCTGGGGTCTCACCCAGACCTTTGCAGGCCACTTCCAACACCAAACTTTCTGTGGAGCAGATTTGAAGGATGGTGCTTTCTACTGGGATCGCCGATGGCACCTGTCACCTTTATTTCCACTTACCCTGAGCCGCAGTTGTAGAGATTAGCAGTTTTGTGAATAGAATGCCCGGCTCATGAAACCATCCAGTCAATGACAGAGATCCTTACTCTATTTTGAGGGGGCCTAACAAGTGATGCCCTTGTTTTCCACATCCTAGCTGTAAGCCGGTTGAGAGAGAAGACAAAAAGAGAAAGGTGTATTAAATCCTAAAGTCCCCTTTATTACGGATTTCATCCTGGATGGATTTCCTGAACACAATGGGCTTCCTAACACAGAACCCCACACTTTGACAGCCCTTGTCACAGGTGCTATGGACCCCACCGGCCTCCCCCACGAAAGCAGAGCCTGCTCCCACAGTACAGAGCCTGGGCCGGAAAGTGCACTTCCAGCTGTGTCTGGCTGCTGAAGGGAGCAGGCAGCAGCTGAGGCCCCCGTGCCCATTGCCTTTCCTGAAGCCTGTCCCAGTGGTCCCAGTACGTCCCCTGGGCGGGGGAGCGGGGGCACTGAGAGGCCTGGACTGCCACCCCAGGGGCTCCCTGCACTCAGAAGCTAACACCCGGGTGGGAAATGAGGAGCCCCTTGCCCGGGACAGGCCCTGTACGGCACCCGTCATTTACTTGCTCACTTCCTCACTGGACCACGGGGTCCTTGAAGCAGAGGCACCGCCAGCACCCAGCACCCAGCACGGGGCCTGCCAGACAGGAAGTGCTCAGGAAGGGGAGGAATGAATGAACTCTCTCATCTTCTTCTAAGGCCAGGATTCTGCTAAAGGAGCACCTTTCCAAGGCAGAGGAAGACGTCTTTATCCTACCAGCTTCTCAGCACCCCAAAGCGAGCATTTATCAGCTTTCCCAGTCCTCTCCTTTTCCTGTACCGTGGCACATTAGACAGGAGGGGAGGGGTGGCCAGAGGATTCGGGATAGGTTTCTCCCCAGGCTGTGCCGTCCTTCCTGCCGTGCGCAGGCCAAGGCCTGGCTGTGAGCAGGGAGTGGAGCCTGCGAGTGCTGGGCAGCGCGGGAGGGGCAGCCCCAGCCCTGGGCCTGCCATACCATGTTAGTGAGAATCACTGGCAGCACCTTATGAAGTCATTTTGGAAACTAGGAAGTACTTTGTGGAAACTGGGAAGTACAGCGGAATCTGTAGGAATGTGCTAGAGAAAATGCATGGCAGCCAAGTCGTAAAGGATGACTCCCCTAGGCTGATGGAGGAGGACAGCGGTGCCTCTCTAGGTGCTCACTGGTGGTATCCCAGATGTTTGTGCAGTAAAACTGAGGTGTGTCCAATGGGGCTAGAGTTCCACGCTGGCCCACAAAAGCCTGTAGTACCTACCACATAATAATATTTACTGGAGATCTACTAAGTCCTAGGAATCTGCTATACACATTAAATCTATTATCTCAGTCCTTCACCAAAGGAAAATTGTCCCCCTTTATACCAGTAGAGAAACTGAGATTTATCAAGACCAAATTGCCCCATGTCGCACAGCTAGTGAGCGCCGGGGCCAGCCCACAGTCAGGGCTTACGTCACGCTGTACTGTTGCGCTTGCAGAGCGCTGAGTTAGGTCGAGCCTGTAGAGATGGGGACTTTGGAGAGACTGTAAATCTTTTATCAAGATCATGTGTAAAGTCACCTGCCTTGGGCCACCCTTACCCAGAGAGAAAGGAGTGGCTGCCCAGCTCCCAGCTCTTTCTGAGCTCCAGAGCAAGATCATTGCGGCCTAGAAATGCCAGCCCTGTCTTCAGGGATTCTGGGGGAATGAATTGAGGAGGATCCTGAAAGTCAGAGGCACGTGATTGTCCTGGGCGCCGCCTTTAGCCCTGGAAGCCCTGGGCTCTAGGCCACTAGTTTAGTGGGGTTAACAAAACAGCAATGGCAGGCCCTCTGCCGGGGCTAGGAGTGGATAATTTTTGAGAAATGTTTTAGCACAACGAAGTGCCTGATGCCTGTAGTCACTCGGGATTTCATAAAGGTCTGAAGCACTTTAAAAGTGCAAATACCAGGACAAGCACTCAGATATTAAATGCTAATTTAAAAAGGAGGTCCTTTTTCTGTCATTTTTGCCCACACCCACTTCTACAGAGTTCCTGGACAGGGGATTGAGGGAACAAAAGCCTTAAGGCTCCAAGTAAAGGAGAACAACTAAGCAGGAGTTAGGTTTGGTGAATGATCTAAGTGCCATGTTCATCTTTGGGCCTTGTTTTGGCTCTGTGCTGTGCTGTGTGGCAGCAATTCTCCCCGGATGAGGTTTGGGGAAATGGTTTTGGTTCTGCCAATGACTTTCCAGTGGCAGCTTCTTTTCCTAGCAGGTCTGTCCCCAGCCCACCTCCTCCCCCAGCTCTGGCTGCCCAGACCATTGGGTGTCAAGGTCATTAGTATCCATTGCATGTCCAGCAGGCTCTGCACTAAGCTCTTGACTGTCATCATCTTATGTCCTCACAGCAGAGGAGGGCTATCACTAGACCACCGGTCCCTGTCCCCACCACACACCTCTCTCACAACCAGTCTCACCTCGGCTCTGTCTTCTTCTTGGCCCTTTTAACCCTTTATCAGAAGGGCTAGTAGTCTTCCCTTCTCTGTGTTCCAGTCCCAGCTCTCTAGCCCTGGAATAGCACACATCCTGGGGCATTGTGGTAATTGGTCCATATGCGTGCCATTCTTGCATTCAACTCATGTTTATTGGGTACCTCCTGTGTGTTGTCCCCACTGGACTTGGAAATCCTTTAGAGCAAGAAACCACTCTTTGTTCTCGCTTGTTGGGCATCCCCAGCACACAGCACGGTGCCTGCTGCATAGCAGATCCTCAGGAAATGTTTGCTAAGAGAAGGCCTCTAGGTGATGTCTAGTCATAGAACCATCTCCTTTCAGTCCTTCCAACCCCAGACCCCGGGGAATAGGAAACCTATCTCTTAGCTCTTAGCTTAATAGGGAAACACAGCTATGATTCTGGATGCTTAACTCTTGGTGAGGCCCCTAAGTGGAGAAACCCAAGCTGCAGTTAGCCCCAGAGAATCACCAACACCTACATTGTTCAGTATGTTTTATGGGCATGTTCATTTATTCTTTCTGTCAGCGTTGAGCATTCTACAGGTATGAGGCTCTGTGCTGCAAGGTAGAGCCCACAAAGATGAATAACACACACACACACACACACACACACACACACCATGACCACAATGAGATCAGCAGACCAGATAGAAAGGTGGTGAATCAAGGTCAGAATGGGTTAAGTATGGACCATGGGTGCAGTTCATTGAGAGCACTAGTAGTGTGTTGGGGGGATTTTTAGGAGGAAGTAAGATCAGGGAAAGCTGTCAAGAGAACATGGCTTTGGAGCTGCGCCTTAAAGGAGAATACGATTAGGGCCTGAGAAAGTAGGTGGAAAAGTTTTCCCCATGAGCAAAGCCATAGAAGTAGGAGGGTATGTTATGGGGTATGTTATGGGGCAGCACAAATGTAATTCAGGTAATTAATTTGTCTAATAATTGGCAGGGGTGAGACAGGGGTACTCTTATTACTGTGAATGTATCACTACAGTGTTCTTATTCCCTTCTCCCTACCACTCCTTTCTCATGCCTAAAAATTAGTTCTGCTGGGTTATAACCTGAAAGACTTTGTTCCTCAAAGGATGGGGTAGGAGAGCCTTGTGTGGAGTGATGGTCTGTGCAAGCAGTCACATGAAATTCCTGCTCCTTTAGCCCCCACTCCCCAGGGACTGGCCATGTAAATGTCCCTTTGCACGTCAGCCCTCTGCTGGGAACCAGCCTACTGGGGCCAGCCCTGAGTTTCTAGAAGAGATAGATACTGCAGATAGGCTGCCTCGCTCCAATAGAGGGAGGAGACCAGCGAGGCAGATTCGTCACTCACATCATTTTATCTGTTGAGTCAACATCTATTTTTAGGGACCTGGCATCTCTGTCATGGAGTGGGAGCGAGTGCCAAGGGTGAGGGGTCTGCTAAGCCTTCATTCCTCTTTGCTAGATCCACTGTCAGACCCATTCTCACATGCAAGCTCTGCTTCACCACTCGAGATGTAGTTCTTGATGCCAAGGGTCCAGTTTAACATGTACACTTTCTTCTGTACCCAGGCTTCTGTGTGTGCGCAGTACACAAGCACATGCACACTCGCTCACCCCTCTAGTCTTAGCAGGCCTTGTAAATTGGTTATATGGATTAAATAAAACTCCCAACTGAAAAATGCTAAGGCATATAGGTCCCTTCCTGTCCAACATTGTCAGATGTGCTCCGAAATGACTGTTTTCATCATCTATTCTGAGCCATAACTGCCCCAGAAATAGCTTTAGCAGGAAAGTGCTTTTGTTAGACTAGCTGTAAATTATATTTCAAATGTCTGATGTTGTTTTCTTAAAAAATAAATAAATAAGTAAATGAAAGTCTAAAATTAATGACTGCTGGGGTTTGCTTTGCTTATGTGTACTGCTACAGATTTGGCTTCTTGCAGATGGAATTTCAGATCTGTTTACACTTCTGTGTTAGCTTTTTGGGGGAAAAAAAAGCAGTTGAGAGATCTGGGAGGACAAATTTACAAAGTCGAACTTATTATAACCATCCGTGAGGCTCGCTTCTTTCTCCCCCTGCCCTCTCCCTCCCTCCTTCACCGTCTCCCCCCGCCCCTCGTTTTGTTGATTGTGGTTTTATCTGCTCCTCCTCAAAGTTAGAAGGCAACTGGTTCTTGCAGATGTTATGACAAGGTCACATATCCAGTTTCACAAGCAGATGTTCATGAAGCCCCATTTCACCAGCACTTTATCATTCAGTGAGAGCAGACCTTGTGGGAGCAGATTGGAACAACACAAAGGACGGGACATAAAAAATCTTGCAGAGAACCTGATTGCTTTAATGTGTTGAAGACGAAGGGCTTGGGGGTGGGGAGGGCGGCAAGGAGAGAAATCTGCAGAGCAGAATTTCATGGAGGTTTTTTTTTTTTTTTTTTTTGGTTTATTCAAAGATTATTATGTGTTGGATACAGTAAATCATCTATACACCCACATCCAGGAGGTAAATCTTCAGAACTCCGTGCGTGGGTAGTTCTGCATTTAACAGCTGCCATACAGTAGCTATTTTGTTCTGCTCTAAGAGACCCTTATCTGTGCATTTGTTTTAAGTTATCGCCAACTCTCCTTTTGTTCCTCTATTGCTGTTCTCCTGATTCTCGTTACCATTGCAAGAGTAGCGAAGAGAATCTCAACTACTGAGTTATTTCAACTGACACCATGAGTTAGAATGATAGACGAGGGGCTGCCATTTCAGTTGTTGACTCAGCCTCTACTTGGAGGGTGTTGCTATAATGGATTTAGCTCCTCTTGCCTTTTCCCAGGTCTCATATGCCCGTCCGAGCTCTGCCTCAATCAGGGATGCTAACCTCTACGTTAGCGGCCTTCCCAAAACCATGACCCAGAAGGAACTGGAGCAGCTTTTCTCGCAATATGGCCGTATCATCACCTCTCGAATCCTGGTTGATCAAGTCACAGGTTAAGTGTTTCTTTGTCATTTCTTTCCTTGTGTCTCAATGCCGCAGCCAGTGCCCTGTGACCCATTGGAGCAGAGAGATAATGGTTACTTACGGTAAAGGAGATACGGGTCATGCATAGGTAGATTTTTGACTTAGGAGAAAGACTTCTTACCAATCAAATGCCCACATCTAAAATGGGCCATCTTAGGAGGTAGATCTCCATCATGGGAATTGTTCCAGCAGCAGCTAAACTACTTGGCAGGGCTGTAAAGCAGATTCAGGCATCAGGTTGTGAGTGGGACTGAATGACCTTCAAAGTCTCTTTCAACCCTCAACCAAGTAACATTACTTTTATGCGTGAAAAGAACCTGCATTAGAGCTCCGGCTCCGGTGACAGCATCGTAGAGCTGGAGGGAACCTCATGCTGCCTCATTTCACACAGGAGAAAATGGAGGTCCAGAGTGAAGGCTCTGACTCCTGCCCGGCTAGTTAGTAGCAGCACAGGGACAGGAACCCAGGGCCTGGTACTGTGCTACTTTGTCCAGAATAAAGAAAGGCAACCACCACCTCTCGGTAAGAAATGTAAGGTGCCCTGGGTTGCGTTTTTAGTGACCGAATGTTTTCACCTACTCCACATCTGATCCCAATTTAAAACACCCCCTGAGAGCAGTTTAGCGTGTGTTTATCATTCAACGCATGCAACAAACCCTCAGTGAAGGCAGCTCTGCCCCCCAGACACTGTGCAGAGGGACACTGGGGACCAGGGATAAAGGAGGCACAGTCCTGCCCTTGCTGGACTCCAGTATGATGAGCACCTGCTAGGGGCTGTCCAGGGGACCACGGGAGCTCAGGAGAAGGTGTGCTGCACCTTGTTGCGAAGGCTCCATCAAGGAAGTGATGTTTGAGCAGGGTTTTGGAGGATGACCTGCAGTTACTTGGCACAAAGGAGGGATAGAGATTTCTAGGTGGATGTGATGCATCCTATAAAATAGGTGGATAGGACATATTGTAAGGCGTGGAGTCGAGAAAGAACACAACCTGTTCAAGGAGTAAATACGGCTGGCATGAGGCTCAACAGAGGATTTGGGGCCACATCATCAGGGGCATTAGATGCCGTACTGAGAAGTCTGACTTACCTGTTTGCAACATGGGCCCACGGAAAGGGTTTTTGTGGGTTTTGTTTGTTATTCTGTGTGTGGAGTGGGAAACAGGTACCATGCACAAGGTAAAGAATTGAAAAGTTATGAAAAATGTATAAAGGATGTTTTTAAAGAGTGTAATGTGGTCAGAGTTTGCTTGTCAAATAGATTACATAGTTGCTAGGTGTGAAGGGCACATGGCAGGACTAGACGCTGAGTGATGGGTGACAACAACTAAGGGAGACCAGGACTGAACGGGCCGGTGCTAGAGGCTGGAATGGATGTAACAGGTGCCTGTGTTCTGTGGGTGGCAGTCACTGGTCCAGAGCCGTGGTAGCAAAAACACAGGCAGATGCATCCTGATGGGTGAGAGGGATTTGGGGAGGCAGGCTCAGCCCTGGCCCCACTAGTGGGCTGACTCCCCCTAGAATATCCATGTGGCCCAGCCCATCTCTTCCCAAGGATGTTTACCAGTTTGGTTTGTTCATGCTTTATGAAGGCTCTTTCTCTTTCCCCAGGAGTGTCCAGAGGGGTGGGATTCATCCGGTTTGATAAGAGAATCGAGGCAGAAGAAGCCATCAAAGGGCTGAACGGCCAGAAGCCCAGCGGTGCTACGGAACCGATTACTGTGAAGTTTGCCAACAACCCCAGCCAGAAGTCCAGCCAGGCGCTGCTGTCCCAGCTCTACCAATCCCCCAACCGGCGCTACCCTGGCCCGCTTCACCACCAGGCCCAGAGGTTCAGGTAGGCACAGCCTCCAGGGAAGGGCCCTGCTACACAAATACACAGCTGGGCAAGGGCCAGGGAAACCCACAGCCCTGAAAGATGGGGCAAAGCCTAAGAACCTCCGCCCCCAGGAGTCCCTGTGTGAACGAACCTCCCCACTGAGCCTCAGTTTCCACTACTGTAAAATGAAATGGTTGGACCAGATGCTCTTCCAAGCCCCCTTTCAACTTACCACTGTGACTGGTTAAACTTCAGATTCTTGGATTAGAACAAAATTTCTACATTTAACCAAACCAGAAGGTTCCACTTCAACAAAAGTTCATCCACAAATAAATGGCCACATTCAACACCTTAGACTTAAGGCTGAGGGAATGGCTTTTAATAAAGTTAAAGAAAAGTGTAGGCCAGGAGGCAGATCCTCCCAGGGAGAATGGTTTGGCCTGTCCTCCTCTTTCTCCTGCAGGTTACTCTGTAGGGTAGGTAGTCTCTTTTGTGTTAACTTCACTCTGACTCTGAAGTCAGCAGATTCTGGGAAGACAAGAAGGAAGATTTTTCTAAGCCTTGTTAATGTTTCCTCAGGCACCCAACCCTCCCAATGTGCTGGGGCACTTCCCTTCTCCTGGGACATTTCGGAAAGGCAGGTTTCACTCCTTGAAGCCAATCAACCTGACTGCCTTTGTTGTACAAGAGATAGGAACATTTTTGACGTGTCCATAATAATTTTAAATACTTATTTTATTCCACGATCTCCCAACTACCCTTTAATTGAAAGGGTTTTTGTTTTTTGGTTTTTTTTTTCTCCTTTTCAAACATCACATGGAAAGATAGCAGGCCCTCCATCTGGCCATGACGAGGAGGAAAATCAGCCTCAGCAGTGTCCTGTCCTGGGAATTTGAAAGGGTTAATGATTTCATGAAGAGTCCAAGTCATCTAATTTTTATTTTGTGTGAGAGCACATGCAGTATTTATGTAAAAAGCCTTTCCAGCAGGCTTCTAATGGTGGAAACTATGGTTACTACTGCCCCATGGTGTGAATAGCTTGTCCTCCAGTAAAATACTGAACATGAGGGAGATTATAACATAATGGCAATTTGCTAGGAGGAGCTTTCAGGTTGTAAATAGTAAGCTAATTGTAAAAAATCTTAACCCTCAAACTCCTTCTTCCCCCCAAAAAATGTGTGTGGTAAGAAGATTTAGTTAATGTAGCTAGAATAAGAGAAAAGATCCATTCTGCTATGCATTGTGCATGCACGTGTATTCCTTTCATGCACGAGTTTAATTGCAATAAAAGGTGAATCGTAATAAAAGGTGAACGATGTAAGAAACTGCCCCCTTTTAATGATTTCACACACGATATAAAATGAAATCCACACAAATGTTCTGAGGGGGGGGGGAGTGGGATTAATTCAGACCTTGAAAGAAAGGGAGCTTCATTAGACACTTGCTTTAAACTCTAGCATTGACCTGAACATGAATTACTCATAGTTGGAGGCAGAAAAGGGGGAACTACCAGTGGATAGACTCCTAAGCATTGGGGAAAGTTATTGAGCTTTTCTTCTTTGAAAATGGAGCATTCTTATTAATAGTTCCATTGAGCGATCTTGCCATCTGTGAGGCATTAACCCAGAGACCCTCCTTCTCTTTGCAGGCTGGACAATTTGCTTAATATGGCCTATGGCGTAAAGAGGTAATTAAAACTCCACAGATTGCCAGATGTCCGTGTTGGCACAGACTGGGGCTAGAAATTTTTTTTTTTTAATTCACTAACTTTACTTTTTTTTTTTTTTAATTCTTCCTTTTTCCTCCACCAGCATGTCAAATTCTTAATTTTAATTTCAGACCTCAGTTGGTTTTGTTTCTTTTAGGGCACACAAAGTGTGCTTGTGTGTTTCACTTTTTCTTTTATTTGCAGGTGGGCTTCTCCTACGGTTCAGGTGCCACAGCTACCAAGCCCTTGATAATCTGGTTCTCTGGACGCCTCCCCTAAGGGAGAAGGCTCCTACTCTTTGCCAGCTGATCTTGCAAACTTGCAGAGCAACTGTTTGGCATTAGCAATGCCAAGATTCAGTTAAGAGGGCAGATTCCAGCAAATCAAAATTAGAACATTTTGCTAATCATGGTTGACAATCTTATGATTGTCAGTGGAAAAATTAGATTTTGGACTACCAGGCCTGGCCGAAGCATGAATAAACGTGTGGATGACCTGCTGACTCTCACCCCCACCTCAGGGTGCATTTCAGGGCACAGCCTGAGAATGAAGTGTATCTGTGTGCACCTCAACCAGGAGTTTCTTTTGTTACAGGTTTTAGCAGTTATAAATCCTCCCTTGGTTTTACATGTATTATGTTTTAAACTTGCGGTTTCTTTCATTTAAAGCCTTTCTGTGGGGTCGGGGGCTCAAAGAGAATCAAGGTTTGTGGGGCTCTCTGAATGCAGTCACAGGAATGATCCAGACCTAGTCTGAAAGCTGAGTCTCAGGAAGTTGAGTACGTTATGTCACTGTGTCCATGAGATTCCCATATGTGCTTTTGATAAGCTCCACTGAGCTGCTAGGGACATAGCATCTTCATCATCCTGCTCAATAGAGCTGCACACTTTAATTCCCCTTCCTACAGTCAGGCAAAGAGATGTGGTCCTTAATAGTCCCAGTCACACTCCCATATGAGGCAGTGTTTCACCACTTGGCCATGCATGGTAAGTACCCCGACTCTGGAAACTGGCACACAGTAGAGGAAGTAAGCTGACTGCAGACTCACTAGCACAGCGCCAGCCTCTCAGATCTCAATCTTGGCACCAGGAGGATGACTGTGAATTACTTCCATGTGTCTGGCACACTGCTTGCCTCTTCCCTCTCCCACTTTTACATTTTTCCCACCTCAGGCCTTCATTACCCTCCAACTTCAGGGAGGTGGCACCAATTATGTACGGATGCTTAGGCATGATGAGGCCAGAGAAGGCACAGCAGCAGCATGCACGCTGCCACCATCTCTGGTTCCCCACTCAGAGCAAACACCACTAGTCCATAAGAGCATTCTCTTTTCCTGTTGGACCCAGATTTGGATCCAGACTCCTTCCTCCCAAAGTGCTCCAGGTGGCCATCACCCACTAGAGCTGAGACTCTGCTTGAAACCTCTTTGCTGGCTCCTGATTTTGATGGCCTTAAAATAAATACCTCGCTGTTCTCTACCTTTAACCTGAACGGAGTCAATTCACTCAGTTGGAGGAGAGAAGGCTGAGAAGACAGTCTTCAGAAATAATGCAAATAACAGACATGGATTTGCCCTTCTAAGAATCCTTACCATGCTGTTTTTTGGTTTTGTCTTGTTACTTGTTTTTAAGCAAGAGACAAGATTGACTTAGTGACTGATGCCAAAATTAGTACCTATTGAGTTGTTATGTTTAGCATATCTTCAGCAGCCATTTGATTATCTAAATTCTCTTTAGATGCAGAACTGTTCTTTCATTGGACTTTCAGATCTCCGAGAATATTTGCTTATTTTAAGACATCCTAGGGATGCCTGGGCAGCTGTCAGTTAAACATAGGATTCTTGATTTGGCTCAGGTCGTGTTCTCAGGGTTGTGAGATCGAGTCCCTAATGTCTAATCAAACTCCCACACTGGGTGTGAAGCCTGTTTGAGACTCTCTCTCCATCTTCCCCCCCTCCTAAAAAACAAAACACAAAACAACAAAACATCCTAGATATGGGACACCTGGGTGGCTCAGTGGTTGAATGTCTGCCTTCGACTCAGGTTGTGATCCCTGGGTCCTGGAATTGAGTTCCATATCGAGCTCCCTGCATGGAGCCTGCTTCTCCAGCTCTGCCCATGTCTCTGCCCCTCTCTATGTGTCTCATGAATAAATAAATAAAATCTTAAAAAAAAAAAAGTCCCAGATAACACTTTACTCCATTCTTTCCCCAGTTTTGCTTCCTCTCTTCTTCCTATCCCCTTTTTCATAAGACAAAACAAAACAAAACCCAACCACATGAAAACCAGGACACTAGTCAATGGATAGGGCCCAAATCCCTGTATACGTTTGGTATAAAACAAAATGTTAACAAATATTTTTCTGCCGTGGGCCCTGGTTACCTAATCTAGATGCATCCATTATGAATCACACATGGATATATTTTATCAGACAGTGAATAGAATCTGAAGGGTTGTTTTGCTTTTCAAGATAACATGAAAACTGAGATTTCAAAGCCCAATACAAAAGTAGCTGTAATAGGGCAAATAACAGTTTTCAGCTTTTCTAATTCAAGATACATAAATGCACAAACCACTTGAAATCTCACTCCTGTGATGCTTAGAAATGAATTCCAGATAATATAGCATCAAGGAGTGATAATGTCTTTATTATTATGGCTTGGGGGTTTTTCTTTTGGAACTCTTTTGAATAGATGCTAAATGAAACAGAACCACCCATCTGATTAATAACAAGGTATGTCTGTTCATTCTCATGTGTCTCTCTCCTCAAAATATCAAGAGATCTTTGACAACCATAAGTCAGGGGACTGCAAAGACGGTAGACTTGAGCACTCCTGGGGCCATCTCCAAATCTGCCCTAAAAAATAAATAAAATTTCCCAAGCATTGATATCCACCAATGTTATTCACTCATGCAATCAAGAAGTATTTACTGAGAGTCTATTTTCTATGTGTCACTATGTCTGTGATGTTCCCGTATGTGCCCAGCTGAATAAATAAGTAGAGCAACAGAATGAATGAAACCGAGCTCCTCCTCCCAAGAGCTCGCTGTCTGTTGTGGGGAGGGACAAGAAGGATCAGGGTGGGAGACCCTATGACCATATACTGTGGCAGAAGCATAATGGAGCCTTGCTCTGGGAGTTCCTTGTGGTTATTAGGAATTGACCTAGCCTTTTTCTTGCCATATATGGGCCTTAGCCAGTTTAGCCTTTCCATTCAAAAGAAATGCCACAGACACTAGTTTTTTTGTGTTATGGTTTTTAAACCCTGAAGACTCTCCTTGCAAACACTCACTCAGCCCTCTGCCCCATGTCTGTGTCTGTGCATCTGTGTGTTATCCGTGGTCAGACTGATGTCTGGACCAGTCCCCCCTTCTACCTGTTCCCCCAGGTTCTCCCCAATCACAATTGATGGGATGACAAGCCTTGTGGGAATGAACATCCCTGGTCACACGGGAACGGGCTGGTGCATCTTTGTCTACAACCTGTCCCCTGATTCCGACGAGAGTGTCCTCTGGCAGCTCTTTGGCCCCTTCGGCGCCGTGAACAACGTCAAGGTCATCCGCGACTTCAACACCAACAAGTGCAAGGGCTTCGGCTTTGTCACCATGACCAACTATGATGAGGCGGCCATGGCCATTGCCAGCCTCAACGGGTACCGCCTAGGAGACCGAGTGTTGCAAGTTTCCTTTAAAACCAACAAAGCCCACAAGTCCTGAATTTCCCATCCTTACTTATTAAAATATATATATAAATATATACGAACAAAACACATGCGCGCACACACACACACACACATACACACGCACACACACAAAAGAGAGAGAAACAAACTTTTCGAGGCTTATATTCAACCATGGACTTTATAAGCCAGTGTTGCCTAAGTATTAAAACATTGGATTATCCTGACGTGTACCAGGAAAGGATTTTATAATGCTTAGAAAAAAAGAAAAAAAAAAAAACAAAAAAATACCTTTGATGCATTGAATGTTCTTTCATAGCTGTCGTTGTTGAATATAATATACATAGATAGCGATGTGCAGGGATTTTAACCCAGCCAGCTAACTTTACTACCTTCCTTGAAGGTGGGTCTTTTTAAGATGACCATTCGCTCATTTGAAGAAGAAAAACAAAAAACAAAAAAAAAAATAATAAAAATAAAACAATTTTTACAAAGTAATGGGATTCAAAGAAAGAAAAAAAAAAAGATTTTTCTTTTTTGTCACAAAGTTGATCCAATCAGATTGGTAAAAACCCCCCACACAAATCAAAAGAGGAATAATAAAAATTGCAAAAATGAAAAAAAAAACTTTTGCAAATTTTTTTATTTTTCCTTTTTTCTTTTATATCATGTGAACTAAAAACAGTCTTCTGTTAGGGGATGGGGGCAAGGGGGATACCTGATGACATTAACAATTTAATAACATTAACATTGTTGCCAAAGAGGTGGTCTCTTTGCTGAAAATGGGTTTCAAGAAAAATCTATTTTTATAAAATATAAAGAATTTTTACAAGAGAATCTGGATTTGAGAAAAAAATATTTTGACTGGCTAATTTAGGGGAAATTGACAACTTTGTCGCGTTCATACTGCACTGGTAACTTTTTAGAGATCAAGATGTGTGTTTTAAACTGGATTCGTAGACTGTTTTTTGAAGGATGGGCTATAAACAGATGATCTTCATATCTTTTCATAGCATGTAATAATAATAAAAAACAATTATTAATTACTAGGGGAAAGGAGTGTTCGTTCTACCCAGGGTACCACAGTTCCCCACAGTCAAAACCCAAAAGCAAGGAGATGAGTTGAAAGACAGTTTTTCTTTAAGTCATCAGTATGGGATGTCAGCAGAACAAAAATTAAAAAGATTAATTTTCCTTTTGATCTAAAACTTCCTTAGTTTGAGCAGTAGGTGCTACGAAATTATTTACATATCTTAGTATCATAGTTAAATGTAATGTGTTTAGGAGAGGAAAACAAAAGATACATTTGCTTTAAATTCATTAAGGAATTTTCAAATTCACTTTGTAGCCCATGCTGATAGAATTGGGCTGTGTTGGTACATTTGAAACACTGTTTATGTTGCTTGAAACACTTATTTATTTAATCGCCGATGTGATGATGCCTATGGCCGAGATCAAATATAGCTAGATTGGCTAGACTACTTATTTGTTTACTTAAACTATGGGAAGAAGCATATTATTGTGTCATTCTGTTGTGTGTGTATGTGTATATACAATATAAATATATATATATAAAGTTATTTTTTCTTTGGGTTAATTTATTATAAGTTGTAACACTTGGCTAGTTTTGTTTGTATATGTCTTACAATGTTTTCTTATGATATTTAAGTGACAGTTAAAGAGGTATCAAGGTAACTTGTGTAGAACTATTGTTTGATATATTGTCATGTTTGTTGTGAATATTTTTTCTTACTGCACAGTAGAAAAATAAAAACAACTGGGTCTTTATTTTAATGTAATTCAGATTGGGGAAAACAAAACAGAGCTAAGGGAACAAAATGACTGAGGGAGCATCCTCCCGCGTCCAGTGCACTGATCATTTTAGTATGTTTGTGCTTTGTACGGTTATATATTTAAAACAAAAACAAAACAAAAAAATACAAGGGTTCATGCTCTTCCCTGGGTAATAGAAACAGTTACTCGCTATGCATAATCTAGTTGATAGTTAAATTTGCTATTGCTTTTCTTGTCTTGTTATATAAAATCTTTTCAATACAAGTTTAGTCTTAATGGTAATAAAACGTTATGGTTATTTATAACTTGTGCTTATTTTGTGCGTTTTTTCCCATGCTGAACCCACTAAGTGCATGTAGAGAGAACTGTTGTTTTCACACTGAAGAGGCAAGCTTTGTAGTAGCAGTCGTAGTGGTAGACAGATCACGAAAACCAAGGCTGCATCATAGACTCCTCCTTTACATTTTTTTTCTGTTTTTTTTCCTCTTTTCGGTTGCGGAAAAACAAAAAACAAAAACAAAAACAACCACCAGATTTCAGTTCAGAGAACACTCGTTCAACATTCAGGGAAAACTTTTTACATCGCCTGCTATGAATGAACGCAGTTTGCTGGCAAAGTTTTGATGCATTTGCTGAGCATTAGTGGGAAAGGCATGCCAAAAATCTCTTCTCTATAATGTGTTCACTCTTGGGGGAAAAAAAAGGGAAAAAAAATCTTAGGACCAGGCAGTTGTATACTTTAGTTATAATGAATGACTTCATGTTAATCTTGCTAGTTTAGATGATTTCTGAGGGGAAGTATTGTAAATGTTTTTTTTTTCCATAACCTTGTTGTGTTTGAATTATTTGTACTTTATCTGTCCAGACAATAAATGAAAGTGTGTAGAATGGATTTGAGCTTCCCAGATTTTTAAATGTGTTCACTCAAACTTTTTTTTGTAGCATCTTCAGATTTCCCCAATAATTTTATCATTAAACAAATGCAAAAACAAACAAACAAACAAAGTAGAGTAAAATTGTGCTTTGCAACTTAGCCCGGTCTCTCCAAGTCAATTCTGTATTCAAAAGTCACTGGCCTAGTTCCTTATGACTGAAAGTGTGGCTCCAGCCGCCAGTATCTGCATCATCTGGGAGCTTGTTAAAATGCAGAATCTTGGGCTGAATGCAAATCTATATTTAAGCAGATTCCCAGGTGAATCACCGGCACTTTAAAGTGAGGAACACTGCCCTGATTGATAACGAGCTGGCACGTTTGGCTTTATGTTTGGCATGATGATACATTGGCGTCTGTTATCCATTTATAACTTATCTGTGACTTATTCAGAAGAAAGGAGATCACTATTTGCAGAGCATCTATTGTCAGGCTGTGTGGTGCCCTCTGCATTCTCCCACTTGGCTCCCCAGCAATCCGGGGGAAGTGGATAGCACTATCCTCATTTCACAGATGGCAAGACTGAGGCACAATAGAATAAGCTGCTTGAAACAGCTAGCAAGTTCCCAGCTGGGTTTTGGATCCCAGTCTGATTGTACTGCACAGCACCTCAGCATCAAGGTCACAGAGCTTGCGCAGTTTTAAGGAAACAGACCTTAAAACAGACCTTTGCATTGGAAGTGACAGCTAAACAAGAAAGGTCACCTTTTTATTTTAGCATTCACTTTTGCATAGAAGCGGCAAATATTTGACTTTCTTACCTTAAATAGAAACCCTAAGCAAGGACTTAAACAGTGTATATAAAAAAAAATAAAAGTTAAAAAAAGCCATGGATTTTGAGCTCCCCTGAGAGGGGGCACAAAATGCCTAAGGTATCATGAAGTCATATTAAAATAATGCCTTGAACTTTACAGATGAGCTTTTTAGTGATTTCCTGATACGATCACTCTTGGATGATCTACTGTCTGTCTTTCGTTTCCATTTTCTCCCTAATTGAAAATTCATAATGCCCCATAAACCATCACCGTCCATAAACTGACACTTGCAGAAGAAATGCTCCCACTGAGCCAGATGAAGGAATAGTCAGATTCTCTTCCATTTCTCATTAGCCACCCCCCTTTTTATTATTATATTAAATTACCTCAATGGTTGGGATAATTAAATTCAGGGCAAAGAATGGGATTTAATTAACCAAGCTAAATATTAAAACTAAGTCAGCCTGAACTTCACGTAGTTGAACTTAAAGATTCTTATTTTAGTTTTATTTAAAGACAAGCCCCTATGTTCCTTTTCTGAAGAAAAATGGACAAACTCCTAGCTGCTCCCAGGAATAACAGAGCTTCACAATGTGTGTATACGATCTAAAAACGTCACTGCTAAACCTGCAATGGTTATTACTAATCATCACCACCTCTGATCCTTAAAGGTGTCGTTTTAGTGCACTTTAAGCAAATGGATATATTATTTTGGAATATTAGAAGTCGGTGGAATCTTACCAGTTCCTAATGTTCACTCCCCGGCTTCCAACAGATCTATCCTGAAAGTTTCACAAATGGCTGTAGGCGTTTAAATAGGTCTGTAAAATATCCATAACAGGCCATTCTACATACACTCTCTTGGCAGCACTTCTCAACATCAGCATAACATGTCTGCCTAACATCTAATAAAAATTTCATCTTGCTGTGAGTGTAAGCCTGTTACCTTAAATCTCCAGGCAAACATTATATAGTTTCTGTAGGTGTTTGTGGGAAAGTTTTAACAAATCACAAGAATGCAGAAATTATTACATTTCTTTTAGGTCCTAGGTACATTATGTTTTGCTTGGATGAAAAATTGCATGCCAGGGAAGGCTGAAGGCATTTACTTAGTGTTATTTCTGTCAAACTGATAGGAAGAAAGGAAGGCAAAAAACATGCGCTTGTGTCTGTAACCATCCCGCATCATCACCAGCATCAACACTACCTACATCTGGCAGCGAAGATCAAGCAATGACCAAATGTTATTACAGCCAGAAGATTTTATCAACTTGGGTCCTATTTAAATTTCTTTCAACAAGACTAGTCATTATTTGTTCATTTATAAATAAAAAAATTTCAATCCCAGAGAACATTTAAAAGTACATTTGAAACTCAAAGTCTCATAGTGCTTCTCTGCAGACAAGCTACCTTAGCCTTGTCAAAATTTGGCACTTAATCGCCTTTCACCAGAGCTGGTTCAGGAAACTCTCAGTTCTTCACATTGTTTTGCACTTAACTTTCTGCAGGCACCATGCCTTTGTTCTTTAACCAACATACGCATGCAAACACACGGAGGCAAGCATTCATACAACTGAATAGGAAATGGGTGTTTTACTTTCATTTGCAAATTAAAAAATCATTCCTGACAAGGCATCATTAACAGCAAGAGTGTGTTTTCTAAACGGAAGAGTCATTACAATCTTAATTCGAGTCCATCTTGCCTAGATCCATTCCACAGCCCTAAGAAGAGCCCCTGGAACACAGCTGTATAATATCCCTCCATCCTCCACTGCCTTCGTCCTACCTGGAAAAGAGAATAATAAAAGGAAATTACATTTTATTTCCATGAGCTAAAATCAAGTTTTAATATTGTCCAAAAATGACTCGTACCATTCCTTTATCTTATTAGCTTTTTGGCATATTAAGTAATAAGGTAATTTCTCATGGTACAGTATTTATGTAAGAATCATATTTCTCGCCATGCAGATCACTTACAGAAGTGTCTGTTAACAGGAGAGAATGATGCATAATCGGCACTTAAGATTAAAATAGACTTGAGAACATAAAAGTGTTCCTTCAATTAAAGGAGTAGCATTTCTTCAGTCTCCTCTTTTTTGTTTCTGCGGCAGGATGAAAACTGGCTTAAAATCACCCAACCCCAGGTTAATTACAGGAAGGTTTCCCTGTGCAAGTCCGGCTTAATCTGCTAGTGGTTCAAATGCAAAGTAGACTCACATGCCACTCCAGGATACCATGTAATTATCTTAAACAGTTTCCACCAAAGTCCTTGAGGTTTAAAAGATTATTTCTAGAAAGAGCACTAGCATTTATTACTGTTCTGCTATGCCAGGCACTATACGTTTAGCGTTTGGTCCTTCGGCAAAATCAGTTAAGAGTATCCTCCTTTTACATAGAGCAAAAAGAGACTCAGAGAGATTTGTTATCTTGTGCAAGCAGGTAGGTGGTAAAAATGGAATTCAAACCCAGATCCGCCTGACCCCAAAGCCCCTAGTTATACCACCCTGGCTATGAGCCAATTCTATCATAATTAGAACCAAAACCGTTACCAAATGGTCCTTACTTCAATTAAAGGTAGAGATGAGTCCTGTTATGTAAGGGACAAGGGAAATAACATTAATGCTTTGTACCTGGGGCTAATCCCCAAATCTTTAATGGAAAAACAGATCCAGTAACAGTGGTTTATACGCAAATTGGCAAGGAAAAACTAAAAATGAGAGTTTTTAAATACTGATGAGCAACAGCTTTTAAAAATGAAAATTTCGTTGACAAGTCTATTCAAACCACCAAAAGTCAATAAGGTAGAAAGGAACTGATGATAGAACCGTAAGGTAAGAAATGCTTACAAGCCAACTCAGCCACCCTCAGAGCTGGCCCTCCAAGTCTCCCTAAGAGATGAAGGTGTCCTGTGAACACTAGCACCACGATGAGAGCTCCTTTTCCTACCCGTATTGCCTCTGAATCCTTAGAACATTCCTAGGAGGCACATAGTATAATCCCTATTTTACATCTGAAAAAATAGGCTCAGAGATATTAAGTACCTTGCCCAAGATTTTACAGCATGTCGCAGACCTGGAATTTATACCCAGGTTGTCACTGCAATGTCTTTCCACTAAACCACACTGATGGCCTTTCAGTGTGATACCACCACTTGTCGCACAGCCACCTACCTGTGAGGTACGGCAGGCTGAGGGTGGAGACCCAGCCTAAGCCTTGTCTACACCTGAATCCCTACCCTGGACATCTGCCACATGCCAGGCGCTGAGTTAGGGAGCACAGCGATAAGCAAACATATTCAACACTTTTTTCTGCCACCTATTTTGTGCAGTGGATTGTGACAGGAAACAAACAGGCAAAGGGAAGGACATTTAGACTTTTGTTATAAAGACAAGATATATGAAACAATTAGGTAGCCATGCCAGGTAGTTTCTGTGCTGTAAAGAGAATTACAGGAAATTTTGAAAATTTGTGTGGAGTGAAACAGTATTTTGGTAGCCAGGAAGGAAAGAAGGTGTAGCCTGGTGGAAGGAGAATATGCTTGAGGGAAAGAAAGTTCTAGGTCTGGATCCCTGGGTTACTCATTTAATGTCTCTGAGATTTGTGATCAGATAAAGAAGGATTAGAGGTAAAATATGTCAAGTTCCTGGCACTTGATGAGGAATACATTTGACCCTTGAACAACACGAGGCCTGTGGCACTGACCACCACATAGTCAACAATCCACATATAATTCTTGACTCCCCCAAAACTTGAGTACTAACAGCCTGCTGTTGACCAGAAGCCTTACCAATAACACACAGTTAACACGTATTTTGTATGTTGTACGTGTTATATACTCTATCCTTATAGTAAAATAAGCTGGAGAAAAGACGATGTTATTAAGAAAATCATAAGGAAAAGAAAACATATTCACAGTGCTATAAAAAAATCCGTGTATAGATGGACGCTCACAGTTCAAACTTCTGCTGTCTATGGGTCAACGGGGGTAGGAATTCAACTGTAGCCAGAAAGATTCCCAGAGGAAAGGCGCTTGGGCCAGACCCTCTGGCAGGGGAAGTGGGTTTGGCGGGTGCCGATGGATGGATGGATGGATGGATGATGGATGGATGGATGGAAAGAGCACAGAAAGCCTCAGGAGGGGGGAAATAGTAGGATGAAGGGAGAGCGAGCACTGGGAAATCTCACTCGGCCTCATGGAATTAGAGCAATTCTCTTGAAATACGACAGCAACTCCAGCCACATGCCATCGGGGCTCTGACTGCCGCTTGGCAACACAGGCCCTGTGCACACCCCTCCCCCACCCCGGGTGCCTGGCCACCGCAGTGACCTTCTCACCTCACCTTCAAGGATGTCCCTTTCCCGGCGGCCGGCGAGGGTCCTTGAGAGAGAGGGACCATGCGGGCCCTGGGTGGTTGGCGTTTAGAGGCTACTGTCTCCGTGAATTCTCCTTTTCACAGACCACCCAGTGCAGGTGGCTGAGGCCGGGCTGCAGTCCTGTGCGGAGAGCTGCAAAGGAGGGCCTGGGGGAGCTGCCCCCAGCAGGGGCTCAGTGGGCCAGGTGGCCGGCGGAGACACCAGGGCAGAGGAAGAGGGCACCCCCAAGCCCTCCCCATCTTAGCTGTGGGCACAAGAAAGACTCATAAGTTCTGACTCAAGACAAGAAAGGGATCCAATTGGACCATTTGTAAAGGGCAGCCCTCCCCCGTTTGTCACCCAGTTGGCCTGTCTTGCCTGCTCAGCTAGCTGGGGAACACCCTTGGGAGCTCCTTCCATCCCCGCATTTGAATCTTTGGGAGAAAAAGGACTTTGGGGTCCCCGACCCCATCCCTGGTGACTAGCTCCTTATTCTATCCTACAAACATTAGGATTCCTCTCCTTAAAATGCCCTTCCCCTCCTCCCCCCCAACCCCAGGCCCTTTGTCACTCAAAACACACATGAACACTTGCACAGTCCACATGGCCAATCCTGCTTGTTCAGCTCATGATTCACAGCCTCCTGAGAACTTTCCCTGACCTCAGGCTGGGTTAGGGATTCCTGGACAATCCCATATCCCTCTCCTTTCCTGTCTCACAGCACACTTCACACACCACATTTGTACTGCTGCGTGCATGCCTCCCTGGGGATGGAGGAATCAGATGCAGTGCCTGCCTTGGAAGAGCTCAAACACAAGCAGAGCATTGAAGAACAAGAACAAAGCTAGAGGGTGTTTGGGGAGCACAGGGAAAAAAGACAGTCAAGTGTAACTTTGGCAGGGGAGGGTGAGATTGAGGTGTAATAAGAAAGGCATCCTAGAGATGTTTAGGAATCGGCTTTGCCTTGAAGGATCAATCAGACTTGGACAGCCGGCCACCGGGGCAAGGTCAGGAGCGTCACAACGGGAGCCATGAACGTGACCCAGGACCAGGATTCAGAATCCTCAGCCTTCCCCATGACTTACTGTGTGACACTGGACAAGTCAATACACCTCACTGGGCCTCAGTTTCCCAGAAGTTAAGGGAAGGTGTTGGACTAGATGGTTCCTGATGGTCTTGCTCCTGCTTTCTGCTAGACTTTCATTTTCCTTATGTTTTTCTTTGATTCAGCAAATATTTATTGACCACCTCCTCTATGGCATTAAGGATACAATGAGGGGACAAAAGAGATGTTTGTATACAGCGGGGGATGAATGCTGTTAAAGTCAAGTACAGGCTGCTCTGACAGTAACAGGGACACCTGCCTGTCTGAGGACAAGGAATGCCCTGCTTCTGTGGCATTTGAGTTGAGGTCCGAAGGATGAGGGGGCATGTTGCCTCCTAGGCAGAGGGGAAGAGCACGGAGGGCCAGAGGTGGAGAGGAGGCTCAGCAGCAAGGAGCCAGTGAAGGCGCTAGGGCCGGGCTGGGAGTGGTAGCAGGAACCCGATACCCCAGGGCCTCACTGCAGAAAGGACTTTGATCTGTACCTTAAGAGTAATGGGAAGGACCTGCATTCCAGCCAATGGATCAGCTTTTCTCAGCCTCAGTTTACTCATCTATAGACTAGCAATGATAAAGTTCCCAATTCATATGGTACTGAAAGAATCAAATGCATTAATGTGTTAAGTGATTAAAGCCCAACCTGGCAAATAGCAATACAAATGTTTGCTATCATCATCATCATCATCATCATCATCATCATCCCGTCATTATTCATCTGGCTAATTCTCACACATTCCTCAAAGTTCAGCATGGAAGCCACCTCCTCTGAAGCTCCTTCCCTAACTTCCTTTTTTTTTTTTTTAAGATTTTATTTATTTATTCATGAGACACACACAGAGAGAGAGAGAGAGAAAGAGAGAGAGAGATGCAGAGACACAGGCAGAGGGAGAAGCAGGCTCCATGCGGGGAGCCCGATGTGGGACTTGATCCCGGATCCCCAGGACCACGCCCTGGGCCTAAGGGAGGCACTAAACCGCTGAGCCCCCCCCCCCCCCCCCCCCCGGCTCCCTCCTTCCCTAACTTCCTAGATCGGATAATGCACCACTCCCCTGGGTGCCCAAAGTTTCTGTGCTCCCCTGCCTCAGCCTGCAGAGTCGTTTGCTGCTTACATCTCTGCCTTCACCCCTAAACTGTAAGCTCCTTGGGCAAGGGCTGTGACCTATTTGTCAGCACAAGATTGGGCACAAAAAGAACGTCAGTGAAGGTGCTCAACTGCGGTGGGCGGAATGAATAATGCCCCCCAAGATGTCCACGTACTGATCTTGGACCTTGGGGTATGTTACCTTATTACATGATAAACATGACTTTGCAAATATGCGCGGAAGTTAAGGATCCTAAAATGGAGAGATTATCCTGAATTACCTACGTGAGCCCAATACGATCACAAGGGCAGCCAGAGGATCAGTCAGTAGTAGGAGATGCAAAAGGTTGGGCCCAGGAGCCCAGGAAGGTGGTTGCAGGGGGTTTCTGCAAGCTGAAAGGGGTAAGGACCTCCAGAATCCTAAGAGAATAAATTGGTGTTGTTTTAAGCCACTCAGTTTGTAGTAATTTGCTACAGCAGCAGTAGGAAATTAATGTCCCAGCCAAGCGCAAAGCAGGGATTAGAGAAGGAATACTTGTGGGAGAGCCGATGCCCAACCCAGGCACTCCCCGCACCCCTTGCCCCAGTCAGAGCCAGGGTGCTGTCTGGGTGGCCCCTGGGCCCGCCCGCAACGTGGCTTCCAGAAGCACGATGCCACCGCCATGGGAATCCCACCCCTAGGATCTCATGACCTGGTGGGTGGACAAAGGGGGATCAGGGGACTGTTTTCCAGGTTCCAGAGGATCGAGGCTGGAGTATGAAGTATAGTAATGGAAGGAACACTGGCCAGGAGACCTGGCCTCAATTCCCAGCTCTGCCACCAATTTCTTGTGTGATTTTGAACGAATTACATATTCCAGACCTGCTCTTTCTCTGCTGTTCCACATCCCAATCCGTGCAGGGAAACCCAGCGGGCTTCTTAAAAACCCCACCCCTTTCCCCCAACCACCCAGTCACCAAACTGATTCTTACCTCTTGAATATTTCTCAAATCCATCCCCTTCCCCCCCTCCCCGCAGCCGCTCTCCTAGTGTGAGCTCCATCAGGGCTCAGAGACCGAGCTGGGCCCCTCCTGCGCCTGTGGGTTCTGGCACTAACCCCACAGGAGACCCCCTCCTCAGCCCCTGCACCCCTCCCGTCCCCTCAGTCAGAATGAGCTAAAATATCCATCTGACCAATCCCTTCGAAGCCTAAATCCCCAGAGGGGAGCCCCGTCACCCAGGGGACTCAGTCCGGATGCCCCAGCACAACTTCAAGGCCCTGTACCACAGAGGCTCTGCCTGCTAATGAGCCTCATCCCCTCCCCTTCCTGCCCGCAGGTCCGGGTCTACCTGCGCAAAACTGTCCTTATGAACTCTCTCCTTCCTTCCTAACAGAACCCTAATTTTATTAGGCAACAAAACGCCTAGCTTCGACACGTCCTCCAGGCTTCCTGGCAGTTGGAGGTGGTCACGTCTCACAGCTCCAGCCAAGGAGATGTAGCAAGTCCCTGGTGAGGCTCCCAGGGAAGCGCTTTAAAGGAGAGCAAGCTCAGCGGACATTGTTTTCCCCTTGCCATCATCCCCCTACACCTCTTCTTTCTTCCCCCTCGGAATGCTGATGTGATGTCTGGAGCTGCAGGGGCCATGTGGCAACTATGAAGGCAACAGCCAATAACCATAGATGGCAGATTAGAAACATATGGGGCACCTAGGTCCTTAGTGGCATCTCTAAACTGCTGCAGCAGCCCTGGATTATCTGCCCTGCACTTCTTATTACACAAGAAAAACTATTTGCCTTACTGCAGAGTTTCCCAACCAGTGAGCAAATTTGTTTTTTTTTTTTTTTTTTTTTTTTGGCTGGGTACAGTATACTTTATTGATGGTACATGACAAGGCAGGGCTCCCCAAGCACCTCCCCTTCCTCTGGGTCTAGGATGTAAGGTGGAGGTCAGGAGATTCTCAGTGTGTTGGGGGATTAAGTTGGGGCAGGGACTCCCCAGCAGCTGAGGGCCTCTCTCTTCCTCTTGTTCTTGCTGGGACTGGTGGTCCAGGAGGCTCTTACTCCTTGGAGGCCATGTGGACCATGAGGTCCACCACCCGGTTGCTGTAGCCGAATTCATCGTCATACCAGGAAATGAGCTTGACGAAGTGGTCATTGAGGGCAATGCCAGCTCCAGCGTCGAAGGTGGAAGAGTGGGTGTCACTGTTGAAGTCACAGGAGACAACCTGGTCCTCAGTGTAGCCCAGGATGCCCTTGAGGGGGCCTTCCAATGCCTGCTTCACTACCTTCTTGATGTCATCATATTTGGCAGCTTTCTCCAGGCGGCATGTCAGATCCACAACTGACACATTGGGAGTGGGGACACGGAAGGCCATGCCAGTGAGCTTCCCGTTCAGCTCAGGGATGACCTTGCCCACAGCCTTGGCGGTGCCAGTGGAAGCAGGGATGTTGTTCTGGGCAGCCCCTTGGCCATCGCCACAGCTTCCCAGAGGGGCCGTCCACGGTCTTCTGGGTGGCAGTGATGGCGTGGACGGTGGTCATGAGGCCCTCCACAATGCCAAAGTTGTCATGGATGACTTTGGCCAGAGGAGCCAAGCAGTTGGTGGTGCAGGAGGCATTGCTGACAATCTTGAGGGAGTTGTCATACTTCTCGTGGTTCACGCCCATCACAAACATGGGGGCATCAGCAGAAGGAGCAGAGATGATGACCCTCTTGGCCCCGCCCTTCAAGTGAGCCCCCAGCCTTCTCCATGGTAGTGAAGATCCCAGTGGACTCCACAACATACTCAGCACCAGCATCACCCCATTTGATGTTGGCAGGATCTCGCTCCTGGAAGATGGAGATGGACTTCCCGTTGATGACAAGTTTCCCGTTCTCAGCCTTGACTGTGCCGTGAATTTGCCGTGGGCCGAATCCTACTGGAACATGTACACCATGTAGTTGAGATCAATGAAGAGGTCATTGATGGCAACAAGATCCACTTTGCCAGAGTTAAAAGCAGCCCTGGTGACCAGGCGCCCAATACGGCCAAATCCGTTCACTCCGACCTGCACCATTGTGTCTCGGGGACGCAGCTGGCCCTGCACCAGAGGGGGCGGCTGTCTGCGAACGGGGAGGAGCAGAGAGCCAGCGCGAACTTTTATTGATGTACTCATTCTAGTTCCTCAACACTCTGGGCAGCCGAGTGAGGCCCTGGGCTGTTAGAGCGCCCAAGCTGTTTGCTCTGGCCCTAGACAGCCTGTCCCTCTACCCTATTGTGACATATATTTTTGTATGTTTGTCACTATGTGGGAAAGGATAGACGACTTTGCCTCACTGATTTAAGTTTGATTATGACCCTGTCTGACTGGTCATTGCCTGCGCCTCTCAACCTGACAACACTGATGAGACCATGTTGGTCTTCAGACCCACCCCAGATGTCCGATGCCTCTGCAAATGCCTGCTGTTGGGGCAGCCTGGGTGGCTCAGCAGTTGAGCACCTGCCTTTGGCCCAGGGTGTGATCCTGGAGACCCGGGATTGAGTCCCACATCGGGTTCCCTGCAGGGAGCCTGCTGCTCCCTCTGCCTGTGTCTCTGCCTCTCTGTGTGTGTCTCTCATGAATAAGTAGATAAAATCTTTTTTAAAAATGCCTGCTGTCCCCACTTCTAGGAGTTCCATCCCCACCTGTCTCCGTAGTGTCATTGCCATGCATCTCAGGGCTCCCCATCGGGGCACTGGCCTATTTTTAGCCCCTGATGCTCCTTGTGGCCCCAATTCCCACCACATCGCTGACTGGAATATCTCAGCGTCTTTGCTCACCTCCAGATCTGTAGGGCTCATTTCTCTCTCACTTGCTCACTCTCACTCTCACTCATCACTAGGATGCACCCTCCCTTTCTCTTATCCCCCTTAGCTAGGAAAGATTCAGGCCTGCCACAGAGTTGCTTAGACCCCTAGTGACTCTTTGGATTTGCCAGGGTGGGGGTAGGTCACAGTGGGCTAAGAAGGGCCCACCCGGCGCCTTTTGTCTCCAAGCCTGTTTGCTAGCCTGGTCCCCTGTGCCACCCCCCTCCTCACTTACAGTGATGTCTTCTCTTGCCACCCTGTGGTCCTTAGTGTAACCTGGCTGCCAGTGGCCCATCCCCATGATCTCGATGCCCATCAGATATGCTTACATATGTCTGAAGCTCAAATAGGAACCGTCCAAGTTCTCACCCATGGAGTCCATGTGGACCAGGGATGTAGCTAGGCCCTGGAAAGGCATGGGATGTATGTGGAATCCTGAGCCTCCTGCCACAGAATGAATGATTACAGTATCTAGGCCTCAGTTTCCCCTTTTGTGATCTCAGCTCCACCATGCTGACTCCAGAAGGAACCCCAGGGGAAGGCTGGAGGCCCCAGAATATACAGAACCAGTCTAGGAGCGAGAGGAGGGGGAGCAGTGTGGGGGAGAGGAAGTTTTCATCAGGTGCTGAGCTTTCACTGCCAAAAAATTTCCCACAAACAAACCCACCCCAGCAAAGGAAGCTACTGTCGGCTGGCACACTGCAGAAAAGAAGGCGGGCACGAGGCCTCATTAATCCAGCAACTGTGGGATCAGTTGCAGATACCCCCAGCCCACCCACTTCTCACCATCTGCTGCTGCTGCCGCCGAGCCGAAGGCGGGCGGCTCTGGTGGGAGTCCAGCCTGCAACCAGCAGAGGGCCTGGGCCTAGCCCCAGGCACATGTTCCCTCAGGGCCAGCTCGGAACGCCCCCCCCATGCACGAAGGTATGTCCTGACCCCCCAGAGACTTCTGTTTTGGAAGCAACTGAGGGAGAGGCCCCAGCGCCCTGACCGAGCACTATGCAAACACACGACTAAAGGACATTGACAGAGAACCCACCGTGTGCCAGGCGCATTCCTCACTCCCATCGTCCCCCAAACCACGCTGAGACTCGCTCCAAAACCAGTCCGACGGAGCCTGGATGATGTCAGTATGCACAGAGGCGAGCCCTCCAGTATCCCGCTTCTCCATTCCTCAGCCTTGGCTTCTCCTTCCACCTCGTTACTCCCTTCTGGTTGCACCTCGGGCCTTACCACCTTCTGTTTCAAGCTCCTCTCCCGCTCCCTCTGTCAACCCCCTGGGACCCTCAGGTCCCCTTTCCCTGTCTCCCCTCCCACTCCCCCATCCCACTGTCCTCACTTCCCTTCGACCCAGGGTCAACTCAACGGTCAAACATCTAGGTCCTTTGGTGCATTCTCGCTGTCCTCGCCAGCCCTCACCCACCGCACCGTCGAGCTCTCCGGCTACTCTCACCTGCTCCTTCACACCTGAACAGACCAGAGGAAGGCACCTGCTAACGCTGATCACGCTTCCTCTAAATTAGGGACCACCAGCCTCAGGGCCTGAAATTGCCTCAAGGAGCACTGTTTCCCTAGTTCGTTTTCTCTCCCTCTCTCCTAGATGGCACTTTCCTGCTCTCTCCTCCTTCTTCAAACTTCCAATAGCCCCACCTTCATCTTCATTCTCAAGCAAAGACTTTGCTTCCTATCCTACCTTTCTGCCACTCCTCAGTGTCTTCCTCATCTCTTTGACCTCTAAATGTTGAAGGCTGAGTTCTTAGGCCTTTTCTCTAACTACATTCACTCCCCAAGATCATTCATCCAGAGTTTTGGCTTTTAGTATATTAATATTCGGATGACTCCCAAATGTATTTCCAGCCGATCTCTGCCCAGAACTTGGGAGCCATATACACTATTGCCAAGTTGACATCTCCACCTAATTGTATAAAGGGCATCTCATACTTAACATAATTTAAAAAATAGCTTTTTACTCTCCCATCCACCCAACCTGCTCCCTTCCCCATTTTAGCAAATGGCAACCTGTTCTGCCAGTCATTCAAGCCCCAAGCCCTGCAGTGACACTAACTCCATTTGCTTTTCTTCCGTCCTTTAGAAAGTCTCCCCATCATACAGAGATTGGTATCTGTTTTGGTCACTATCACAACCTTAGCTCCTGAAAGAATGGCCTTTAGTAGGTGTTCAAAAAATTTTTGCTAAATAGATGAATAACTAAATTACTTTAATTGAGTGTCTTGGATACCAAAGTATTCATCCATATGTTCATTTAATAAAATAATTAGATTAGGTAAAGGCTGGGAAGAAAGATGTTGTGGGAGAAAATAACAGAGGGGTTCTATTTCCCGTAGAGGTCTTTTCCCTCAGAAAATGATTTTGAAATGGGACTTGAAGGAGTCATTATGGAAGAGCCAAGCAAAGGACATCAATGCAAAGGCCTGATGAGTTTAAGGGGATCTAGGAAATAACAGATGGCCAGAGGGGTGAGAGAAAGAACAGGGAAGAGACAGAGGTACCAGCAGACACTGGATTACTGAGCAGGGCTGGATCAGTAGGCTTTTGCAGACCCTAGTAAGGAATGTGGATTTTAATTCCAAGGTCACTGAGTTCACTTGTCAACTTCCTAAATAAAAAATGTAGAGTAATGTAGAGACCTGAGGATTTGGCTCCCTGTTCTATCAGGCTTACAGTATGTGACCCCTAGCAAGTATCTCTCCCTTTCTGAACTCCACATCTATAATCTAGGGATAACTATTTCTGACCTGCTTACCTTGTACCATTGTCTTCAGATTCAAGTGAGATTAGCCAGGGACCTTCAGAGGTGTCATTACCAGAGCTTAGGGGACATTTAAACCAGATTGTTAAAGACGTGGACTAAGCAAAATGGAAAGCTGGGAATGGTTTGCATTTAAAGACGTTAAGTATGGTTAAAGTCAGCAAGGGCTATTTAGCTATGGTATAAGTTAAAAGGTATTTCCTAGCAATGCCTGAGGCATTCCAGCCAAGTTCCTGGCATTTGAGAGACAAGTTGAGAAGTGACCTGCTGACAGAAAAGATCCTGGAGTCCCCGATTGAGTCTCACATCGGGCTCCCTGCATGGAGCCTGCTTCTCCCTCTGCCTGTGTCTCTGCCTCTCTCTGGGTCTCTCATGAATAAGTAAATAAAATCTTTAAAAAAAATTTTTTTAAATTAAAAAAAAAAAAAGAAAAGTAAGTACCTGGAGGTGAGAACTCCATCCTCTTGAGGCCTCCTCATCAGGGCTCCCTTTGCCTACCCCCACTCTCACCCTCCTCCCTCTGCTAGGCTTGCACGCCTCATCTCTGCTCAGGGAGAGTTCATATAAGCCAAACGCCACTGTAGCCACTGCTATCTGGAGGTCAGGACATCCCCAGAGGAATTACAAAAGGAGTAAGACATCTGAGTCAGGCTGACCACGTGCCTTGGTGACCTAAGAGCCAGGCTAGGGTTCCAAGCCAGCACCGGCCGGGCAGAGCGGTAGCTACAGGCAGCACATCTCCTCCTGCATTTTCAGACAGTTGCCTACAGCTGCTCAAGGGGAGCTGAAGCAGGTCAGGGAAGAGGAGAGACTTCCACTGCTAACGTGGCCAGGCCAGGCCCTGGCATGGGGTCCTCAGAGCTTGGAGCAGAGGTAATAAAAACAACTGCTTTTTCACGAGTACCAACCAGGAGCCTAAGGCTTTAATACATTTTCTATGATCCTCCTAACACCTCTTTGAAGTACATATATTTTCCCATTTACAGGTAAGGAATCAGAGGTGCAGAGGAGCCCTGTAAGCTTTCCAGCATCTACGGCTTGGCCATGGGGAAGGGGGTCTGTCTGGCTCCAAAGCTCATGAACTCTTTCCACAAAGTCTCACTACCTCTTCCATGGGCATCTAACTTGTCCCTCCTTTCATAGAACCAGAGGGAAGGGACATCTAAGGCACCTTGGCCCCTTACAGGTGGAAATTTAAGAATAGTTATCTTGTCAGATTGTTGGAAGAATTTCAGGGACTTAGAACTCAGGCAAGCACATAGCAAGAGCCTAGTACAGGTTGGTCCTAGTCATCGTTGTGTAATTTGAGCCAGTTTCCATTTGCTCCTTCGTCATTCCTAATAATTCCTAATGTGCTGCATGGCTGTTCTTCTCCTGGTCCTACTCCCCATACACGCAACAGCTCTCCCCTAAGGCAAGACACGGACACTTTGGAAAGAGCGGGGATTTGGGTCAGACCTAAGTTCATATCCCCACTGTATCACTTACTGATCTAACAATAGTTGGCTTCCTTTTCTAATAAAATGTAAACAAAAATATCAACCCCAATGGGTTGTCATGAGGGTTAAATGTGAAAATAAATGTAAACACACCTAATAAATAACAAATGTTGTTTTTGTTGTGATGATCTTAGGGCCTGTGTCAGATCATCCCTCCTAGATGAAAAGGTCCTCATGGCAATGACTTGGCTTCTTATGAATATAGACTCCCTCACCTCAGCATCTAGTAGATGCTTAAGAAATGTTTGTCGGGGGGCCTGGGTGACTCAGTCAGTTAAGCATCTGCCTTTAGCTCAGGTCCATCCCAGGGTCCTAGGATCAAGCCCCGCATCAGTCTCCCTGCTCTGCGGGATCCTGCTTCTCCCTCTCCCTCTGCAGCTCCCCCTACTTGTGCTCTCTCTCTCTCTTAAATAAATAAACAAAATTAAAAAAAAGAAAAAGAAAAATGTTTGTCAATGAATATAGAGTTTTGTTAATAATTTCTTGAAAGACCCTGATATACAAGGTGGGTAGCACAGACACACCAAACCAAACTTGACCCACCCTCCCTGAAACCAGCATCCAGTTATCATCATCCTTATACACATCAGTAATTAGGCACATTATAAAAATCCCTCAAAGTAACTTCCCTCCCAGCTGTCCCTCAGGCTGCAATGAGACAATAGAGATCTGACATCTTCATCACATAATTGTTAAAACAACCTTCTTGAGTTGCCATTTTTAAATATTTCCCTAACTTAGCTGGAGTTGGGTTGAATTACAGGAAGAATGTGGGCTTCAGTTAGGTTGAGTTGGATTTAGGGAAGGGGGAGCAGATAACTGGGTCTCTTTCACTTGCCAAAGGACTTTTGCTGGCCAGAAAACTCCCAAGTAAGACTGGGCCAGTCCAATAAGGCAAGTGACACAAAAGAAACTTGGAAAGAAAAAGAAGGTCATGGAGCAAGAGTTTGAGAAGTCCTCACTTCAACTAAAAAATCCTTCAATGTCTCTCCAGGGCCTCAGAACACAGGCCAAGATGCTTAGCCTGGCATTCAAGACTTCTAGGATCTGGCCACACCTCCAATCTCTGCCACCTTGTGCTCCACCCCCCAACTCCTGACCACCATGTGCCCATTGACTTCAAGGACATCAGGGCTCTTCCAGACTTTTTCTCTTGACCAGGGTCCAATTTTATTTCTTTTTCCTATACAGTGGCCTAAAGTGGTCTAGTCTATCTGTGAATAAATATTTATTGGGGGCTTATTATGCACCCAACATGGTTCTAGACGCAGAGGAAAAAGCAGGTAACAGAACAGGTAAAATTTCCTGGCCTCCAGGAAGAAACAGACAATACAAATGACCACATAAATAAACAATACAGTCTTTTATTTTTTTTTAAGATTTTATTTATTTATTCATGATAGACATAGAGAGAGAGAGAGAGAGAGAGAGAGACAGGCAGAAAGAGAAGCAGGCTCCATGCCAGGAGCCTGACGCGGGACTTGATCCCGGGACTCCAGGATCGCGCCCTGGGCCAAAGGCAGGTGCTAAACCACTGAGCCATCAGGGATCCCCTAATATAGTCTTTTAAATGCTGTGATAATTGCTTATCATATTAGTTCCTCTTCCCTTTTTGCTAGAACTGGTAAGTGAAGGTGCCAAAACAAAATTTGTGCTTGATTCAATGTGTAGTTTTTGAAACATCTTTGATATTCTAAAGACTCACAGAAGCACCCTGTACCCTCTCTAACCATTGCACTGAGATCCATTAACCAATATTTACAGTACATTATATTGTCCTTTGGATTAGATAGGGAGTTGCTAGAAGGCAAGAACAGAGGTTGATTCACACAACGGCATTGGAGACTATCTGCTGAATGAATGAGGGAAAGATTGTGCCAACCCTAAGCTGTCCATCCACTGACCCCCTAGTCATAAACCTTTGATTCTTTTCTATGAACGTTCTGCTACCCTTGCAGTGATCCTGTCCTGGTCTCTAAAGTGGTCTACTGGGGATAAAATCTCGTGAGCTGAGATCCCTGATGACATGATAGCATCCCAGAAGCAAGCATGGCATTTTCCAGCCCAACTCCATAAAAATAATGCTTGCAAACATCATCATCTAGTGAGCACCTTGTATTGCCAGGTGCCATGCTAGGCCTTTGACATAGAACATCTTTTTAATAAGTAAAAAGTTCTCCTTGGTAATCCTCCCAGTGCCAATAACCGTGAGAAATACATGGAAATTACTAGCTGCTATCAATATTACTGTGTCTAAAACTACCGTTTTCCCCTGCATTAGAACAATCTGAACATTGTTAGGCAAAGACATCTAAGCAATTTTAAAATTATTTGAGTCATGACAAAGAGACTCACAACTGAAATATTTACCTTTCAATTTCAGGTGAGGATGTTCCCAGAGATGGAAGATGTGACAAGTTCCCACATCGTGTGAGCATCAGAGAAAAGTTCCCCTGACAAGTCACATGCAGAGATGGGAACCTCTGATTAAGGAGAGGATTAATTTTATCTTCCAAGTATTTCTGCCAGGGAAATACTCTAAGATTTGTAGAATGGTGAGGCTTGAAGGGTCCTTTGAGGTCTCCCGCTCCACCTCTGTGCCTTATGAATGGGGAAACCGAAACACATCCTAATTGTTCAGACTGCTCCCTTACGTTCCCTTTTCCGATCCCTTCACCACGTGAGATTCATTGTATGAACAAATGAATACAAATGAGGAGGATGTTTGAATTTTGGTTCATCCTTTCATTTGCTCAACAAATACTGAGTATTCACTACTTGCCAGACACTGTCCTAGGCACTGGCAATATAGCAGTAGACAAAGCAGAGAAAAATCTCTACCCTCGTGGAGTTTACATTCTAGAGAAGGGAGGTGAATACTAAAAATACATACATAAATATGTGAATTACACAGGCTGCTAAATGGTCTTAAAAGCTAGAGAGAGGAATACTGCAACAAAGTGATAAGCCGGACCAGTAGGGGAGGAGGGTGGAGACTTAATCGGGATGGTCAGACAAGGCCTCACTTAGAAAGAGATAGAAGCAAAGAAGGGAGCCATGTGGATATTCCATGGTCAAAATCCAGATGGAAAGAATAGCAAATGTAGAGGGCTGGAGTGCCCGAAGAATCCTGAGGCCAACGTGCCTGGAGCACAGTGAGCAAAGTGTGAGATTTTGGACATGAGTCCAAAGACATAATAGGGGACTGGGGAGGCGTGCGCCATAGCTCAAAGGTCCTGTGCCAACCTGTGCTGGTTTCCTCTCATATTCATCCTTCCCCATACTGCTTGCTCCCTTGCCCTCTGGCTTCTGGTTGGGTTTGGCCAAAGGGAGGCACTAGTAGGAGATTAGTGAGGGAGGGAATACAAGCTAAGTATATCTTTCATTGTCTCTGTTTCAAGTGGTGTATCTAGCAGAGACCACAACTCCCCAGGGCTCCGGCTCCCTCCAGACAGGCCTACCAAGGTTTGGGCTCCAGTGGGACAGCTCCAGCCTTTGGGCTCTAGCAACATGGCCTCCTCCTTTTATTCCTCTATCCCTAGGGGAAGGAGCAGCTGCTGCAGTTGCTAATTTCAGAGTTGCCTCACCTTTTTGGTTGCTCTTTCAGCTCTTCTAACACCTTTGTAACTAACTCCCTGTATTAAATGTTCTCCACTAGATTACCTGGTGTGAGTTGTGTTTTGCCAGCTGCACCAATTGATACAGGCGCCATAAGCCTCTGTAAGACTTGAGCTTTTACTCTAAGTGAAATGACACCATTGGAGGGTTCAAGCAGAGGTTCATGAAGGGCCTTGAAAGCCTGGACAAGGCATCTGTGTTTCCATAAGTATTTCTTGAATTGAAGACCCTTGAACCAAAGTTACACAAAATATGTGATGGAACAGACCCTTGGTCCTTGCTTCTCTGCTCTCTACTCACAGCTCAATAAATGGCACGGAGGATCCAGAAATTTCAAAGACAAGGGAAATCATTTGCATACTCTTAAGCAGTTTTCCACAGGACTCCAACTCTTTGAAGACCTTTGGGGGTCAGGAGGGGAGATGACACTATGCAAAGGAAGACTTTTATCTGGTTGATTTCCCAGGAGCGCTGGCAGAGATGGAGAAGAAAAGCTAATCCTTAGGAAACCCTTGCAGTATCCTAGGCACCCTGCCAGGCAATTTCACATCTAATGGCTCATTTAATCCTACAAGGACACTACTCAGTGGATATTATTATCTTTATTTTGCAAACAGTTTCTGAGTTTCAGAGTGGTTAGGTAACTAGTCTAAGGTCACACATCCTCCTTCTCCACTGACAAGTGGATCAAGGATCAATCCAAACCCCCTGAGGTGGCCTTCAAGGCAATGGAATGAGAGTTCTTTGGACAAAATCACTGGACAAGAGACCAGGTCTTTGGCCTAAAATTCATTTGCCCCTCCGAATCTCAATTTCCTCATCTATAAACTAGGAATAGTATCAATGAAATCCATTTCAAAGGATGGCTTTGAGAGTTAAAATAAGCAGCTGTATGATAAGAACTATGCACATTTTAAGCTCTATATCAAAAGTTCTTAATTTGAGGTTCAGGCCTGAGCTTTGAGGCCCATGAACCCCTTGAAGGTGATACTGAAATGTGTATGTATAGGCATAGATCTGCTGATGCCGCAAAAAATGTGACTTTCCTTGCACCTCTTTTATAGGTAAGCATTCTCCTGTGTGGCTGGTGATTCCATTACTTATTTTTTTTAAATATTTTATTTATTTATTCATGAGAGAGAGAAGCAGAGACACAGGCAGAGGGAGAAGCAGGCTCCATGCAGGGAGCCCGATGTGGGACTCGATCCCAGATCTCCAGGATCACGCCCTGGGCTGAAGGCAGGCACTAAAGCACTGAACCGCCCATGGATCCCCCTGATTCCATTATTTAAAAGCTTTTCTATACTACATGGCTCCCAAATGTAAACCAACTGACTACTATGTTGACAATGTACTCCGAATAATTCTAGGATAATTTTGATTCCATGTGATTTTTTGCCTCACAGACTATCTTTAGAGTCCAACGCCTACATAAGAAGTGACTCCTCTGTATTGTGGAAGGAAGGTCTGTGACTCCCAGCAACAGATTCTCAGAGGAGAAGGTAACCCAAAGTTGGTTGGAAAGCACCATTCTAGACAAATTTTGCAAGTATTACAATGTTAATAATGATCATACTATGGTTTTTGTCTTTACATATACATTTATTGAGCACCTATTCCGGGTCAGATATAATTCAAGAATGAATTAGAGAAATCCATGCCCACAAGGCTCATAGTGCTGTGAGGATAACAAATCATATGTAGCTGGCAGGTCTCTTGGAGGAGATGGGATATGAGTTGGATCCTAAAGAAAGGTGGGAACCTTAACAGATGAAGATAGCAGGAGAGCCTGCCCAGTAGAAGGGATGTCTTGAGAAAAGACATGGAGTAAAGAAGGTGGCAGGCTGGCTTAGAGAACCAGGTGCAACTGGAGTACCAGCCGAGATGTGGACTATGCAGGAAGGAGGCAGAAGTACTTTTGGAGAGAGAAGTAGGGCCTGGCTACGAGACCTTCCATGTCAGCCAGGCCACAAACTCTCCTCTCTGTCCCAATATCCACAATTAATTCAGCCCTTTCTCTTCCCCAGCATCCATTCCAGGGCTGAATACCTGTGATGCTTTGGGAGAGGAAGACACTTAATTCAGGTAAGAGCAAGATCGACTTGGTGTCTAGTCCTGATTCATTGACTATCCAGCTGTGTGATCTTGGGCAAGACTCTTCCTCTCTCTGAACCTCAGCCTCTTCATGTATAAAATGAAAATAGTCATGCTCCTTCTGCCAATAGTACCCAATAGGGTGTTTGGCATTTACTGGGAGCTTACCTCATGTTAGTTGAATTGGGCTCTTGGAGGGCATCAAATGAGGTAGTAAATGGTCAAGATATTAGGAAGAAAGATCAAAGATAGCCTCAAAGTCTTGTGTAATTGTGGTCACTGACCTTGAGCAGCTCTCACTCCATCCAGAGGCAGCAGACTCAGCTGCTCCTGTCACACCAAGCTCCCTCTGCAGCAAAGGAGACAAGAGAGAAAGTCATCCGTCGCCTGGGCTGAGCCAGACGTTGGAAATCTCCCAATGCATGCTAATGCCATCGACCCTTGCTGAGATGTGCAAGGTTTTCAAATAGGCTTATTTGACTCTGATTCACCTCTGGAGAAAAGAAAGGTTACATTATTGATATGAAGAAATACCAGGAACAAAATCCTCCAAACAACAATTCTCCTCAGGCTTCAACTTGCACAACTTCTACTTAAGTTTAAGTGATAGGCCCTTCTTAGAGAAGCCATCATGCCAACATCTCCTCACTTGATTATCTAACAAATGCTCACTGTCAGCAGACCATGAGCCAGACTCTGGGAGCATCAGGAGAACACAGAGCAGATGCTATGTTAAAGAAGCTCCTGCATCCCCTGGGTGGCTCGGTGGTTGAGCATCTGCCTTTGGCTCATGTTGTGATCCCAGGGTCCTGGGATCGAGTCCCGCATCAGGCTCCCCCCTCTGTCTATATCTCTGCCTCTGTGTGTGTGTGTGTGTTTCTCATGAATAAGTAAATAAAATCTTTTTTTAAAAATGAAAAACAAAGAAACTCCTGATCCAGGGGCAAGAAAGGAGCAAAACCATAGATCCAGACAACTGCACACAGTAAGATGTGATAGACCATAGGGCAGAGGAGTCCAGACTGCTGTGGGAGCCAGAGAAGGGAGCACTCTGGTAGGCAAGGCCAGAGAGGTTTTGAAGACAGCAGGCCCTGTACAGACTAAGTCCAGCTGCAGCCCAGGTGCTCCTTTTCACAACACCTGCTCTCACCAACTACAACACCATGCTGATGACTTTCAGCTTTTCATCTGCACCAGGCCATCTCATGCATTCACATCCATGATGAGGTATGTAAAAATAAAGTTCGGGAACTAATAAATTAAGCCCTTTCCTGGAAGATGATTCAGATAAGGTCTCACAGGGCAATGCTAGAACGAGTAGGAATTCATTAGAGAACATGTCCAAGGACTCTGTGTGGCATGTGGGTAGAAAGGAAAGCATATGCAAGGGATGGTATGGAGTTTAATGTAACTAGAGCATAAGGTAAGTGTGGGGGAAGGTGGGATTTGAGGCTGGGCACAGGGACAAGGTGGCCAAGGGTCTTGGATGCCAGGCTAAGGAGTTAGGACTGCATCTTGTATGTGATGGGGAGCCCTTCATGGGTTGTAAGCAGAGTAATGGCTTGGTCAACCACCATGACTCTGGGGTCCTTGAAGTAAGTTCAGAGGAGGCCAGGCTTCTACAAACTGTGGAGAGAAAGCTGAAATCTAATCCATAGGCAAGAAAGTGCATTCCAGATCCCAGGAGAGCCTCAGCCAAAGAGCAATCCCTCTCCCTCCTAGCCCACAAGGGACCAAGGACTTCCCACGGTCACCCTGATGGCCTTTGAAATCTCTAGCATTTCTCCCCTACCTTCCTAAACCATCACCTTTCAGCAGACTCTGCACCAAGGACAGATTTGATGGTGAGCAAATGGCCCCCTAGAGAAAGAAAATGCTTGTTTCTTCAGCAGGAAAGGCTGTTGGGGTTTTTTGTTATCATTATTATTTTTTTTCTCTGAGCCAAACAAGTGACAGGACATAATAATATCATTTATTCTAACTTGCTCTTGCAAATCAGAACTTTTTAATATTTTCCTTTCAAATGAAAATGCCATTTATCATTATCAAATGAAGTGCTAATGAAAACAACATGTATAAGAAACACATTCTCAGAGCCGAGCATGATGGAGCACCTTGTCAGCAGTCCATAGTCGCGCCGTTAATTTGATTTCTGCCAAAAATCACTTAAGTGAGACTTGGAGATTTTTTTTTTCTCAATGCTCCAGGCCCTTCTACTGAGGCCTGTTTATTCCCCTCTCCTGAGTAGGCTCTGAAATCCCAAGCCAGTTTTAATCTGACTTTTAAGGGAACTCCCATTGATTGCATGAGGGATGTGTGTGCGTGTGAGGGAGCATGGGGGGCTATGCTCGCCTGTCTGCGTGTTACTGCACATTTCTTCCAGCCAAAACAGATGTGGCCGGTAGACTTTGGCCGTGTCCTTGTTTAGGTATGTGTGTGTGTGTGTACTGTGGTCTGGGTGTGCCTCGGTAGATGATTACGTGTTTGTGTCCTTAAGCCATGAGGACAGTAATTATGTCTATTTGTTCCCCACTGTAGGCCCAGCATCTGGCCTACTGCCTGGCACATGGTAGGCACTCAATAAATATTTGTTAAATGAATGTTAAGTGAATATGTCTGCATGTCTTCATGAGGCATGTGTTTTTGTCTGCATGGGTTCATATCTGTGTTTCTATTTACATGTGTGGGACCTTCGGGGTAGGAATTATCCTTGCATTTAGAGCTTTGTACAGTGCCTGGCACATGGGAGACATTCAGCAAATGTTTGTAGAATGAATGTGTCTATGGGTTTCCATACATTTTTTAAAAATTGAGGTGAAATTTGCATCACATAAAACTAACCATTTTGACTGTACTGTTCGCTGGCACTTAGTACATTCACAATGTTGTGCAGCTATCACCTCCATCTGGTTCCAAAATTGCCTCGTTGCCCCAAAAAGAAACCTCGTACCTGTTAAGAAGGCACCACACATTTCCCCTCCCTCCAGTCCCTGGCAACCACTTATCTGCTGTCTCTATGGATTTACCTATTTCGGATACTTCATATAAATGGAATCATACAATGTGTGACTTTTTGTGTCTGGCTCCTTTCACTTAGCCCCATATTTTCAAGGTTCTCCATATATGTCTTTATACTTATGTGTACCTAAGTCTTTGAGTGTGTATTTATGTGTGGGATAGTTGGCACCAGTGCTATGTCCCCAGGACCTAACCTAAGACCTCACAAAGAATAGCTGAGCAAGGAGGAAAACCTCTTTTGCTGTTTCTCCACCCTCATCCCTGCCTGACACCTCTGAGCCTTTGCATAAGCTGTTCCTCAGCCCAGATCACCTTTCCTCACCCCAGCCTTTGCTGTTTCTGGGCTAACTCTGAATGATTTCTTGGCAATCTTTCCAAGCATTATCTACTCCAGGCAGCCTTTCTCTATGCCAGTCTGGGTTACAAAACCCTCCTCTGGACTCCCACCCTCCTGTGCTTTCTCTTGTCACTGCCTTGCCCCACAATGTAGTCATTCATAATCAACTCATCTCTCTCCCAACTGTCATGGGTTCCTAAGGGTAGGGGCTGTATTGTCTTCATCTTTGCCGTGCCAGTGCTTAGCATGATGTTTAGCTTAGAGTGAGTATCCCATAAGTGTTGCTTAAAAAAATGAATGAATTTTAAATAAAAGACATTCCATGTAGAGAGAACAAACTGTGCAAAAGCCCTGAGGCATGAGAGAGTACATTCATTTTTTAAAACGACAGCAGTTTGGTATGATGTGAAGACTAATGTGTGTGGATGAGGTGGAAAGTGAGAGTTTAAACAGAAAGCAAGAAGTAGAAATGGGCCCATCACAAACCACCCTGAAGACAACAGGAAGCCCTGGAAGGGTGTAAGCAAGGGCACGGCATCATCCAATTTATGGGCTGGAATGATTCGTCTAGCTACTTGGTGCAGAATGGTTGGGCTTGACCAGGATGGAAAGGGTGGACCATTTAGGAGAGGACTGCAGAAGTCTAGGTAAGTGATGAGGGTGCCTTAGTCCAGGGTTGTGGCAGTGGAGTTGGAGCCAAAGACTTGAGCAGTGCTCAACAAAGCCAAGTCTGTGACCTGGGGCTAATCCACGAGCTATCACAGTCCGCAATGAGAGAAGTACAGCGGCGCCTTGCTCCGAGGCACACGAGCCTCCGTGAGAACTGAGAGTCACAGCGACGCCCCTGCCCGTCGCCCCCATGCCTAACCAGCCGGGGAGCACTGGGATCCCAAGAGCGGCGCGGAGGGGGCCGGGGAGCACCGACTCGGCAGCCAGACTGCCCAGGACTGAACCCTGGTTCCGCCACTTCCTACCGTGGGACCTACAGGACCTACAGTCCTTGACTGTGACGACATATGCCCTTCCGGGCCTGCTTCCCTGGTTATTGTGAGAACTAGATGACTCACACGTCAAATGTTGAGACTGGTGCTTGGCACATGGCGAGAGTTCCCTGTGTTCCCCGTTTCGGCCACTGTCATGTTGGTTGCTTCTACTTCCTAGGTACCTAGCTCCTGCACAAAGAGCCTCTCTCTCCACTCCTGGTAGCACTGCCCAGTCTAGGCCACAGACACAGCAACAACCTCCTCCCCAGTGGCTTCCCTGTCATGCTTTGGGCCACCCATGACTACACTCTGGCCACAGAATGCTATTTCTGAACCATGAATCTGGCCATGTCACTTCCGGCTTAAAACTCATCAGTGGCTGTCCATCGTCCCCAGGATGAGGCCCACGCTCACAGACATAACTCAGGAGGCCCTCCATGGGTCTTTCCGGCCCCCCACAGCCTCAGACTTCGCCACCAGGGCCTTCGCCCTCCCCATGCCAGCCGCATGAGCCTCCCTCCGCTCCCCAGGTGGCCTTTGCATATTCTGCTCCCTCTGCTTGGGCCAATGTACCCCACTCTTCTACTTTCTTTAAGGCTCAGCTCAGTAGTTGCTCTTCCGGAGATGCCAGCCCTGATTCCCCAGGCAGGATTAGGAGCACATGTTCTGGGTTCCCACAAGGCCTGTGCTTCATCGACATAGCACTGACCACACGGTATCGCCTTTACGTATCTGCCCCCCTGACTGTGAGCTCCTCCAGGGCAGACCCTAGGCCGTACCCATCTGTGTAGATGCTGGAAAAACCCATAAGAAATGGGATTGAATTGGAACCAGCCCAATATTGCATTTTAAGAGCCAGAAAGCAGAATAAAGTGGCTAGATCCAACTTCTCTAGGAGAGGCTCATGCGTGGGCAAGGGGAGCATGAGATGTTCTTTTCTCACACCGTCCTCTTCCTGCTGCCAACCCCCTCCTAGCCGTGTGAGTCTCGTGAGTTGACTCCATATGGGATGGGCTTGGCAGTGGCTGCCTGGCTGGGTGCCCACCACCCGTGGGCGCCCAGGAAACACTTGCTGAAGGGAGCTGAGCACCACCAAGTAGTCCAGCTCTGCGATTCCTGCTGTGGGGCCTCAGAGACAGGAGTAGGTGGTGAACAGAAGGTGAGCAACCTGAATCTACAATATCTCTGGACCTCGGTCCTCTCTATGAAATGAAGTCAATAATCCTTACCTAAATTGTTGTCATGGGGAGACCATGAGATCACAGATGTGGGGACGTAGCGAGTGCTTTTTACTCCTGTCTGACCCTTGTTAACTTTCGTGACATCACCAGGTGAAAAGAGTGAGGAAAAGCACAACTTCAGGTAGGATCCCACTTTGGTGCAGCATAGATAGGGAGGTTCTCTGCAAATGTATGATATCTTCTGAGGACCTGGCTTGTTTTTAAAAACTCTCATGGGAGGTGAACCTGGGCACTGATTTACAATGTTTGGGAAGCAGAGATAAGCAGTTCAAGAAACACAGGATTGTGTGTATATGAAAGGGAAGTAAACTGAGATACCCTACTGCCAACAAGAGCTGACGTCTATAAACTACTTATTACTGACAGAGACTGTAGTAAGAGCTATATGTGTATAATCATATTTATGCTTCATAATAGCCCTATGAGGAAGGTATAATTATTATTATTCCCACTTTACTGATGAGAAAACTAAGTCCAAGGAAGTTAAGAAATTTGTCCAAGGACCCATCAACTCAGAGCCAAGATATGAACCCAAAGCCGTCTGATTCCCAAACCCTTGCTCTTTCCATCCTGTGCTGGATGTTGTCATTGATCTTTGACTCTATAACTGTTGTTCTAAATTCTCCCGGGCATCCGTAGAGCTAGAAACCTGAGAACTACATTTCTCAGGCTACCATGCCTACTGGGTTCCAGTCTGGGTCTGCAACTGGAAAGCACACGTGGGCCTTAAGAAGGCCAGGAGAAATTGATGTCATTTGTGCTTTCCCAGTATGGACTCTTGGGTTGTAGGAACTGAAGCAGCATCAGTTCCAGGAATGCCAGAGGGGTGAGGCCGCCACTCTCCCTCTTTTACTTCTCTAGATGAAGAGCAGTGATGGCTTCCTCTCAGTACTGGTTTCTGGGGAGCACATCTTTTATTTCTTCTTTTGCTCTCCAGCCCATCCAATAGCTTTACAACAAAGTCTCTCTGCTTAAAATATCTAGAGGGGTTTGCTTCTCGGCCAGACACTGGCTGACACAGTATTGTTCTTTCTCCTGCTTCAATCAAAGGCAATAGCCAATTCTAGGATCAAAGGTGTCTGCCAAAGCAGGCTGAGGGCAAGGCTGAGGCCTCTGCTGGATACTGGAGATCTATCAGGGAAACTGAGGCAAGCTTCCATTGGGCCAACAACAACAAAGGACGATATGGGTTAGAGTGCTCCCAGCAAGTATCCAACATGCTAGGCTTGGGCTCAGGGCCTAATTCCAAAATCCACCCACACCTAAGGCTGAGCCCGAAAGCTATCCCACCGGCATCAAGAGGGCTCAGGACTTGAGTGATGTGAGAGAAGCTGGGGCTCGCCTCTCAGGCTAGGGGATGCAAAGCCAACCTTCTGCATGCCTCCCCTACCCCTAGAAACCCATCTACTTTGTGTTGACTATTGTCTTCTCGTGAGAGCTTAACTGCAAACAAACTGGAAATTTGACAAACCTGAGTCTCCATTCTTTACCAGCTAGTCCTGTTAGTCACTTAGCCACTCCACTCAGCCCACGGTCTCCTTGTTTATAAAAGGGGGGCTGTCATGTCCACTGCACAAGTGTGAGGACTGAGTAAGATAATGTATGTAACGTACATTGGGGCCCAACTCCCGGCCCATTGCAGAGGCTTAATAACTATGCATTCCCGCTTTCCCCGCTTCCTAATCATAAGCTCCCTTGTTTAGTTATTGAACATATCCTGTATGTGTGTCTCTCAAGCTCCATTATAAGGTCTGGAAAAGTAAAAACCATGTCATAATCTTTGCCTTAGTCAGAGCATCTAGTTCATTTAAAATAATAATTTGCTTTTAATAATAAATAAACCTTCATGTTCTCAAAAAATAAAAAAGAAGATGGGAAAATAGAAATGAGGCTTCTCTATTCGGCCTGAATATGGGGCATTGAACAAAACTGCAACTTTAGAAGCTGCTCAATTTATTTTAGTATAATTCAATCCTCTTTCCCCACTTTTTTGCTTCCTTCTTTCCCTTCCTTTTCCCCCACAAAATATTTATTTTCCAAGCCTGGAGATGAAGATAGAGGGTCTAGGCATTACCCGAAGAAGTCCAGATTCTAAGGTAGGAGACATGTTGTAAACAGGTGACACCCACGGGTCCCACGGCAAAGACCAGTGCCATGACAAAGGAAAGCACAGTGGTGTGTAGGCCTAAGAGGATGCTCCCTGTTCTGCGCTGGTCTTAACCGCAAAGTGGAAAGGATGATGTGCAGGTGCAGGAGTGGGAAGACACAGCAAAGGAGTCGGGCCAACTGCAGTGAGAGTCCTCTCAGCTCTGTGGCCCAGAGTAATTCATGCACCCTCTACAGAACTCAGTTTCCTCTTCCGTGAAGTGGAGTAATAACATCTGGGGGACAAAGTTGTCATGAGGTTGATGGTAATATAGAAAGGACTGGTCATGAAGTAGGCGTCAATAGGTATCGGGTCCCTCCCACCATTACTGTGACAGTGGCCTTTCCTGAAGGGAAAGGAGCTCAAAGTTAAGGGTGTGTCTTCCTCTTGAGGACACTTTGCTGGCTTCTGCATGTGGAATGTTTCCCCACGTTCCCACTGGGTCGCCCTTCTGAGCAGGGCTTACTGCTAATTACAAAACAAAAGACCATGAATAATGAAGAATCCAGTCCCTGCCCCCATTCCAACACACACACATCCCTGAGCTTAGAACCAGCCAGAACAGGCCAAGAGGCTCTCTGGATTTCAACAAGCCCTTCTCAGCTCGCATCTCCACAACACAACACGGGAGGAAACCAACCCTGACTTTCTTTCTCCCTCTTCAAACTAAACAAGTCCCCGAACTTGTCAAACATAGATGCAAAATTATGAAAAACAATCATAAGTGAAAATTCCAGTTATTAAAATGTATGGGGACTAATTATTGATCTGATGATATGCTGAATAAAAAGAGACAGACACGCTTGGATAAACGGAAATCTTTTAGTCATTAATATACATGTGTTTGTTTTTCCTTGTCTACACTGGAAGCTGCAGTAGGGCTGTATTGTCTAACAAATTAGAGGGGGTGACAATGTGTGATGTGTGATGTCTGCTCAGACTTATTAATTTCTGCCAAACTAAAACAAGGGCTGCCTCCCCACCGCGGGCCACAGGACTGGGTCATGCAGATATGAGTGCCATTAGGAAGACTCTACCCGGGGAAGCTGTATGCTGGCCTGAAGTTGTTTCGCACGGACGAGGTACTGCTGGCCTGTAACTGGGCCCTGGCAGCAATGGAGCACTCCAGGAGGGCTGCTCTTGGCTCTGCGCCCGGAAGGGTGGCCTCCCCACATGCCACTCCCTCGCCTTCCCCAGGGCCAGGCCTTGCGTCCTTCACGTGGCACCACTGCAACCCCATTCCAAAACGATCGCCACTCTTCTGAGCCTTGGTTGTCCCTTCTACAACCTGGGTTGTCTGGTGTCAGAGCCCCAGAATGACGGTGAAGAGCTGACAACCCAAAGTCAGGAGATGCTGCGTTCTAACTGGGAGGTCCCGAGCTGTGTAGCTTCTCTGAGCCTGTTTCATCAGGTAAATGGGAAAACAACACTCATGGGAACCCCTGTGACTATGAGGATCGAATAAGATACCACGTGACAAGCACTTAGTCGGAGCTGGGCTACAGAGCAGATCTTCAATAACTCGTTCACTATTGTTGTTATTATTGTCTTGCTCACAGTTAAATAAAATCACATGAAGCGTGCAGAAGCAATAAACACAATGTGTCCTCAAAATATTTTCTCAAATAAAAATATATATATATATTTTCAAATAAAAAGAAACTGGCTCTGAGGTCATTCCCTGCATTCGGGGCAGTCTCTCACGCTCTCTCTCTTCAGACTCCTGCAAGAAACTTGGGTTGGCGGCTTTAGCCTCAGGGTGTGTTTGGAACAGGCTTCAGTGTCTCTGCTCGTGTGTGCAGTGCTCAGCCCGCAATGCCACCCGGCACCCCCTGCCCACCTCCCAGTGTAGACCCCTCTGGGAGGCCTCCTGGAGCGGCCCCTACAGCCGCCTCTGGCACCCTGAGTTCCAGCTGCTATGCAGGTGTCCATCTCCCACACCTGAGTGTGGAGGCCTGGAGGGCAGCATCCGCGTCTTTCCCAGCTCTGGCCCCAGGGCTGAGCAGCAGGCCCAGTCCAAGAAGATGAACACAGAAGCTAATGTTTGCTCTGGGCCTGGCTCTGGGCTAACCGATTCACAGTCTCACTAAATCTCACAGTACCTAGTAAGGTAAGAAGCAGCACAGTTACAGAGGCTCAGGGACATCAAGTCCCTTGCCCAACGTCCTATCTCCAGGGGTGGGGGATCCTGACAGACTGGGGCCTGTCTTCTCCAGGGCTTTAGTCAGCTGGGTTGGGGAAAGGAGAGCAGGTGGTCGAACGGGGCGATGCTTGGGGAGGGCAGGGCAAGATCCGTTCACTTGCTGAGGACGGAATGCTGAGGGGGAGGGATGGAGGGAGGGGTGGGTAGTGGTGCTGTCATCAGAAACGTGGGCTGCAGCGTCGTCAGCACCGTGGACGGACGTGATTTCATGTAGGCAGCATACGAGGTACCAGGTCCCACTCAGGCCTCACAGCAACTTGTGAGAAGGCATTCTCGTCCAACCCTTCAGTGGAGGACAATGTGGCTAATGTGGCTAATGTCCACTAGCCTGCAAATAGCTTATTTGGGACAATTACATTGAAAATGACTCAAATCTTATAAAAGAAACATTTTTCATTTTTAAACCATGATATATGTGCCCCAGCTACTCAGTCCCTCCCCCCGACTGAAGCCGGGGTGTCTTGTGTCCCCACTTTTGCCTCAAAGTCACAAGCCCAGCACCCTGGGAACAACTGTCAGTCTAAAGTGTTCCCCTGGCACGTCTCCCCGCAAGTTTACCAACCAGAACTGGGAAGCACCCAGGAGGTGTCAAAGGGGGCGGGCAGCTCAGCGTCCCCTCACCCATGCACCCAAACTTCCGAAGTGCACAGTCCAGTGCTCTTGGCTCCCTGGCAGTCCCAGCCCACGGCCTGCAGTGTCAGGCTCCCCAGCCCTTGGAGCCCCGGCCCCTGGAGAGCTATCAGAATTGGGTAAATGCAGCTGTTCTTTTGAAGGAGTAAGTTGAGGGCACTTATCAAATCAACTTCCTAATGAATCTTTTCAGGTCTGGATGGAAGCTGTTCTGTTACTATGGAACTTGGCTTGATTTGGAAATTAATGTGGTAATTCACAGCCACTCCACCAGGCAAGAAGATGGAAAGGGAAGGAGAGAGAGCGAGGTGAGGGAGACCCGGGGCAGCAGCCTGGTGCATCCGGAGAGCTGGGCCGCACGTGCTGGGAGCGGGCACACAGCACACCACAGAGAAGCATTCCTCCCAGCAGGCCCGCAGTCAACATCCAGGCCCTCGCCTCTTTAGGGATGATTGGACGATGATAGATTCGATAGATAAATGATCGTGATGATGAGAGAGAGAGAGAGAGAGAGGCAGACTTGTATTGCTCCCAGGATTTGCTTCATATTCCAGGACGCACTTCCCAGGACCGCTACCTCTGCTATGTCCCTACATCACCAACACCATTATTTACTGTATATTTTTCTTAACATTTATTCACTTTTTATCTTAAATTTTATATCACTCTTATAGATGGTAAATAGAATATAAATATAATACATACCATATAAATAACTATAACGTATCTATAATACACAAATCAATGTAACATTACATAAATGTAAAATGAGTTACATTGAAAACAAAAGCTTAATTATTGCATTCTGGAGAGGCCCTTGCCTGCTGGAGGTTCCGAGTCTGACGTCTCACCCCATTTGGGAAGAAACAACTGTTCTAAAGACTTTCAAGACATAGTGGTGCAAAGTCAAGGTGTACACACCTCTTGGAATCCACTTTCTCGGTCTATCAACCAGTGCTATTTAATGCTATCAACTTGACAGTTTATCTAACAAACGTTTACACAGCGTATACTATGTGTCGGAGGCCTTTCTAAAAGTTCTTTTAAAAATTAACTCATGGGCAGCCTGGGTGGCTCAGTGGTTTAGCACCACCTTGATCCCAGAGCATGATCCTGGAGACCCAGGATCGAGTCCCGCGTCCGGCTCCCTGCATGGAGCCTGCTTCTCTCTCTGCCTGTGTCTCTCTCTGTCTCTCATAAATAAATAAATAAATAAAATCTTTTAAAAAATAAAAATGAACTCATTCTCCATTTAATTTGTATCATAACCTCATAACCTTGTGTGGTATAGCACTACTTCCATTTTAGAGAAGGGAAACTGAGGCACAGAGAGGTTCAGTAACTTGCTAAAGGTCACCTCAAACTCTTACTCTCACCTAAGGTCATGCGCGCGTTGGTGAGTCAGAGCATCCCAGAGCCTCCAGCCGCTGATTCTTCAGCCCGGGCCCAGGCAGCAGTGACACCTGTAGGTGCCCCCAGCAGGCCATGCCTCCAGGCCCCTCTGTGCCCTCCATCTGACTGCGAGTCTGATTCTACGGCTCGTGGATGCTCATCCAAAGAACTTCCAGAAGGAAAGGAGGGAGTGGGGTTTTTTGTTTGGGTTTTGCTGTTTTTGTTTTTTGTTTTTTTTAATAAAAAAAGTATAACCAAAGCTTCTGAACTGCTGCTTTTCTCTGCTAACTATTCTTAAAAAAAAAAAAAAAAAAAAAAAGATTGTATTTATTTATTTATTCGTGAGAGACACAGGCAGAGGGAGAAGCAGGCTCCATGTAGGGAGCCCGACGTAGGACTCGATCCCAGGTCTCCAGGATCAGGCCCTGGGCCGAAGGCAGGCACTAAACCGCTACACCACCCCACCCCCCACCCCGGGCTGCCCTCTGCTAACTATTCTTAAAAGAAATCTCTGAACAGTGCTCGGAGAACCAGATCAGGGCTACATTGGAGATCAGGTGGCTGAATCTGAGGGAGGCAGAAGGTTCCCTCGGCACAGGGAGCAGCGGTGGAGGCACCTGGAGCCTGTGGAGAGATGAGGGGCTGTCTGTGAGGGCTCCTGCGACCAACTGCCTCTATTAGTGCCGCCAGGTGCCCTCAAGGGGCCCACAGCAGCCGTTCCACCCCAGGGAGCCCATGCCCTGTTTGACCCGGGGTGTAAGACGGGCTGCGGCCCTCACCGCAGCCTGGAGTGGGTGACAGGAGCCCGGCATCACCATTATGATAATCACAGGGTAGCAGAGGCAATATTTTGGAAATGGTCAATGCATTATTTTCTTTGGCTTCTCCAAGTACACGAGCCTTGCCCAGTCTGACTAATGAGAAGTTGAGAATCTTCCAGAAGGAATTCCAAGAGAAAGATGAGGTAATATGTAGATACTGACACTTTAAAAAAATAGCCAAAATTGTATCCTGGCTGGCACCAAAAGCTATATTTTTCCCCACTAACTCAGTGGAGGACAGAGAGAAAGGAGGCTCAAAGGAAGGCTAGCTCATCAGTTGAAAAAATAATGCAATCTTGCCGCAGAGTCAGGTGAGAACACAGGTTAAATGTGAGCCCCTCCTAGGATACTGCACAGTGGCTGAGCGCTTCCTTTGGGTCGGCCCCTGCCCTTGCCAAGTGTTTTACACTCATGGCCTCGCGTAACCTTCTGAATAGTCCTGGAGTTGGTGCCATTATTACCCCCATTTTATGGATGAGGAAAGGGAGGAAGGATAAATAACTCGACCAAGCTAGACATCCAGGAGGTAGAGCAGAGGTCCGAAGCCTTGGTGCCTTTCTCTAGATGCAGCATTTGTCCCCAAGGAGCTGCCCCTCCCCTTAGCCACCCCGACTCCCCAGAATACACCAGAACACACGTAAGAGAATCTATCCCCAAGACCAACATACTTGGGCTCGTGTCAGTCTAGGACTCACCCCGGGACCCTCCAGGTAGGAATCTCTGTCCAGCTCCTCACAGACACCAGAGCACATAAAGACAGTCAAGGCCATTGAAAACGCAGAGGCCCCACACGGGGGGGAGGTAGACTTGGGGCGTCTGCCTCCCCTGGTAGCGCCTCAGACCTTAGACCAGGAGTCTGCTCCCACGGTCAGGTTCTGGATCTGCAAGTCCTATAAGTCACAAATCCCAATCCTCACCAGGGGCCAATGCCTGACTCGTGCACCCGGCCCCTCAGTGAGCCCCTCAGCGGTCAGAGGCTCCAAGCACCCACAGCCCCAACCTCCCAACTCCGGTCACATGACAATCACCACCTCCCTCTCCCCAGGGTGCAGCTCAAAGGTCAAGCAGGACCTGGCCTTCCCTCTGACTCCATGGCCATCAGGGAAGGCCCACCTTACCTTCCATCTCTCCCCTGCCCTGTGCCCTCCAGACAGCCTCAGCAGAGGGCCGAGGCCACGGCCACCCGCAGGCCCCATCCCTGGGGCACCCAGAGCGCTGCCCTCGCCTCAGCCTTGGGCCTGGAGGGCGGCTGTGCTACTGCTTCCTGCCTGGCCTTCAACGGGAAGTTAGCCTCTCTGTACCTCAGCGGCCACATCTGCTACACAGAGCCTCTGAGGCTTAGTACCTTCTCTCCCCTCTGCCTAGAAAATCCTTCCTCTCCTTGATCTCTCTAACTCCTAGGTCTTCTCTAGACTCCACTCATGTTATTAGACCACTTTGGGAGTCTTTCCCCACCTTCCATTTTTAAACTCCTATCCCAAGCTGGACTGCCTTCCTCCATAATGATAATAATTGTTTTATTAAGCACTTACCACATGCCAGGCACTGTTTAAAGCACCTTACGTGTGTTGATAAATTTAGTCCTCACAATAATTCCGCTAGGTGGATGCTATTATTGTCCTTATTTTACAGAGAAAGAAACTGAGAACTACAGTAAAATGAATTATTCTAGGTTCCTTGGCAAGTAAGTGTCAGAGCTGGAATTCAGACTCTTGCATGGTTCTCATGGGTGATGGAAGGTGTGACGAGGCCTGAGGAGGGCTGCCTTGACCATTTTCTGTTTTGACACATGATCGCATTTCAGGGAGGCCCATGCAAAGTTTTTAGCCAAATTGCATCTTTTTTTCCAAACAATTTTATTCCTCAGTGATGACTCCAGATCTATCCTCCTGGGCAAACTCCTGACATTGTAATTCTTCTATCTGTTGCCACTGTTTTAGTTGCCCACAACTCACTCCAGAACAAAAGTCACCGTGTGGGGGCATCAGGGCATGGTGGAGTTATGAGAAAACTCAGAGTCAACATCTGACACTCTGTGCGACTTTCAGCAAGTTTCTTCTGTGATCTGAGCTAGTGCCTCACCTGAAGAATAGAGGTACAATACCAATCTCAGAGATTTAGAGAGGCTCAAATAAAATAGTGGACATCAAAGCCCTGGGCAAGCAAGAGGTAACTCAGTCAACAGCTGCGCAGCAGTGCCAGGCACTGCTGCTGTCAAGGTGACATTTGCACTGGAGTTATTTCTCAGACCAGCACTTCCTGAAGGAGTCTGTCTCTAGTTATGAAACCATCACATTGCTTGTCATGTCAGGACCTCAGCATCCTCACTGACAGGGACCCACCTACTCACTGCAGTCCTCTCTTCTCTCCCCTCTGCCCCCATCTGGGTCAAAGGGTAGCCCCCACCAGTCCCTCCCCTTCTCTGGGCCTTCCTCCTCCTCTCTAAAATAAGGAGCTGGGGTCCCGTGGGTCTCCAGGCCCTGCCAGGTGGCCATCAATGATTGTATGGTTTGTAAGGCCTTCGCTGAGTGGAACTCTCTCTTGTTTGCTGAAGTCAGGGGTGGGCAGGAAGATGAGCCCACACACCCAAGAGGACATTCAGAGTTGACTACACATGTCTTCACTGAAACTGAAGCACTAAGTTTTAGTCCCTGGCCACATCAAACACCTCAAGTCCCCTTCACCTCCGCTAAGACCACACCTCCCTTTGGCTGGGAGTTCCCCTCCATCCCTGGTTTTCCTGGCCAGTCCTTACATCACCTTTAAAACTCAGAGTAGAAGCTCCCTCCTCCCTAACCCATCTATTTTTGCAGTCAATGCTCTAGAATATAATTTATTGATTTGAACATCTGTTCCCCCACCCTGTCCCTCAAGGGCAGGGACTGTATTCTGTATACTGGGTCCCCAGGCCTTACGTCAGCATGAGGCATGAGGCTCATAGCAGGTGCTCAGTTGCTATTGGATGGATTGAATTGGATGTGGTTTAAAGTTACCTGCTGAGGTCCCGGTATCCGGAAATGGCAGGGCTAGCACCGGCACCCAGATCTGGGGGTGCCAAGTCCAGCATGCCTCATCTCCCTGCAGTGACCAGGAATGGCATCAGAGGACACCTGCTGTGAGGTGACGGGTGTCCAGATAGCTGCTTTCACTGTCCTTCCACCAGGCAGGGGAGGACCTGCGGCACAGGTGGTCTCCGGGAGCCTGACTGCCTGAGAACGGTCCTCAGGACGCCCCAGGACGCTGTCCACACTGGCATAGCTGCCCACCTTGTTTCCTTCCCTTTTCCCCTCTCAGCCTCCACCTGCCCAACCCCTGGCTTTCTAGAGATGGAAGTCAAGCCACCCTGTCCCCCTTCTGCTCCCTTTCCCCAGACCTCTGTAAATATAGTGGGAACCTGGCTTTTTGAATGAGGTGGGAGGACACAAAGAGAGCCACCTCCCCCCGTGCCTGTCGAGTGCCCAGTTCATATTCCTCCTGCGACTGTATCTAAATTTGCAAACCGTCACCCCGCGCCCCACCATCATGTGTCATCTTTTATGCATGGCCACCTCTGCCGTGCTGCTCGGCCAGTTGCTACGCAACCGACAACGGCGCCGCAGGGGCCTGACATTAGTGAAAGCAAATTGACCAGAGGAGCCCTCATCCTGCATGCAAAGCAGCCAGGGCCTCCCCAAGCCACCCTCTTTCTATCCAGGGCCAGACCCTTGGACCACAGCCTCGGCGGCCTAAGCTGCAGACACTGGTGCTCCAACACCTCCAGAAAAGGCCAGACCCTGGCAAATGACAACAGCCACCTCCAAAGGGAAAGGAGGGGCCAGTGTGCCTTCAGGCTCTAAAATTCTGAACTCCTGGTGGGATGGACACTGGCTGCTGCAGGAAAGGAGAAGAAGATTCCTACTCATTGAGCACTTACTATATACTAGGCACAGTGAGAACAGTACAATGCAAAAAGCTCTAACTTCCTGGATTCCAGCCCAGCTCCACCATTTCTCAGCTGTGTGTTGTGCATGCAAATCACTTATTGGGACTGAGACCAAGCCACTGAAGGAAGCTGTCTTTAGACATCTTGGAAAGCAATAAAAGGCAAGATAATGGGCTGGAAGGAGAAGGCCAGGAGAGCAGCAGGGGTGAGAAGATGAGAGAAAGGAAGGAGGGCAGCAGCATGCCTTGCCCACCTAGTATTGAAGGCTTCTGAGCTTCCTGTTGGGAGGAACAGAGGAAATTAGAAGCTGGATGTTCTGGTCCCCCTTTCTGCTCAGCCCCTCCTGGCTCCCACCCCTTAGAACTGACCTCATGATTTGTCACTTGACTGTACATCATTTTGCACTGATGGTGATGGGGGTCGCAACAAGTTATGCTGGAGAGAGGAAGGGTGTTAGTGATTAGAACTGGCCTTAAATCCTCAAATCCTGGCTCTCATCTTTCCAGACTATGCAACTGCAGCAAGTTACTTCTGTCTTTTGAATTTCTATTTTTCAATCTGTAAAATAGGCATGATGATACCTATCACACAGGCTTAAATGACTGACATATGTTATGCTCCTAACAGAAAATCACTAAATGCCACTCTTCTCCCCCAAACTCTTCAGTGGCTCTGAATTGTCAGAGAAGCCTGCTTCTCTGGGACCACCTGGCCCCCACTCACCCCCTCCCAGCGTCACCTACCTGCACCTCTGCACATTTTCTCAAATGCTGATTTTTCCCAGAGGACCCAGAAAAAAATAAAATAAAGTATGAATTTTTAAAGTTTCAATAGACAAACCTACCTCATGAGATCATCTCCTAATCTACTGAAATTTCCTAGTGGAAGAAGGAGCAGGAAACCAAGGAGTAACCATCCCTTCTTCAGTGGTGGATCTGAGAACTTTCTTAAACTTCATGACGAGATATCTTGAAGCTCATTCATCTTTTGAGAAATGCTGTTCTGTGGCTCCTGAAGCCTCAGTGTACCTCGCACACTGAGGATGAATATGCCCTGAGGAAGGGCACAGGGACATCTAAGACAGCATAGCTCAGTGATTTACTGGACGCCAAGCATGGTTCGGGTGTCATAACAATGTCTTGGTCTTGACCAGTGTTTAACATCTCATAGCCATTAATTAACTAATTCACAACCTCTTGTTAATTAGAAAATATCTTTTCTTTTCATACCAATCAGTAAGGTAGATATTACCCCCACTTGCTTAGGGGGAAACTGAGTCTCAAAAAAATGACATGCACAAGATCAAGATCATACAGTTGTTTGATGATGGTAAACTGGAGCAGGTATGGTTTTACATGAAAATGGGCTAAGAGGCTCTAATGTATGGACTTTGTCTATATCATCATGAAGTTAACACTCAAGAGTGATTTGCCCATTTTAAAAACCCACAAGTTACTGGGGAAAGCCATTTATGTCTTCCTTATAAGGACAGAGACTTTACCACATCCAGAGAGAGGCAGTAGGGGGGGTATAGAGAGCACTAGCCCAGCTGCATGTCCCTGGGCAAATTACTCCATTCCTTTGTGCCCAAATTTCGTCTCTCTGAAATGGAAGGTAAGGTTACCTACCCCTCCCCAATGCTATTCCGAAGGGTAAAATGAAACAGATATCAAAGTGCTAAACTGTGAGGTCTTGGTACATGTTAGTATCCCCTCAGAAGGGATATTTCTCAGAACCAGGGGTCTACAACCTGTGTCTAATATATGCATTTTCTTTAATTATTCAATGTTGAGAGCTGTGTTGTCGTTGTTGTTTAAAAGGAGACATGTCAATTGTATTGCCTTTGTGTTGTATTGAAAAGCATTTCTTCATCATTTGGACTAATTTCCAAACAAATTAAAAACTGTTGTAGCAGTCAAGCTCTGACTGCTTCATCTATTAGATTCAGAAGACGGCAAATTTCTTAAAACACAGATATAAACAATTCTGGTAACATGATCTGATTTTATAATTAATTCTCTGCCCGGAAAGGCAAAAGTTCTCCTTCTTACTTTCTTTGCCCTCAAGTTCCTGACTGTTCTCCCACTTCTGGCAGACTCTTGACTAAGAAAAAGCAGATTCTGTTACCTGGGACTCTGCTGCATGCAAAAGCATAAATCTTTTCTCAAATGTCCTTTGATCATAGAAATGGCCAGGGTAGAAGAAGCTGAGTTCCTTTACGATCTGACCATATTGGTTCTTCCCACAGTGCAGCCATGGTGAACACATCTCCATCAGGGCAAAGCTGCTCTGGTTGGCAGCCCATAGAAGCCCCACCCTGTAACAGCCTGTGGGGCAGACTTGCCCTAGGGATACTCAAGATCTAATAGAGGTATGAGGCTGGAACAGGAGGGGCAAACATGTATGCAAGGAGTTATTTAAATAGCAAGAGGGTTGGCTGGCCTAAGCCCCTTGTAGACATACTAAAACGGGTCCAGGGTCTAGTCTCTGACCAAGATTAGCACTCAGTCTAGAGCCAAGTTTATGATTCAGTATATAACCAAGATCAGACCTTAAGCTGGGATCAAGGTCAGGGCTCAAGTTGTGATCAAGATCAAGGCCCAGACTATGACCAGGATTAGGGATCAGTCTGTGGCCAAGATTAGAGCTCAAATGAGACCTGAGTTCCAGGACTGGTCTCTGACCAGGGCCAGGCTGACTTATGGTCAGGATCATGGCTCAGTTTGTGACAAGTCAGTGGGATTCATAAATGATTAGAGCTGGTCTCTGCTCATGGATTTCATAGTCTGGTAAAGGAGATAAGTAAACTGAATTCCTCTACCAACTGTAAAGAGTTAGATGGAGGGTAACATGAAACAATCATAACAGAAGGAAAGGTTTGATTGTTCTACCTGGGAGCCAGGGAATACCTTCTAGAGAGGTGATGCTCGAACTGTGTCCAGAAGAATCTAATCAGCTTCATTTCAATGCACTTTTTAAAAATGCTGTTTTCAGCATGTGGCCTCATTTGCTTTGCAACTCTCCAATTTCCCTCCAACACTCTGTGTTGTATGTAATGTTTGTTTTGAGGGACACCCTTCCTCTTCCTCTGGCCAAAAAAGTCCTAAGGAACACAGTTTTTTTCAAATTCAGTACTTCCCATTATTTCCTGTACACCATTCAGGTGCTCTATCTGGCCCTGACATTAACTTCCACATACTTTTGTCTCTTTGGTTTGGTTTGATGCACTGTGCAGGAATCTATTTACTCCTTTGTACCATGAATCTTCATCTTGCATCATGAAAGTAAGAACCTTTTCCGTAGGTTTTGATCCAACAGCCCTCAGAGGAGCAGAATGGTGAAGACAGGGCAGCCCGGGTGGCTCCGCGGTTTAGCGCCGCCTACGGTCCAGGGTGTGATCCTGGAGACCCGGGATTGAGTCCCACATCGGGCTCCCTGCATGGAGCCTGCTTCTCCCTCTGCCTGTGTCTCTGCCCCGCCCCCTCTCTCGCTCATGAATAAATTTAAAAATAAATAAAATAAAAAATAAAAATAAAGAATGGTGAAGACAGTGAAATCTAGGAACCCAGGTGAGGTCTATAGCCTCAGGCAAATCACCCAATCACTCTGAGCTTCAGTTTCCTCATCTGTTAAATGAGGCTGAAGCATGCCTTGCCCATATTGAAGGACATTTTGGATGCCCAGTGAGAGAACAGATATAAAAGTGTTCTGGAGATGGTAAGGATTACAATAAATCTCTCATGAATGAATGAGACAGAAGTTCATTTCTGCTTCAGGGGGTTGGTTGATCTTCACTGGAATCCTAGAAAGTAGGATCCATGGTCCTCTGTATCTGTTCATAGCCCAGGTATGTGGGGAGGGGATAATGTGTGTTTCTGAGACATTGCTTTGGGGCATGAGAGCAGTTCGAATGTCCATTTGTATGTCAATGTATGTACCCATGTATGTGTCCTAGATTTGCTTCTTCAGAGCTGACTCTGTGGTGAGGATTTATGTACAAGTGATTAAGGAAATGTTTCCTGAAGAAATCAATAATGGAGTAGGAAAAGCAGGACAGCAAAGAAAGGAGATAAACAAGGGTGTGATCTCAAATAAAAGTCTTACAGAGAGTAGATTTTAGCCTGATCCTGCAGGGGAACTCTGGAGTGTAAGTTGTCCCAACTTAAGAGTGGAGCTGTGCTTTCATTCTCTTCCGTCCAATAAGTCTGAGTCTCCAAATGACCAAGAAACCCCTTCATGACCCCACCAAGCCTCATCACTCACATGGCCCCCTTACTTTACCCCAGCCAAGAATTTTCTGGGTATGGGGATCATAATGGGGTTCTGGGATGCCCTTACACTTCTAATAGCTCAATAGGGAAGACAGTGATATGACAGGAAAATTAAGGAGTTTGTGGGAATAGAGATAAATATGTAACTCTGTCAGAGTTCAATGAAGACTTCCCAGGGAGATGAATGTGAAGGATATTGATGGGGAAGTAAAGAGTGATCCTGATAGGATTTGCAGTATGGGTAGGAAGTGAGATGTGCATTTGGCAGAGATTTGGCAGAGAGTGGCCAGAAACTAAATATTTGTAGAATGAGTAAATGAATGAATGATAATACAGGTATTACACAGTCTGGGTTTTAGAACTCAAAAGCCTTGATTCCTATCTCCTCTGCTTACTCCTCCAACAAGTCATTTAACCACACTGAGCCATAGTTTTTTCATTTAGAAAATGGAGATAATAAGAATATCTGGGACAATGAATACAAAAAATACTTTGTCTGCTGGAAGCTTCAGCTCAAAAATTAATATTCATTCATTCATTCAAATAATATTTTGGGGTTCCTATGCTAGGCCATGTGCTAGAAATCAACCTACACAAATAGGAATTAGATGAGGACTCTACTTGTAGGTGAGGAGGAGACTATTCTGGGGAAGAAATTAGGAGACAGAGAAGACAAGTTTAGCTCATAATGAGATAAGGTGCTGTAATCAAAATTTGGGAGCTCAGAGATAGCTTGACTGTCATCTAATGATGAAGTTTTCCCCAAAAAAGTAAATTTGTATAATTGTGCCTTGAAGAATGAGTGGCGTTTTGCCAGATGAAGATGAAGTCAGGGTAGAGGTAACATATATGAAGACACAGGCATGAAAGAGAAGTGTGTTTAGGCCATCAGGACTGGTCTCCATGGCACAGTGTATACAGGATGGTGTCGAGATATGAAAGGGATGGGGTAAGTCCCTAGAGGTCAAGTAATACAGGAGGAATCGGAGTTCTTCTCTGGCATGAGAGTTGCAGTGGCATTAAGATGAGAATAGGTGAGCAAAGCCTGTTTGGGTCCCAGGAAGAATAATTGTGGGAACCCATACCTTAAGAAATGGAAAAGGACCTTCACAATCATTACCACCAACACACAACTACTCCACCACCACCGCCAAGCTCCAGCAATCTCTCCTTCAGACAGTTATCCATTATGGAAATACCTGCTCAATATGGTTCCTTTTGAAAATGGGCTCCTACATCATGAGAGTCATTACACACCATCTCCCAATGAGCTTTGTTTGGTTATTATAATTGTGTTTCTATTGGCAGGGTATAAGATGAAACACCTTCTAATTAGCCCTGAACATCCCCCTGAAGAGGTCTTTACCAGTTATCTATTGCTGTGTAACAAACCATCCAAAACTTAGCATCTTAACACAACAGTTTATTTAGTTCACAATCCTGTAGGTTGGCAATTTAGACTCTCCTCAGGTGGGCAATTCTCCTGCTGGTCTTGACTGGACTCATTCATTTGTCTGTGTATAGCTGCAGGTCAGGTAGGAAACTCTGTTCCTGGGGGCTAGCTGGCTGTCAGCTGAGGGTAATGGGGTCAACTGAGCCACGTCATCCAGCAGGCTAGCCTGGATTTGGTCATATTGGTAGTAGTCTCTGTTTTAACGATAGCAAGAGAGGAATCTATAAGGCCTCCTGAAACCTAGACTCAGAATTCATCCAATATTATTCTATTCTGTTGACCAAAACAAGACATAAGCCAGTCTGAAATGCACTCAACGGGAGAATTTACCAAGTATTATGGCCATTTTTGCAAACTGCCCTATGATTTATGAATTTTTTTCTATAATCCTGGCATATGCAAGGAAGAAAGAATGAGCATTCCAAAGAAAGTTTTTGTTCTTTTTATTAAATTATTCTCTATAACCATAACATATGCTGAAAGCATGGTTAACTCCCTGTTATCTATTCATCATTACATAATATTATTACAGGTCTCCCCCACTATCTGAAAGTAGACCTGCCCTTATGAAAACCTTTGTAAGCCAAAATGCCATAAAACAAAGAAGCAATTACCATTAATTTATATGGAAAAAAAATTTAGCATTCCCAGACCGCAAAAAATAACCTCTCTTAGGCTTTTCTGATATCTTAACACATCTTGTTAAAGGATGCAGAAAATAAATTGAGATAAAGCACAGATGCTCACACAGCTCAAAGTATGGTGGTGAGGTGCTGAGTGTAGTTTCCAAGAAGGAGCTTGGCATTGCCACTCTGACTGCTCGATGCATGCTGCCTGTATAATGGCTTGCTGCAGAACAAAAGCTAAAAATTATTTTCACTTTTTGCCTTTATTCATGAAAGCAAAGATCCTCTTTGGATTTTTTTGTTGTTGCTACCAAAAACAAGTACTAATATAAGTCTTTCATAAAAGCAAAGTGGCCTGATGCAAACTTTTGAAAAGCTAGGGGATACCTGTATTATTTGAGCACCTCCTATGTGCCAAAGACCACTCAAAAGACAGTGGAAAAGATACGCACAGCACTTGTTCCCATGGAGTTCACAGTCCATTATGGAAAACATCTTAAACAGGTAATTATAGTATTTTGATAAGTATTATGTCTAAAGTTTTATAGCTTTATTAATCTGGTCCTTTATGATTTTTGTCATTGGAATCTTGACTTTTAAAGCCTCCCATGACCACCAAATTAATAAATATTCACTTGCCCAAATGGGCTTTTGAAAGAAGGAAGTTGCACCCCTGCCTAGAGGCCCTCTTAACTTGGGTCTTCAGTGAGCAAACCTGGGCCCAGCCAGAAGGCTAAGACCAAAAGAGGGGAGCCCCTACTTCATTTCCAGACCCAGGTCCTGGCCCCTCCTGAAAGAGACTGGTGCTATGCTCCCTTCCCATTGAGTTGCCTCCCCAGGTGGACACCATTAGAGGGAGAGTAGAGGACCTATTTCAATCAGCCTAGACTTGATGTCAACCCAACTCCAGGCTGTTTCCTGTTACTGGAAGGCCTTTTGGGCCCCTCTCACAGGTGTTTTAATGCGCAACCTGATTGATAACTGGACCCCTCAAAAGCATTTTACTGGATTTCACTCAAGCATATTTATACATACTTGCATACTCAAAATAACTATAGATGATAGTTTTATGTATTTTTCCTTTTTTTCCATTTAACAATGTTTTAGGCTTTCCTTTAAATTCTAGTTAGTTAACATATAGTGTAATACTGGTTTCAGGAGGAGAATTAAGTGATTGATCATTTATATATAACACCCACTGCTCATCACAAGTGCCCTCCTTAATACCCATCACTCATATAGCCCATCTCCCTCCATCCACCCTCAGTTTGATCTATAAAGATCAACTATAAAGTTGAGTCTCTTATTATTTGCTTCCCTTTTTTTTTCCCTTTCCCCTATCTTCATCTGTTTTGTTTCTTAAATTCCATATGTGAGTGAAATAATATGGTATTTGTCTTTTTCTGACCAACTTATTTCACTTAGCATAATATACTCAAGCTCCATTGTAAATGACAAAATTTCATTCTTTTTGATGGCTAATATTCCATTATATATATTATATATAACATGTATTTTATATATATGTATATATATACAAACACACATACATACATAGATATAGGTATAAATTTTTTTTTAATTTATTTATGATAGTCACAGAGAGAGAGAGAGAGAGGCAGAGACACAGGCAGAGGGAGAAGCAGGCTCCATGCACCAGGAGCCTGACGTGGGATTCGATCCTGGGTCTCCAGGATCGCACCCTGGGCCAAAGGCAGGCGCCAAACCGCTGCGCCACCCAGGGATCCCAGATATAGGTATAGATCACATCTTCTTTATCCATTCATCCACCAGGGGATATTTGGACTCTTCCCATAACTTGGCTATTGTTGATAACGCTGCTATAAACATCAGGGAGCATGTGCCCCTTTGAATCCGTATCTTTGTATCCTTTAGGTAAATACCTAGTAATGCAATTGCTGGGTCATAGTGTCTTTCTATTTTTAACTTTCTGAGGAGCCTCCATACTGTTTTCCAGAGTGGTTGCACCAGTTTGCATTCCCACCAACAGTGAAAGAGGGTTCCCCTTTCTCCACAACCTCATGAACATCTGTTGTTTTCTGTGTTGTTCGTTTTAGTCATTCCTGTTGTTTTCTGTGTTGTTCATTTTAGTCATTCTGATAGATGTGCAGTGGTATTTCGTTGTGGTTTTGATGTGTATTTCCCTGATGATGAGTGATGTTGAGCATCTTTTCATGTGTCTGTTCATCATTTGATGTCTTCTTTGGGAAAATGTCTATTCATGTCTTCTACCCATTTCTTTACTGGATTATTTATTTTTTAGGTGTTAAATTTAATAAGTTCTTTGTAGATTTTGGATACTAACCCTTTATCAGATATGTCTTTTGCAAATTTCTTCTCCCATTCAGCAGGTTGCCTTTTAGTTTTGTTGATTGTTTCCTTTGCCGTGCAGAAGCTTTTTATCTTGATGAAGTCCCAATAGTTTATTTTTGCTTTTGTTTCCCTTGCTTCTGGAGACATGTTTATTTTTTTTAAGATTTTATTTACTTATTCATAGAGACACACACACAGAGAGAGAGAGAGAGAGAGAGAGAGGCAGAGACACAGGCAGAGGGAGAAGCAGGCTCCATGCAGGGAGCCTGATGTGGGACTCGATCCCGAGTCTCCAGGATCACACCCCAGGCTGCAGGCGGCACTAAACCGCTGCACCACCGGGGCTGCCCAGGCGACATGTTTAGTAAGAAGTTGCTACAGCTAATATCAAAGAGGTTGATGCCTATATTTTCCTCTAGGACTTTGATGATTTCTGGTGTCACATTTAGGTCTTTTATGCATTTTGAACTTATTTGTGTATATGGTAAGGAAGTGGTCCAGTTTCATTCTTCTGCTTGTTGCTGTCCAGTTTCCCCAACACCATCTGTTGAAGAGATTGTCTTTTTTTCATTGGATATTTTTTCCTGCTTTGTTGAAGACTAGTTGACCATATAGTTGTTTTTCCATTTAACAATGTATTATGCTTTTTAATAACTCTACTCTGAGGGATATAGAATGAATACACAAATATTTTCATGGAATTTCATAGCATTTCATGGAAGCTATAAGAAGGCCCTCTTCATTCATCTGTCTGTTCAATAAGTAGTGTCTCCAATGTGCTAGGCCCCTTTCTAGATGACCATTTCTGTATCCTAGGATATGAGACCATCTGGCCATCTCACACTGGACTTTTTTGTCTTTACAGATGAATTTCCTAGGGTTCATCCAGTCTATTGTTTGTCAGTCTTTTTTCCATTATTGCATACCTATAAAATCTTTCTGAACATTTTTTCTCTTAATCACTACCCAGACAAATTTTAATTCCAGTTATACTATGTATCTGCTTTTATACTCTGTGTATTTCTCTGTTTTATACATTAAAAAAAGATGGGCAGCCCGGGTGGCTCAGCGGTTGAGCGCCGCCTTCAACCAAGGGCCTGATCCTGGAGTCCCAGGATCAAGTCCCACATCAGGCTCCCTGCATGGAGCCTGCTTCTCCCTCTGCCTGTGTCTCTGCCTCTCTCTGTGTGTGTCTCTCATGAATAAATAAATAAATCTTTTTTAAAAAGAGTAACCTTTTTTCAACCTCCAAGAACTACTTTTCACTCTCTGTGGATAATATGATCCTCTTTGAGAAGACTTTTCATTTCATAGTTGAGGAGACTGGCACCAGTCAGGGGAAGAGATTGCCTCAAGATTACTTAGTTCAGACCCACGGAGTCCAAAACAGATCCCAGGGTCCCTGGTCCTTCATTCCACACTGTCTCAAACATACCCATGGAGGCAACTGTTACCCCTTAACTCACCATCACCCCTGTCTTTGCTTCCTCAACTCAGGGCTCCAGCCCAACTCAGGCCTCAACTTTCTAAAAGTGAAATTGTCTGCACCTAAGGATCTGGGTGCTTCCTAGACTCAGCCATGGACCAGTCCATTAGGAAGCTCAAAGGGTCAGCTGGGGCTTCCCTCACAGAGGCCAGCATAAAGGGATAAGCATTGCTCGGCTCAAGTCTTCACCATGGGCCCACCGATCACACCACAGCTTCCTTGGAGGTTCAGCCCATCACCTTTTCCGAATGCAAGACAAGCATAAAAATACTGCAGCAATGAACCAAAAAAAAAAAAAAATCAACTTGGAAATAATTAAACAGCGAGGCAGCCACCCATAATGATATTCTGCAGCACACTTTGGGGACAGTTTGCTGCAAAAGCACCAGAGCACTCCGGTTGTTTAATTAACATTGAAACGGCAGTTCCACAAGAACTAAAAACCCTGTTAATTTATGTGTCTCTTAATGATGCTCATTTAAATACTGTCAACTTTCCCTCGGTTTAATATTCATGATTTTGAGTCATTAAAACACCATGATCAGCTGGGGAGGGGGGGGTGTCTCTCTCATATACCCAGAAACACAAACTGTCTGAAGACAACAATTTCCAAATTCCTACCTTTTTACCCCTCTCCCCAAAGGTTCAGCCTCTTAGAGAAGCTACAAACGAGCTGGGGTGTGTTCAGAGCTGTGGACAGTACAGAGGGAAGGGAGTGTTTAGTGTAGTTTATGACCTACTGCCCATCTTCCCTCAGAACCAAAGGGTCCTCTCTCATTTTCAGCAGTCACACAGCTGGGAGCTCAGCTGGCAAATGCTAGTTCTTGATATGCACCAAGAGGCCAGGCTCCAAACCATAGAGTGTTGAAATGTTTCAATCAAAGCTGGGAGACACAAGTTACCCTGAAATGTATTTCCAAAAGAGAGAGACTTTTGGGTCAGAATAAGATGCTGATGAGGTAAGGAGGCATACATAAGGTTTAGAAGGGACTGTGGATGCCCTTGTAAGAAACACACAGAGGTCAACGCAGGGCCCCAGTCAGGAGCTACACACGCACAACATAAGCTATGGGTTAGCCCACAGAGAAACCCATGCCCAACATGCACAGATACAGAGACACATGCAAAGTCTATGAAAGCATGTGGAAATCAACAAGGAGATTCAAGTCAATCCAACTCAGGATTACCAAGCTCTGACAGTAGCCCATGTGCTATGTGGAGGTCTGAATTTTCCAAACTGGCCAAGTAGGGAAAACAGAGATAGACAAATGAATGGGCAGTGACCAAGAGTCATTCACCATGATAAGAAGAACCAGGATAGATGAAGATGGGAGGGTGCTGGAAGCACAGAGAAGGGGACACATGGGTGGAAAGTGGGTCTGGCACCAGAACCCCAGGCTAGTACTTAGTAGGTACTTCCTAAATTTTAGCCCCCATCTCTTTACAAGATCTCTCTCTCTGTGAAACTACTTCACAACACTGGATCCTGTTTTCAATGAACTAAAAAAGTATGGGGGTAAGTCAAATCTACCAGCATTATATATATATATATATATATATATATATATATATATATATATATATATCCTTAAGGATATATAGAAAGGACCACAGTAAGTATCATGAGAGCTGACTGGAGCAGGAGACCAAACACTGACTTCAAGGCTATCCAGAGCAGGGTTCCTTTTACTGTCCTCAGGACCCTGGGCAAAGTCAGTCAATAAATATGAGTCTAGTTCCTCATCTGCAAAACAGAGATAATAGTCCCCAATACCATTCTTATTGAAGATATCTGTTAATAGGTGTGTCTTCCCACTGGAATGTGAACTATCTGAGGGCAGGAGCAATGTCGGATTTATCTCTGTATTTTTAGAGTGTGGCACATAGTAGGACTATATATATGTTGAACTGAACTAAACTGTTAAATTTACCAGGATGTCATAATGAATAAATGAAATAAAGTATATAAAGAGAAATCAGTCATGCTCAATAAATTACCTGAGACCAAGGAGAGAATCAAGAAAGACCTCAAGAGTTTGAATTTAAAATGGATCTTGGGGCAGCCCCGGTGGCTCAGCAGTTTAGCGCCACCTTCAGCCCCGGGGTGTGATCCTGGAGACCCGGGATCGAGTCCCACGTCGGGCTCCCTGCATGGAGCCTGCTTCTCCCTCTGCCTGTGTCTCTGCCTCTCTCTCTCTCTGTCTCTGTCTCTCTCTGTCTCTCTCTCTCTGTGTCTCTCATGAAAAAATAAATAAAATAAAATAAAATAAAATAAAATAAAATAAAATAAAATGGATCTTGAAGGGTGGTATGAGGTGAGCCAAAAAGAAAAATGTCTTCAGCTTCAGGAGCAGAGTGCAGAGTCGGACCACAGAAGCCCAGCCCTGCCTGTCTCCTCTTCCCCACACCTAGTTCTCCCCACAGACATCCCTGCACATATCATGCTCTCTCACAACCCTCTTTCCATCCTCCTAATAATCTGTTCTCCTTCAATCAGCCAGCCTACTCCTACCTAGGCTTCAAGAACTGGTTCTGCAGTCACTTTTTCCAGGAAGCCTCCCGATTGCCAACCTTGTTCTGGTGTCTTCTCCTCCTCACCTCCCCTTTTCCCAGATAACATCTCTTCTCCTGTCAAGCCTCAGCTTCCATGTGACCTCCTCCAGGAGGCCTTTCCTGATCCCCCTCAGGCTGGGCGAGTCCTCCTCTGTCTTCCCTGGATGTTTCTCCTAGGAGCCTAGCTGGTTGTGGGTTGAGAGGGAAGGTACTCAGTGGTCAGAGGTAACACTATGGAGAGGGAGAGAGTCCTCTGGGGAGCCTGCTCCTTTTCAGCCCACCTCACTCCCAGGGACAGCTCTGAGAGGCCCTGCCCCAGCACTGTGTGGGCTTTGCCAGAGGAGCGAAGCCGCCAGAGCAGCAACGCCTTCCTCCTGACCTTCTGCCTCTGCAGGTTCCCGTGACTCACTGATGGAAAACATCCACCCCTTCTGGGCCTCTTCCTTATTTCATCACTTTAATAAATTAAGAACAGATTGAAAAGCAGGAAACATTGTCTCCCGGGCCCCAGCACCCACATTCCAACTCAATTACAGGATTTGTTTTTCGGGTCTGGCCAGAGGCAGCTGGGATGTGGCAGAAAAAGGGAGAGAAAGCGTTTGAACCAAGAGGCCAGAGAAGGTGATTCTGAGCCCAGCTCAGTCTCTGACGAGTGACCTCAGGCCTGTCCATTCACCTCTCTGAGGCTCCTCATCTGCATCTGGAAAGTGGGGATCACAATGACACATCCCTCATCCCTCCCAAGGTGGGAGCAGCACGGCAGATGAGACAGGGAGTGTAAAACTGCTTTGTAAATGGTGAAGTCCTAGACCTTCTGAGAAATAGATTCCTGCCAATTCTCTTGGTTAAAGCTAACATGGCACCAGGCCTCCTCCCTCCTAAAACCTCAGCTCTAGGAGTTTGAACTGAAACTCCTGAATTCCTTTAGGACAAGTCTCCATTCTCTCACTCCTGGGAATCAGCACCAGGAAGAGGGACTATGGATTTTTAAATCATATATAGTCAACTGTTGTTCTTGCTGTTTTCTATTGACGTCCAGAGTGCTGTGTTGGAAAAAAGGGGTGGGGGGTGGGGAGTGAGTCTCAATGGGAGCTGGGAGACAGCTTTGCTCCTGACTGCACTACTTGCTTGATTTCTTGCCAATTGCGTCACTTGCCAAACTGGTTTGCAGTTTCGGTTTCTCCACGTATAAAATGAGGGCAGAGGGGGGAATGAGTTAATAATCCTTGTCTTGATAACCTCAGAGGGTGGCGATTAAGATCAAATTAGACCTTTTACAAGCTGTAAAGCTCTATACAAATGTAAACTGCTGTTAAAAGGATATTAATAATTCAATTATTATAATAGTGACTAAGTGGTGATGAAGAAAAAGAATATTCTAGCTAGATGATAATGTCTCTTCCAGGAAAGAGAGTTGCATTGCTTTTCTTGATCACCTCTCCTGAGTTTCTTATAATCTATGGCAGTGGAAGTTCTTCTTTCTCTAACCCAATTATCTCACGCTTTAGGTTAAGCCATTCTCATTTTCTGCTCTCACTTGGAAAGGAAGTTTTCCTTTCCGAAAACTTCCACCCAGTTTAAGACCATTCATAAGACACTCGTCTTCCTTCTAATATGTCATCTGAGGAGACCACATTGGAGGAAAGTGGTAAATTCCGTTTGGGAAAGGTGGGTCAGAGGTGTATGTAGATCTTTCAACTGAGATGCACAAGAGGCTAGCTGTAAATAAAGTCTAGAGGTTCGACAGAGTGCTCTGTGCTGAAAATAGTGATTTAGGAGACCTCAAAATAAAAGTGGCAGCTGAATAGCTTCAATCTTATTAAACTACTCTCCATTTCCTGGCCATGCCATCCACTCTCATACCTCCCCATCTTGGCTCCTGCTCTCTGCCTAAAATGTCCTCTTCACTTTATCTGCCCGTGAGATCCTATCCTCACCTCCAGAGAAGCCCTAACATTGCTAGAGATTTCACTCACCCTTCAACAAAATGTTGCAAGGTAGCTTTTATGTTCCACGCACTGCACAAGCTGCTTTGCTAACTCCGTCCTCCATAGTTCTCGCAGCACCACCGTAAGGATCATCATCTTATATTACAGATGGAAAACTAACTAACCTGTCTAAAGCCATGCAGATGGTTCACGGTATAACTGTGATTCAAACCTACGTCCTCGGATAAAAATTCCAGGGAGATTATTGCTACAAGATTCCACCAGCTACTTCTGCAATAGAAGAAGATGTAAGGCAGGGATGCGTTAGCTTCCAATTCTAAGACTGAGACTCAGACTCAGATGGCAGTAGGGCCTGATTTTAGGACAGTCACTTTGTCTTGGGGTTGAACTGCTCAGGCAAATCAGCAGACCACCGCCAGGGCCCCCCTTTGCTTCAGGAGGGCTCTCCAGAGGTTGACACCCGCCCCCCGGAGCTCTCCGTGGTACTGACATGACTTGCATCCACCAGCCCTAAAAGCCTGACACATTCTCCCTATGGACACCACGGAGGTTTGTTAAGACTGGTACTCAGGTACTTCCCAAGCCCCCCATCTCCAACTTTTAACTTTGTTTTTCCCTATGCTAGATACTCCCCTCTCACATACCTGGTGAGTTCCTCATCATCCTTCAATACTTGGCTCCCATTGGCTTCCCAAAGTGAAGAAGCCACATTAGCTTTTCAGAAAGGATTCTTGGATACCTGCTATGTATCAGACACTGTGGTGATGACTTTCATAGGCAATATCTCTTATTACATACTAACATGCTATGTGGCTTACTTGCATTTTGTATTTACTATTTATTGTCTGTCTTCCACCAAAAGGCCCACAAGAGCAAGGATTATTGTCTGTCCACTGATTTATTCCTAGCAACTAAAGAAGTGCCTGGCACACAGTAAGTGGGCAATAAATAATTGTTGAATGGTTAAATGAATCACAGTTGTTCGTAATATAACATATTATATATATATATATATATATATATATATATATATATATAGCATTCAGAGAGCATTATGATTGTATTTTTATATAAGGGCTTTGGCAAAATGACTTCCTCTGGGCACTGAGAGAACTGAAATGTCAGAGTCAACCCGGACAGAGACCAGAGCTGGTTATGAGGGTTTGGGAAAATGATGTGCCATTGTTCACCTCACAACTAAATATCAAGAAGAATATATAGCCTTTGGTATTGAGACTCTCAGTTTTTAAAAAGGAGAACTGAGGCCAAGAGAAGGGAAGGGACCCCAACTTGCCAGTCACAAAATCTTTTAAGGAGTTTACTATGATGGGAATAGGATGCATTGCATGAGTTCTATTCCTATTCATGTGATCCAATATATCCTGGCATCAGAGCTCAACCTGAAATCATAGGTTCAGTGTCTTCACAGAGACATCTCAATCGAACAGGGCTCAAGTTTGTGTCTAGGATCAGAGTTCAGTCTGTGGCTCCAAATCAAGTAAACCATTAAATTAAATGATACACACAAAATACTTGTACCAATACTCGATCTCACTTGCTGAGATCTTTAATAATCAGTCCCTCTTCCCCCAGATTAAATGGAATTCTACACAATTTTAAATTATCACTTATTAACCCTCTTCTTTCCTGGGCTCCTTTCTCTTTTAAGTAGCCCCTCTGGAGGTGCCTGCATTAGGAAGGATCTGGAAAACTATGACAGGAATTTTGTTTTGTTTTGTTTTTTTAATAATAAATTTATTTTTTATTGGTGTTCAATTTGCCAACATACAGAATAACTCCCAGTGCTCATCCCGTCAAGTGCCTCCCTCAGTGCCCGTCACCCATTCACCCCCACTCCCCGCCCTCCTCTCCTTCCACCACCCCTAGTATGTTTCCCAGAGTTAGGAGTCTTTATGTTCTGTCTCCCTTTCTGATATTTCCCACACATTTCTTCTCCCTTCCCTTATATTCCCTTTCACTATTATTTATATTCCTCAAATGAATGAGAACATATAATGTTTGTCCTTCTCCAATTGACTTATTTCACTCAGCATAATACCCTCCAGTTCCATCCACGTTGAAGCAAATGGTGGGTATTTGTCATTTCTAATGGCTGAGTAATATTCCATTGTATACATAAACCACATCTTCTTTACCCATTCATTTTTTGATGGACACTGAGGCTCCTTCCAGTTTGGCTATTGTGGACATTGCTGCTAGAAACATCGGGGTGCAAGTGTATGACAGGAATTTTGGATTTTGTTTTAAAGATTATGAGGGGTAGAAGAGTCAGGGACAGATTCCAGGAATCTTGGCCTCTTCATTACTGTCCTCCATTCTGTCTACTAACCCTGCGATAGCCTGCCCTGCAAATCCCATACTACCAAGGCCTGGAGCTAGACCCACATTTTCTTTAAAAGGTCCTCCTTTCCTGCCTCTCCGAGAACTTCTACTTGTAGGCAAGATGGAGTAGTAGAGAAGGGACTTATCTTGATGTCTGAAACAGCCAAAAAGAAAAAAACAGACGAAAGATATGAAATAATGGTTGTTTTCAAGACAGTTTATGTCAGCAACAAAAGACAAAGACCCCTGAGAACAAGACACAAGCAAGATGGACCTGACAATTTCTCCAGCTTGCTGCATTGAGAAAGATGCTAGACTTCAGAAACAAAGACATTACATAGATACTATGATTATATTCCTTAGGTTCAAAAAGATTAAATAAAGTCATAGAAGATACCAAAAAAGGCTAAAATTTTAAACTTCTAAAGGTGAAAACTGAGATGAAAATACGTTGGGTTGGATTAAAGGCAGATTAGACTCTGCAAAAAAAATACACAGTGAACCTGAAAACTAGAATAGAAACTAGTTAAAATGAAACACAGGAAACAAAAAGGAATTTAAAAATTAAAAGATCATCAATGATCTATGGGACAACTTCATTCAGCCTGATATATGTGATAATTAAGAATAATTAGAGTCCATGAAGGAGGGGGGAGGACAGAAAAAATTATTTGAAGAAATAATGCCTGAAACTTTTTTCAAATTTGATGAAAACTGTAAACTCAATGAACCCCAAACACAAGAAAGATGAAGGAAACTACACCAAGACACACTATAACCAGATTTCTCAAAATTAGTAATAAAAGAAAATCTTAAAAGAAATCATAGAAAAAAAGTTATGCACAGAGGAACAAAGATAAAGTAAAAATAGATTTCTCATCAGAAACAATTTAAGCCAAAGACATAAAGATGGAGAAGCATCTTTAAAATATAGAAAGCAAACTGTCAACCCAGAAGTCTATACAGAGTCAAAAATGTCTTTCAAAGGAGAAAGCAAAAGAAATTTTTTTCAAACACAAAGAAGCTGAAAGAATTCATCACCAGCAAAACAGCCCTATAAGAAATGTTACAGGAAGGGTTTCAGTCAGAAGGAAAATGAAACCAGATAGGAATAGAAATCCTCACAATGGAATAAAAAATACCAGAAATGGCAACTGCATGGGTAAATGTACAAGATTTTTTAAATTATTGTTTAAAGATCTTTAAAAAACAATTGACTTCAGTGGGTACAGAGTTTCAGTTTTACAAGATGAAATGAGTTATGGAGAAGGATGGGGATGGTTGCACAGCATTATGAATGTGTTTAATACCACCGAGCTGTACACTTAAAAATGGTTAAGATGGCTAATTTTATGTTATGTATATTTTACCACAATAAAAAAACATTTAAAAAAATCATTGTTTAAACAAAAATAATAACAACGTATTGAGGAATTTATAAGTAAAATGCATGGCAAAGTTAGCATAAATGTCAGGAAAGGAGAAATGGAAGTATATACTTTTTTAAAAAAGTCTTATACTCTATTTGAAGTGCTTTAATCTCACTTGAAGGTAATGCAATATTAAAGATGCATACTGTAAATCCTAAGGCAACCACTAAAATTACCAAAGAGTTAATAAGCCAGCAAAAGAGTTAAGATGGAATCATGAAAAAATACTGTCCATCCAAAAGAGGAGGGGGTAAACCTACCCCACTCCACTGCAATAATTACGTAAAACGTAAGCGGCTCCCTGCCTCCCTGGGCCTGTTGAAATGACCATCTGAAGAGCACTCATCTCTCCGATCTGGATTCAATTCTCAAAGCCATCTCTGAAGAAGATAGATCACAGTTATTGTCTCCTACCACAGATTAGGAAACTGAGACCTCCTCTGGGAAAGTGACTTGCTCAGGTCAACAGCAAGTTAGCAAATGAATCACCAGCCTCCTCCAACCCAAGTTGAAGCTGCTTTTACCCAGCCCTAAAACAGACTCCTCCCTTCAGAAACTCATTTATTCCCATCTACCCCCACTCTTCTCTGTCTCTCTCTCTCCCTCAAAAGAAGAAATACAATTTGGCATGAATTAATGATGAGCCTGCCTGGCCAATTACCAGGGCTAAGTGCTCTCCTGCTGGGAGCGGCTCCCACAAAGCACTAAGTGATGTGGGCCTAGCTGAGCTCCCCCCACCCCACCCCCTGGCCCAGCTAGGCCTAGCGCCCTCCTGGGTCCAGGCTTAGAGGAAGCAGCTTTCCAATTAGCTCTTGCCAGACAGACTGGCTTCTCTACACAGCAAATTGGGTTACAGAGCTCTCCTCCAGCTGGCCTCCTTGTCTGGTCCCACTCGCCCCAGCAAAGAGGGAGCTAATCAACTGTGAAGCCAGGCCTGCAGTTTTGAGGCATCCATGGAGGGAGGTCCTGCAGACCTTAGCCCCATCCCACTAAGGTGGCATTACAGAGCTGAGTAGATGGGCCCTGTACCAGCCAGATTATGGCCTCAGAGCCCTAGAATCAAGGCTTCTGAGCTAAACTGAGAAAACCATGCTCAAAGAACCCCAGGTCCTGTACTTCCCCACACACACACTTATCGCCACCCCCAGTAATAACACAGCGAGTTAGGGCTGCCCCTTGTGCCATCACCGGGCTTTTCTATTTATTTCTTTTCTAACACTTCAGTGATAGCCGGATGTCATTTGAATTTGGAGTTAAACCTGAAGTGAGGGGAGCCTGGGACCTCATGGTGACCTGACGCGGATCCTGTGTTCCCTCTTTCTGGGCCAGCCACAGGGCTCTGACAAGGAGGGCCTGTCCTGCTCTGCTACTCCCTCTAGTGGCCATTGCCACAGCACAGGGCCAGCTCTCCCCCTCAGAGAGTGAAAAAACAGGGCCAGCACTCCACAGTTTCAGCAGTAATTTCAGAGAATTGTCACACTTGGTCCTCACAATGACTTTGTAAAGTATACTGAGCAAGGGTTGTGGTTCCCATTTTAGAGATCAGGAAACAAGTTTGGACTGTTGAGGAGAAAGCTCAGAGCCACTGGGAAGCAGGGTTGGTCCTGAAGTCCAGGTCTCTCTCCAACCCATGGCTGTACTGGGAGTGCTCTCAGCTCTCAGCTCCCTTTCCCTGACAGTGTATTTTATTTACCCTGTAAGCCTGAAGGTTGGGCATGCCCTTCTTATAGACTGTAACCCTAACCCTTATACCACATGCACACTGCAGTTAGACTCTGAGCAGCAGAGAAGGGTCCTAGTACCATGCACCCATCTAGCCATCCTAGCAGCCAGCCAGCCAACACGTGCTTGTAAGCACCTATCATGATCCAGGTATCCTTAGAGAGCCCACAGGCTTCTTGAGAAAATAAACGGATAATGCTTTGTGCAGGTGCCACAGAGCCTGGGATGTGCATAGGGCAGGCCCCTGGCCCAGAGGAGAGCTGACACCTGAACCAACCAGAAGAGCCTGTAGAGTTTACCAGGCAAAGATGGAGGGGTGGGCAGGTGGAGAATATTTCAAGCAGAAGAAACCGCAAGTCACAAGGCGTATTCATGAAACTTTTCAGTCTGGCTATAGCCTGGAGCCTATACAGAGAAGCATGGCATGGGGCTGAGATGCAGCAGGGTCGGAGCATGAGGCTCCCTGCATGCCCAGCTGCACAGGTCAAGGCTTTGTCCAAGTGAGCTCACTATGAGGCAGTGGCTGCAATCCCACAGCTAGATAGGTTTATAGCCAAATGTTCTTATACCCATCAGGGAGCAGAGCAGAGACAGGGCCTCTGGGGAGTGAGCAGCTGGTGATGCTGAAAAGAGTCTGCCAGGAGAATTCAGCTGCAAACACTTCCCATTCCCAAGAGGTCAAGAGGCCCTGTTGTTCCTCCCTAGTGGAAGCCCTGAGATCACACTGTCATCCATAATTCAGTCAACAAACACTCACTGGGCCTTCTGTCTGCGCCAGACTCTGAGTTAAGCTCCAGGGGCATAGAAATAAAAAGACATGGTTCCTGCCCTTGAGGGATGCACAGTCCTGGGGGAAAGGGAGCCAGAGGGGAAGAGACTGGGAAATTATCACAGTGCAGTGGGAGGCGGGCACAGAGGGGAAGAGCAAATCTTGTAGGGGAGCCAAAGGGGAGGGGGGATTTGAGCTAGGTTTTAGAGGGCGGGTAAGCCCTCGCCATGTGGGGACGGGCAGTGTAGGAAGCAGGAGTAGTGTGTGAAGCATAAAGTCATAAAGGGGCTTTGAGGAGCAAGGAGAAGCCGGAAGAAGCAGGCAATGGCTGTATGGTGAGCTGCCCGGTCAGACCACCAGCACCTGGTTTGGCCAGGCCGAAGGGCTGGGGCTCTCCCGGGTCAGGTTCGGGTGGCTGAGGCCAAGCGCTGGGGCAGAAGCATTAGCTCCGAGAGGCAGTGCCGAGGCACAATTGGCAGGGCCAGGAAACTGACTGACTATGGAAGAAAGATTCATTTGCATCTTGCTCTTTTATTTATTTTTTTAAAATCAGACTTTACATAGGGCTTGAACTCATGACCCCCGAGATCAAGACCTGAGCTGAGAGCAAGAGTCAGACACTCAACCGACTGAGCCACCCACATGCCCCGTATCTTACTCTTCTAAATTGCCAGGCTCTGCTAGGGGAGGCCCTGCTGCTGGGCATATGTGAGTGTTCAATAAGCTGAGGTAAGTGAGCCCCCCTGGTTCACACCCCCCCACACACCCACACCCACACCCAGTAAACACGAAATCAACACTCAGTAAGGATGTGCTATAGCTGACTCTCTACACGACTCAACGACTAGGGAAGTGAATGAGTAATGAGTGAACAAATGGTGAAGGAACTGGTGAGCCGCGGGCCCCCACAGGCAGCACCAACGTGGCCCACGCCTCTAGGCCTTGCCCGAGGTGCTGGCTAGGGGGGATGTGCTGCTCAGGGGGGCAGGGGTGGCGGGGGCAGTACATTTCAGGGGCGGCCTTGGAGCTTGGGGTCCAGCTGACCCTCTCTCACCTCCATCCTTTTGTCTGGTGTCAGGAGAGGGAGGAGCGACAGGTCAGCACCTGACTCTGGGAGCTTCCATCTGTACAATACAGGTTTGGGCTTGGCTGTCCAATCCTCACTGTGCAAACCTCAGTAAGTCAGAAGACAGCCCGTGGGAAATAGAAGAAAGTGACATCACTTATTTCTAGGATGCACATGCACCGTGCAAGGAACATTATATCCATTATCTCGTTAAATATAGCAATCCTGAAAAGAAGGGAGTTTTATTGCCATTTTACCAATTAGGAAACCGAGGCAGAGGGAGAGTGTGTAACTTTTCTTAAGCCATCAAATATCTAGGGTACATCAACTTATGGATAATTAAAGCATTAAATAGCATTATAGAAAATTGGAAAAACAGGAAAAACGCTTACGATTTTATCATCCTAACATAGCAGCTAGTATTTCACGTAGCTCTGTATATTTGGTACACGTTTGAGATTTTATTATTCATAAAGTTTTGTCTTACTCCTTTCCTTATTTAACACTGTAACATAAGAATTTTTCCAGGTTACTATGTCACCTTCAGAAGCACTATTTTTCTGCAGACTGTCAAATCAGGTGTAAACACCAGATTTTATTTAATTATTTCCCATGGTTAGGTATGTAAATTGCTTTGAATCATTTGATACTATAATCGATCTTTTCTTTTATTTAGAATGGTCTTCTCACAGCAGACTCCCAGAAACAGAGATACCAGGTCAGAGGGTGTGAGCACTTGGAAGGCTTCTGATACCTGCCGTAAATAACTTTCTCCTGGGGTCTCTCTACTTCCCTCCCCGTGTCTGGATGCCTTCCTTATCTCCCTCTCCCTCTCTCTCTCTCATCCGCTTTCCCAAACCCGACACCTCCCTGACCCTCAGTCCTTCCTGGGACCCTCCTCTGTTAACCTCATGAGCTGGAGATAAAATGATTTGGGCATCCTAGTAGAGGGCTTGAGGTTATACAGCATAGTGGTCATACAGCTCGCCTTTCACAGCAGACCACGTGGCTTTGAAGCCCGGATCTGCCGCTGAGCTGTGTGACCTTGGGCAAGTCACTTAACCTCTCTGTACTTCAGTGTCTTTATCTGCAAAGCAAGAGGGATGAAAATAACAGCGGCCCCTTTGGGTCGTAGATGAAGCTTTAAGGAGTGATTTTGTGCAGAAAGCACCGTGAAAGCTGTGGTTGGTATAAAGGTGATGTCTGATCTGGGAGGGGGCCCTAGCAGAAAAGGTTTCTGGGTTCCTTCCTCTGGGGTTGCCCCGGGGAAGGGCCGCTAGCCAGGTCCCGACAAAAGCGCTCTCTGTGGGAACACCTCCTGGAGCTCCAGGCAGTGGCCACCCCTGCCGCCCGCAGCTGCAAGTACAGGCCCGAGCCTCTCTGCCTCCCTCTGCCGCTCCGCCCTCTGGCTGCTGGGGCCCATCGGATCCCTTTCCATCAGGCTGCCTAACTGACCGGAAAATGCAAACGCATCCCTAACCGCGCGCAACTGCCCCCCTCCCAGCCCTCTCCCCCTTCCGGGAAGGGCCGCAGCGCCAGCCTGACGAGCAGCACTTAATTCTTTATTGAAAACCATTAACCGGAGTTCAGTTCTCTGAGCCCCAGTTTCAAATTACCCACAGGAAACGCCAGGCCCAGAGAGTGGCTTTCAAGGGCAGAGCCATCTCCTCTAAGAGACTGGCTCCAGGACCCTGACTGTGGGGACTTTTTTGAGAGAAAGTGACAACAACCACAACAACCACAACAGCAGCAACAGCCATCGCTTCAACTCCTAGACACACACCTGAGAGCTAATGAGGCACGCTGCCCCCCCCCCCACCCTGCCGTCTCCCTCCTTCTCCCCCTCTGCAGAGGAGCCCAGCACAGTCAGGCTGGCAGTACTATCACCCCAAGATGGATGAGAAAGCTGATGGCCTTGGGGTCACAGGCAGGCAGGGCTGAACCCCACCTGAGCCCCATGAGCCTCCTGTCAGGGCACTTCATGGGCCACCCACAGTGGGGCCTGGCCTGTAGCAGGCACAGCAGGGAGACAGGTGAAGAAGACTAGACTGAGCCCTTGACCCAACCAACTCCTGACTGTGAGGGAAGGCTTGCAAAAGAGCCTAGTCTAGGACCTCAGAGCTCTGCCCTGGCCTGCCACTAGTTGCCTGGCCCATTGTGTGGTTAATCAGTTTTCTGGGAAATATGGACACACATGAGGAACTGAAGAAAATATATCCTCAATCCTCTTTTTTTTTTAAGATTTTATTTATTTATTCATGAGAGACGCAGAGAGAGAGAGGCAGAGACACAGAGAAGTAGGCTCCATGCAGGGAGCCCGATGCAGGACTCGATCCTGGGACCCTGGGATCACACCCTGAGCCAAAGGCAGACGCCCAACCGCTGAGCCACCCAGGCATCCCTCCTCAATCCTCTTTATCAAGATTTCAAAACAATCTGAAAGAAACGTCATTCATTCATTCATTCATGCATTCATTCATTTTGAATTGCTTACAGTCACCTACATGTCAGGCACTGAGAAAAGTACTTTACAAATAGTACTCATTGACTCCTCCAAACTGCCTTTGGAGGTAGGTAACACTGTGCTCACTGACCAATGAGGAAAGTGGGCTCATGGAGTTCAGGTAACTCACCCATGATTAAGTATCAGTGATAAGATCTGAATCCAAGTCAGCCTAACTCTGTTTTTTTGCTCCTTTTTTATTACCATTACAGTCACAGTTCTACAAACAGTGCACCGTAATCCCATGAGAGCACAGAGAGACCAAAGACCTATGTGGGCCTCCAGGAAGGTTTTCTAGAAGTGGTGGCACCTGAGTTGAAGGATGAGCGAGACTTGGCCAAATGGAAAAGACAGGGGAGAAAGTTCCATGAAGGGGCAAGAGCACAGGCCAGGGCCAGTGACTACTGAAGGATGCAGCACATTGAGGCAGGTCAGGAATGGCTAAGCCATCGGAATAGAGCACAGATGGTAAAAGGGACAGAGATGGAAGTTGTCAAATGACTTGGCAGTTGAGGCAAACTGGGTAAGAATTTTTATCTAAGAACAAAGAGCTTTCTGCTTCTGCTTCTGGACCCCTTCTCCCAGTAGACTGAGAAGCAGCTCAACTAGAGGGCTGGGTGCTGGGTTAGGGTCAGAGCTTTGGCCTCGAAGGCCAGGAGCATGCTTCTCAGGGGCTGTGCAATTTACCACCTCTCCAAATCTCAGAAGGGGAACCTCTCTACAAAGTGGCCACTAATACCCACTTCCCAGCACTTCACATTCCTGTATCTGATAATAATTTGAAAATAATAAAAGAATTGGATTTTATTCTAACTTACTTGATTATACAAATGTGGATGCTGGGGCTCAGAGGAATTAATAACCTGCCTATGGACAGACATATCCAGAAAATGCTTGATCTGAAATTTGATTCATATCTTGTAGATTCCTCTGCCTACTGTCACTTCCACCCACAGGCCCTAGTTTAGCCCTCTGGCACCTGGTGCTAGAAGCCTGCTCCTCTGCCCACAATGCCCCTTTGGATGGATGAAGACAACAGCTGTGTCCCAAAATCTCTACTTCCCAGCCCAGAGCTCCCAGATCTGCACAATAGGATTTACCAACCCTCAACATGGTTGAGCTGTCCTTAAGAAAGACACAGGAAAGAACAAACAATAGGAGGAGCTCCCTAGTGCCCTGACCAGATGTGAAACATGCCCTGCCTCAGGACCAGCAGCCAGGATAGCAGCAAACTCCCCATGGAAAACAACAGTCACAGCCTATTTGCTTTCCCCAGTCCATAAACTACCACAGCCAAGCTGGACACCAGCTTTGAAACCCAGGAGACCTGTCTCCACCTAAAACTTGTCTCTTCTCTGCCCCAGATGATCCTTATTTGAGCGGGATCCATTTTCTTGGCCACCTTGCTGAATGCGGCATACACTCATTCCAGAAAATGCTGACCTCTGCTCCAGGCCGCCTTGTCGGCAGTTTCCCAGACATGGCTCGACTGTTTATTTATTTATTTTTGTGTTAGCAAAGAGGAGAAAATCACATCAGCCTAAAATGAATACTAATGAAATGCCTTCGTTAGCTTCCTTTGTGATAAGAATAAAAAATCGGATTTCCGCAGAATTGCAAGCCATATATTTCTTTCCCCCCAACCTTTTTTTTTTTTTTTTTTTTTTTTTGCCCTTTCCTCTGATAGGAAGATTATGGACAGCCAAGAAGGAGAGTAAAGTCATTTCATAAAAAATATCTGCATTTTTAAGGGCGCCTTTGTTGCAGAGGGACGTGGCAGTGCAATTTCTCCAAACCCACTTTTCTCAGCCTGTAAAGCAAATGTACCTATTTGTCCTCTGCTGCAACAATGCCAGCTGCATTCAATCAACTGAGAAGCTGCAAGCCATAAACCTTCTTCCCCAGCTAGGGGGGTGGGGTGGGGGGGAGGGAGCAAGCAAGAGAGGAGGCACGCCATAAAAATTCATCAGAATAATGTAGGGATGAGACGCGCTCCGATCGCCAGCAAGCAATCAACCAATCACTCATCCCGTGGCATTTACAGCACGTCTCATTCCCCTGTTCCTTAAGGACAATTGATTTTTCCTGATTCCATTAGCATAACGGCGTGGAAAATGTCTGCAGTGCAATATTTCTGGAAAGTTCCAACAAGTAGGCTGGGCACTGGAGTGTGACCATCTCCATAAAGCTTCCCCAGGCTCTGCGGCAGACACCATCATAGCCGCAGCAAAAGGCCCAGAGAGAATGGTGCAGCTTCCAAAACTTGGGGGCCAAGGGCACCTCAGGGGTATCAAAGCAGGTAATTGGCCCCAATATGAAACCCTTCAATTTCTCATTCATTCCTGGACACAGAAGCACTCTTTTCTGCAAGACAGTGTACAGTGGAATGGTAAGGAACAAGCAAAACCCACCCAGCCCAGGAGGGGCCACGTCACAGATCCTGGGTCCATTTGTGGCCTTCCAAAGCTCCTGGATTTAGGAGCTGAGAAAACAACACTTGATGTGATTACTTCTTTGTGTGTGAACAGGAGGCTGCAGGAGTGGGTACCCAGGAGCCATTATTCTGCTACTCTGTCTGCTGGGTCTCCACCAAAATAGCATGTGCAGGAGGAGGGAATGTGAGGAGTTAGGGGCTGTGCAGATCTGAATTCAAATCCTAGGTCTCCATTTTATTTGGTGTGTCACCATGGGGGCACAGTTAATTGGCATCTTTGATCCTCTTTCATAAAATTTCTCTTTATGAAGCCTGAGGACCTCATTACCTTACAAGTTATTGGGAGAATTAAAGGAGAATATGTAAAAAAGCACCTAGCATGGTGCTGATGCATAGTGACTATTCAGCAAATCAAATTCTCCTTCTTTTCTCTACCCCCAAATTTCAATTCCCCTCTGTGCACCAGCAACACAGTTCTCACGGAGTCAGCCTTAGCTGGTGAGGAGATAAACCTTTCAGTGCCAAAAGGAAACATGCAAAACCCAGAGTATTTCCATCTACTCTTGCAAGTGAGATGAAAACCTGGCTATGCCTTTTAGAAGAGCTTGGGGAGTCTCTTTCTTCTTACTCAGTCTCCTGAGTCAGCCCCTAGCCCTCTCTCTCACTCCTTCCTTTATTCTCACATTGCACCAGAGGGACCTTTCTGCTCTCTCCAAGATTCAGTTAATGCTGGGTCTCCTCCAGGAAGCCTTCTTTGACCCACAACTTCTGCACACATCTCACTCTATTGTGATTATCTGTGTCCATGTCTTCTCCATCCCAGATGGTAGGTTCCCTAAGGGCAGTTTTCCAGTTCTGCGTCTCTGTCACCTCTCACCGCACCTGATACTTAGTAGATGTTTTGGCTGATGTTTATTGAAAAACCAACTTAAAAGGCAGTGCTGATCTCTTTGGCTAAGACTCTTAAGCTTATTTCAGGGTTTGTAGGCTGTTTGGATGCTGGCCATGGTCCTGAATCCTTAAGTACCGAGGAGAGAAAAAAGAAGTAATAAAGAAACCTCGAGTGTGGTGAAAATAATACACATTCATTCAGATAACTTCTAAACAGACAGTGTTTGCAGAGCAGAAGGAGGGCAGGGATTCTAGGGAGTTAAGTTCCAGTTCTATCTATGCTGTGAATACTCAGCTCGAGGCACAAAACCTTTCTGGATCTCCATTTTTCTCATCTGTCCAATGGGAATTTGACCTTCCCGTATCAGGAGATTGTTCTAAGGACTACAAAGATGGTGTCTGTGAATTTATTTGTAATATTTCTTAAAACACCATCCATGAAGGACCTCTGAGCTTCCTTCCAGCTCATACAGTGCTCACTGACTGAGAGTTACCTACACTGACCATCTCCACTCCCTTACTTCCAATTTGCTCCTCAGCCCACTCCTGTGTGGCTTCCTGACCCATAACTCTGACAAAACATCTCTCAATAATGACTTCATGCTGCTAAACCCATTAACATCTCCCAGTTCTTACTATACCTGCTCTCCTAGGACCATGTGTCTTGCTTTCAAGCACTTATCTTACTATGTAATTATACATTCATTTGTTGACTTTTTTATTAATGTTCACTCCCCAACTAGACTGTAAACTCCATGAGGTTAGGAATTTCATCTATTTTTGTTCAACATGGCACTCCCAGATCCTGATATGATGTTTATGGGGAGCAGCCTCCCCCCCACCCATGAAATAGCAGGAGGGCAGGCAATGTGCCCAGAGCAGACCTGACCTTTCCAGCCCTGACTTAAACACCAACAGATGGCCTGGGATCTCTCTGTAAGTCCCTGAGTCAACCCCTCAATGCCAGAGTGTCTGCTTGACGCAGTCTGGGGCTCTGAGGAGGCCTCTACCCTCTTGAGAAGGATGGAGGGCATGATGATGATTGGCATGGTGCCCAGCAGCATGAGTACAGAGTCATCAAGAGGTAAGTATTATGGGATAAGATCTGGGGGACCATTGAGCCCAGATGCTTTGCTGTGTACAGAATGAAAACGAAGACCAGAGAATAAACGTGATCTAAGATCTCACATTGAGTCAAAGTACTCCACAGTCCAGAAAAAGCAAGGGGCAGAAAGTGTGATCTCTCAGATCCCCTGGGCCCTCTGTTCTAGGCCACCATGACCCCTGGGCTTTCCTCTATCAAAAGATATGGTAACATAAGTTGTCATTGTCTGTTCACATGTCTGCCTCCCCCCCCCAAGGGTAAAGATAGTGTCTGGTTAATCTTTGTATTTTCAGAACCTAGTTCAGTACATGATACATTTCTACTTATTATTCATTATCTTGAATAAACCAATGTTTCTTGAATAAACACGGAATGGTAAAAATATTGGAAGAGTGAGTATTGAGGTATAAGAAGGCTGACTTGGGAACCAGCTCAGATCCCCACACAGCCTCAGAGCCCCACCAGCTCAAGAGCACAGGAATAAGGGATGGTCAGTCTCAGGCCTGGATGGTCCCCAAATCCAGACTTGAGCTCCTTGGTGAAATCCCTGACATAGATCTGCAACTGAGTTCCTGCTGAATTTCTAGCCTGTTCATCCAAGAAAATCAGAGCCATCCCATAACCTCCTGAGAATGACAGAACTTCAGTTTATTATTCATCTTTAAAGGTAACACAAAGCACAAAATAATATCTGCACTTGAAAGCCAAGGAAATTGAAGTTCTTTCATCCATTCCATAAAGATACAGAAACAAAGGCTTTGCCATCAGAAGCCCCAGCTATGAATTCCAGCTTCTCCACTTATATCTGTATACCCCGAGTCTACAGTGTGGATTTGTGAGGACAGACAAGACATCAGCTTTGCCTTCATGGAGCTTATAATCTAGTAATAAGAAAAAGACATGTCTATAAAAATTGTAACGCCAGGTAGAATGTGATTAAAAGCTCCCAAAGAGATGATAGAGGAGGCTCACAGTCAACTGGGAAGAAAGTCTTATGGAGATAATAGCTTCTCATCTGAGTCTTGAAAGATGTGGGGGTTTTTAAGGGCAAGTAAAGAACATTTCTAGTAACAGAGGAAGCAGGAGAGGGCGGAGCATGTTCTTGGAATGGGAAGTAAGCATGTTTGACTGGGGGTTTAAGGAATATATGGAATATCAGTGGGAGCTGAAGCTGTAAAAGGAAGTTGGGCCAGAGTAAATAGAGACTTGAATGCCATTCAAGAAGTGAAAGAATTTATCCAAGTACACACAGAGTCAGTGTGGGATCTATGATTGAACTCCAGGACCCTTTGCCTTTACCACTTTGCCTTCATCTTCAACACAAGTAATGGCACAGCAGTTGACAGGGGCAGGGGACTGTCCTGAAAATGAAAAAATAAATAATCAGAATTAGCGTGACTGGCTGTAGGGCAGGGACTTAGAGTCTCTGACAAAGACAAGTGTGAATTATAGGATTAAAGCTAGGAAATACATTCTTCCCCACATCTCTACAAGTGGCATATTCTACTTATCAAAGCCAGGTTTAGAATAGCTAACTCCTATGAATGAATATAAGTCTTTGCCATGGGCACATCATGTTGGCACATTTAGTGCCAATTAAACATCCACATGGAAAATTTTTTCTTCAAAAATATGTACCTCTACTAAGACTTTTCAGGGCAAAGGTAAAGATGAATTTCAGGCCACTCACAAGTTCTAAATTATCACAAATTACGAGTTTGTTAGTAGAAAGAAGATGAAATTGGAGCCTGGTTGATTTGGGGGAAATTGCACAATTTTGGAATGTTCTGTCAGAATGTTCCAGCATGTCTCAGGCTTTAACAAACTGATTCATTACAATGGCACCATGGGCTCAGCCAGTTCCAGGTCAAACATTGCCTAGCAATGTGATCCTGAGACTTTTGCTCCACCTCCGGGGCCCATCCAATATTGTGAGGATAAAATAAATCAGACAATGAGATACAAAGGTCTCACTGGGGGAAACTAAAGTAGTTCCAGGGTTCACATGGTTGGGAGGGGAGCTCCAGCTCAGGAATTCAAAAGCCAAGTGGGAATGGGGGTGCAGTGTTGGTCCCAGGCTCTCAGCTACTTCCTGCTCCGTCCTCAAGCTATGACTGAGGATAAGGGTAGAGCCTGAATGTATCTAGCTTTGGAGGAATCTGAGTTAGGAGAAAAAGCTGAAAGTTTGCCAGAGTCTGATGCTCAACCTCTTAGGAAGGCACACACCTAATCATGGGAGAGCAGTACCAAACTCTTCTACATCCTTCAAAACCCTGCTTAGACTTCACTGGCTCTAAGATGCTTTCCATGTTCTGTTCCCTAGTTTGTATTAATCCTTTTCTCTGCCATTCTATTGTGACATCTTTCTTACTGCCAGTTTATATGTCTAACTCCTCCTGTTCCAGAGTGAGAGGTTCTGTGAAGGCACAGACCCACATCAGAGGCATCCTTCAGTCCCCAGGGCCTGGCAAAGAGGCCTGCTCAAGTATAAACTCAGGAGCTGCTCGCTGAACTGGATAACAGAGAGGCACATCCAAAAAGAACTGCAGTGACGTGAGAAGTGTAGGGGTGTATGTGTAGAAGAGGTGCTTCCTGGAAGAGGAACATGAGAGACAGAAAGCCTTGTTCGGGGGTTCAGGGAAATGAGGTCAGACTCTAACTTTGCCCTTTGAGGGGAGCAGAGGTCATTTCTAGGACTGAACTGCGTCTCTTACCTACACCAGAGAATGTTCAAAGAATGTCCAAAACCACCTTCATAGCCTCTAGGTTGAACCTTCCCTAATAGGGTCCATCAGCAATTAGTGTGTTTTTCTAAAGAAATTAAACTATTTAGAAGCAATCTTACGCTGATAAAATACCGTTGGAAACTTACATAAAAAATGACAGCACACCCTTTGCAGAGAGGTCCTCAAATATTGAATTGAGACTATTGTCTGGGCACAGTGTTCTTTATGGCCATCTGAGGGATCTAACCCTGTCCATATCCTGGCCAAAGTGAAAGTCAAATTGTAAGGTGGTAAGCCCTCTGCCCCAGCCATACTCCTCTCCTCACTCTTCACCAAACAGTTCATACCCCTGTGCCTTTGTAGAAGCTGTTCCCTCTGAAAGAAAATCTCTTCCCATTCCCCCAACTCGACATCATCTGCCTAACCAGCCCCAAATATAAGATTTGGTACACATTAGAAACTGTCTCAATTCAGGTTTCCCCAGAAGCAGATTCTAAAACAAGGATTCAAGTGCAAGTAGTATCTTTGGAAAATGGTTTCAGGAAACACTAGAAGGGATATTGGGAAGTGAGATAGGGAAAAGAAGGTACCAATAAAGGGTGTATTTTTTTTTTATTAGTTTCAGCGGTAGACTTTAGTGATTCATCAGTTGCATATAACACCCAGTGCTCATTACATCAAGTGCCTCCTTAATGCCCATCAACCAAATACCCCTTCCTCCTACCTGCCTCTCCTCCAGCAACCCTCCATTTTTTTTCCTAGAGCTCAATGTCTCTTATGATTTGCCTCCCTCTCAATTTTCATTTTATTCTATTTTTCCTTCCCTTCCCTGATGTTTATCTGTTTTGTTTCTTAAATTCCATATATGAGGAGATCCCTGGGTGGCTTAGCGGTTTGGTGCCTGCCTTTGGCCCAGGGTGCGATCCTGGAGTCCCTGGATCAAGTCCCACGTCGGGCTCCTGCGTGGAGCCTGCTTTTCCCTCTGCCTGTGTCTCTGCCTCTCTCTCTCCCTCTCTCTCTGTCTATCATAAATAAATAAAATCTTTTTTAAAAAATTCCACATATGAGTGAATGCATATGGTATTTGTCTTTCTCTGACTGATTTATTTCATTTAGCATAAACCCTCTAGTTTCACCCATGTCCTTGCAAATGGCAAGATTTCATTCTTTTGATGGCTAATATTCCATTGTATATAAATACACACCTTCTGGGATCCCTGGGTGGCGCAGCGGTTTGGCGCCTGCCTTTGGCCCAGGGCGCGATCCTGGAGATCTGGGATCAAATCCCACGTCAGGCTCCCCGTGCATGGAGCCTGCTTCTCCCTCTGCCTATGTCTCTGCCTCTCTGTGTGTGTGTGTGTGTGTGTGTGTGACTATCATAAATAAATTTAAAAAAATACACACCTTCTAATCTATTCATCTGTCGATAGACATCTAGATTCCCTCCATATTGTGGCTATTGTGGACACTGCTGCTATGAACATTGGGGTGCAGGTGCTCCTCCAAATCACTATGCTTATATCTTAAGGATGCATTTTTAAGCAAGTTATCTCCATGAGTAAGTAGAACATGATTGCAGGAGCCAATGTAGAACTTCTGTCTCAGAATATGCCACCTGAGGGGTGAGGGAGCTGGGGTATTTATCCACCAGCTGCCATTACTTACTGTCTGAGAGCTGCTCTGTATGTTAACACCCTCATTTTTCTGGCCTGCCCCTTGTGCTCAGAAATAGTAAGTGCTGGGGGCATGTGTGTGGCCCCTGACAGCATCCGCTTAGACACTTATCAATTTTGCTAAATGAATGATTGACAAACAGCTGAATAATGATAATAATACTAATGTTTATAATAATCAAATAATAATTGCTAATATTTTGCTATGTGTTAGGCACAGTCTAAGTACTTTATACACATTTTCTTCAACCAGCCAACAACCCTATAAGGTAAGCTATTAGTATGTACATTTTACAGATGAGAAAACAGAAGCACTAAGAGCTATAACTTACCCACAGTCGGGTAGCTAATAATTGACAGAACCAGGATTGAATCTTGACATTGTGGCATGTAGGTGCCCCATTCACTCTATCTGCACAATCCGGCTACAAAAAAACTCCAACTCAGAGCCTGGGCTAGGGCTCAGGTTAAAACCCAGCTCCTCCACCACCAGCTGTGCAGCCTTTAGCAAGTCACTTCACTCATTCAAGCCTCAGTTTGCTCATCTGAAACATGATGATCACAGTCCCTACCCTAAAGGATTGTGATGAGCATGATGGCAAGCCCAACACATAGTAGGGGCTCAAGGACAGGCAGTTTCACATTCTTTGTTATGAAGAAGTACACTATACATCTCCATTAGGGTAAAAAAATCTCAGTGTTCACTTTAGTTCCAAGCCCTGGAGGCCTTTAGCAGGGCTGACAACTTCTTCTGGAGGATGGTAAATATTTGTCTATTTCAGAGGCAGCATTTATCTTCTAAGGCGCTCGTGCCAGTCCCCGTGCAGACAAGCAACTTGTTTATTTATTACCCTAATAACAAATAGATTGTCAGGCCCGGAGGCTCCACATGTGCCAGTTAAGTGTGGGCCTGCTTCAAGCCCCAGCCGTCCACATCCTGGCCCATCCTGTGGGGCCTGTGGAACTGGGGTGGGGGGCCACCAGGGACCTGGCTCCTTCCATGCCCTACCTTTTGCTTTTTCACTTGTTCTTTCCAAAAACTTCCTTTATAGAGCCTACACTATGAAGCCTTGCCCTGGGCTGGTCCTGGGCTGCAGGGAAGAACTACACACAGCCGTTGTCTTCAAAGGGCTTACAGTCCAGAGAGAGGGAGAGATGATTATACGAATAATGATAGAGATACTAGTGGTAGCAGCAAATACTCTGTGCCAGGTGCTGTGCAAAGCACTTTATCAACGACTATTATTGGTAATGCTATTATTATCCCCATTTTACTGGTAAGGAAACTGAGGTCCTGAGAGGCTAAGGGATTTGCCCAAGATCACCTCTCTAAAAATCATTACAGTACAGAGCAGTGGTAGATACAAAAAAAAAACTACATAATAGTTATATGATAATAATACTTACACATTTTGGTGATAACCACATGGCCTCTCAGCTATTCCTCCCACATGCCATGCACATCCTGCCTCGGGGCCTTTATTTATATTGCTGTTTCTTCTTCCTAGAACTGTCTTCCCCCAGATATCCACCTCACTCATTTCCTTCAAATGTTTGTTCAAAAATAACCTTTTTAGTGAGGCCCTCCACATTTATAGTTGCAGCCCCCCACTTCGACTCTCCCTATTCCCTTCGCTTAATTAGTCTCCAGAACATTTACCACACTACCTGTCTTGCTACATATTTTACTTTTGTTTATGTCCACCTCTGTCCACTAGAATGTACCTCCACAGGCAGGGGTTTTCTGTCTTTTTCCCTGCTGCATTGATAGTATGCAGAAGAGGACTGGCAGGCAGGAGGTGATCAGTCTGTTGAATGACTGAATTACACCTTATAATTTGAAGATAGCACCTGTGCAGCCTGCCCCTGCACTGCTGGTCTCCCTCACGGTCCTGTCTCTGGCTCTCCTTCCTGGTGTCATTGGCACATTCTCCGTAGGCAGTTTTACCCCCTCCCATGGCTTCAGATTCTTCCTTCCTCTGAGGACTCTTGGATCTTTATTTCTAGACCAAAGCCCACTCCTGAGCTCACCTGTATAGGAGGCAATCTGGAGCACATCAATACCTGGGCCCACCTAAGTCAGAGTTCAAAGCAGATCTCACTACCTTCTACTCAAATGCACCTCTCCTCCTGGCACCATCCCCCAGTCACCCAAACTAGGATCCTGAGCATCAACCTCAACTCCCCCTTCCCTTCACTCCACAATCAAAGATACCAAGTCCTCAGAAGCATTTCTTGGCTACCCCTTTCTCTTTCACCACCTTAATTTAGGCCATTATCATACAAGGACTATGGCTTCAGCCTCCTTCCAGGTCCCACCGCAAGTCCCTCCCTAGGAAACCATGCTCTATGGTATGCTTAAAACACTAATATGCCCATGCAACTTCACTGTTCCATATTCTTCAGCGACTCTCCATTGCACGGTGATGAAGACCGAAGCGATAACCTGTATTTACCTTCTCAGCTTCATCACTGACCCTGCCTCTCCTCATTCTCCACACACATCATGCTGTTTCACACTTCCATGCCTGTGCTTGGGCAGCTCCTTCTACCTGAAATGTCTCTGCTCCTCTCCTCTGCATGAAAAACTCCTCCTCACCCTTCACAATCCAACTTAAATATCACCTTCATCATGCAGCCTCCTCTGAGGGAAAAGGAAGGAGCATTGTGAGGACGTGGATACAAGAAAGGATGAGGCCAGTTTAGGGAATAGTGACTCTTAGAGTTTCCGGGATCCTCTGTCAGACCCGGGTTCCTGGAGCTCCCGTAGGTTATGAGATTATACTGGCTTCAGGGGCAGGGGGGTTTGATTGCTCATGGCTAGGGTCTCACCACAACCCCCAACATACACTTGTACTAACTGGGATCCCAAGGAGTTTGTGTCAAAAGGTGCCTGAGATGTGGGGACTACCAACCACATGACACACTCCAGAAAAGACCTTCTAGATGCCTGAGGTATTACGCCAGGTTTTCACCACAGAGGTGAGGGCCCCAGCCCTGATATTTACAGATGGCTGGAGGCAGAGTGCTATGGTAGCTAACATACCTCTAGGCTCTAACAGAAACCTTTGAGCTAGGCTGCCTGGCTGCTCTGCTACATCTTACCTCCAAAACCTTGCACAAGTTACAAAAGTATTCTTTGCTTCAGTTTCCCCATCTATAAAATAGATGTTAATGTCTGCCCCCACCCCAAGGAAGGGTCACACTTTCCCATGTACTCAGACCCGGTCGTCTTGAAGGGAAGGCATTTGTTATTTCCGGAGAGCATGGCCTCCAAAGCCACTGCTCACAACTCTTCATGAAGTCAAGACCTGTGAGGTATCTGGGGTGTTTGTGTAGTGGAAAAGGATGAAGTGGGGCCCATTCCCTATGACAGGCTTTTCATGGTAAAATTAGAAATATAACAACTAGCTTGACAATCTGGAGCCTTCTGCTATGTCCAGTATTAACTATTCACTCACTGGACCGTTGGAGGTCTAAGGGTCCTGGGGAAAAGGCCAAGACAGCTATTGTCAAACAATATAAAAATATTTCAATATTTTGGCAATCAATCTGGGTTCTATTGGTGTAGTTCAGCCATTATACCTAGACACACCAATGAAGAAGACCCAATGCCTTGTCTTCCAGTTCAGTGGCCAGTGGGGAACTAAGGGATCAAGCAGAGAGGTCAACGTCAGTTACTACCCAATGAGACAAGAGCTGTAAAAGGACCACACACAAAGGATGATAGGAGTCCCATGAAGGAGGGCCTGGGCTGTTTAGGGAAGGGAAAGTATTCTGGTTAGTCTTTGGAGTTGGGGTCAGGCAGCTGAAGGGGAATCAGTACTGCAGCCAATGAGAGCAATCAGGGCAAAGGCATGGACCTGGGAATGTGTGGAGCATGTTGAAGGACTGGGGCCAGCAGGGAATGTGGGAAACAATGTGGAAGGAACAGGCAGGGCTTCAACCTCAAAGGGTAAGAATCATACCCCCAACCAACAAGCCTGATGTTTTATTCAGTGAGCAGAGGAAAGCCAAAAGTGTTTCTTAGGTGAGTGACATGACAAGAAAGACAATTCTGGTTTTAGTGTGGATACTGAGCTAAAGAGGCATGGAGGCCAAGTAGAGGCTGTGGCAGGCTCCAGGTCAGGGAGGATAAGGGCAGGTCAGGGAGGTGAGTGGCTGGTGGTATGAGAGCTGGAGGGTGAGTGGAAAGCACCGTCTCAGAAGAACATCAGCCACATTAGGCCAGAGTTGGCCAACAGGAATGGTTCAGCTTCTGGAATGAGGAAAACTTTAACCTCGAAGGCATTTGAGAGCAAGGGGAACATAATAAGTAAGAAGTTTCATCCTCATGTGTTTAGCCAACAAATGAGAAAATTATTGGTGGGTCCCCACAGTACAGCTCCCAGGCCATTGTTACTTATCGGAGTCACCCACCATAAGCCTTCAGGCCTTGAAAAGAAAGGGAGAAGTAGCTCCAACTCACTGCAGAAGGTTCAATCACTATCTTTCAACAAAGGACTCTACAGGTCAGAGTAATTCTTCGGAGCCCCTGGATGATCATTCAACCCATCAGAGAAGAGCAGCAAAGTGTGGAATCCAAAGGCTATTGTTTGAGGCTGAGCTGTGGAAAGATTTCTGGGTCAGGAGTCCTGCTGCTGACACTAATTAGCTGTGTGACCTTGGGAAAGTCAGTCACCTGCCTCTTAGCCTCAGTTTCCCCACTTTAGAGGAGGACTATTCTGCACTTCACCTGAGGATAGCACTTCTGCTCTCAACCCACCTTCAGCTCTGTGGTATCAAGCCAGCGACCCAACACCTCAGCTGGCACACAAGAGCAACCATTTATTAAGCACCTACTGGGTGCCAAACTCTGTAAAGGAACTACACACACACACACACACACACACACACAATGTGGACAGACTATCATATCACCACTTTAGAAATAAGAAAATAAGACTTAAGAGAGGTTCAATCTTGTTCAAGATCAAGGGCAGACTTGGGCTTTACACATGGATATTTCAAACGCTAACATCCACAAGTTTTCTGCAAGGTTATGCAGACTCCTGAGTATGAAAATTCAAATGGGACTCAGAAGGACTCGAGATTCCTGGTCACAGTCAGCAAACTGGAGGGACTTCCACCCCCTCAGTGCTTGCTCTCCCTCTCTAGAATATACACAAACCATCTGAAATGATACACTAACCTTCTGCCCTCTCATCCTTTAAAATGAGTCTTCTACTTCCCAGGGGAAATGAAAATACAATTATGACCCCATCTCACCGTTCTTAGAGTTCAGACTTTAGTCTCATTCAGACCTGTCACTTACTACTGTGTGGCCTCGGGCAGGTTGCTTAACCCCTCTGAGCCTGGGGCTCCTCACATGTAAAGTAAGAACAGTGACAATTACCTCCTCCTCATAGGTTTATAGCTAATACATATAGGGCATTAAGTCTGAGTCTTACCCACAATACGGTTCAATACTACTACCGTCCACAGCACAGATTCTGGAGCCAGACTGGCTGTATTCCAGTTCTGGTTCCACTATTGAGTGACTTTGGACAAGTTACTTAAACCTCTCTTTAGTTCAATTTTTTCATCTGTAAAATGGGACTCTGATAGGACCCACCTCATAAATGGCTGTGAATATTAAACAAGTTACTTTGTGAAAAATGCTTGGAAAACTTCAGACTCATCATCAACACTCAGTAAGTGTTGCCTGTTATTACAGATAACCGTCACCATCTACTGTAACAAAAGAAACCCCTTTACAAGATGCACTGAGTATATCCGGCACCCTGTAAGAAATCATTAGAACACGAGAACTTTGGTGAGTGGAGAAGGAAAAAAAGGGCCAGGTAATCAATTGAGATCATCAGGGTTTAAGGGCCAGGAATTCATGGCAAGGTGCTGGCTAAGATAGAATGAGCAACTTTCTCTCTCTCTCTCTCTCTCTCTCTCTCTCTCTCTTTCAATTGTTGTAAGAATAAAATAGGATGATGACATATGACAGAGATTGCCTAGCTCTTTACCGACCCCACGTCTCCTTCTTCATGAGCACACGGCTAGAATACACTTTTCAGTCTCCCACCCTTATGAGAAGCCATACTCCAGCAAATGGAATGTGAGTAGAAGTGACATGTGCCACTTTCTGACCTGGCGCATGAAAACCTCCATCCTCCATGTTCATTCCCCCTTCTACTGCCACACACTGAACCTGATAGACCCACAATATGTAAGGAGCCTGGATCTCTGACTCATCAGTTGGGGGAAAGCTCCCTATCCATCAGGAACACCCACCCTGGACTTTACCCAAGAATGAAATAACTCCTATAGCATCTAACCCCATATGCTTTCATGGATTTGTTTGTTATGGCAGCTAGTGATACTTTAACACATGCTAATGTTTGTAAAGAGCTTAATTCAGTACCTGGAACATGATGAGCACTCAGTTTATGGTAGCCAAGAATTCAGGAGACCAGAAAGCCCAACAATGTTTCAGAACATACAATATCAATGTTTACATTGATTCCAGAAAACAAGTCTTTTGTTCTCTTTTTGAAACCCACAAAAGCACAGAGAGGCACACCTATGGATCTCCGTAAAATGGAATAAATAATCCCCATCTGACAGAGTGACTCTGAAAAATAAAGGAAATAATTATAACTACTATTTTGTCAAGATACTGCGCATCAGGCATTTAACTGCACTATCTTCTTTCTCCCAAGTACACCAAATACCCCTATTTTACAGATGAAGAAACTGAGGCGAGGAGGTTAATAGCTTGCCCAAACCACACAGGTAGTCAAGAGGCAACCAAGCGAGGACTGACTCAGAGCCAGAATCCTTAACCACTGGCCTTCCTCAGGTGAAGGGACACCCTCCAGAGCCCATCTCAGGCTGACTGGCTCTACATAAGGAATTCAGCCAACAAGGGAGGACGTTAGGTCTGGGGTCACAAAGGCTGATAAATTGAGTCTTTCTTCAGGATTTGGGGTCTTACTGGCTCAGTCCATCTCTCCGGGTCAGCCCCATCCTCAGCTCCTGGGACATGGCCAGCTGCTGCCAGACCAGCATTGGTGCAGCACATAAAGCACTGAAAAGAAAATAGAAGAAAATAGCTCAGTAGCAAGGAGGAGGCAACTTATCACCCCATTCCTTTCCACCCGATGCCTGGACTCCCAGGAGGCAGCCGGAGGTTGGACCCTGGCTCTCCCCCAAGGTCACCTTCACAACAGTTCCACCAGGGCTCCGGCTGGCAGCTCCCGCCAACACCGGGCCGTGATGGATTACTGCTCGCTCTGGCTACTGTTCACTGCACAATCCAATCTAGGAGACACACATATTTCTCAATTCAGGGACTTCTTTTATTTTATGAAAAATCAGCCAGTTGCTCAGGCATGAGTGGCTGGGCTTGGCAAGTGCTGGATTTTGTGAGACTCCTCTAGTCTCGTTGCCTTCCTGAATTCTCGTCCCTCTACCCTAGTCTGCCTCTTACCCACTCTTGGCTCTATAAAGGGTAGAAGGAAGAGCACAGGTTTGGGAGTCAGTCCTGAGTTAAAGCCCCACTTCTGCCACATGTTCCCTGTGAACCTCCGCTTATTCATGCATAAAGTGATGGTGATACTACCAACACCCCAGAGTTATTATAGGGAATAAATGAGTCATGAGTGTGGAGTTCCTGGCACCATAAATAGCTCACCTGTACCTCCCACACACAGGAACTCATTTGGTTTCCTCTTCTCTATCTCCATTCTTCTTACTCACTTGCTCCTCATTCTCTCTGTCCTCTGCATTCCCTCCTTCCTTCCTCCTTCAGTCTTCTCTGCTTCACTTCACTATAGTTCATGTCAATCTTCAAACTTCCAGAGAATGTCCCAGACTGCTCTGTGTTAAAAGTCAGAGCAATTACTACTACAGGCCTCTCTGAACTACACTTGTTCTTGTCTACCTTTACCTGGACAACCATGCTCTACCCTGTGTTGTGATTAGGACATAATTCTTATGACTCAGGCAACAGTGATTCTGAGACTGACTTCTGGGAAGGCTGATTCCAACATACCCATAGGATCCTTTATCATTATTCTTTTAAATTCTAGTGAATCATTATTCCCAGCTCTTTACCTGCTCTTTATACTTAACCCTTCTGATTTGAATACAGTACCCCCATTAGCTCAAAGACAGAGGAAAGTATTCTCTTGTTGGAAATGACCAGGAGGGTTGGCTGGGTGGCTCAGCAGTTGAGCGTCTGCCTTCGCCTCAGAGTGTGATCCTGGAGTTCTGAGATCGGATCTCACCTCAGGCTCCCCATGAGGAGCCTGTTTCTCCCTCTGCCTGTGTCTCTGTCTCTCTCTTTGTGCCTCTCATGAATAAATAAATAAAATCTTTTTAAAAAGAGAGAGACAGGAGTGACCAGGAGATTATCTTTGTAGAACTGGGTAAAAGCAAAATAGCAGCCCGACCTATCCCATGAGTTCAAGTTCCTCACCACTTCATGGGTCATTTGAGTCATCTAGATGATGAACTTCTAAATGGGCAGAAAATCAAGAATATGGGCTATATTAAAATCAAAGCTGCATTAGTGCCATAAGAGAAGATAAAAATTTAGCAAAGTCTTATAAGACATCCCTTATAAGGGTCTCCTTTTGCCAATACCAGCTTAAGAGTTGGAAGAGATTGGTCTTTCAAGTTAAAAGAGACCAGAAACTCTGATCCAGACACCCACACTCTAGACACTGGCACCAGCAGCCAGAAGGGAGTCAGAGGCTTTGGGTGCCTGATTCACCTATCATGTCAACACCAGAACACAGCATCTTCCCAAATATCCTTGACTTCTCAAGTGGACTTTCCTCACTCTGACACCTGGCTATTCTTCAAGCACCATCAAATCCACTTTCCTTTCTTCATCCAAATGTCTCTGCCTTAATCAGAGCCCTAATCTCTCACCTGGGTCCTCACCAGCCTCCCTCCTGCTCCTTCAGACCACCCCCCCGCCTCCACCCCCATTCTCTCTGCACAGTGATGGTGATCTTTCCAAAATGCAAACCTGACCTCTATCCTTGAAACTCTCCAATAACTACCACTGTTCTCAGGCTCGTATTACTGCTTAGAAGAGCAAATATGTTCTATAAAGGGCCAGGTTATAAATATTTTAGGCTTTGCAGTTTGTATGTACTCCGCTACACTCAGCTGTGCCACTGTAGCAAAAGCAGCCATTGACAATAAGGTAAGCAAATGTGTGTGGCATGTTTCAATACAATTCCATTTATAAAAATAGGCAGTCATTGACATTTGAGTGGCACAGTTGGTTAAGCATCTGACTTTTGGTTTTGGCTCGGGTCGTGATCTCAGGGTTGTGAGATCAAGCCCCACATTGGACTTCATACTCAGTGCAGAGCCTATATTCTCTTGGGATTTCTCTTAGGATTCTCTCTCTCTCTCTCTCTCTCTCTCTGCCCCTCCTGCTTATGCTCTTTGTCTCTGTGACTGCTCATTATCTAAGGTAAATAAATAAATCTAAAAGAAAGAAAGAAGAAAGAAAGAAAGCCAGACTTGTCCAGCAAGACATTGTGTGCAAACCTCTGAGATTTACACCAAAGCCCTTGAGTGACTTGGCCACTGCCTCAGAGAAGTTAGCCTCTCACCAAGTAATGACGTTTGCTTTACAATGCAGCCATGCAATACGATTCACTTCCCTCAAGCAGGCTGTGTTTTCTTAAGCCCTCATGCCTCTACTTATGCTGTTCATTATGCTTATGACTTTACGTTACTAGTTCCTACTCATCTTAGAAGACTTGGCTCAGTCTTTGAAGAGAAATTGGTCATGTGCATCAAAATTTGAAACACGTGTTTCTGTCTGACTCCACAATTCAACTTCTAAGAATTTATCCCACAACCAACTCCCCAAAAGTGTTCAAAGACATACCGATAAATATGTTAATTGTGGTATATTGCTTAGAGTATTGAAATAGATCGGAAAACAAAACAAAAAATAACTAATTAATTAAAATAATTAATTTAAAAAATAAAATAAGTTGGAAATACCTAAGTGTTCATCAATAGGGGAATAACTAAATTATGTTATACACATATAATTAATAGTATGCTGGCATTGAAAATAATGGAGTAGATCCAGATGTTCTGATAGGAAATTATTTTCAAGATATATTAAGAAAGCAAAATGCTTGGATTATGTATGACATAATCCAATTTCTGTAAAAGAGGATATATATACACAAATGCTTGATAATGTGTAGAGCATCCGAAATGATACACAAGAAATGTAACAGTGCTACCTCTGGCGAATGGAACTGCAGTTGAAGGATTGAAGCCGGGCTGCCAGATATGGTTGTAAAACCTGTGCACTGTGCAAGCCCAGGTGGAGCCACATGCCTAAGCCACAATGGCATTGGTGTGCCCTGGAGTTGTGCAATACAGCAGCAGTTCTGATTTTGGAGAAGATAAACCATTTATTAGCTACTACTAATAATAACCTTTAATCCTATTTGAATTTTTATGACACCAAAGCCTGAAGCCTGAGAGTCAATCCTAGATTTGAAGACTATGCTGCCACTGTTTACTGCTCACTGAGGTATCAGTCTTTTGAGGAGAAAAAAAAAACTACTTTATTTACAGTACAATGTGAATGGTGACATCAAAGACAAGAGTATCAGATAGAGAGAGAACACAGATTAACCTGACTTGGAGCTGGATCTTGCCAGAGAAAAAAGCAAGGAAGGGTATTTAAGCCAAAAGGAACAGCAAGTACAAAAGCACTAATGGGCTAAAAAAACGTTGCACTTTCATGTGTTCAGAGTAATATATGTATATATGTATACATACAGATTGAACACAGTTCAACACAGTTCTTCAGACCTACTGTGCGCCAAAATCATGTTGGATAAGTCATGGTCTCTGAACAAGTGCAGTCAAGGCCAGCTCTCCAGAATTGGACACATCATGACCTTCTGTGATTCCAGTGCTCTTGAACAGGAAAATGAGAGCAAGTTCAGATTCCCTCAACATAAGGTAAAAATGTTGTTGGCATCCTGTAGGTGAGAGGCAAGAGATGACTTGCCTGATAGGCAAGTAGGGACAGTGAGAGAAGCTTCGTGAAAAAGCTGATACATAGTGTATGAAGGATGAAGAGGATTTTGACAGGCAGAGATGGAGCAGAGTAGGGCAGAAGAGGGCAACATTTTAAGCAAAAGAAAGGAAATAAGAGAGCTCAGGACATGCGCAGGTTGCTGGAGCATAGAGCCACATGAGAGAAAGTTATAGATGAAGTGAGTGGGATTGGTTGGCTAAATGGAGAGGGCTTTGAGCATGAGGCCAAGGATGCTGGCCTGTTTCCACACTGTTGGTAGAGTCTGGGTTTCCAGCTGACATTCTCAGAAGCCGAGGGTTATTATCCAGGACATTAAGTGGCTAATGGGCCCATCCCTGTGCCCTGTGCAGCCTGGAGCACAAATGTTTTCCAAATGCTGTTTTTATCTCTTGGCAACAGTGAGGCCAAGCCCTCTGAGCTAAAAGCCCTGTATTTGCTGTGGTCTATTCTCCTCTCTACTGCCCATGGCCTAAAGCCCTGAGAATTGTCTCTTCATCATCACCACCCCACACCAGCCCCAGTCCAGCCTAGCCCTTCCCCGGAAACAAAGCCAAGCCTACACCTGCTGTCTCTGACCTCATTTCTTCCCCACTAATTGACCAGGCACGGTAATAGCAGGCAGCAGGAGGACTAGTCCCTGATGGATGCAAAGCTCAGGAGAGAGCCTCAATTATTAATCCTGCACCAGCTGCTGGAGCCAACAGGCCTCCTGGGTGCCCAGAAGAGTAGCCTGGTCCCAGGTGGGGAGGGGGTCAGAGGTGGGGGTGGGGGTGGCTGAGTAATACTCAGCAGCTCCTAGGCCACATCTGGAGCCCTGAGGCAACGAAAACTGATGCCCGTCCTGACCTCCTGACCGAGTGGTAGATCTGCCGGCCAACCTGGTGATACCAAGAGACGAGCACTTCCCTCTGCTCGTCTGTGGCTGATGCCCTTCCTGATGCCTCCCCTTTCCAAACAGATCCTCAGGACAGAATCAGAGGGAAACAGCAGAGACTTTTTCCAACCGTCTTAACCAGGCCCAAGACTTGTGCCTCCCAAGTATCCTCTCCATGGCTCAAGTCTCCTTCCAATAGTTCAGAATATGTTCTTCCCAGGGCACTGGGGGTGGAGACACAAAAATAGCTCCTCTACCTTTGCCTGCCCCAGCGGTACCCAAACTCCATGGCTAACCTACCCAATCTCACCTCCTCCAGAAAGTCTTTCCTGACTACTTCTGCCCTCCCTTGCACAGTTCTCATCTGAATTCCTTTTATTTTGAGCCACCCTATGGAGTCCACATGATTATAAGCTGTTTCTCAGTGTTCTTTTATGGCCTTGAGCCAGTTGCTGTATCCCTATAAACTCTTCAAGAGCAGAGCTCTAGGTCCTCTCTTTGCTTGTGGGAAAGGGAAAAGGCATGAAATTGGGAGCCACAAAAACAGAGTTCAAGTCTGGTCTCTGCCGCTAACAAGCTGCATAACGTCAGGGAAGCTGCCCAACGCCTCTGAGCCTCAGGTTCTCAATCTGCAAAATGGAGAAAATAATAATTCCAGCCTCCTGGGTAAATTGTGATGGGCCACTGGGGCTGTGATTTCCACACTTCCTAACCAGGAGCTCCACCTATCCCACTGGGCCCACTCCCCCGACTCCCTCAAACTGTGTGTGCTCTCCAAAAAGCCTCTTTTTTATAATTAAAAATTATATAAAACAATGTGTATATTAATGATTTATTGTGCCTACCATGCTGCAAATGTCACTTTTAGTGGCGTGTTCTAACCAAGGTGGGTTCCACATTCAACAAAGGAATGCATAATAACAATACCTCTTAAAATGAAGGTCCCTGATAGAAAGGCCAGGAGCCAGACATGACCCTGAGATACCTTTTAGAACTCATTAGGCAACAAGAAAGTACTGAGGGGTGTGGGAGTCAATGCAGCCATCCAGAAGCAGCCCAGGTGCCACAGTCATCAGACATGGGTTCAAATCCTGCCTCTCATTTGAAAACTGTCATTTTTTCTCTGAACTTAGGCTTCCCCATCTGGGGGGTAATCCTACTTTGAAGGAGTAGTAAAAAGAAGCAAAATGATCTCTGTAAAATGCCTGGCACATAGTGAATACTCAATGGACAGTAGCTACAGGATTTGGTTTTTGGGGGGGTTTCTTTAGTCAGCTTTTTCAGGTACAATTTACACAGCATAAAATTCACCAATTTTTTATGTATAATTCAATGAGTTTTGACAAGTGTGTCTACTCATGTATCACAACCACAATCATGAACAGAACGTTTCATCACCCTTTCCATAGCACTTCGCTCAAGCCCCCTCTCAGTTGATACCCTCCTCCCACTCATGGCCCCTAGCAACCACTGATCTGATTTCTGTCCCTACAGTTTTTCTTTTCTAAAACTTCATATAAATAGCATAACAAATTATGCTGCCTTTTGTCTTCTTTCATTTAGCATAATACATTTGAGATTCATCCATGTCATCAAATATATCAATAGTTCATTCCTTTTTATTGATGAGTAGTTTTCCATTGTATGGGTATGCCACAATTTGATTATCTTTTCACCAGTTTGATGGACATTTGGGTCGTTTCTATATTTTGGCTATTAAGAATAAGGCTGCTATATTTTCTTACACTATATACAAAGATAAACTCAAAATGGATGAAAGACCTAAATGTGAGACAGGAATCCATCAAAATCCTAGAGGAGAACACAGGCAACAACCTCATCAACTTTGGCCATAGCAACTTCTTGCTAGACATGTTTACAAAGGCAAAGGAGACAAAAGCAAATATGAAATATTAGGACTTCATCAAGATAGAAAGCTTCTGCACAGCAAAGGAAACAATCAACAAAACTAAAAGGCAACCTCTGCAATGGGAGAAGATGTTTGCAAATAACATATCAGATAAAGGACTAGTATTCAAGATGTATAAAGAACTTATCAAACTCAACACTCAAATAATTCAGTCAAGAAATGGGCAGAAGATATAGACAGATATTTCTCCAAAGAGGACCTACACATGAAAAAAATGTTCCACATCACTTGCCATCAGGGAAATAGAAATCAAAACCACAATGGGATACCACCTCATACCTCTTGGAGTGGTTAAAATTAGAAAGACAGGAAACAACAAATGTTTGAGAGGATGCAGAGAAAGGGGACCCCTCTCACACTGTTGGTGGGAACGCAAGCTGGTACTGCCACTCTGGAAAACAGTATGGAGGTTCCTCAAAAGTTAAAAAAATAGAGCTTCACTATGACCTAGTAATTGCACTACTGATTATTTACCCTAAAGATACAAATGTGTTGATCCAAAGGGGCACCTGCACCCCAATGTTTATAGCAGCAACATCCACAATAGCCAAACTGCGGAAAGAGCCAAGATGTCCATCAAGAGATGAATGGATGAAGAAGATAGATAGATATAGATAGATAGATGATGATGATGATAGATAGATAGATAGATAGATAGATGATAGATAGATAGATAGATAGATATAGATAGATAGATAGATATAGATATAGATATAGATATAGATATAGATATAGATATAGATAATGGAATATTACTCAGCCATCAGAAAGGATGAATACTTACCATTTATATGACCTGGGTCATAAAACTGAACTGAAGGATATTATGTTGAGCAAAATAAGTCAGTCAGAGAAAGACATTATCATATGGTTTCACTCATATGTGGAATATAAGAAACTGTGCAGAGGATCATAGGGTAGGAAGGGAGAACTGAATGGGAATTCACCAGAGAGGGAGAAAAATCATGAGACTCTTAGGAGACAAACTGAGGGTTGCTAGAGGGGAGGTAGGTGGGGGAACGGGGTAACTGGGTGATGAGCATTAAGGAGGGCAAGTGATGTGTTGAGCACTGGGTGTTATACCCAACTGATGAATTACTGAACGCTATATCTGAAACTGATGATACACTCTATGTTGATAAATTGAATTTAAATCTAAAAAAAGAATAAAGCTGTTAAAAACATTGGCTATGAAAGCCGTAGTTATCATTTATTATGGAATCATAGAAAATCAGAGCTGGGCAGGACCTCAGAGATCACCAAGTCTAGCACCTTCATCCTGAACGTAAAGAAGATGAGGCTCAGTAAGAGTAAATTTCATAGTTTAGCTCCTTGTTACTCAAAATGTGGTCCATGAGTTGACAGCATCAGTGTTACCTAAGAGTTCATTTAGAAATGCAGAATCCCAGGCCCTAACCCAGACTTTCTGCGACAGAATCTGCATCTAAGTTTGAGAAGCACTGGTCTAACAGGCAAGAGATGAATATAGAATGAGTACTAAGGCATCTGATTCCTGGGCCAGAGCTGCATCCCCCAAGTCACAATGATTGGCAATGGGGGTGGTGGGCAATGAGGGTACAAGGTTTCAGATTCTGGAAAGTCCTTCTACTCTGGGATGGGTCTGGCTAAGGACAAAGCTACAGCTGCCTCTTGGGGCCATGGGGCCCTTTGGTGCCTGGGTCAGCTTGGGTTCCAGAGGTCCTGGGCTCCCTAATTAAAAAGTATAATCATTTATTTAGGTACCAAATCTGTTAGAATTAATGAAAGTGTGATCTAGGTTGAGGGAAACAGAAGAGAGCAAAAGAGTCTTGGGTGGGGATTTCAGAGCCCAGAAGTACTCAATAAACTCATCTCCTGCAAACACACCTTAGTAGTATGATTATGTCTTTTAAACAGATATGGGGGATCCCTAGGTGGCTCAGCGGTTTAGCACCTGCCTTCGGCCCAGGGTGTGATCCTGGAGTCCTGGGATCGAGTCCCACATCCAGCTCCCTGCGTGGAGCCTGCTTCTCCCTCTGCCTGTGTCTCTGCCTCTCTTTCTGTGTGTCCCTCATGAATAAATAAGTAAAATCTTTAAAAATAAATAAATAAATAACCAGATATGCATGAGCATAATGAGCACCCCTTCCCTTAAACAGCTAAAGGAAATAATAATAATAATAGTAATGAAATTACATAATAATATTTTACAATATTATTAAGTAATAACTATAAATTGTTTACAGTTTTAACAAATTATAAAACAGTCTTCTCATTCATTCATGGGTGATAATTTCATGTTGGTAAATTTAGAAGTAAAAATAATTTTACTAGTGATGAAATTTTCCTTTATTCTATGATTGGCTATTACAGGGTATTTCCCAGTTAGGAAAGAAGCACCAAATGTGGTTCAAGATGAACAATCAGCTAGCAAGTCTAGGGCCCTGTACTCTAAAGGAGATCTCATCATTGAGCTTCAGATGCTTTTTGAATGTCTATGATGTTCTGCTAACTGAAAGCAGTGGGTAGGCAGCCTCCAATGAATCCTTGCTCTCCAGAAGCTTATTGTCTAATATGGGGGGGGGGGAGAAGGGCAGGGGGAACAGGATAAAGCTAAGACATACATAAATAACCGTACAAGGCAATCTGCCCATGATGAGTGAGTGGTACCAAATGTCAGTATTTCTGTAGCTCAGATGAAGGCAGGATCTCTGTGGCTGTAACGGGTATGCAATACTTCCAGGATGAAGTAAGACTCAGCAAGACATTAAAAGAAAGAAAAGGGGGGATCCCTGGGTGGCGCAGCGGTTTGGCGCCTGCCTTTGGCCCAGGGCGCGATCCTGGAGACCCGGGATCGAGTCCCACGTCGGGCTCCCTGTGCATGGAGCCTGCTTCTCCCTCTGACTCTGTCTCTGCCTCTCTCTCTCTCTTTCTCTCTCTGTATGACTATCATAAATAAATTTAAAAAAAAATTAAAAAAAAAAAGAAAGAAAAGGGGGAGAATGCATCAGAAAAAGAGAACAGCTTGAACAGAAGAGCGGAGGTGGGAAAGAGACATACTGCAAACAGTCCTTGTATGGCTGGAGTACATAGTAGAGGAAGACAATGTTGAGAGATGAGCCCAGACATGAAATTGGGGCCAGCAATCAAGCCAGGCTAGGAAAGCAGGATTTAATCCAAAAACAACAGGAGTCAGTGAAGAGTTTTATAAAGGTGACTGAAAAAGTCAGATTTGTAACTTAACCTTGAGAAAATTAGAGACCCATAACATATTAAATCCAGGAAAAAAACACTTTGTTTACATAGTCACAATCACATGGTCATTTTAGAAGTACAGATTCCCAGGCCTCATTCCTGGCCTCAGTAATTAAAGTCTCTGAAGTGAGGCCAGGGAATCTGCTTTAGTTAAAAATAATGATTTTGGGCAGCCTGGGTGGCTCAGCAGTTTAGCGCTGCCTTCAGCCCAGGGCGTGATCCTGAAGACCCAGGATCGAGTCCCACGTCAGGCTCCCTGCGTGGAGCCTGCTTCTCCCTCTGCCTGTGTCTCTGCCTCTCAATCTGTCTCTGTGTCTCTTATGAATAAATAAATTAAATCTTTTTTTAAATGATGATTTTGGTTTTATTTAAGAACTTTGGCTTTAAGCCTCTCACTTTCTAGAAGAGGAAACTAAGGTTTAAATGGCAAATGAATTTCCCAAAGATCATACAACCACTAAGTGGCAGAGCCAAGACTGCCAGATTCCAAAGACCTTCCAGGACTCCTCCCTCATCAGATTGATTTGGGGTTTATTTTATTTTATTTTATTTTATTTTATTTATTTATTTTATTTTACAAACCCCTATGTAGCACTAGATGCTGTCTCTTTTAGACATATACAGTCGAACTATCCTACCATAGCCTCCCCAGGAGGAAACTTTCTTGTACTTTCTCTCACCTTTCTCCGCTGGCTGCCCTCCAACCTCCCCTCCTACCCAGACCACTCAACACAGATCAGCAAAGGCCAGTTTGGATTAGTCTTCAGAAGACCTTCTTGTTGCTATATAGAAAACTAATGCCTCGCAGCATCTTCTAGACCCTGGTGATGGGTAGATTAGGTGTAGAGAAAGGAGGAGTCAGTTTAATTGCATTTCACATTGTGGAGCACAGAGACCTCATTAAGGGTCAAAATTTGCAAAAATAATGATAACTTTTCCTGTGCAAAACTCCTTGGCCTGACCTGCCCTCCAGCCCGACAGTTGGAACTCACTCCCACAGCTAGGCTGGTAGCTATGAGCGGTTGGGGGCACACATGGAATCATACCTCCTAATAAGTCAAGATCCAAAATACAGAATCAAGATTTAAATAATAATATCCAACCCTTATACAGCATTTACTCTATGCTAGGGACTCTTTGAAATGCTTTATATTTTTAGCTATTATAACAACTCTTTGAGGTAATTACCAATTATTACTCCCACTTTATAGTTGAGGAAATAAAGACCCAAAGAAGTTGAATGACAGGCCCTGAGTCTTCAGGCTGGTAAGTGGTCAAGCTGGGAACCAAATACAGGCAGTCTGTCTCCAGAGCCCATGCTCCTAATCATAATCCTAAACCCACTGTGTGCCAAGCCCTGTGCTGGAAACTGAATATAAAGATGAGCCAGAACCAGCATTAGGAGAGCTCACAGTCTACTGGAGGGAGGTAATGACTAACAAAGACAGTAACAACATAGTTTGATAAGGGCTGAGACAGAGAGAAGCCCAGGAATCTAGAAGCCCAGAGAAGAGCTGCACGCCCCGCCCCCCAATCCAGCCTGGAGATGAGGGAAGCATCCTGAAAGAAGGGGTGCCTGAACTGCCTCTGGAAGATAATCATCTGGCAATAATTGCTCCCCAGGAGGCAGGCATTAGCGTTTCCTGTGCCTGGACCAGCTCTGGTCCTGATAATCCCTTCCCCTCCTAATTGGATCTGTATGCTTCACACCCAGATTCTGCCCCTGATGAGAGAAGACTCAGCCAAGCTCTGCTTCCTGGATTCTGTATATTCAACTCCCATTAAAGCCTCCAGTTTAACAATCTCCCAAACTTCCATGGCCACAGTGTGGAAGAGATTCTTTTCAGTAAATCTGCTAACAAAACACAATTCAATTATGTCCCCAAACCCCAAAATAGATTGATTTTCTTATTCTCTCTTCTTTAGCATCTTCATGGGGAAGGGAACACACATGGGGACCGGTATAATCCAGCCACTAGAGAGTTTTAGCAAAGGAGGGACATGAGCAGAGGAGACAATAACCCCTAAGGTCCTGCCTGCATAATGGGGAGAATAGTCCTCAAATGAGATTAGGAGCAAAGAAAAGCATGTCTTGGCTGAGACAGCCTGAGCAGCTGAAAGCTTCCCAAGGAGTGTTACAGCTGTTCCAGTCTCCCATCTGGAACTCCTTGAATAAAGAAAAAGGTACAAGTGGCTCTGTTTATTAGTTTTTGGGGGCAACTCATGTGGGTGAGACCTCCAACCCATTTTTGGGAAAGAGATTTTATCAAGCACCACCAGGGCTAACTAAGTACTGAATGAATGGGCAAAAAAAGCCAATACTACTCCCCAAGGCAAGAGGGAAGTCCAAAAGAATGATTTTGGCCTGTCTTCCAAACTGACTTGTATGAAGACAGAGCTCTGGGCACTCGAAAACTGGGGGCTGGCTGGAAAGGAAGAAGGGAGGGTGACTCTGAGGTTATACTGAGATTCAGCCTCTGAGCTCATCACTTTTTGAGTCTCGGTTTTCACATCTGTGAGATGCGGCTAATCATCTGTGATAGGCTTATCCCTGTAGGCCCATCTCACAGAGCTGTTGAGGGAATTAGATGGGATAATGGCTGCGAATGTGCTTTGTAAATGGTTTCAAGGTACAAATGTGAGTTTACAGTAACAATGTCAGTTTGCCTTCTACTCAATCACTGGTCCCCAACCAGGAATATAGTCACACTTTTTGTTTGTTTATGCCCATCATTTTATTATTATGGGTATCTTTCACTTTATACCATTTCTGTAAGGTAGATGGAACATAAGTATCATCTCATTCCATAGACAAGAAAGCAGGGTCCCAGAGAGGTGACTCAACTATCATCCAGGACTTGTTTTCTATACAGGAGGAATAATAACAACATATATATTGCTTTATTACTTTATAATTAACTAAGCATTTATGCTTAGATGTTTCTTCTGATCATCCCCATAACCCTGAAAAAGGGCAAAGTAGCCCCTTCCTATATTTTGTAATGGAACAACTGATGCTCTTTGGGGGTTTGGGGGTTTTTTTTAAAGATTTTATTTATTTATTCATGATAGATACACAAAGAGAGGCAGAGACACAGGCAGAGGGAGAAGCAGGCTCCTTACAAAGAGCCCAATGTGGGACTCACTCCCGGGACCAGGATCACATCCTGAGCTAAAGGCAGACACTCAACTGCTGAGCCACCCAGGCATCCTAACTAATGCTCTTTCAAGAGGGAGTAGCAAGCCAATGCCACATAGCCAGAGACAGAGCCAGAACTGGAACCTAGCCCTTCAAATTCCAGATTCAGTGCTTGCTTCTCTCTATTGTTCCATCTTAAGCCTCTCCAAAGCAGAAATTCCTTCTAGTCATTGTTTCAGAATGGGGTATTGCTTCTCAGCCTTTGGCTAAGATCAACTGTGATTTCAAAGTGGGGAAAGGGATTTTGACATATGGTACCTGACCTTGGTTGACCTTGACCGTTTCAGACATGGTCTTTTGAACTTTGAGTATGCTACTGTATATAATGAGTGCCCTCTCCTTTGCTATGGCATGAGCCCCCACCTAAATTCTATCTCTGTGACACTTGAATGCACCTACCCATTTCCATGTTCCTCTTTCTATTAGTTTGGAAAACTCAGGGCAGGGACCCTTGTCTTACATGCCCTGAGTCCCCAGTGACTACATATAAAAGCCTACCATAAATGGCTTTATAATACTGAACAAATCCCTCATTTCTGTTCATTTCAGATTCACTATCTATAAATTAAGGAGTGGGGGGTGATAACCTCCAAGTTTCTTCCAGTATTAAAATTGTTTGATTCCATTCTTCTGAATGGAATTAAAGTCATACTCACCCTCCAGCACCAGTTTGGCTAATCTCCCACAAGCCTTTGGGGCCCCTTCCTTTACTGAAGTAATCACCATCTGTGCCACTCACCTGTCCTTAGTCCATGCCACCTTGTCTATTACCTGTTCCTGAGTACCTATACCTTTTGCCACACATTAGAGGGTGTAGATTATTTCCCTGGTTGGATTGCAATTTGTGACAGGAGCCCAGTACTACTCTTCTGTTTTTGCCCCTTCTTATGCTAAGTGCAGCCCTTTGTTAACTACAATAATCTTACGAAGGTAAAAGTGTATTTGGCATTATGATATGATTGCTATTGAATGTATTTGACTATGGAGGAATATAAAGAACATGCATCCACCCATCTGTTCAAAATTTTTTCCAGATACTGGAGCACCTGGGTGGCTCAGTCAGTTAAGCGTCTGCCTTCAGCTCAGGTCATGATCCTAGGGTCCTGGGATCAAGCCCTGCATTGGTCTTCCTGCTCAGCATGGGGCCTGCCTCTCCTTCTCCCTCTGCCTGCCATTCCCCTTGCTTGTTCTCTCTCTCTCTCTCTCTCTGTCAGATAAATAAATAAATAAAATCTTTTTAAAAATTGTTTTCTAGACACTAAGATAGTTCCAGAGGAAAACAAAGTTTAACAAGACATGGCCTCTTCCCTCAAAGGCTTCTCTGATTACAAGACTATCCTAGTGAAAAGAGCACTGAATTTAGAGTCAGAACTTGGGCTTGAATCTGAGTTCTATTCTTGTGTGGCTTTGGGTCAAGTCATTTTAACACTTTGAAGACCAATTTCTTTTATTTATAATGAGGGAGCTGGATGAGGCCATACATCCCAGCTAGGCCAGTTTAGGATTCCATGAATATAAGAAAATTAATGGCATCTTTTAAAACTCGAGTGGATCTGTGGGGGCGGGGAGAATACTTAGTTAACTTCTGAGTGGCTGCTGTCAAGCATAGGAGTAGGAAAGTGCACCCTGCCTAGAGTGGAGACTCTGTCCTTAAATAGCGGATCTCCTAAGCACCACTGGGCCCTGGCCTGCCTGTGTCCTTTATTGAGGCCGGAGGGCAGAGGCTGTTTCAGCACCGCGGATAGCTCCACCGCGGCGCCCGCCTCCATGGCCTGGAGCCTAAACAGGCCTTTCCACCACCAACCAGATGTTCCTGCTTTCTCAGCCAGCTTAAGGCTAAAACAAACCTTTTCAACTAGGGTTTATCAGAGTTTCTAAATTACATACTGGGAAGAAATTTAATTGGTTTAATTAAGAAAGTTTATTTCATGGTAATTCAGTTTTGTTATGCTGCAAGACTTAATGTGTCCTCTGGTGGGAGCGTCTGTTATAAATATTCATTGCCTCACTCAAATACCCTCTCCTGGCCCTAATCTCCCTTCCTTACCCCATAGAGTTTGAAAATGTGTCTGAAGAATATTGAGGAAAGTGAGGCCTTCCTGAGCAAGGACACCAGGCCAAGCCAAGGTCAACTGAATTCAGTGAGAAAGGCACTGAAGATCAGAACCAAAAGAGATTTTAGAAATATAGTGTACCACTCCTCTGTTTTATATGTACAGAAACTGAGGTCTGGGGGAGAAAGGGCAGGTCACACGCTTAGCTATTGGCAGAGTTAAAACTAGGGACCAAATCTCCTGACCTCCAATCCACTGCTCTTATCACCCACATTCCAAATTCAGGCTATTTTTAAGCTAACTCTGGAGATCATCTGGTCAATTTTCTTACATACAGAGAAGGAACCTAAGGCCTAGACAGAGAGATGGCTTGCCCTAAGCCACATACTGGCCCATCTACCTCCTTCCCACAGCAGAATTCCCCAAACCCTGAGAATCATGCAATTTCTGTTGGATTCCCTCCAGTGAAAAGCAGCTCAGTGTTATATTTGTACAACTATGCTAGCTGTAGTAAGGGGGTAAAATTGATTGGACATCGCCCTTCGTTGAGGAAGTGTACAGTCCAGTTGGGCAAGGGAGATAAAATGAAAGTAAGAAGCAAAGTGGCAGTAATAAGCACCCCTTATGCACTGCTCAAACACAGTCCTCACAATTCCTCTAATGTGTCCAGTATTTCATGCTTTTGTGCCTTTGTACTTGGATATCCTTCACCAATGCAACCATCTTATCAACTCCCACTCATTCTTCATGACCTCAAAAGCCATCCCAACCCCTCTCCTGATACACACAACCATAACTGAGCCCCTCTGTCCACACCCCAATATACTCTACCATTTTATCTCATGGCATTTATCATACAAATCCTATCTCACAGCATTTACTTGTCTGTTTCCTCACCAGGGTAAGCTCCTTGGAATCACCAGTGATTGTCTGGCAAAAGAGCATTGTCTGGCAAAAACTAGAAGCTCACCAACATTTTTTCAATAACTGCTACCAATAGCCCTTTTCCTGCTGAGTATCAGGCTGCCCTAACAAACTCACAGTCTGAAGCCATAACTTTTCAGGGACTTTTAGTTATTAGAACAGTCTTATTTGAGCTCTTTAGAGCTTTTTTTCTAATCCTTATGTTTTTTCTTATTCCTTTTTTAAAGATTTTATTTATTTATTTATTCATGAGAGACAGAGAGAGAGAGAGAGAGAGAGAGAGGCAGAGACACAGGCAGAGGGAGAAGCAGGCTCCATGCAGGGAGCCTGACGTGGGACTCAATCCCGGGTCTCCAGGATCATGCCCTGGGCTGAAGGTGGCGCTAAACCACTGAGCCACCGGGGCTGCCCTTTTTTCTTATTCTTATATTTGATTCAAATCTCTTGTTACTCCACCTCTGTCATTCCCTGCCCTATACCCCACCATCCCTAACTCTGTTCAACCATCTACCTCTTGTTGTAGGGGGCAGAGTATGCTCTCACTCACCTCCTCCTCGTTCTACTGCTCTGGTGTTGGGGTGCAAGGAGGAAAGAAAGAGGTAGTGGACTCTTAGTGTGAAAGCTTATAGTGAGGTAGTCCTCTACTAATTGTGCCTTAGCTTTAGCCACTGACCTGGTTTATTACCTGTGCAATCCTTGTGGAATTGAGTAGTCTCCCCTAACCTCCACAGATGAGGGCCCTCCCTAAGAAGCTCTCCTATGCACTGGTCCCCCTGAGATTTGCTTCATCATTGGCTGACACCACCATCGCCCCTCATCATGGTCTCACAACTCAATCCCCTGATGCCTCTCACTAATGAGGTCCCTAATCTTATCTAATCTCTATGGGCCTCCACTCAGAGGACTGTAAGCACATTTGAGGACTGACTGATATAGGGGGCCTGTCCTTGCTTCTTTTGTCTGGCCAAACCACCACCCACCTCTCCTCTGCTCTTCTGCTGCTACACCAGAGCAGGCCAGGTGGTTAAATGGAGAAACAAAATGTCAGTCTATTCTTTCCTTGGGGCCTTGCCTTGGGGAGGGGAAATCCTTTGTCTCCTCCAGGGGAATGGGTGGGGGGAGGTAACAGCTTTTCCCTCTCTTCTGGTGGGGAGGGGGGTCAGAGTAGGACTTGTTTTATAAACCAGGAGTCTCAGCCAACAGTGGCCCTGACTCCCCACCAGTCTCCTTAAAATGTGGGAACTTGGTATCTTTTTTTTAAATCATGAACTTCAGTTGTCAATTCCTGGAAGAAAAAAAGGATCCATTCTGCACCTTAGTCTCTCCTGCACACAATTTCCTGGAATTGAGGCTAGCATAGAGAGATTCAGAAAAGAGTAGCTTCCAGGGGTCATCAGGGGAAACTTCCTGAAGGGAACAGTCTGAAGCTGAATCTTAAATACTAGACAGAATTAGAATTTCTGGGGGAAATAAAGGGTAGTTTGGGCATGCAGAAGAGGAAAAGGAATAGTTATAACATTTTACAGAACATGGTCCAGTGCTCTGCCCTCAATAAATAACATGGACCCTCAATAAATAACATGAATTAAACTGATCCATTCACAGCTAGAAGTTTCCTCTGGAAAAAAATTAAACTGCAGGAACTTTGCAGCCAGACAGACTGAATTCAGATCACCACACTCCCTTTCATTTGGCATCTTTAGTAAGTCATTGTTCTCTCTTAGTCTCTATTTCTTCATCTGGAAGAAAAGGGGGGATAACAAAACCATTTAGAGGATTGTTATGAGGATTAACAAGGTGCATGAAACCCTGGAGCTGAGAAAATGCCATGTGTCCTCCAAATAGGTTTAGTTTCCTCCTGCAAACATAGCTTGACTTCATTTTTGAGGAGCCATGAGACTGAATTCTGGCCGATGGAATGTGGATAAAAGTGAAGCTTACCACTTCTAACTTTGGCCCTAAATCCACCATGCATCTTCCATGCTTTTCTCACCCCTGTCAGTTAGGCTGAAAGGGAAAGACTCCAAGAAAATAAAGTTAGAAAAGAGCTGCTCTCAAGAGCCTCCTGGCCAACCTCTGACTATGGTGGGTAAGAATAAACCTGTGTTGCTTAATCCACTGAGCTTTTAAGGTTGTGTGTTCCAGCAGTATTTTTCTTTTAAGATTTTATTTATTATGAGAGACACACAGAGAAAGAGAAGCAGAGACACAGGTAGAGGGAGAAGCAGGCTCCATGCAAGGAGCCTGATGTAGGACTCAATCCTGGGACCCCAGGATCTCACCCTGAGCTAAAGGCAGATGCTTAACCGCTGAGCCACCCAGGCATCCCAGCAGCAAGTACTAATACCTCAACTAACACATACATAGAAAGTGCTTGGTAGACATTGGCCACTATTATTAATAATATTTTCATATCACTCTTCAGTTTACAAGCACTTTTTATTTCTCCATGCAATTTATCTTCATGATGCCCTCATGAATGGGGTACGGAGAATAAAGAGTACTGCTCCATTTTATAAGTGGGGAATCAGACCCAGTCCTGCTGGTGAATGGAAGTATCCACCAATCACACACAAGCAAAGAAGTCATGTGACCAAGACCAAAACAGTTATATTTGGCTCAAATCCCTCTTACCCTGCCTGATCCTGGACAATTGTTTTGCTGGCTCACGTAACCAGCATCAGCCCCCCAGGTATCTGTCCAGGCCAGAGGATGATAGTGATGTTAGGGTCACTCGAAGGATACAAAAAGCTAGTAATTCCCGACAAGCCTTGTACATAGGCAGACAGACCAGATGCCAGACACTGAAGTTGGATGTGGTGGTACCACCATTGGTTCAGAAGACCACATGCCACCATGGAAGGAACTAGGAGATGTGGATTCTAGTTCTGGCTCTGCCACCATCTTGCTGAGTGACTTTGGGTAAGTCATTGTGTATCTCAATACCACAGCTGTGAGTCAAAATCTATAAGGTAACATCAGGACTTAGGAGTTAGCCTTGCCTCAGAGGTCAGGAGACCCCATGAGTACAAGGTGGGCAGACCTTGGTAATCTCCTCAGAGGCCAGCTGAGAATGAGCCAACTCCATCTCTCACCTCCAGCCCATGCAGCTGCTCATGCTTCAAAACTCCAGTCAAAAGGCATCTGTCACCAAAACAAGTGGCCCAGCATTCCAGCGGGGAGCAAGAGCTGGGAACAAATGTTATTTTCTCTAAACAATTGTTTCCAACTGCAATTCTCTTTCCAGAGTGGCATTATTATTATTATTATTATTATTATTATTATTCACTGATTAGGTTGAGACACATAAATATTTCTGATGTACAGATAACAAATACCTCTATCTGAGGGAATCAACTGCCCTCAGACTGCGAACCCTGGTGAATCACTACGTGCCAGGGCTGGAGGGATCTTAGAAGCAGAAATTGTAATGTGAGATCCCATGAGGGGAGGCACTTGCAAAAAGCCACATATAGATCAGAGACAGGGCCAAGATGAGAATTCAGGTTATCTTGTCCCTGAGAGAAGTGTCTAACTATTTATTAATATGAATATTGTCATTACTATTGTTATTTAGAAGAGACCTAGGTTTGAATCCTGACTCTCCATTCACTAGCCATATGCCCCTTCTCCTCAATTTTCTCTGCAAAATGGGTCAATAATTGCCATTACCTGGGAAAGATCAAATGAAAAAAATAAATGCAAAGTTCCTGGCCTTTAGTAAGCAACTGGTCCTTCTTAATAAACATTTAAAAATAGGTGGGAAAATTCCCAGAAGAAAAAAAAAATGGCATTGTAGTTAAAAGCACAGATATGGAGCTGGATTGCGAGGGTTTGCACCTGGCTCTACTATTTATTAGCTGTGTGCCCTTCAGCAAGCTACTTAACTCTTGGGGCCTCAGTTTCCATTGTCTTCCAAATGGGTATCATGATGGCAGTGGTGATAGTATATATATCATAAGTTTAGAGACGCACACAGGAAGTACTGTGGAAGTGTTAGCAACTATTATTTCCAATTTTGCCTTACTCCTGTTTGGCTTTTGAAGATTTTTCACATCAACTTCCCATCATGACCCAGAAATGGGGAGCGGGCAAAAATTATTTTACCCACTTGACAGAGGAGATGAGACTCAGAGAGGCCTAGAGGCTTGCCCAGGCCACACAGTCAGGAGGTGGCAGCTGAGACTTGAACTCAAGGTTCAGCTATGAGTCCTGAGCCCTTCCCCACCCCCAGACAACAGCTGGCCCAAGCCACAGAGCAGAGTGAGGATGAGGCTCTACTTCTACCTCTCAGACCCCCACCTCAGTTCTGTGCCAGGCCCCCACCACGGCTGAGAGTAGGCCAAGGGAACGTATGAACTAAGGAGGTGAGTGAGAACAGATACCGCCACCCCACTGGCTTCTAAAATGAGCAGGGGAAGGAGAGGGCAGTAATTTTAACTGGATTGATTGTACCTATAGGGCTATTAACTTAATGTCTCCAACTTGGTTAGGAGCAAAGCCAAGCCCAGTGCCTGCAGCCTGCTGCCTCTGGGGCCAAGGAGATTAGAAAGAAGAGAGGGGTCACCTCAGAGGAGGCCAGGGTGGGCTGGGATGAGGATGAAACAAGACAGGAGGAACTCATGCTCAGGATTATGCACATGGCTCTCTAAACTGTGCACTCTGGCCACCTCATTGCTGAGAAAGGTCCACAGACTGAGGATCAGGACCCCTGTGTTCAAGTCCTGGCTTTGCTACTTGCCAGACAATTAGCTGGTTTTACCACTTCCCAGAACTGGGGGGTGTCCGTCCCTATGTGCAAGGGTTGAAGAAAGGTGCTGAATTCTCTCGGCAGATAGCAGCCTCTAGTGACCATCTGTTCTGCAAATAGGGAGACCTGCTTTCCACTCCCTCCCAAGGTCAAGGCAGGTTGAGCTCACCATCCTCCTGCATACCCACTCCCCTCCATAGCCCAGCCTCTTACACTTAGTGCAGCCCCCACACTCTTGCACAGGCTGCTCCTCCCTCCCTGCTTTCACCCTAATTCACTAAAACCCTCCCCTTCTCACCCCTGACTATTGCAGTCTTCTGCTTCTACTTCTCTAACCACCAAGCTCCTCCTTGTACCACCACAGAACACACATGGCCCAGTCTTGCCCCTAAATCATTTTCTGTTTGCTAGCCTTGGCTCTCAAGCAAGAAGAGTATTATAGACTGAATTATATTCCTCTAAAATTCGTATGTTGTAGTCCCAGCCCCCAGTGTGACTGTGTTTGGAGATATGACCTTTGAGGAGATAATGATATTAAATGAGGTCATAAGGATGGGGCCCTAACCTAATAGGACTGGTGTCCTTATAGAAGAAGGGATACCAGGAGTGTTCAAGCACATAGGAAAGGCCATGGGAGGACACAGCAAGAAGGTGGCCATCGGCAAACCAGGAAATGAGGCCTCACCAGAAACTAACCTCACTATCACCTTGATCTTAGTCTTGCAGCCTCCATAACTGTGAGAAAGTAAATAAATGCCTGTTGCTTTAGTCATCCAATCTATGTATTCTGTGGCAGCCCTTACAGACTAATATAGAGGGCATCTGTCACATTTTGTTTGTGACCTTGGATGGTCACTTCCTTTCTCCAAGGCTATTTCTGCAGCTGATAAAAGGAGTCAGCTCTGCTGAGAGAAATTCGGGACTGTCTTTACAGAGAAGATGATGGTCAAAATTGAGTAGATGCTGGCAGGATGGGTGAAATCCAGCAGAAAGAGGGTGCCCAGCAGTTCCACAGAGGCTTGAAACAGCCCATCCTGAATAGCCAGGTGAGGTTTGGTCTGAAAGAGTCATAAGTGATGAAGCTGAAGTGGGCAGGGCAGGACATAGGGGCTCTGCTTAGCCAATTAAAGGGCGGTATAGGAGGGCAGAAAGAAGCTACCAAAGAGTCCTGAGCAGGACAGTGGCATGATCCAGCATGATTTGCATTTTTTTAATTTTATTTATTCATGAGAGACACACACACAGAGAGGCAGAGACACAGGCAGAGGGAGAAGCAGGCTCCACGCAGGGAGCCTGATGTGGGACTCGATCCCGGGACTCCGGGATCACTCCCTGAGCCAAAGGCAGACGCTCAACTGCTGAGCCACCCAGGCGCCCCATGATTTGCATTTTAGAAGGATTGCTTGGCTGGTATATGGAATCTGGATTAGACATGTAGAAAAGAGGCTGATGTCAGCCTCCTGACATGGGTAATGTTCTACAACAGTACAACAGGAGGAAGGGCAGTGTGGGTGATCGCAGGAGAATGAATGGACTACATGTGATGCTTGTTGGGATGCAGGGCCGGGGAAGGATGCTGACCCATTCTCCATGTGGGCAGCTGCAGCACGAGCCTGACCTAAGGTGGAGAGGAGCCTGTGGAGGTGCTTCTGCACATTGTAGGAGGGGCTGTTGTCCACCCCAGCAACCAGCAAAATGTTAGGTATGTGACGTGAGTTTGGTAAATCCTAGCTCAATAAATAAGTGTAAAGAAACAAAATGGTAAAGTTATCCCCTTGGCTACACCCTTGGCAAAGAATGGCGATCCTGGTCATGAAACTGGAAATCCCCCTAATTACCTCTTTGACCTTCTGGACCAGCCACATCCTATCAGGACCAGAACCAGAACTCAGATCTCCCTAGTTAGGGAGGATGGGAATACTCAATACTTCATTTAATCCCTGCGATGAACATCCTAGGTGGAAAGAACAGCCCCATTTTAGAGACGAGGAAACTGGGGCTTGGAGGGATTCAGCAACTGGCCCAAAGCCAATGGGCCAGACTTCCTCACTCCATCCCACAGCTTCTTGTTTCCTTGAAGGCTCTGAACTCTTCACCTTTGATAGAGAACAAGAACAAATTCCTGGAAGTGATCTGCTGCACCTTTTGGCTGGAAAATATTTCTTTGAAAAAATATCCTGTCATCTTCTTCTTTTTTCTTCATATTTCAGAGTCTTGGGCCACAGCTTTTAACTTAATCTGCTGGAAAATATAGCCTGGCCATGTATCCTGTCACTCTGATCTGAGGCACAGCTCTCAACCACAAATGATTTCCACTTCTCATTAAGAAGATTCATTCATCACATCCTATCCAGGGCCTCGTTGTTCTTCCCTGAAACATATAATTAGAATAAAATTAGAAACCCAGAGTATCAGAACTTCCTCTGGCCTGTCCCCTTACTGTTAGATGGGAAAACTGAAGCCCAGAGAGGGGAAGGGACCAGCCCAGAGTCACACAACCATGAACCTCAGTCTCCCAGCTCGGCATTCAGTTTTCTTCCCTCAGCTCTTGTACACACTAAAGGAAGTCAGAAACCAGCAGGTTACTCCTGCGGATCAATTCACTGTCTCCTTTGAGATGGATTTCATGTGGTTTGATTCCTGAGGTTCTGAGCTGTCCACTGAACTCTCCTTCCACTCACTTGCTTCTGAAACCAAGATCTGTGTAGCAGAACCACATGCTCACACTATGGTGTAAAGAGCCCAAAGAACAAGAAAAGGTGAGCTGAAAGGGAGTTGGGGCAGTTGGGAAAAAAAAAAAAAAAAGACAGGAGCCAAAGATAACACACACACACACACACACACACACACACACACACAATTGCATCCACCTCTCGAAACATCTATTCTTGCCAGGCACTGTGCTAGACAAGATGCACTAATTTCCTCATTTAATCCCCAGGTCAACCCTACAGGGTGAAGACAACTAATGTTCCCATTTTTGGATGGGGGAGATGGGGTAACTGGCTGATGAACATTAAGAAGGGAGTTTGTAATGAGCAGCAGGTGTTATACGCAACTGATGAATCACTAAATTCTACTCCTGAAACTAATAATACACTATAGTTAACTAACTTGGATTTAAATTTTTAAAAATATATATTCCTGGGGCACCTGGGTGGCTCAGTTGGCTACACATCTGCCTTGGGCTCAGGTCATGATCCCAGAGTCCTGGGATCAAGCTCCATGTCCCGCTCCCTGCTCAGTGAGGAATCCTCTTCTCCCTCTCCCTCTCTCTCTCTCTGTCAAATAAAGAAAATATTTTAAAATACATACATATATGTATATGTACAATATACATATATATTCCTATTTTTAAAATGAGCAAATTGAGGCTCAGAGAGGCTAAAGTAACTTGTCCAAGGTCATGGTGCTGCCAGCAGCGGAAGGAATCACGGTCTATCTGATCCCAAGTACAGCACTCGGTGTGTTGCACCTAGCTCTCCTCGTGCACAGGCTTTGTGCCCAGGTTTTTCCCCTCTGTGGGCCTCAGTGGCCCTCTGTGTAAAATGAAACAAGCATGCCCCCACCGTTGCAGAGATCTATGGAAAAATACGACAAGAGGAACAACCAAAAGGCAGTGAGGGAGCACTGCGCCCCTCTGCTCACAAGGCCATCAACGGGAAACTCTGCTCATCAGAGTAGAGGCAGGAGTTTGCACATTTCATTACCATTCTCCACCCCACCTTCCACTTCAGTCTGACTCAGCCTTTCAGAGATTGCTCTTTGGCTCCTTGAAATGTTCCCCACCAAGGGCAGGGCTTCTGATGGGCTTCTCCTGCCCTACACTTGACCTCTGGACTCTTGAGGCCCTCGCTGCCAACCCAGCAGTGGGTTCACACCCTCCTTTTCTGCCAGGGGAGGCCAGGAAAGAGAAGGGAAGAGCCTGGAAAGCCTGGTCTCTCCCACATGCCCTGCAAAGGGGACCAAGTCACCACTATGTCAGGTACTATAAATTCAGTTATTCAAGTGTCTGCCCTGTGCTAGACCCTACGTAGGGACAGAGAAATACAAAGCCACAAAGGAAGTTAACCTAGTTGAGCCTCAGTTTCCTCTTCTGTAAAATGGAGATAAACCTCTTCATTTAATCCACACACAACCCTATGAAATAAATATAATTGTTTATCCTGTGGAAGTTCTGCCCAGATCATAAGAAATGCTCGGTAGACAGACCTATTATATTACAAAGAGTCCTGCCCTCAGAGAGCTCCCAGCTTGGTGAGGGAAGCAGGTTGTGCACCCAATAATATGTGCTTCCATTCATTGAACAACTCTCTTTTCCAGGAATTGCAGGTACAGTATTTCTCTCACAGAACCCTACCAATCCTAGCATCCCTTCATTTGATACCCAAGGAAACTGAGGCACCTAAAAAAGGCAATTTGCTTCAGGTCACCTAGCTAGGAATTTCACCCCAAGATTCCAAGTGTCTCTTCTTGGCTCACCCTGTTTCAAATCAGGCTTCGGGAAGCTCTGGAGCTGGGATCCCTGGGTGGCTCAGCAGCTGAGCATCTGCCTTTGGCCCAGGGTGTGATCCCGGGGTCCTGAGATCGAGTCCCGCATTCAGCTCCCTGCATGGAGCCTGCTTCTCCCTCTGCCTGTGTCTCTGCCTCTCTCTCTCTCTTTCTCTCTCTCTCTCTGTGTGTGTGTGTGTGTGTGTCATGAATAAATAAATAAAATCTTTTTTTTTTTTAAAGGAAGCTCTGGAGTTGAGTTCCAGGCCAGAGTCTGTATCATCCAGCAGTAGCCCTCTTGGAGGAAGGAGATTAACAGCTAGAAGAAACAAAGCCCAAAGGAACCCCCAGGTAGCCCACTCAGGACTGACCCAGAATGCCTGACAAGAGAGGCTCCAGGTACAAGGGCAGGGATGGGGGCAAAATGCCCACGGAACCTTGTGGAGCTTTGAGAAGGAACCATTGGGAAGGGCCAGTATTCCTCCCTGCATGACCTAAGGGAGGGACTGGCAAAAGGCAGAAGGAGGCTGGGGACATAGCCCAGGCAGCAGAGGATGAAGCCCCATCTGATGCCTGTGGAGATAGAGAGGAGAGGACAGCCCATCACCAGGCATCCACAGGACCCCATCTGCATCCTCAACCCCATGGGGAATACAAGAAAGATGCCTGAAGCCCAGCTCTCCTGGGGGCTTCACTTTCCTTCATGGAGAAAGCCTGACCATGGGAGAAAAGAATAATCTTCATAACAACTCCATAAGGCAGTAGTTTTCATCATTCATGATTGTAAGATGAGGAAACAAAGCCTCAGAGAGGAGAAGCAATTCACGCAGGTCAATCTGTCCCCACCCTGAGCCCTTCTAGCTCTTCCCCTCTGACTCATGTCCCTTGGCCCCTCCTTCTCCAGTTCCTCTCAAGTTTAGAGGAGAGGGACACGTGGGTCTCCACCACAGAGGCCTCAGGACTGGTTGCATGGCATACACTTCTAAAGCTTTTTATAGGGACGCCTGAGTGGCTCATTGGTTGAGAGTCTGCCTTTGGCTCAGGGCGTGATCCCAGAGTCCTGGGATCGAGTCCCACATCATGTTCCCCGTAGGGAGCCTGCTTCTCCCTCTGCCTCTCTCTATCTCTCGTGAATAAATAAATAAAATCTTTTACAAAAAAAAATTTAATGAAGCTTTCTATAAATACTGATCCCCAGGTCCTGTTATAAAGTTTCTGATTTGGGTGGTTTGGACAGGGCCCAGGAATCTGCATCTTTAAATAAATGCCACAACAATTTCTGATTTGCAGTGGTGGCTACAAATGACACTCTTGAGATGTTCTTGACCTCCTTGACCTCCATCCCAAGGCCCAGTGAGGAGTGTGGAAAAGTCACCCCCACAGCATGAGCTGAGAGAGCTTCATATCTGTCACATAAGGGTTTTCCCTGAAGTCGGCAAGAACTCAGATTTATTCATTCTCTGGGTCACTCACCCTAAGATACTGAGATTCTATGATTCTGGGATTTTGTCCTCAGATCTGGTGAAGCAAGAGATGGAGGTAGACCTTGCAGATTCCTGATAAGGAGCAAAGAGGAGGCAGGCAACAACAGTGATAGCTATCATATATTAAGTGCCAGGTCCGTTACACAGATTATTACATTTAACTCCAACTACGCTATGGGTATTATTTTCACTCCCATTTTATAGATGAGAAATTTGAAACCCAGAGTTATTATGTGGCTTGCTCAAAATTAGCTTAAAAAGGACAAAGCCAGGATTGAGTTCATGTTGTCTCCAATGTGAAAATCTGAAACCTCTCCTGCCACTGCCGCTGAAAAGCCATAATACCAGCACCATGTAATTCAGGAAATGCCAAAAAGTTCCTCAGCTCTAATCCTTCTCCCCCTTTGCCAGTTACAAGTATTTGGCGTTCCTTTCAATTAACATTATAATTCTTGGAGCCCAAGTCCACTTCTGTTCAAGTGCATATGTACCAGGGAGAGAGGTAAGTACTCCAAGCCAGTGGCTCTCTAAGTGTGGTCCCTGAACCATCATCACCTGGGACCTTTCTAAAAATGCATATTCTAGGGCACCTGGGTGGCTCTGTCAGTTAAGCATATGACTCTTGATCTCCACTCAGGTCTTGATCTCAGAGTCATGGGTTCAAGCCTTGCATTTGGGTTCCAAACTAAGCATGGAGACTACAACTTAAAAAAAAAAAAAAAAAAAAAAAGCACATTCTAAGGCCACACTGCAGACCTACAGTTATGGGTTGAATTGTGTTTCCCTCAATTTCATCTGTTGAAGTCCTAACTCCCAGTACTCAGAATGTGACTATATTTGAAGACAGGGTCTTTAAAGAGGTAATTAAGCTTAAGTGAGGTCACTGAAGTAGGCCCTAATCCAATACAACTAGTGTCTATAGAAGAAGAGATTAGGACACACACACACACACACACAGGATGAAGACCATGTGAAGACACAGAAGAAGACAGCCAAGGAGAGAGGCCTTTAGAAGAAACCTACCCAACCCTATGAACACCTTGATCTCAGATTTCTAGCCTCTAGAAGTGTAAGGAAATAAATCTCTGTCGTCTAAGCCACCCCAGTCGGTGGTACTTCATTATGGCAGCTCTAACTGCTAATACACCTACTAAATCAGAAATTCTAGGACCTAGCAGTTTGTGTTCTAACAAGCCCTCTAGGTGATTCTGAGTACACTAAAGTGTGAGAACCACTGCTCTAAGCCATAATCAGACATGTATACTTCTTTGTTGCTGGAATGTGTGAATATAAGCCTGATCTGGCTTCAGCTATGATTCTAGCCTGGTGGGGCCAGCCTGCCTGAGAGACTAAAGTCAAATGCAGTGGGAAGCAAAGGTGAAACATGGCGTGGAAGAGTGAGAGTGACAGCCAGCAGAGATGGGATGACATAGATGACAGTGTTCAAGTCCATAGAGGCCTCTATGGATCCTCTAGGATAACCCAGGCCAGTTCACTCTCCAGTTTTGACAATTAAAAGTTACCTTTGTCAGCTTCACGTCTGTAAATAGAGTGTACACCCCCAACAGGTTAGACACGGTTCATTTTCCTTACGTGCTCCAAAGCACTAGGCACCAGGATCAGGGAATACAGGTGTCTTCTAAGCAACTATTACTTGACAAACTCTCATGGAGTCACCACTCGTCCCCATCCTCACGGCCATAGCTGAGTGCTGGCCTCATAAACCCTCATCCAGATCACTGCAACAACCCCTAACTGGTCTACATCCAACCTCTCATCCTCCCACCCACCCCCCTCCGCCTGACTCTTCAAAAGAGCCTTGCTATGTCCCTCTGTTGCCTCTGCCTTATCCTCCTATGCAATCCCATTCACCCTTCAAATCCAGCTCCAGTCTCTCATCCTCCCCAGGTGACTTTCCTCACTCCCTGTGTCCCACCGCCCAGGCTCAGTGGACCTCTCCTCCCTCAGCACTGTGGGAGAGGTAACATTTGTTGAGTGCTCACTATGTGCCAGGCTCTCTGTAAGACTTTACAATCATTACCTCTTTGAATCCTCACAACCACGGATGATCATTTTCCCCATTTTAGAGATGAAACACAGAAGACTAGGTGACTTGCCCAAGATCACACTGCTACTAAGTAGCAAAGTTAGGATTTTAAACAATGAAGACTGGCTCTAGAGTCCTCACTCTTAATTGTGACACAATACTACCTCCACATACTCTCATTTCTGTTCTTTTACCAGGTAAGAATTTCTCCTGTGGCAAGCTTTTTAAGTATAAACTCAGTATGATGTGATGCTTTCATTAGAGAGCACAATTTACAGTGAACATACCACAGTGGAGAGGAAGAGTCTGTTACTGGGGAACTAGTAAGAGGCATGGTGGAGGCTGGAGATGGCAGTGTCTGATGTCTTTAGGATGCCTTAGCAAGGCTTGACCCTCTGTTCTCCAATAGTGGATGGTTAAGGTGAATGGAAGGTGAGAGAAGCCTACCCTAGTGACAGTGCTGGAGGGACAGCAAAAGAAAGAATATTCCTCTTGAGCCAAAGCATGGGGATGTGTAAGTCTGGATTTGCTCTGTGATGTTCAGGTTTTATAGTCATACACTTATAGCTGTAAAAGCACCTTTATCATTGACATTCCTGAAGGAAAAATCACTTTGTTATGGCGAGTCTGCAACTATCCAGCCCTTAACTTGCTTTGCCCCATTGACGCAATTGTCTCTATAATTCCATTCCTTATAACATAATATTTCTTAGGAATGCAACTTCTGCATCCTAATAGAACAAGGTACATGACTGGTGTCTGTTGGGATGTCTGTCCCCCCTGATTGAGCACCTTGAGGGTGAGACTGTGTCAGCTCTATTGCTGGACTTTAGAGCACAGACAACGTGCCCAATGGCTGTTTGCTGTGTGCTGCCTCTGCCAACACCCACCATCCCTCCTGAGAACACACCCTTTATTTCTCTTCTCTGTCATATCTTTTGGCAAATATAACATCATCAGCTGGTCTGACTACCCTGATCTGTCTCCTGCAAGCAGCTTGGCTCATTGCAAACCAGGATTGCCCATAGCCCATATTCACATGAAACCACAATACACACCATCACACGCTGCCATCATTACCATTACAAGGCTTTTAGCGGCCTAAGAGACCTGGGTTCAAACTCCAGCTCTACTACTCCCCAGCCCAGAGATCTTGGGCCAGTCATGCAGCTTCTCTTAGCCTCAGTTTCTTCATCAGAAAAATGGAGATAATAAAATGCTACATGCACACAGTTATCAGGAAGATTAAATGAGATAATGTATAAAGACTGGTATAGGACCTGACATATAAGCATTACACAGATGAAGGTTGTTGTTTACACTGTCTTTTCCTCACAAAAGTCCTGAGAAAGAAGCAGAGATGGTCCTGGTATTAATTTACAGAAGAGGAAACTGAGGAACAGGAAGCTTAAGTGGTGAACCCTGGGTCACACAGACCCTACCAGCTCCCTTCCTGCTTCCATACCCATTGGGTTCCAAAAGCCTACTCAAGGAAGCAAACAGTACCGTGAGGGAACGGCAAATGGCTTTTGTGGTGGTCTAGAATTAGGATGAGCCAGTTAAGTCTGCAGACTTTGGCTCTGGGAACTGAACCCACCCTTTGCTTCAATTTCCCTCAAAAAGCCTGAGACCACATTAGCCATGGGATAGTGACCTCCTGCTCCAGCCACTCACAGTCCTGCACCAAGAGGTGTGAGCACTGGGCCCTACCTTTTACTCCACAGATCAGCAGGTGTGCAACTTTGGGATAATCACATCCCCTCTCTGAGCCTCAATTCCCTCATTTTTCTCCCTCCAGGGATAATAACATTTGATCTATAAAGTCATTCAAGAACCCAACAAACTATTGCATATAAAGTACCTAACACAGAACACAAAACCTGGTCCACATGGTGTGGACAGAAGCTGTTTGATGATGATGGTCATGGTGATGCTGGTAGTGATGATATAAAATCTCTCTCCTCAGCAAAATGGGTACAAGGACTCAGTAAGATTTAAGGCCCACCTGAATAAACACTGGGCATGTATATCCTGGTAGGTCAGGTGATGCTATTGGAATTCAGGGTGAATACAGGTGCCACCGGATATGATTGTGCCCCAAGTCTGCCTTGCCTTCACCTCTCTCCTTCAAGTTGCTGAGTAAAGAAAGAACTAAGAAAAGGAATGGCTCAGTTAACGCTGATTTTTTAAATGCATCTTATGCCCCAAACCCAGAGCTGAGAACTGGGCTGGGCCATGGGGAAGGCTCCTTCATTTGCACAAGCTGGACACTGCTAGTCAGAACCTACACAGGCTGCCAGGGACGACCCTGAGACATTTTCAGGGGATCCATGAGGTCAAAATTCTTTTTGTAATATATTTAAAAGGTTTGATATTATTTTTTTTACTCTCGTGTCATGAGTATACAGTGGAGTTTGTCAGAGTGCATGATATAAGATATAAGAGACTGAACCCAGAAGTAGGTATGGGAACTCAGCTGTCTTCTTTTAAGCCAGACATTAGCGAGATTTACAAAAACTTAAACAATGTCATTCTTCTCATTTTATTTGTCCCAAAAAATACAGTTATATTTCATTTAAACTATATAATTTAAATTAACACATAATGAGTTTGTTATTGCATTTGAAATGAATTAATAAATAAAATGGTTACATTTTTGTTTTAATTTCTATAGTAAATATCTATACCTCTAGCTCACATAAATTAAAAGTCTTTGGGATCTTGAGACTAAACTGTTTGATAACCACTGCCTCAGACAGACTCTGTTGCATGTGCACCAGGGACCTGAACAAGAAAACCTGCAATAGCATTATCTTAGCAAAATATCTGCAATGGCAAAAACTGGAGGAACTCAAATGCTCACAAACAGGAAAATAATAAAATAAATTATGATATAGTCACCCAGTGGAATATTGTATATCATTGAAAATAAATGAATTATAGCTTTAAAAGACAAAGGAGGGGGATCCCTGGGTGGCTCAGTGGTTTTGCACCTGCCTTCGGCCTAGGGCATGGTCCTAGAGACCCGGGATCGAGTCCCACATCGGGCTCCCTGCATGGAGCCTGCTTCTTTCTCCCTCTGCCTGTGTCTCTGCCTCTGTCTCTCTCTGTGTCTGTCATGAATAAATAAATAAAACCTTTAAAAAAAATAAAAGACAAAGGATATTTCTAAGATTTATTTTTATTTACATTTAGTAAAATCAAAGCATGACAGAGAGAACCTACTTTATGATATCATTCTATAAAGCTCAAAAACAAACTAGAAACTAATAATGCATATTTAGGGAAATACACATATGTGATAAAACTTTTTTAAGCAAGAAAATTATAAATACATAATCCACCCCCTTAGATGGAGCGTGAAGGCTGAGATGAAGGAGGGACACACACAAAATGAACACAAATCTGAACTGTTCTTGCTCACAAAGTTTATGTTCCAATTTTTAGGTTGGATGGTGGCTGATGGGGAGCCATTTTATTAAGATGCTTCATAATTATACATATGGTACATTCTCTTTTACTATATATTGAATGTAATATTAAAAATAATGTAACATGTAGTACCAGACTGTAACACCTAGTACCATTTCCCATTAAAAAGAAAAGGAGGCAACAGGCAAGCTGCATTTTAAACTAGGAACCTATTGAAGCCCCTTCCACCCCAAGCTCTTGTGGAAATGGCTGTTTGCAGGTCTGAGACAGGAAATGTATGAAATGGAACATCTTGTCATCGGAGAAAGCAGGGCAGCTAGCAGAGACTACCGAGGTCACTGTCAAAAGGATTCAGGAGCTAAGGTGAAGAGGTTCCTGTTAACCAAAGATGGGATGGGACCGTTTGAGCACCAGCAAAGATAAAAACTGAAATGTACTGAAACACATCATACTTATTTAAATCCACGAGTTCATAATGACACATAATCATCTCATTGGTCACCTTTGGGTAACGCCAAGGAACCAACTCATCATTTTAAAAACTGAATATAAATGGAAAGACTCGGGATCCCTGGGTGGCACAGCGGTTTGGCGCCTGCCTTTGGCCCAGGGCGTGATCCTGGAGACCCGGGATCGAATCCCACGTCGGGCTCCCGGTGCATGGAGCCCGCTTCTCCCTCTGCCTGTGTCTCTGCCTCTCTCTCTCTCTCTCTCTCTCTCTCTCTCTGTGTGTGACTATCATAAATAAATAAAAATTTAAAAAAAAAAATAAAATAAAAAAATAAATGGAAAGACTCAAGCACTTATCCTGCATTTCCTGTACCTTGGCATATCCAAATAGTTAATGAGAGGATGGTATTCTTTATAGGGAGTCCAGCTAAAGAACAAATAGAAGGTGATAAAACTAGAACATCACTGTTTTACAAACTCTGAAGAAGCTGTTGATCTAGGTAATGATGCTGGATGGCTGCTAACAACCAAAAGAGACATTATGATTAGACTTTTGTGTGCAAATGAAGATAAAATTTCACCCACCACCTCTGAACTGTTCTTGCTCACAAAGAAAAGCTGATGAGGGCTCTCGATTTAACCACTGATATCCAGGAAATACAAGGTCAGATAAATATATTAAGTGACACCATGGGATGCAGCAGTCAGCAAAGTCCAGATGTGGGCAACAGGAGAAACAACCCAGTTTCTTCAACAAATGTATAGCTGAAGAAAAATAAGAGGAGAGGGTATTCTACAGATTAGAAGAGACTTAAAAGACACCAATAGCCAATTACAGGATATGGAACTTATTTGAATTCTGAGTCAAAGTGTAAAAGAAATTAAATTATGAATTAACCTAGGAAATTTGAACACTATGTATTTGGTGATATTAAGGAATTTTTTGTTATTTTATTAAGTATGTAATGACATTATAGTTATGTATTTTTTCCATTTTTTATTGTGGAAAAATACATATGACATAAAATTTACCATCTTAACCATTTTTAACACAGTAGTATTAAACACATTCATAATGTTGTGCAACCATCACCACTGCCCGTCTCCATAACTCCTTCCATCTTATAAGACTGAAATTCTCTACCCCTATTAAACAATTAACTCCCCATCCTCCCTCCTCCCCAGCCCCTGGCAACCACCATTCTACTTTCTGTCTCTATGATTTTGATTAAGTACCTCATATAAGTGGAACTATATAGTGTTTGTCTTTTTGGACTGGCTTATTTCTATACTTAGGTATTTTAATGCATCCTTAAATGTATACACATGATGACATGCTGCCTAGACTTTTCTTGAAAATAATCTGGGAGCACGGTAGGATGGAGAGAGTGGGCAGGAGTAAATGAAACAAGATAGGCCATGGGTTGACAACTGTTGAAGCTTGGTGATAGGTACATGGGAGTTCATTATTCTCTCAAATATCCTTCTACTTTTGTAAGAGTTTATCATAAAACTTCTTTCAAAGAGCAAAGGCAAAATAAAAATCTTTCCAAGCAACAAAGAAAGATAATAAAGAAGCAGGAAGAGGTTACAATCATTTGGGTGGAGGATGGTGATCCCATTAAGAGAGCATGAGAAACCATTGGGGTGGAATGATGATGAGTTGAGATTTGCACGTATTGACTTTGAGATGCCATACCCCCTCATTTAAACATCCATCACAAATCAGTGCATCTTGGAAAGAGCATATCGGGGTCATTTAAGAAAAACTTCAAAATGAAGCAAGCAAACCATTTCCAACACTACCATGGAGAGCTCCATCCTTTATGCTTCCTATGCAGGAAAGTCAGTGTTTCTCTCCTCCCTAGGTTTCCCGGCCATAAGTTAGTTCCGTATCTCGGACAGCTTCCCCAGTCCTGTGGTGACTGAAATGCGACTCAGTATTTGGTACCTTGGACACCATCAAAGAAGGGAGGAGACCTTGGCAGGGGGACCAGGAAGGCTTTTCAGAGTAAACAATTCACCTCACCTGACAGAGAGAAACTGAGGCTCAGAGAGAGCTGAAGTTGCCCACCAAACAGAGCTCCTTCATGTTACAGCCACCAGTAGAGCTCAGAGCTGAGAGTTCTCAGCTGAGAGGGACTGGGCCAAGGAGGCAAAAGATAAGTAGCATCTTAAGCTCTGAACCTACTGAAGCCTTGTTCACCCCAAGTCCTCTGGTCACCCTATGGAAAATCCGCAGCCCCTAGCAATACTGAACAATTCAAGTCTAGGAGAAGTGAGATCTATGGGACATCAACACTTGCAACTCTCTCCATCTCCCATCCCTAAACCTCAGCACCTACAAAATGGGGCCCCTCCTCCTGACCTCACACTGAGGAGCCCCCACCATCCATCCAGGCACCCAGGCAGAAACCAAAGGGACCTAACTGATGATATGTCCAATCCCCCACACCTCACAAGATCCATCAATTATTTACTGAGCACCTGCCATGTGCCAGGCACCCTTCTATTGTTGAGAACATGTCAATAAACAAAACAGATGAAATCCCTGCCCTTGTGGAGCTTACACTGTAGTAGAGGGAGACAGACAATAACCATAACAAGTAAGTTAATGATGTGGCATATTAGAAAGTAGAGGTAGTAGGGACTGGGGTGCTGGGTGGGAAGCAGTCCATCACTAAGACCATATCTGTATCCTCCCTGCCCTGGTCCAGGCCTTCTCTTCTCTCTCTTGGACCACCATAGCAGCCTCCACTCTGCCCTCCCTCCCTCACCTGGCCCCTAGTTATCCATCCTAGAGTCAAGCTCATCTTCCTCAGTCCCAGATCTGATCATTGCCACTCCCTTTGTAAAACCCTCTTATTACAAATCCCTCCAGGACCTGGACCTGTACAGTGCCTGCCTGCTCAGCTTCATTACCATGCACCACTCTGCCCTCCAACCACACGAGGGGACACGCCATCCCTGCCCCTCCTGCAGAAACATCAGCCCCCACTAGGTCCTAAGTTCTACAACAACCATCCTCAGACCGTTTTCCTTTTGCTAATGAATCCTACCCCAAGATGGCCTGGGAGCTCTGGGTTTCCAGAGGCCGCAGAAGATCAAAAACCACAGCCTCTGCCTTATGTTGGGCTTCTAGAAACAGACTCTAAAGTAAGGAGTCATTTCATGAAGAAGGCTTACTGGGGAGTGCTCTCTGGTGTCACACCTGTAACTGGGCAGAGGGACAAGATGACCCATAAAGAATTGCAACTAATCCCACAGAAGAGCTTTGAAGCTGGGATGACCCCTCGGAATTGTCCCAAATTAAGGAAAGCGGATTGAGCTTGCATATCCATCCCTCCATCAGCCAGTCATTAGCCAGAACAATCATCAAGATGAAGCATGCGCTGGAATAAAGCAGTTCTTGGGCAGCCCCGGTGGCGCAGTGGTTTAGCGCCACCTGCAGCCCCGGGCGTGATCCCGGAGACCCTGGATCGAGTCCCACGTTGGGGCCTGCTTCTCCCTCTGCCTGTGTCTCTGCCTCTCATTCTCTCTCTGTGTCTCTATGAATAAGTAAATAAAATCTTAAAAAAAAAAAAAAAGGAATAAAGCAGTTCTTGTAGCCAAGGACAATCTCCAGTGAGGCATCAGCAACCAACACTCCCAGCAGCAAGCGGGTGTCGACTCCAGGAAGGGGCTCTGGGCACAGTACCACAGTATCCACTACAACCCCTACCAGACCTGAGTTTGAGACTTGCTTCTGTCAATACTAGCTGAATGGCCTTTGTGGAGATAAAAGTAGGGTCTGCTGCTCCCTGAAGGTTGAGAGTCTTAAATAAGAGAATTCTCTGAAAAAAAAAAAAAGAGAGAGAGAGAGAATTCTCTGGATAAAAATGGCAGTTTGAACTCTAATGCTTATTTTTTCTCCTTCTCTATACCTCCTCCCCTAAAAATGACAGTGGAAAGGAGAAGATATAAACCCAGAGGATAGGAAGAAAGGAAAAGGAGTCATTAATGGATGAGAGAGTTCAACAGATTTCTTTAAGATTGAAAGGGGATAGAGGAGTGAGTAGTACTTATTTGGCAGAATGCTGGAACCCACAACATAACCTAAGCTCTCATGCTCCACCACCACCCAATGAGGATGTTCAGAACAGCCACACTCACCATTCTCCATACAAACTTTATGGGCTAGATACCCTTGTCTGGCAGGATGTTCCTGAAAATGCCCCTTTACATCTCCTCTAGTTAATCTGTCTGCCTTCCCAGAAACAATTGCTTATTCCCAAACCTGTTTATGCCAGTTATTCTTTCTTTTGTAATTATGTGATTCAATTTAATATTAATAAACCAATAAAATATGATTGTAAAAAGGGAGTTGTTTCTTGAAAACTAAGTTGAAATACTCAGGGAAGGCAGATTGTTATAAAAAATGTTCAGATGAGTTACAGACAAGCAATTGTAACAGATTGGGAGGAAATTATATAAATCTAGAAGGAATCTGTATTCAGATCATTCCATAAGTTCCTGATCTATAAAATAAGCTGAACCAGGAAATGATAGACAATGCTTTATGCACTGAGGTTTGTGCAAGAAAGACCTTATAGAATTCCAGTTAACAGACCCATACTCAAAGAAAGGGGAGGAGGCATCTGTAGGTTTTAAGTTAAAATAAAATGTTTACAATGTCTTTCATTTTTTAATGATTTCTCATTTGAAATAATTTTGTCAATGAAAAACTTGCACTAGTTTCTACTGACCTAGACAAGACCTGTAAAAGATGTATCAATGAGGTGGGAAGGCGCTGGGGGTGGTGGTGGTAAGAGATGAAATCTGTCCTCACTAATCTGCCCTGAAAATCTGCCTGGGGAACAGTTAGACTCGCAGCCCTCTTCCCTACTTTATAGAGAATGTGGCTATAGTGACCCCCTAGAACTTCACTACGTTCCAGGCTAAGAGTTTTATGTATATGAACTCAACAGGCCATAGGCTAATATTCTTATTAGGTCTAGTTCACGGTTGGAAACTGAGGCACAGAGAGATTAAGTGACTTGTCCGAGGTCATATAGCTACTCAGTGGCAGAGCTGGGATTCAAACCCAGATCGTCTAGCTCCAGAATCCATCCTCTTAACCATACCCATTCTCTTTCTTAACCACATCCATCCTGCTCTACTGCAGAAACAGAGCAGTGCCAGAGGAAAAACCTCACCTTGTTAATAATGATGACCAAAAGACCAGGCCCTGCCTAGCCCACCTGAAGAGAAACTGAGCCATCTGCCTTCACAGCACACCCAATGTCAGGCAACTTCCTGGACACTTATCCTTAACTATGGACGAAAGCCTAGGAACACTGAACATCAGAGAACCCTTGATTGGTGAAGAGGGACACAGAGCCAAAGTTAGACCAATAAACTAGCCAAACCAACAGAGAAACCGAAGGAGACGGAGATAAGTGAGCGCACAGGAGGGGGAAGACACTAAGTAATAAAGTCCGAGAGATAAATAAAGAGGCTGTATCTGTGTTGGGGTGGGGGGAGGAGAGAGGCAGAGAACAAGTAAGAACTCATGTAAATTTAAAAATAAAATATCTGAAATAAAAAATTCAATGGAAGAATCAAGACATAAATTCAAGGAAATAATCTAGAGAGTAGAACAGAAAGATAAGACCAAGGGAAAAAGAAAAGAGACCTGGAAGATCAATCCTAGAGGCTCGGGATCCACCTCCTTGGAGTTCCAGAGAGGACACAGAGAGAAGCAATTATTAAAGAAATTCTTTGTTTTGGGATCCCTGGGTGGTGCAGTGGTTAAGTGCCTGCCTTTGGCCCAGGGCGCGATCCTGGAGACCCGGGATCGAATCCCACGTCGGGCTTCCAGTGTGTGGAGCCTGCTTCTCCCTCTGCCTGTGCCTCTGACTCTCTCTCTCTCTCTGTGTGACTATCATAAATAGATAAAATAAATAAAAAAAAAAGAAAAGAAAGAAATTCTTTGTTTTAAATTTCGTGGCACTGAAGGACCCAAGTCTCCAGGTTGAAAAGACCCATCTGGGCCCTGGCACAATGAATGACAAAAGTCACCAATATGTCACATGGGTTTAGAAATTCCAGAATTCCAAGGACAAAAAGAAAATCCTAAAATACTGAAAGAGAACAGTTACATACAAAGAGAAATCACAAGGCATGAGACTTCTGAAGGGTAATAGGTGCAGAAGACAGTGGAGCAGAACACGGACACTCTAAAGGAGAATCCTTTCCAACCCAGAATTCTCTGCCTCGCTGAATCACTGACCAAGTACAAGGGTAGGATATAGATTAAGTCCACATACATGAAAATGTCCCACCTCTGGCCAATTTCTTAGGAAGCAACTGGAGTTTCCAAAGGCAGAGAGTAAGGAGACAGAGGACGAAGAAACAGGGAGTGGGAGAAAGCGCTGGAGAGGAGAGCTGCTGCGGACAGCTGGGCGCTGCGGTGGTCTAGAGGGTACACCCCTGGGAGAATGACGGGATTTTTGTGGGGGAAGAGAAGTGGAGGCAGTTCTGACAGAGCTTTTGGGGAAATAAAGAGCCACGTTTTCCGAAGAGGAATGCGGATGGCTGAGTTACCTAAAAATAGTGCTCCGGGCACCCCGGGCAGGAGGGCGGGGCTGCGACCCCGCTGATTCCTGGATTCCAGCGGGAGGGCGAAGGAAGTCTGAAGGTGGGAAGGTAGGAGAGAGCGGTATAAGCTCGTGAATTATGTAATTATGTAGGTAAACATCAGAAAATACAAATTAAAAAGCTAAACTCGCAGCTGCTACCCGGGTGCGGAGCTGGGAGGCGGCCTGAGCGAGCAGCGTCTGGCCATTTTTCAATAAAAGCCTTTGGATTTGCATCTGGCCCGAGCCCCAGATTGCGCGGAGCACTTTCACGTGTGAGGCTCCCCGGCTTCCTCGGGCCGCTCCCTCCAGGGGCGGGAACCAGCCGCCGGGGCCGCGACCCCTCAAGGTCACAGGAGGCCTGACCCCCCCGCGCGCCCGCTGAGCCGCCGCAGCGCGGTCCCCACCCACGGACCGAGCCCGGAGGCTCGCTCCCAGCCCCGCCGCCGCAGCCCGGCCCTCCCAGCGCGGCCACGCGGGCGGGGGGCGCTGCCGGACTCGGGCCGCCGGCCCCTGGGCGCCCGCCGCGTCCACACGGTCCTGGGGAGGACGCGCCGGAGGCAGAGCCGCGCGCGGTGCAGCAGCGCCCCCTGCCGGACGCCGGGTGCCCTGCGCCCTCAGCCCTGTGGCCTTGCGCCCCTGCGCCCTGCGCCCTGCTCCCTGGGCCCTGAGCCCTGCTCCCTGCGCTCCTGCGCCCTGCTCCCTGCGCCCTGAGCCCCGCTCCCTGCGCCCTGTGCCCTGCCCCCTACGCCCTGCTCCCTGCTCCCTGCTCCTTGCTCCCTGCTCCCTGCACCCCGCTCCTTGCTCCCTGCTCCCTGAGCCCTGCGCCCTGCTCCTTGCTCCCTGCTCCCTACGCCCTGCTCCCTGCACCCCTGCGCCCTGCTCCCTGCGGCCCTGCAGCTCTGCACCGCGCTGGACAAGGCTTGGGCCCCGGCCCACGCGGCAATCCGGGAGGCTGCGACCCGGGCTGGCGCCCTCGGGGGGCGGCCAGTGGCCCGGCAGCGCCGCAATCACGGAGGCATCATCCTAAAACCAGGGGACGCGCCGGCCGCCGGAGCCTCCTCCTTGGACGGACACTAGAACTAGAGGGGGCCGACGGTCGGCCCGAGGTCACACAGCACGTCTCGTACTCCCGGACCCGGACCCAGACGTCCTGCGGACCCTCCCGGGGGCCCGGACCTCCTGGTTTCCACAGCCCCTTGAACGGGCCTCTTGGCCTTCGGGAAAGAGCAGGGGACAAAGGGAGTTCAGTCCCGCCCTGGACGACCTTGGGAGGGGCCTCCGCCCTCTGCCGGGGCTTGGGTCAGGCCTCGGGTATGACCCCCCGGGTCCGCCCTGGGGCGTCTGACCCCCGGAGTCCTCCCCGCGCCCAGTCCCCGGGGCGGCCGCGCCTCTCAGCCGCTCACCCTGGGCCCAGGGCGGCCGCGGCTGACCCCTGCTGGCCCGGCCCAGGGGGGCCCCACGCCCCGACCGCGGCCCCCGTGGCCCCGACGCGACCCCGCGTGGCTGCGCCCGCCGGCCTGGTGAGCCCAGCCGCCCAGCGGGGAGCCTCAGGCGCGGGAGCCCGGGAGCCCACGGGGACTGGGGGAGCCCACGGGGACTGGGCGGCCTGACACCCTTCGCAGACGCAGGTTCCAGATGAGGAGAGGCCTAGGCTGTGCCTCCAGTTCCTCAGGAGGCGACCCGGGGGGGAGAGGGGGGGTTGTTAAGAGCCTTGAGTCCAGAGCCCCACTGCCCGGGTTTAAGTGGCTCCTGTGGCCCTCCTCAGCTGTGTGACCTTGCATAAGTCACCAAAACTCTGTCTCCATTTTTGCCTCCAGAATTGGGACAATACACCTTATGTATCTGAACCCGTTTAGCCACACAGCCACCTATTCTGAAGTAGGTACGGTTATCCCCGTTTAACAGTGAAGCACAGAAAGGCTAAGTAACTGAGCCAAGGTCACACAGAAAAGAGGCGGCGGAGCGAGGACAGAAATCCAGGTTGTCTAGCTCAGAGGTCACTGCACTCAACTGCCATACTACCCTGGGGTGATAGCAGCACCCGCCTTACAGTATCGTGGTGAGGATTTTATGAGCCGATATATGTAAAGCACTCAGAACGGTGCCTGGCACGTGGCAAGCCCACGTCATGGTTACCGTGATTGTTTGCTGAACACCTACTGTGTGCGAGCACAGTACTAGACACCTGGGCGACAGCAGGGCACAGGCTGACCCCACCACTGCCCTCATGAGGCTGCCAGCCTAGAGGAGACATGGGACAAGCCTGAGGATCATGCAAGGTACTGAGAGGATTCCAGGCCAGAGGGTGGCCCAGACCCAAACAGAGCCACTGACCCTGGGGCTGGCAGAGGAAAGTGCTAGAGGCAGGAGTCCAGGACACAGAGATCCCTCTCCTTTTTTAAAATTGTATTTATTTATTCATGAGAGACGCAGAGACATGGGCAGAGGGAGAAGCAGGCTCCTCGAAGGGGGAGCCCAATGAAGGACTCGATCCCAGGACCCGGGATCACGACCTAAGCCAGAGGCAGATGCTCAACCACTGAGCCACCTAGGGGCCCCAGACCCAGATCCCAGAGTAGGAAACAAACACGTCGAGCCAGGGCTGAGAAAAACGCTCAGATGGGCTGAGCCCGGGAGGTGAGGTATCAGCCGGGCACAGGTGAGATGGGGTAAGGGCTCCCCGATGGCAGCCCTGGCCTCCTACCTGCCTGGCGGTCCTCAAGTCCTCGCCTCCGAAGTCCAGGAATCACCTGCAGGTTGGTTTTGATTCACAGACAAGTCCTCTTGGTCCAGAGTCCCACTCCCACGGCGCAGAGGAAAGCTTTGCTCTGTGACAGCTGAAGGGAAGGGGGCTCCCTCGGGAGGCAGAGGACCGAACCCCTTTCAGAGGTTGCAGGGAGCTCGTCGAGGGCATCCCGGTGCAGGGAGGGCAGTGGGACAGGCCGGCTTTTCTGCTTCTGCCCACTGATGAAACTGCTCTTTCACAATGCCCGTGCTGGTGCCTCGTGGAGGCCTAAGTGGACCCGTGTCCCCTGCTGCCAACCTGTTTCATCAGAATGCTTTCCCACTGGCTGCAGATTGCAGCAGCTTGTAGGAGGGGACAGGGGTTAGGGGTGATGCTAGGGCTCAGGACCCTCTGAGAACTGGCAGGACTTCCAAGGGAGGAGAAAGGAGCAGCATTTGGTCTCTTACGTCAGCCCTTAGTAGGTACTTTACCTTTAGGGCTGATCTACCTTTAATCCTCATCGCAGCCTGGCCAGGTAAAGATGGTAGTTGTTATTCCCTGTTTCCTATGGGACAGAACCAAGACTCCTGAGGTGGCATCACTTACCCAAGGTCACAGGGCTGACCAAATGCAGAGGCGAGTTGAAGTCTAGTCAGGGTGACCCCAAAAGGGGAATCTTGCCCACCACATTCCTGCACTTTCTTAGAGAAACCCGGCTGGGAGGGGGGGGCTGTGAGGACAGCAGGTCATGGGGAGGGAAGAGACCAGGGAGGAGGGGTTTAGGCCTGGTGGCAAAGGCAGAGAAAGGCAGGTTAGCCTCAGTGTCTCCCCCAAGGTCTCCGTTTTCTCCCCCAGGCCACACAAAATCAGCTTGGCTGGGGCCTCCCTCCTCTGCAGGGTATTTTTAAAACCACCCACCTCTAAACTCCTCTGTTCCTGTGCTTTAAAGTTCCTCTGAAAAGTTAGAATAAATTTGTCTGTCTTTTCTCCCAGACAAATGCAGAGGAGGAAAACAAAAAGAACACGTATTTTATTAGCGCAAATTTCGGACAATGACACCTCCAATCGTCATTTTATGGCACGATGATATACAGTAATTAGGTGTCAGGAGTAATCCATGGCCACAAGAATAGAGGCATCTCTGCAAAGAAATAAAGAAAGAAAGAAAGAAAGAAAGAAAGAAAGAAAGAAAGAAAGAAAGAAAGAAAGAAAGAAAGAAAGAAAAGAAAAAAAAGGAAAGAAAAGAACCACTCTTTCCTCCCAGAAGGAAATCTGAGCAGCTGGGAGAGGGAGAGGCGGGAACCAGAGCCTGCAAAAAGCAGCTCACAGCTGCCCATGGGGCTTAGGGGGAGCCAGGCCAGAGCAGCTTGGGGTGCCCCTAAGGGAGTGACAAGAGGGTCACAAGGAAGACTGATTGGAATCTCTATTTAGCACTTTTCTTTGTCGGCCCCAGGTCAGTGGCTGCATTTGGTTCTGGGCCACCCTGTGGCCTGGGACCCTGATTCTCAGAGCACCCTACATATTTCTCAGGCTTGTTCAATGTCTCTCCCCCTGGCTCTGACACCCCTCTGCAGCTGAGTGACCTGGACAAAGATCTTTTCCTCTCTGGAAGGCACGTCGTGGATCCACCAGGGCTCGGAGTCCTCCTGGCAGGTTTCCTGGGGAGTGGAGCTGGAGTTCGGCCTGAGGACGTGGGTGCGGATGGGCACAGAAAAGCAGGAAAGACGTTCCTGACTGTGAAGCTGGCCCCCGCAAAGGTGTGGAAGGAGGAAACCTGCCTTAAAGACCCTCTTAGGGGAGGCATGTCTGGGTGTCTCAGTGGTTGAGACATCTACCTTTGGCTCAGGCCATGATCCCAGGGTCCTGGGATCGAATTCCACATTAGACTCCCTACGGAAAATCTGCTTCTACTTCTGCCTCTCTCTGTGTCTCTCATGAATAAATAAATAAAATCTTAAAAAAAAAAAAAAAAAAAGACTGTCTTAGGGGAGAATTGTTTTTAAGACTGCATCATTTGCAAGCATTACCAATCTTATCTTTAATTTCTAGGAGATAAAATGCTAGGCTTTTATTTTTATTTTCCTCTGGAAAACACTACCCAGAGGGTTCTTTGTGTCTGATGACCTGGGCTCAATTCGTCCCTACTACTTTCTCCAAGCAAGTGACCTCTTAGTGTCAAGTTTCCTCATCTACAGAAGCGGATAATTACATCTGAGGCTATTGTGAAGATTACATGGGGGCAGTCCAGGTGGCTCAGTGGTTTAGCGCCGCCTTCAGGCCAGGGTGTGATCCTGGAGACCCGGGATCGAGTCCCACATCAGGCTCCCAGCAGGGAGCCTGCTTCTCCCTCTGCCTGGGTCTCTCATGAATAAATAAAAATCTTTAAGAAGAAGAAGAGGAGGAAGAGGACGAAGAGGAAGAAGAAGATTACATGAGATAGGGACGCCTGGGTGGCTCAGTGGTTGAGCATCTGCCTTCGGCCCAGGGCATGATCCCAGGGTCCTGGGATGGAGTCTCCCATCAGGCTCCCTGCATGGAGCCAGCTTCTCCCTCTTCCTGTCTCTCTCTCTCTCCCTGCTTCTCATGAATGAATGAATAAGTCTTTAAAAAAAAAAATTACATGAGATAATATAACCAAGTCCTAATCCAGGGCCTGGAATGATCTTCCCTCAGATCTTAACAGGGCTGACTTCTCCTCATCACCCTTCAGATCTCAGATGCAACCCCCTCAGGATGGCCTTCCCTGACCACCCAACCCAGAGATGGTGTTCCAGTCCCTTCCAAGGTGAAGCCACAATCTGAAATCACCCTATTTATCACTTGCCTCTTGTCTCTCTTCCCCATGAGAATGTGATTCCTGAGGATCCTCTTCTATCTTGTCTGCAACTAGAGTGTCTCCTAACACATGAGAGGTACTCAATTAAATTCTTGTTGTTTAAATGAAAGAATATGGAACACAGTAGATCTTAATAAATCCTCACCCCCTTCACTTTGCTCTTGCCTCTCTCCTTTAGCCGGGACTCTAACGATACAAGGAGTGAAGCAGAGCAGTCCAGTCCAGAGGGGAAACCATTCAGATCCCAAGGCTTGACATCCCCTTGACAGTACAACCTCAGCCTGTACTTTCTTGGGTTAACCTGAGGCATCCAGACAGTGTCTTGCCTTAAGTTACAGTTATAAATGACAAAGCCAGAACTGGCCCCAGCAAGACCAGCCACGAGCTTAAGCTTTCTTTTTTTTTTTTTTTTTTTAAGATCTTATTTATTTATTCATGAGAGACAGAGAGAGAGACAGAGACACAGGCAGAGGGAGAAGCAGGCTCCATGCAGGGGCCTGATGTGAGACTCGATCCCGGGACTCCAGGATCACGCCCTGGGCCAAAGGCAGCGGCTAAACCGCTGAGCCACACAGGGATCCCCCAAGCTTAAGCTTTCAATACTGTATGCCTCTTTGAACTAATGTTTTTGAACCAAGAACAGTTCTAGGTAATTCACATATACTCTATTTTGTTCTTAGTCTTTTAAAAAAATTTTAAGCTTCATTGTGGTATGATTGAAAGATAAAATCGTAATATATTTAACGTGTACAATATACACATACATTGTGAAAGGATTCACTCCAAATTCACTTACCACATCCATACTTCCATGTTTCACTTTGGGGAGGGGTGTGAAAACACACAACGAGATATCACCTTACACCTGCCGGGATGGCTCTTATCAAAAAGATGAGAGCTAAATGCTAATGAAGATGTGGAAGAAAGGGAAAGCTTGTACACTGTTGGTAGGAAGGTAAACTAGCGCAGCCACTATGGAAAACAAGAAAACAAGATTCCTCAAGAAATTAATGATAGAACTTCCATATGACCCAGCAATTCTACTTCTGGGTATATATCCAGAGGATACAAAATCATTATCTCAAAGAGATATTCTGTTCCATTGATCTATGTTTCTGTTTTTAATGTCAATACTATACTGTTTTAATTATGATAGCTTTGTAATATAGTTTGAAATCAGGAAGTGATGCCTCTAGCTTTGTTGTTCTCAAGATAGCTTTGGCTATTCAGGGTATTTTTCTGTGGTTCCATATGAATTTTAGGATTGTTTATTTTCCGTTTCTGGCAAAAATGCCATTGGAATTTTGATAGACATTTCATTGAATCTGTAGATCACTTTGAGTAGTGTGGACATTTTAACAATATTAATTCTTCCTATCCCGGAACACCAAATATCTTTCCCTTTATCATGCCTTTAATTTCTTTCATCAATGTTTTATATGTTCAGTACATGGATTTTTCACTTCCTTGGTTTAATTTATTACTAAGAAAAAAAATAATTTATTACTAAGTATTTCATTCTTTTTGATGCTATTGTAAATGGGATTATTTTCTTAATTGTTCTTTCTGAAGGTTCATTGTCAGTGTGTAGAAACACAACTAATTTTTTAATATTAATTTTGTATCCTGAAACTTTACTGAATTTGTTAGTTTTAGTTTCAACAATTTTTCAGTGTAGTTTCTGTATATAATATCACATCATCTGCAAGCAGAGACAATTTTACTTCTTCCTTTCTGATTTGGATGACATTTATTTCTTTTTCTTAATTACTTGCTCTGACTAGGACTTCCAGTACTATGTTGGATAAAAGTGTTAAGAAAGTGCATCCTTGTTTTATTCCTGACCCTAGAGAAAAAGTGTTTAGCTTTTCAGCATTGAGTATGGTGTTATCTGTGGGCTTGCCAAATACGGCTTTTATTATGTTAAGGTAAATCCCAATTATACCTAATTTGTTGAGAGTTTTTATGAGATTATCATATGATTTTATCCTTCATTTGTTAATGTGACATATCACATTTATTGATTTGCAGGTGTCAAACCATCCTTGCATCCATGGAATAAATCCCACCTGATTATGGTGTGTGATCCTTTTTTTCTATTTTTAAGATTTTATTTATTACTTGAAAGAGAGAGCAGAGAGAGAGAGAAAGCACATGATGGGGGAGGGGCAGAGGGAGAGGGAGAAGCAGACTCCCCGCTGAGCAGGAAGTCTAATGTGGGGCTCAATCCCAAGACCCCAGGATCATGACCTGAGCTAAAGGCAGGCACTTAACCAACTGAGCCATGCAGGTGCCCCTGGTGTATGATCCTTTTAATACACTGTCAAATTCAGTTCACTAACATTTTGCTGGAGATTTTTGCATCTATGTTAATCAAAGATATTGGCCTGTAATTTTCTTTTCTTGTAGTGTCCTGTCTGGCTTTAGAATCTGCATAATTCTGGCCCCATAAAATGAGTTTGGAAATGTTCTCTCCTATTCTTTCTTTTGGAAAGTTTGAGTAGTATTGGTATATATTCTTCTTTGAATGTTTGGTAGAAATCCCCAGCGAAGCTATCTTGTCCTGAACTTCTCTTTTTGGGATATTTTTTTTTTTTTTTTTTTTTTTTTTTTTTTTTTTTTTTAGGCTATGAGTGTGCTTTTTTTTTTTTTTTTTTTTTATTGGTGTTCAATTTACTAACATACAGAATAACACCCAGTGCCCGTCACCCATTCACTCCCACCCCCCGCCCTCCTCCCCTTCTACCACCCCTAGTTCGTTTCCCAGAGTTAGCAGTCTTTATGTTCTGTCTCCCTTTCTGATATTTCCCACACATTTCTTCTCCCTTCCCTTATTTTCCCTTTCACTATTATTTATATTCCCCAAATGAATGAGAACATATAATGTTTGTCCTTCTCCGACTGACTTACTTCACTCAGCATAATACCCTCCAGTTCCATCCACGTTGAAGCAAATGGTGGGTATTTGTCATTTCTAATAGCTGAGTAATATTCCATTGTATACATAAACCACATCTTCTTTATCCATTCATCTTTCGTTGGACACCGAGGCTCCTTCCACAGTTTGGCTATCGTGGCCATTGCTGCTAGAAACATCGGGGTGCAGGTGTCCCAGCGTTTCATTGCATTTGTATCTTTGGGGTAAATCCCCAACAGTGCAATTGCTGGGTCGTAGGGCAGGTATATTTTTAACTGTTTGAGGAACCTCCACACAGTTTTCCAGAGTGGCTGCACCAGTTCACATTCCCACCAACAGTGTAAGAGGGTTCCCTTTTCTCCACATCCTCTCCAACATTTGTTGTTTCCTGCCTTGTTAATTTTTCCCATTCTCACTGGTGTGAGGTGGTATCGCATTGTGGTTTTGATTTGTATTTCCCTGATGGCAAGTGATGCAGAGCATTTTCTCATGTGCATGTTGGCCATGTCTATGTCTTCTTCTGTGAGATTTCTGTTCATGTCTTTTGCCCATTTCATGATTGGATTGTTTGTTTCTTTGGTGTTGAGTTTAAGAAGTTCTTTATAGATCTTGGAAACTAGCCCTTTATCTGATATGTCATTTGCAAATATCTTCTCCCATTCTGTAGGTTGTCTTTGAGTTTTGTTGACTGTATCCTTTGCTGTGCAAAAGCTTCTTATCTTGATGAAGTCCCAATAGTTCATTTTTGCTTTTGTTTCTTTTGCCTTCGTGGATGTATCTTGCAAGAAGTTACTATGGCCGAGTTCAAAAAGGGTGTTGCCTGTGTTCTTCTCTAGGATTTTGATGGAATCTTGTCTCACATTTAGATCTTTCATCCATTTTGAGTTTATCTTTGTGTATGGTGAAAGAGAGTGGTCTAGTTTCATTCTTCTGCATGTGGATGTCCAATTTTCCCAGCACCATTTATTGAAGAGACTGTCTTTCTTCCAATGGATAGTCTTTCCTCCTTTATCGAATATTAGTTGCCCATACAGTTCAGGGTCCACTTCTGGATTCTCTATTCTGTTCCACTGATCGATGTGTCTGTTTTTGTGCCAGTACCACACTGTCTTGATGACCACAGCTTTGTAGTACAACCTGAAATCTGGCATTGTGATGCCCCCAGCTATGGTTTTCTTTTTTAAAATTCCCCTGGCTATTCGGGGTCTTTTCTGATTCCACACAAATCTTAAAATAATTTGTTCTAACTCTCTGAAGAAAGTCCATGGTATTTTGATAGGGATTGCATTAAACGTGTATATTGCCCTGGGTAACATTGACATTTTCACAATATTAATTCTGCCAATCCATGAGCATGGAATATTTTTCCGTCTCTTTGTGTCTTCCTCAATTTCTTTCAGAAGTGTTCTATAGTTTTGAGGGTATAGATCCTTTACATCTTTGGTGAGGTTTATTCCTAGGTATCTTATGCTTTTGGGTGCAATTGTAAATGGGATTGACTCCTTAATTTCTCTTTCTTCAGTCTCATTGTTAGTGTATAGAAATGCCACTGACTTCTGGGCATTGATTTTGTATCCTGCCACGCTACCGAATTGCTGTATGAGTTCTAGCAATCTTGGGGTGGAGACTTTTGGGTTTTCTATGTAGAGTATCATGTCATCGGCGAAGAGGGAGAGTTTGACTTCTTCTTTGCCAATTTGAATGCCTTTAATGTCTTTTTGTTGTCTGATTGCTGAGGCTAGGACTTCCAGTACTATGTTGAATAGCAGTGGTGAGAGTGGACATCCCTGTCTTGTTCCTGATCTTAGGGGAAAGGCTCCCAGTGCTTCCCCATTGAGAATGATATTTGCTGTGGGCTTTTCATAGATGGCTTTTAAGATGTCGAGGAATGTTCCCTCTATCCCTACACTCTGAAGAGTTTTGATCAGGAATGGATGCTGTATTTTGTCAAATGCTTTCTCTGCATCCAATGAGAGGATCATATGGTTCTTGGTTTTTCTCTTGCTGATATGATGAATCACATTGATTGTTTTACGGGTGTTGAACCAGCCTTGTGTCCCAGGGATAAATCCTACTTGGTCATGGTGAATAATTTTCTTAATGTACTGTTGGATCCTATTGGCCAGTATCTTGTTGAGAATTTTTGCATCCATGTTCATCAGGGATATTGGTCTGTAATTCTCCTTTTTGGCGGGGTCTTTGTCTGGCTTTGGAATTAAGGTGATGCTGGCTTCATAGAACGAATTTGGAAGTACTCCATCTCTTTCTATCTTTCCAAACAGCTTTAGGAGAATAGGTATGATTTCTTCTTTAAACGTTTGATAAAATTCTCCTGGGAAGCCATCTGGCCCTGGACTCTTGTGTCTTGGGAGGTTTTTGATGACTGCTTCAATTTCCTCCCTGGTTATTGGCCTGTTCAGGTTTTCTATTTCTTCCTGTTCCAGTTTTGGTAGTTTGTGGCTTTCCAGGAATGCGTCCATTTCTTCTAGATTGCCTAATTTATTGGCGTATAGCTGTTCATAATATGTTTTTAAAATCGTTTGTATTTCCTTGGTGTTGGTAGTGATCTCTCCTTTCTCATTCATGATTTTATTAATTTGAGTCTTCTCTCTCTTCTTTTTAATAAGGCTGGCTAATGGTTTATCTATCTTATTAATTCTTTCAAAGAACCAACTCCTGGTTCTGTTGATCTGTTCCACAGTTCTTCTGGTCTCGATTTCGTTGAGTTCTGCTCGAATCTTTATTAGCTCCCTTCTTCTCTTGGGTGTAGGATCTATTTGCTGTTTTTTCTCTAGCTCCTTTATGTGTAAGGTTAGCTTTTGTATTTGAGTTCTTTCCAGTTTTTGAATGGATGCTTGTATTGCGATGTATTTCCCCCTTAGGACTGCTTTTGCTGCATCCCAAAGATTTTGAACGGTTGTATCTTCATTCTCATTAGTTTCCATGAATCTTTTTAATTCTTCCTTAATTTCCTGGTTGACCCTTTTATCTTTTAGCAGGATGGTCCTTAACCTCCATGTGTTTGAGGTCCTTCCAAACTTCTTGTTGTGATTTAGTTCTAATTTCAAGGCATTATGGTCCGAGAATATGCAGGGGACAATCCCAATCTTTTGGTATCGGTTCAGACCCGATTTGTGACCCAATATGTGGTCTATTCTGGAGAAAGTTCCATGTGCGCTTGAGAAGAATGTGTATTCAGTTGAGTTTGGATGTAAAGTTCTGTAGATATCTGTGAAATCCATCTGGTCCAGTGTATCATTTAAAGCTCTCGTTTCTTTGGAGATGTTTTGCTTAGAAGACCTATCGAGTATAGAAAGAGCTAGATTGAAGTCACCAAGTATAAGTGTATTATTATCTAAGTATTTCTTCACTTTGGTTAATAATTGATTTATATATTTGGCAGCTCCCACATTTGGAGCATATATATTGAGGATTGTTAAGTCCTCTTGTTGAATAGATCCTTTAAGTATGATATAGTGTCCCTCTTCATCTCTCACTACAGTCTTTGGGGTAAATTTTAGTTTATCTGATATAAGGATGGCTACCCCTGCTTTCTTTTGAGGACCATTCGAATGGTAAATGGTTCTCCAACCTTTTATTTTCAGGCTGTAGGTGTCCTTCTGTCTAAAATGAGTCTCTTGTAGACAGCAAATAGATGGGTCCTGCTTTTTTATCCAGTCTGAAACCCTGCGCCTTTTGATGGGGTCATTAAGCCCGTTCACATTCAGAGTTACTATTGAGAGATATGAGTTTAGTGTCATCATGATATCTATTCAGTCTTTGTTTTTGTGGACTGTTCCACTGAACTTCTTCTTAAAGGGGAATTTTAAGAGGCCCCCTTAAAATTTCTTGCAGAGCTGGTTTGGAGGTCACATATTCTTTTAGTTGCTGCCTGTCTTGGAAGCTCATTATCTCTCCTTCCATTTTGAATGAGAGCCTTGCTGGATAAAGTATTCTTGGTTGCATGTTCTTCTCCTTTAGGACCCTGAATATATCCTGCCAGCCCTTTCTGGCCTGCCAGGTCTCTGTGGAGAGGTCTGCTGTTACCCTAATACTCCTCCCCATAAAAGTCAGGGATTTCTTGTCTCTTGCTGCTTTAAGGATCTTCTCCTTATCTTTGGAATTTGCAAGCTTCACAATTAAATGTCGAGGTGTTGAACGGTTTTTATTGATTTTAGGGGGGGATCTCTCTATTTCCTGGATCTGAATGCCTGTTTCCCTTCCCAGATTAGGAAAGTTTTCAGCTAGAATTTGTTCAAATACATATTCTGGCCCTCTGTCCCTTTCGGCGCCCTCGGGAACCCCAATTAAACGTAGGTTTTTCTTCCTCAGGCTGTCGTTTATTTCCCTTAATCTATCTTCATGGTCTTTTAATTGTTTGTCTCTTTTTTCCTCAGTTTCCCTCTTTGCTGTCAACTTGTCTTCTAGGTCACTCACTCGTTCTTCCACCTCGTTAACCCTCGTCGTTAGGACTTCTAGTTTGGATTGCATCTCATTCAATTGGTTTTTAATTTCTGCCTGATTAGCTCTAAATTCTGCAGTCATGAAGTCTCTTGAGTCCTTTATACTTTTTTCTAGAGCCACCAGTAGCTGTATAATAGTGCTTCTGAATTGGCTTTCTGACATTGAATTGTAATCCAGATTTTGTAACTCTGTGGGAGAGAGGACTGTTTCTGATTCTTTCTTTTGAGGTGAGGTTTTCCTTCTAGTCATTTTGCTCAGTGCAGAGTGGCCAAAAGCAAGTTGTATTGGGAAAAAGAGAAAAAGAGAGGAGAGAAAGAAGGAAAGAAAAGAGAAAGAGAAAAAAAAAGGGAAGAAAAAGAAAAAAAACGAAAAAGAAAAAAAAAAAAAGAAGAAGAAAAAGAGAAAGAAAAAGAAAGGAGAAAAAAAGGGGGTGGGGGAAGGAAACAAATCAAAAAGCAAAACAAAACAAAAACAAAAACAAAAACAAAAACAAAAACAAAAACAAACAAACAAAAAAAGAACCACCGGGGAGTATCTTCTGATTCTGTGTTCTTTAAGTCCCTTGGCTTCTCCTGGAAGTTGTCAGTCTAGCTGGTGTTCTGGGGGAGGGGCCTGTTGTGCTGATTTTCAGGTGTTAGCAGTTGGGGGAGCTGCTGTGCCCCTGCCTGGTGCAGGGCTCAGTGGGGGTTGTTTACCCCGTGAGGCCGCAGGAGGAACAGCCCCAGTGGCGGGGCAGCTCTGGAAACCTGGATTCAGCTCCGGCAGGAACTCCGTCTGCAGGGCCTGGAGGCTCTGGGGCGGGGCCGCCGATCTGCTCAGCTGGGGCAGGAGCGTCCTCGCTGTCCTGGGCCCTCCCGGCCTCTGCCTGTCCCGGGGGAGGCGGGATCCTGGGCTGTGTCCCGGCGCCCTGTGCTCCGGAGCCTGCGCTGGTGGATTCGCGCTCCCGGGCCGCGCAACCCCCTCCGCGGAGCTGCCGCCCGAGCCCCTCCGAGCTGCTCCTGGAACCGCGCAGCCCCCTCCGCACGGAGCCTCTTCGTCTGCCCGAGCCCCTCCGAGCTGCTCCCGGGGCCGCGCAGCCCCCTCCGCGGAGCCGCCCCCGAGCCCCTTCAGCTGCTCCGGGTCCCGCCGGGTCCCGCCGTGCGCGCTGCAGCCCTTAGGGAGCTCGGCGCACTCTCCTAGGCGCGCAGTTGCTGTTACTGTCCCCGGGAGCCCGAGGGCCTCCTCGCCCTCCTGGTCCTGCTCCAACTCCCCGCGAGCCCCTTTCCGCCCGGGAAGGTCGGTGCAGCTCCTGCTCCTCCGGGACGGGGCTCTCCTGTCCTGGGGACACTCGCCCCGGCCTCAGCCCGGCTCCTCGCGGGGCCCCTCCCCCTTGGAGGCCTTTTGTTTCTTTATTTCTTTTTCCCCGTCTTCCTACCTTGATAGATGCGCGAACTCTTCTCACTGTAGCATTCCAGCTGGTCTCTCTTTGAATCTCAGGCCGAATTCATAGATTTTCAGGATAATTTGAAGGTTTTCTAGGTAGTTTGGTGGAGACAGGTGATTTGGAGACCCTACTCCTCCGCCATCTTGCTCCTCCCCCCGGATATTTTTGATTATTGATTCAATCTCCTACTAGTAATTGATCTGTTCAGATTTTCCATTTCTTCATAATTGAGTCTTGGTAGGTTGTGTGTTTCTAGGAATTTATCCATTTCTTCTAGATGATCTAATTTGTTGATGTATAATTGTTCATAATAGTTTTTTAGAATCCTTAGTATTTCTGTTATCAGTTGTAACTGATAATACAGTTGTAACTGTAATTTGCAATTCTCTAATAGGAGATTTAGCATCTTTTCATATGCTTATTTGTCATCTGTATATCTCCTTTGATGAGATGTCTGTTCATATCTTTTGCCCATTTTTTATCTCTGTTGTTCACTTGCTTATTGTCAAGTTTTAAGAGTCCTTTAAAAAAAAAAAAAAGAGTTCTTTGTATATTTTGGATAACAGTCCTTTATCAGATGTAACTTTTACAAATATTTTCTCCTCTATATGGCTTGTCTTCTCATTCTCTTAATGGTGTCATCACTGGCAGAAGTTTTTAATTTTAATGAAGTCTAGTTTATCAATTATTTATTTCACGGGTTGTTCCTTTGGAGTTTTATCTAAAAAATCATCACCATACCCAAGATCATCTATATTTTTTTCCTTTGTTTCCTTCTAAGAGTTTAATAGTTTTGTATTTTGCATCTGTTAACCACTTTGAGTTAATTTTTGTGAAATATTTAAGGTCTGTGTCTAGATCATTTTTTTGTATGTGGATGTCCAGTTGTTCCGGCACCATTTGTTAAAGAGATTATCTTTTCTCCACCGTACTGCCTTTGCTCTTCTGTGAAAAATCCATTGACCATATTTAAGTGGATTAATTTCTGGGCTCTCTATTCTGTTCAATTGATCTATTTGTCAATACCTCACTAGATTCTGTAGCTTTATAATAAGTCTTGAATTTGGTTAGTCTCCCCCAACTTAGTTCTTCCCTTCAATATTTTTCTGGATATTCTAGATCTTTGCCTATCCATAAAGAAGTTATGATCAGTTTGTTGACATCCACAAAATAACTTGTGTTTTGGGAAGATTGTGTTTAATCTATAGATCAAGTTAGGAAGAATTTAAATATTGAGTCTTCCTGTTCATAAACATGGAATATCTCTCCATTTATTTTGTTCTTCTTTGATTTCTCTCATCAAAGATTATAGTTATCCTCATTTAGATTTATATGTAAGTATTTCACTTGGGGTTGCTAATGTAAATGGTAATGTGTTTTTTATTTCAAACATCACTTGTTGGTTACTGGTATGTAGGAAAGTGATTGGCTTTTGTATATTAATCTTATAATCTACAACCTTACTATATAATTGCTTACTAGTTCCAGGAGCTTTACGTCGATTCTTTAGATTTTCTACACAGATGATCATGTCATCTGTTTTTATATCTCCTCTCTAAATATGTTACTTTTATTTCCTTTTCTTGTCTTATTGCATTAGTTAAGACTTCCACTGTGATGTTGAAAAGGAGTGGTAAGAAGGGACATCCTTGCTTTGTTCCTAATCTTAGCAGGAAAGCTTCTCGTTTCTCACATTAAGTATGATGTTAGCTGTAGGTTTTTGTAGAAGCTCTTTATTAAATCAAGGAAGTTTCCCTCTAGTCCTAGTTTGCTGAGAGCTTTTATTATGAATGTTAGATTTTGCCATATGCTTTTTCTGCAACTGTTGATATGATCATGTAATTTTTCTGATTTGATATGTTGATATTAGGGATTATATTAATTGATTTTTTGAGTGTTGAACCAGCCTTGCATACCTGGGACAAATCCCACCTAGTTGTAGTGTATACAAATCCCTCAACATATTAAAAACATTTTTATTACGAAAACTTTTTTAAATACACAAAAATAAGGAGTATAGTAAACCTGCGTACCTAACTCCCAGGGTCATCAGATACCAACCTCTGGCCAGTCTAGATTCATCTACATACCTACCTGTTCACCCTCTCTCCAACCCTTGTTGTTTTTTAAAATCAATTTCCATTCATTTAATCCCTAAGTATTTCAACATGTATCTAAAAAATAAGAATTCTTTCTCTATTTTAAACAAATACCCTTAACCAACCTTACAATTTTAGCAATTTATTAGTATCATTAAAAATGCAATCAGCAAACAAATATCTTTAAGTAAACTTTTTTACTGATGTATAAAATACATACAGAAAATGCACTAATTATAAGTGTACCACTTGATGAATTTTTCCAAAGCCCCTGCCTGTGTAACCAGTTCTGAGATCAAAATGCAGAACATGACAACACTCCAAAAGCCTCTGTGACCACAGAGTAATGGCCCTGTTCTTCAAACACTTAGGTTTTTCAGGGACACAGTCAAGCAAGAATAGAGCCAGTCCTATGGCTCTATGACCAGAGCACTCAGAACAATGATTTCAGATGGAAGCAACATAACCAATACCTCAATTACTTCTCCCATTGGTTAAGTACTCCTTGTGCTATTTAGTCCTCACCTTGACCTTGTGAGGTAGGGACAAGAGACAGTTCATTAATTCTGCCATTTTATCGAGAAGCTGACGTTTGGGGAAGTGGCATGATATGCCCAGAGTCACACGGGTAGTTAATACTCAGTAGAGAAAAACAAAGGAACTCATATGTGCCAGGTGCTTTGTACAGTTTCATCATGTAAATCTCACAGCAGCCCAGAGAGATTTGGTAAAATGCCCGGTAATTTCACAGCTAGTTAATGGAAGAAGCTGGGATCTGAATACAGGTCTCCCAGAGCCTAAAAGCCAGTGCCACCCCCGCTCCCTGGGGCCATGCCTTCTCTAGAGCCTGAGGCTGAGCCTCACCCACAGTCACTGAGCACACCCCAGTGACTGTGTCCCTTCAGTTCACTTCTACGCAGTCACTGAGCAGTGACAACTCTGCTCAGACCTGCACAAGCGGATTCCCAGTGTCCAGCACCAGGCCTTTACCCCGCGCTGAGATCTGTGGACCTGAAGAAATTCCCACTGAAGCCCCAGAGGCAGGCAGAAAGTCATGGAGAAGAGAGTGTCCAGTATACCATCCATCTGATGCCCTCCCTTCCCTCTTTATTTCTCCTCCTCCTCTCCCCTCTCTATTCCCCTCTCCCTCCCTCCACCATTCTGTCCTTCCCTCTCCTCCTCCCTCCCCTCCATCCCACAGCCACCCCAACCCACCACACCTATTGACAAATTTCCTGATCCTCAGTGTCTTCAACAAGCGAGTGGGAGAAGGGGAATGTAATTAGAAGTCGAGCCTTAGAAAAGAAAGACTAGGAGAAAGGTGGAAATTAAAGTGGCTCCCACACCAGGGAGTTGGTGCTGCCTCCCAGCTCAGTGTCAGCAGGGAGGCCACTCTGGACAATGTCATTCTCCCTATTGCTTATCACCAGCAACCTGTGACTGGCCCTACTAAAAATTAGCAGGGAGAAAACAGGAAGAAAATCAGGTGTGGGAGTGGGCCCGAGGTGTGTGAGTAATAGCACTTAATTTTAGCCACCTCCAATTTTGCATCTTGTCATCACATGCGATTTCTTCTTCCCTCCCCTCCTCCTCCCCAGCTGAACAATGACTTCCCCATTAGCAGCTCATTCTGGCCTTATCATATAATAGATCTGTGGTCTGCACACTCCTCTCACAGGAAACCCCGAATCAGGCAATGCTGTGAAATGGAGGAAAGGGAGATGCAGTGTGCTTCCCGCCTTTAGCTCTGTGACCCTCAGGAAGCTACTTAGAATCTGTGGGAATCAGTTTCCTCATCTCTAAAGTGGGGATAGATAGCAGCTACCTCATAAGCTTGATGGAGATTAAAGAAATTGATATGTTTAGAACACCCATAGTGCCAGGCACACACGAAGTGCTCAATAAACACTTGCTAATATGATGAGCAGCATCTGCCTCCTGGGATTGCAGAGCTGCTCTAAGGTTTCACTCGGGTCACAACTGCAACTCACCCTTCATGCTTCTGGGTCTTACAGGTGCTGCTTGCCCAACGCACTCTTCTCTTTCTCCTTTTGGAGATTCTTCTGCACCTTCAAAACCAGTTCAAATGTCACCTCCTCTGTGAAGACTTTCCGCCTCCTCGGATGATCCCTCCTTTGCTCTGTAGCCCTGGCATGTGGTGCAGAACCTTTGCACGAGGAAACTGAAGGGCTCTGTGAGCCCAGGACGTTTTTAGTATCTGCTCAGCCACTTCCAGGGGCAGGTCATCACTACATTCCCTGTGTGGAGCTTAAATATGAAGCCCCGGAGGACAGGCACTGGTTCGTGATTCATCAGCTAACATTCCAGCACAGATAGTTACTGAGGACTTATATGGGCTAAGGACTAAGGACTGAGCCTTTTTACATTTTAATCTATAGTGGAAGTATTTCTAGGCCAGGAAATAGTCTGTACCACAATATTCCAAACCTAGAAAAGACAGATGTCCGGTAGAAAACAGGACCCACATGCCAGGGCTACACAGAGCAAAGAGGGACAAAGGATCTTTGTTCTACTCAGCCCAGCTTCTAAGTCTGTGGACACAAAGAGAGAGAAGGAAAATACAGAAATACAGTACACCTAAGCCAGATTAAACCCAGCTGCCACCAGTGGGGATAAAAACCAGCATTTATAGAGCGCCCACTGGTTGTTGGAACTTTGCATTCCTTATTTCATGCCATCCCTTTAAGGCAGGGACCATTACTTGCTCCCCAATAAAAAATCTGATGCTCAGAGCAGTGAAATGACTTTGCCAGCCTCGCAGGCAAAAGTGCCAGATCTGAGACAGAAGCCCAGTTGTGTCTCAGGGAAGGACGTGGGCCTTTCTCTCTGCAGGGCTGCTCCAAACACGTGACTGGGGGCCATCCCCTAATCTCCCATCCCTTGGGTTGACTCAGCTGCTCACTGACTTTCCTGCCTTACTCTCAGGACACATTCCTGTCCCAAGCGTAGTCATGAGCTCACCATTACTCAGAGCTCAGCTGTCCACATACCTTCTGACTTTGCAACAGAAAAAAACAAAATGCATTCCATATATTCAAAGCCCTGTGTCGCTCACACCACCTCTAACACACAGGTGCTGGAGCAAATTCCCACAGACGTGGTCACGAGGGACCAGTGAGACGCTGCGTTCAGCCATAAGGTTGACAACATATAATGGAAGATGGATGCTAAATTTCATCGCTATGAAATTCAAGTTAAAAAGGTGACATCAATATATATTAGCCTTTTATCTCCGGCTCTGCTGCTAAAGAATCACCACCTCCTTCGGCCTCTTTCCATTTTTTGGAATTGCATCCAACCTGAAAAACCTCTCTGGAACCTCCACGCCGGCTCAGATCTCTAAGGCCTTCCGCCTGTTCTAAAAATAACGGCACGTAGAGCCCACCTCCGCCCAGCTCACAGCATCTGCCTGCCACCCACCTGAGCGGGAAGGATTTCATGCAGCTGCAAAGATGTTTGCTGTTTAGATGGCAACTCGGGTAGGATCCATTAGTACCTAAACATCTTTCAGTGGGAAGCCTCCTGCTCCAAAGATCGGCGGGACTGCATGGTGCCAGAACCTGCTTTTTTATTTTTTATTTACATACAGCAAATGTGCGGTGTACACGGCCTTGCAAACAAGCGCGAACCCCGGGACCCGCTAGTGCATGTGATGGCCCTGGCCTCGCGGTCCTGCCAGCTAGAAGGCCATCCCAGGGACCGGGGATGAGGAATCCCCAGGTCCCCAGCCTCTTCTCCCGGTCCCTGGGGAGGCTCAGGATTTCTGTTCAGGGGCATCCAGAGCTTTCCAGCTGCCAGCCCCAGCCGGGCCAACCAGGGGCTGCTCTTGAGTCCCCCGCCCCCACTCCTGCTGCCCTCACTCATGTGGGCCCTGGGCCAGACCGAGGAAGAGACCTGGGGACTGCAGTTCCCGTCCCAACTCTGCCAGTTGATGGCTGTGTGACCTTGGGGAGGCGACTTATCCTCCATGAACCTCTGCTTCTTTTGGGTATCCACTGGCCTCCAAATGCCCTAACTTTCATTTGTGGGTTTCTACGAAGCACCAATGCCATTGTCCTTAGGAGCTCAGGATGAGTGCTTGCTGGAGGGCTGGGTTGAAAGACTGTCTTAAGTCCCTGCTCAGAAGTGCTTCCCTCCTCTGCAGACAGATGGCTGAGTTCAGTTACTGCCCCTCCAGGACACCCTTCCCAGAGCCCTTGTCTTGTTCAAGTCCTTAATATTGGGGTCCTGAGGCTGAAGTTTTCTTTACTGGAGTCTCCCCCAGAATGTCAGGGCACCTCTGTGAAGACTGGAATCTTAGTGAGCCATCCTGACGCCGACGTCAGCGCCAACACCTACCCCGAGAGCTGCAGCCAACAGATGCGCCCAGGCCCTGGTCTGAGTGTGTTACGTGTAGCATCTCATTTAATCTTTAGTGTATCCGTGTGAATAGGCATCTGCGTTTTGCACATGAGAAAACTGAGGCCTAGAGGAAGGACCAGCTACCTCCCTCTGAGGGAATGAAGGCAGGCATCCTGGAGGAGGTGGTCTGGAAGCTCACACTTGCCAGATAGAGAAGTGATGAGCCTTCCATTTGCCTCTCTCTCCTGACCCCCCACTATCTCTGTAACCTAGTTTATGAGGTTGTTTTTAAAATTCAGATCCCAGGATGTGAACCAAACTCTGGCAGAAGCAAAGGCTCTTATCTATGTGCCCATTTATTTATCTTGTGAGTGCAAACTGAATATACAGTCTCTTGCAGTGAAATTTTTTTTTTAAGATTTTATTTATTTATTCATAGATACAGAGAGAGAGAGAGGCAGAGACACAGACAGAGGGAGAAGCAGGCATCATACAGAGAGCCTGACGTGGGACTCGATCCAGGGTCTCCAGGATCACGCCCTGGGCTGCAGGCGGCGCTAAACCGCTGCGCCACCAGGGCTGCCCTCTTGCAGTGAAATTTAAGCATAAATCACAGAAGTTTCCTTGACAAGGAACAGACTATATTCCTACTTCCACTGAAGCAAAATCTGCCCTCTCCTGAGGGGGTGCCCTGGACCATCAGGCCCCATTCTGCTGAGCTGGGGGCCGCATTGTGGACAGGGAGAAGCAGCCTGCCCCACCTGGCAGCCGCGTTGAGAGGGGAGAGAGGGGTGGCACAGGTGTGGACAAGAGGGGACAGAGAGCCCCCCTTCCTGCTGTCCGGGGAAGGACCTGGGCCCTCTGGCATGAGAGGCCTGGGCTGCACACAGGATGGAGTCCCCGGCCCCCAGTCAGAGCAATGCCATCAGCTCCAGCTAGGGGCCCCGAGCTTGTTGCGGGGGAGGGGGGTGCAGGGACTGAGCCACAGCGGCATGATCACGGCAGGCTGTCTTATACCCCCTCCTGCTAACAGCTGAGTTTGGGGCTCCCAATGGGGCAGTCCTGGGCCTGCATGTTGGGGACACTGTGACCCAGTTGCAGGGCTAGAGAAGGCTACGAGAAAGAACGGATGCAGATGGCAGATAATAAGGCAAGGATGGGAAGGATGTTCTATCAGGAAGGTTCCCACCTGCCTTCTCATCTGCCCCAAACTGCTAGCTGCCAAGTTAGATAAAACATGACGTCTCAGCGGTTTACGCAATAGAAGATCTGCTCCTGCTCACACTCCTGGCTGGACCACCTTTCCGGCGCTCATCAGGGCCTCGGCTCCTCCTGGAGGCTCAGCCCACGGTCGGCAGTAGGCCTCGGCATCCTGTCCTTTCAGTCAGGAAAGGGAGACGGAAGGAAGGACGTGGAGAGTTCCGTGGGAGCTTTCCTAGCGGGGCCTGCAGGGGCCTGCATCACTTCCACTCACCACCTGGGCCAGAGCTCACCGTGGCCTCACCCAACTGCAGGGGGGCTGCAAGGCCAGTCTGTGTGCCCAGGAGGGGCGGGATCAAGCCAGTGGTTGTCACCTCAGATCAGCTCACAGAATCGCAGACCTTAGAATCATAGCCCCATAGAATGTTAGGACCATGAATTCAGAGAGTCTTAAAAATGTGAAGTCATAGAACTTTCAGGCTCCACGACCATGGAATCTTGGAGAGCAGCTGGTGTGGAAAAGTCCATCTCCTCCATCCCCTCCTCTGTTACGTGGGGTGGGGCACATTTCCACGACTCCCTACCTCCTCCGCACCCACCACACTAACCATAGCAATCGCAGTGCTAGCAGTGGTTGCAGAAAGGGACGTGGTGCCTACTATGTGCCTGGCACTTTTCTAAGCACTTTGAATATTTCAATTCATTCACCCTTGAGGTAAAACTGTTATTCCCAATTAACAGATGAGAAAACCAAGGCAGACAGGTTAAGGAATAAACCTGCGGCCAGGCAGCTAGTAAGCATTCAATAAATATTTGTTGGCGTGGACGGGTTGAACCGGTGCAGATCACTGACCACGTCAGACTTCTCGTTGCATCTCTCGATTACAAAGGAGAAAGATGGTACGTTTGGGGGACATCACTGAAATAGAAAAGAGACTCACAGAAGATAGAGAACAACTCACTTTGTTGTTTGCTCCCCAAACTCCTGAAATGAACTCCCCATCACAATGGGGAGATTGGAGGCCTCATTAATTTCCGGGAAGGGGTTGGAAGCCAGTTTGAAGCAGGAGCTGTGGTAGGGCCTCTCTCCCGCTCACTGAGGAGGCCTTTCTGTTCCATCTAATTAACAATAAACCAGACGCCCCGACACAATCCGCTTCTACATCTGTAACACGCTGACAATCTAAAAATGCCAGCCTCCTCCTTGCGTGTCAGCTAAATGTCACTGGCGACATTTGATGCAATTCAGAGATGAAAGTAAATCCAATATTATCACTGACTAAATAACCACAGGTCCAATCGGGGGGCCCCAGGCCCCAGAGCAGGATGGGGAGAGGAAGCGGCAACCCGCAAAGCAGAGGAGACAGCTCCTTCCAAGATGAGCCACCCCCAGCTGCCCAGGGCCTGGAAGCTCCAGCTCGCTGGCCCTCTCTACTTGGGAGGAGCGGGACCTACAGCCCCCAACGCCAGCTGGTTAGGCCACGGGGACGTCGCTGAGCCACAGCTTCCCACCTGCTCGGGGAGCAGCGCAAAGCACCGCCCGTGGGAAAGGACGGGTGCCGGCCTGATGCTCAGCAGCTCACTCATCAGACCCCGCTTACTGAGCAGCTCCGTGTGGCAGGCAAAGCTCTAGACCCTGGGGACACAGCAACCTTTTAACCAGCCACCCTCTCACTGGACCGTAAGCCACGTGAAGGCCAGCGCCAGCCCTCTCGGCTCATCTTTGAATCTTTTTTTTTTTTTTTTTTAAGATTTTACTTATTCATGAGAGACACAGGCAGAGAGAAGCAGGCTCCATGCAGGGAGCCCGACGTGAGACTCGATCCCAGGACCCCGGGATCACACCCTGAGCTGAAGGCAGATGCTCAACCACTGAGCCACGCAGACGCCCTCTGGCTCACCTTTGACTCCCACCTAGGTGCTCAATCAATATGTGTGAAATGAATGCATGCATAAATGAAATGTCTCCTTGTTTGGCTCCCCGCTAGCTTGGGAGCTTCTTGGGGGGTGATGCCGTCTGCAGGGGCAGGTATGGATTACCCCCTGGGGCCCACTTCCCGGCAGAGCCATGCCAACCTTGATGCAAAGTGTACCAGTTCTCACCACGTGAAACCCTTCTTGGTGGCACCCAACACCAAAAACACCTTGACCAGGGCATCAAACTGAACGTCACCAATGACTGGTAGACCGACATCCAGTGCCCCCTGAGGTGTCCTTGAGAAGGACACAACATCGCTTACGCGGTGTTCCAGCCACTGGTGCAGCATCTGAATCTAATTTCAAAGGAACATCAGACAAACCCAAAATGAGAAACATTCTATTAAAAAAGGAGCACGGGGCAGGGGCAGACTGTCTTCAAAAATGTCATTGACACAAAAGACAAAGGAACGCTGAGACAGCAGTCCAAGTTACAGAAGACCAAAGGGATGTGACAATTAAATACAACGTGTGGCCATCTGCAGGAGAAGATGCTGTGAGGAACATTACTGGGTCAACTGACAAAATTGAAATACGGTCAGAATTGATGAAATTATTAGTGTTAGTTTCCCACCGCTGCTATAACAAATAATCACGGATCTCATGCCTCAAAGCAACACAAGTCTATTTAGGCTGTGCACCCCCCGGGGGGGCTGCGGGTTCTGCCCACGCAGTCAACAACCCATATGAGCATTTTATCAACAGTGAAGTTACTGGGATTGCTAACTGTCCGGCGCCTATGCAAGAAAACATCCTTACCCTTCAAGACTCCACGCGGAAGTATTCGTCTGCTTACTCATGACAGAGGAAGCCCCTTCACTTCTGCGACCTGAGGGTGGGGAGGGGCCCAGCGGTCACAGGCCGGCTCCCCTGGTGGCCAGGAGGCCCCCTGGAGGGCAGCAGCTCCAGACCGGCCGCCCTCTGTGCCCGACACCGGGAGCCACCGCGGGCCCTTCTCGCCCACCTGGGGGGGGGGGTCACCCACCCGGGGCCAGCGCCCGGAGGAACCGGGGAGTGGGCGCTGCGGCCTTGGCCCCGCGCTGCCCCCCCCAGGCCCGGCCCGCCGCTCGGCCGCGCTCACGCGGTCCCCCGGTGCCAGGACGGGGCACAGGCCGGGCCCAGCGGCGGAGGCAGGTGCGCGGGCAGCTCGGGGCGCAGCGGGCCGGGGCCGAGCGGCCGCAGCGGCAGGACGGGCCGCACAGGCTGCCCCGAAGCACTCGGCGGGGACAGGGGGCCGCGTGTACGCAACACCTCAGGGGTCGGAGCAGTCCCGGGGGATACGCCAATGTGGCCGGGACCGCAGGTGCTGCTCCAACGCAGGACGTGGTCCTTCTACAGAATTTGAGACTCTTCTGCAGACTTGAAGTAATTTCCAAATTAAGTATGTGTTGTGTGCCTCTGTGCGTGTGTGCATGTGTGTGTCCGCGTGTGCACGTATCTGCCTCTGTGGGTGTGTACGTGTGTGCCCACGTGTGTACGTGTGTGCCCGTGTGTGTACATGTGTGTGTGCCCGCATGTGTACGTATGTGCATGTGTGTACATGTGTGCCTTTGTGTGTGTGTCCCTCTGTGCGTGTGTACATGTGCGAGCCCTCGTGCGTACGTGTGTCCTCACGTCTGTACATATGTGCCTCTGTGTGTGTACGTGTGCCTTTGTGCATGTGTGTGTCCCTGTGTGTGTCCATGTGTGCGAGCCCGTGTGTACATGTGTGTGTGCCCGCATGTGTACGTATGTGCATGTGTGTACATGTGTGCCTTTGTGTGTGTGTCCCTCTGTGCGTGTGTACATGTGCGAGCCCTCGTGCGTACGTGTGTCCTCACGTCTGTACATATGTGCCTCTGTGTGTGTACGTGTGCCTTTGTGCATGTGTGTGTCCCTGTGTGTGTCCATGTGTGCGAGCCCGTGTGTACGTGTGTGTGTGCCCGCATGTGTACGTATGTGCATGTGTGTACATGTGTGCCTTTGTGTGTGTGTCCCTCTGTGCGTGTGTACATGTGCGAGCCCTCGTGCGTACGTGTGTCCTCACGTCTGTACATATGTGCCTCTGTGTGTGTACGTGTGCCTTTGTGCATGTGTGTGTCCCTGTGTGTGTCCATGTGTGCGAGCCCGTGTGTACATGTGTGTGTGCCCGCATGTGTACGTATGTGCATGTGTGTACATGTGTGCCTTTGTGTGTGTGTCCCTCTGTGCGTGTGTACATGTGCGAGCCCTCGTGCGTACGTGTGTCCTCACGTCTGTACATATGTGCCTCTGTGTGTGTACGTGTGCCTTTGTGCATGTGTGTGTCCCTGTGTGTGTCCATGTGTGCGAGCCCGTGTGTACGTGTGTGTGTGCCCGCATGTGTACGTATGTGCATGTGTGTACATGTGTGCCTTTGTGTGTGTGTCCCTCTGTGCGTGTGTACATGTGCGAGCCCTCGTGCGTACGTGTGTCCTCACGTCTGTACATATGTGCCTCTGTGTGTGTACGTGTGCCTTTGTGCATGTGTGTGTCCCTGTGTGTGTCCATGTGTGCGAGCCCGTGTGTACGTGTGTGTGCCCGCATGTGTACGTATGTGGTTGTATGTGTGTACGTGTGTGCCTCTGTGCGTATGTATGTGTGTCCCTCTGTGCGTGTGTCCATGTGTGTGAGCCCACGTGTGTCCGTGTGTGTCCGTGCGTGTGCCCCCGCATGTCCGTGTGCCCGCCCGTGCGTGTGCTCGCCTGTGTCCGTGTGCCCGCCCGCGTGTCCGTGCGTGTGCCCGCGCCCGCACCCCGTGCTCAGCGCCGCAGCCGCGGGGCCGCGCTGAGAGGCTTCCTGCGTGGGCTCCCCGCGGCCGGGACCCGGGAGGGAGGAAGCCCCGCGCCCCCCGCGCCCCCGGCGGCCCCCCTCCCCGCTCCGCCCGCCCCTTTCTCCGCATCGGATTCCTTGCCAGCTTGCGCCCGTTATTAAGCACCTGCTGTATGCGGGCCCAGCGTGCCTGGCGGCTCGGCGCTTGGGCGTCTGCCTCCACCAGGTCGTGAGCCCAGGGCCCTGGGAGGGAGCCCCGCACCCCTCCGGCGCCGGGGGCAGCCGCTGCTCCCTCTCCCCTGCCACTCCCCGCGCTCATACGCGCGCTCTTTCTGTCAAGTAAATACATAAAATCTTTCGAAAATAAAAAGTTGTGAATCAAGAGCTCAGAGAGGTTGTGACTCGGAGAGCCCGCTGGAGCTGGGCTTTACCTCCTGCCTGAAGCGGGCCCTTCCCGCCCGCGGCCCCGCCTCGCCCCCTAGGACTGGCTCGGGGGTCAGTGGGTGGCTAAGCACCCCGTGGTGCGGGGCTCTCTGCCAGGCGCGGGGAACGCAGCCAACCCCACCCCTCCTCCCAGAGCGTGTGACTTGGCCAGAGACAGAGCCAGGGCCGCGGGGCAGCAAGGGCCCGGGGGTCAGAGCCCGGGGTCTGAGCCTGGAACCCTGGCGGGGGTGCAAGCAGGGCAGGAATCCTCCCTCAGAGGGGGGGTCCCGGGTGACGGGTCTGTGGACGCTCTGCTTTTTAGCCGAGTCTCTGCTGCCCTCTAGTGGGAGCTGCGGAGATAACAGGAGGGAACAGAAGCGGGGCTCTGGGCGGAGGGGTGGGGTCCGCGTCAACTCTGAGCCTCTTCTCAGCCGTGGGGCCGGCCAGATGGCCCCCAGACTCCCAGATGGAGAGGTCTGGGTTTGAAGCTGCAGCAGGACAGGGGTCAGGCCGCTTCACCAAGAGAGACGCTCAACTTTTCTCGGGCCATACATTGAGCCCCCAAATTAACCCCAGATGGAGTCCCGCAAAGACTAAGTACTATGACAAAGGTCACAGACGAGTCCTGACCTTGAGAGACTAAACCCACACGAGGACCCCACCACTCTCCTCATCTGCTCCCCAGTTTTAAACACTGCCTTATCAGAAATTAAATTATATCCATTTACAATTAAATAAGCTGTATAGGTGATGTATAAGGTGATGCATACTGAAAATCTATTACTTCATAATTATGTTATGACATCCGGCTACTCTCCATGCTCTCGAGGTGACTTAAATCTACAGAATCTGTACAGCACAAATACTACATAATGGCATGCGACTGCACGTCACTCCCCAACTCCCCTACGTATTCGGGGATCTCACATTAGTAGCCTGAAATTAGCCATTAATTTAGTGAGAGGATTTATACCACAGAAATCGGCAACACTACAAATTCAGGCTTGAGTTACTGTTTTGTTAATTGTCTAGACCAGGAATCCACAAACCACAGCCAACATGCTGCTTTTGTATGGTGACCTGAGAATGATTTTACATTTCAAAACTGTTTTTAAAAGACTTAACACTGAAGAACATGCAACAGAGACCATATGAGGCTCACAAAGCCTAAAATACTTACTATCTGGCCCTTTACAAAATGAGTTTGCTAATCTCCGGCCTAGACTAAGAAAGTGAGGGGGAAATGTTAATAATGCAGCTTATAAACATGTCAGATCTGTAGCTGTTATGTCATAAATCACACAGAATATTGAGGAAATATTTTTCCAGCATCTGAAAATTATTATCCTATGCACAAAAAAGTCATTCACGGGCAGCCCCCGTGGCCCAGCGGTTTGGCGCCACCTTCGGCCCGGGATGTGATCCTGGAGACCCGGGATCGAGTTCCACATTGGTCTCTCTGCCTGGAGCCTGCTTCTCCCTCTGCCTGTATCTATGCCTGCCTCTCTCTCTCTCTCTCTCTGTCATGAATAAATAAATAAATAAATAAATAAATAAATCTTTTTTTAAAAAAAGTCATTCACATCATTGACAAGGAAGTGACATTTCATGCAAACTGGGGCAGCCACTCTGGAAAACAGTACGGAGGTGCCCCAAAGAGTTGAAAATAGAACTACCCTATGACCCAGCAATTGCACTATTAGGTACTTACCCAAAAGATACTGATTTGAAGGGGTACATGCATGCCAGTGTTTATAGCAGCATTATCAACAATAGCCAAATTATGGAAAGAGCCCAAATGTCCATCTACGGATAAATGGATGAAGAAAATGTAGTATATGTGTGTGTGTGTGTGTGTATATACATTTTCTTCATCCATTTATACACACACACACACACATATAATGGAATATTATTTGACCATAAAAAAGAATGAACTCTTGCAATTTGCAACAATGTGGATGGAGGTAGAAAGTATTACATTCAGCAAAGTAAGTCAGAGAAAGACAAATACCATATGATTTATTCATATGCGGAATTAAAGAAACAAAACAGATGAACATAGTGGGGGAGGGAGAGAGGCAAACCAAAAAAGAGATTCTTAACTATAGAGAATAAACGGGTTGTTGGAGGGGAGGTGGGCAGGGGGGATGGACTAAATGGGCGATTAAGGAAGACACTTGTTATGATGAGCACTGGGTGTCACATGTAAGTGATGAATCACTGAATTCTACTCCTGAAACCAATATTCCACTATATATTAACTAACTGGAATTTAAATAAAAACTTGAAATAAAAAAAAATGTAAGATTCCAAAATATGCAGTACTGAAGCTGATAGAGGTTTAAATTTAATGACTCTAACTTATATGAGGTTTGAGAAACAGCTTTACAGAAGAACATGTATCAGAGTTAATGGCAATTAATCTATATGGGGACAAAAAGCAGATTGGAACGCAACTCCTTGACAAATTGTGGCTAAATCAACAACTATCAGTTAATTACAGATATAAGAGCTTGGCAAAAATCAGTGCAGTATTCTGTGAGAATCAATTGACTAGATAGAATTTATAATAAAAAATATTGCATTTGTTATTACTGCAAATTGTGTTACTCATATCAGTAAAATGTGTAAATTTGTAATAAAAAATATTGCATTTGTTATTACTGCAAATTGTGTTACTCATATCAGTAAAATGTGTAAGGAACTTATGGATGCACACATGTGCACACATTTTTGGAGAGCTGGTTGTTAAAAATTTGCCAGCATACCACTGCCCGCAACCTTCAAATATTCAAAGTAACAGCTCTATCCCTCATTCTAAAAGTCTGGGGTTTGGGCGCCCGGTTGGCTCAGCGGTTGAGCATCTGCCTTCGGCTCAGGGCATGATCCCAGGGTCCTGGGATCGAGTCCCACATTGGGTTCCCCACAGGGAGCCTGCTTCTCCCTCTGCCCATGTCTCCACCTCTCTGTGTGTCTCTCATGAATAAATAAATAAAATATTTTTAAAATAAGGTACAGAAAAAGACTGGGGTTGCCAACCTCTACCAACACCCTCCCCTTCACCACCACTATGGGCCTTTTTCTGGGACCCTCACCTTTTAGAATTTGGAGGCTTGGTTTGTCTTATTTTTGCTCCTACACTTTCCATCTCTGTCTCTGCCCCACCTTTCAAAATATCTCTTCAGCTTTGCCTCATAACCTCTCAATCGATTTTTTTTTCATTTATGGACTCAGATATTTAACACCCAGCAGTTTTTTTCTTTCCTGATAATTCTTCTTATGGCATCTTGTTCTTTAGTGGGTTCAATAGCTTCTCTTGATTCTCTGAAAATGTTCGTGATAGCATGCTGGATTTTTAAAAATTTTTTACCTCCCTATCTGGTCTCCGTTTCTGCCACATGGCTTTTATCTGTTCATTTGTTTTATTTTATTTTGTTTTGTCTCTGTCTTTTCTACTAGATGCCCTCCTTGGCCGTCTGATGGTCCTTTCCTGTGTCCATGTGAGGCATTACTAAAAAGAAGACAAGCCTCCTTAATGAAATGGCTGATTCCCAAACTAGGGCAGAGGAAGTAATAGATGAGTCCAGAATATCTCTTTGTGACAGAAAGTGCTCAAAGAATGACATAATGATGGACACAAGAGCCAGCAGGAAGGGGCTCCCAGTGGATAAATCTAGACCTGAGCATAATATGCACACACAGCATAACATATTGAGCATAATATTTCAGAATATACATACATATAGTAACTGATTGAAATAAAATCCAGGAGACCACATTCATAAAGTTTATAAATAAACATAGGGCAAGAAGGAAAAGCTCTCCTTATACTAGAAAATAAACTAATAAACATAAAAAGGAACGATGGCGTCAGAAAATAACCGTCAAGGGCACGTGAGTGGCTCAGTCAGTTAAGTGTCCCTCTCTTGGTTTCAGCTTAGGTCTCGATCTCAGGGTCGTGAGATCCAGCTGGGTGTGGGGCTCCTTGCTGGGCGTGGAAGCTACTTAAGATTCTCTCTCTCTCTCCCTGTTCCTTCTCTTCCCCCTTCGAGAGCATGTGCTCTCTCTAAAGAAAAAAAGAATTAACCCCAGTTAACATTACGATAATTGATTCAGTCAAGAATAATCAATGATTTGAGAACTGGTGGATGATAGATACGAATTAATTACAAAGGAAAACACAGTAACTTGACACTTGAAGATGCTCAGCGACTCCTCGCTAAGCAGGTGATCAATGTTAACCTCACTGGCAATGGGATAAACAGAGGTCAGCGCCTCCGGACACGGGCACTAACAACATCATTGCGTGATCGTCCTGCTAACAGTGCCTAACGCAGGAGGGAACATCAGACATGCTGAGGGACATTTTGCAAAATACCTGTCCTCTACTCTTGAAAAAACGTCCACATCATGAAGGCAAAGAAAGACTGAGGAACTGCTTCAGATTAAAGAAGCCTAAAGAGACATGACAACTAAATGTGACACATGATCTGAGATTTTCTGCTCTAAAGGACATTATTGGCACAGTTGGCTAAATCTGAATAAGGTCTGTAGATATAATAGCCCTGAATCAATGTTGTTAAGTTCAATGTTAAAAAGAATGTCCTCAGTATTGAGAAACACACACTGAATTATTCAGGGGCAAAGGGGCATCATGTTCAGGAAAATAATAATAATAATAATAATAATGATGATGATGATGATGAAGAAGAAGAAGAAGAAGAAGAAGAAGAAGAAGAAGACGACAAATACGAAGACGAAGAAGAAGTCATCAATTTTAGGGGAATTTGGTGAAAAGTAGAACAAGAATTCTTGCAATTTTTTTCTAAGTCTGAATTAGGCCAAAAAACAAAAAAGAAAAAAAAAACAGCAACCAACAATTAAAAGAAAAAATTAAAAAGCTGATCGGGCGCTGAGGGCAGTAGGTGGGTTGTTGACCGTCGGCCTGGGGGAGGCCCTGCTGGGCCCTCCCGTTAGGCGGCGCCCCTCTTCCGAGCTCCGCCTGGGGTGTCTGCCGGGTTGCCAGGTGCCAGGAGCTGAGCGGGTGGGGAAAGGAGTGTCGTGCTGGGGACGCTGGACCCGGCCTTCCCGCCGTGGGCGCCGCGCCCCGGGCAGAGAGCCCCTCCAAAGAATAACCCTCTAGTCCTCTGCCTGGTGGGGAGGAAGCCGGGGAGTCTAGCCGCTCAGGGTTTTCAGCCCCACCTGCTCCTGGAAGGGCCTGGCCTTTCGGGGCTCCCGCGGCAAATCCGGCTGCGGGTGTAGACCCGCTGGGGTCAAGACGCCGCTTCCCGGTCTGTGCCCCGACGTCGGTGCTCTACTCCCAGCCTCCAAACGCTGCCGCCATCTCCTCTCCTGTTCTCTGTCCCTGTGGCTTTAAATATTTTGATAACACCTCCCGCTGTCACTTTAGTGGCGTTTTGGGGAAGAAACCTGTCTCTCACGGGAAGTCCTTTGTTGCCGGCTCTCGCCTCTCCGCAGCCACCACGGATTCCCGGCGCAATTGCACGATACGCTCAAGCACGCGAACGAGTTAAACGTCGCGCAGCCACGTCCACGGCGGGGGGGGGGGATGCTCGTGGATTCCCGAGGAGGGCCGGGGCGGGGAGGGGGGCACCGACACCGACACCGACACCGACACCGACACCGACACCGACGCGGGGGCGCAGACGCCGCTCGGCGGGCGCGTCCTTAAGCTTCGGGCCCCGCGGCGCGCGGATCAGAGCGGGAGGGCGCGGGGCGCGGGGCGCGGGGCGGGGCCCGGGTTGCGGGGCGCGGGGGCGCGGGGTGCGGGGCCGGGGCGCGGGGCCCGGGGCCCGGGGTGCGGGAGGCAGCGAGGCCGCGCCGCCCAGGTCGCCAGCCTGCAGGGGCGGCGGCGCGCGCGGGCCGAGGTCAGCGTAGACGCGGGCGGAGCCAAGTCCGCGGCTGGGAGCCCCCCCGCGCCCGCGCCCGCGCCCGCCGCGCCCCCGCGGAGCAGCGCCGACCTGGGGCCGCGCGGGGGCAGCAGAGGACAGGCGGAGAGAACGGCGAGGGCGAGGGCGCCGGGGGGAGGGGCGGGCGCAGATGGGCGGGGCCCGGCAGCCGGGAGCCCCCCCGGGGCGCGGGGAACCCGCGCGGAGCGAGCGGAGGCGGGGCGGGCGGCCCGGAGCCGCGCGGGGAGGGAGGCACAGGCGCGGGGCGCCCGCCCACACCCCCGAGATCGAGGGCACCCACTGCGGCCCGGGCGGTGAGGTGGGCAGCACGGGCACGGCTCGGGCCGGAGCGGGCAGGGCTGCGGCGTGGGGCGCCCTGTGCCCTGTGTGCCCACCAGCCTCCCGGGGGCGGTCACGGGGGGGCGGCCAAGCGCTTGGCGCAGCGGGGTGCGGAGACCCGGGGGCACGGGCTCGGGGGGCTGCGGGGCTGAGCGCGGGCCCGGGCGGCGAAGGCAGCGTCGCGATCCAGAATCCGTCCGGTCCCTTCCTCTCCCCGCCCTGCCACCTCGGCGGGGACGCAAAGTGCCTGCTCAGCCCCAGCTGCCCAAACCCGGTCCCCCGTTTCCCGCTGAGCGCAGCCCGAGGGCAGGCCCCGCGTCAGCACCGCGTTTGCTCTCAAGCAACTTCCCCCCCCGCCCCCTTCATCTGCAAAATGGGGTGACCGGCAATCCCAATCCGCTCTTCCCTGACAGGAGGGGCGGCGGGTGCGGTGAGGTGCCGGCGCAGGGCAGTCCCAGCAAGGACTCTGTTACTGTTTCTGAAAGAGGAATGATAATGTGCTCAGAATTATTTCAGAGTAAAAGAAAGGATGTGCGCCCCAGTGCCTCCAACACAGCAAATACCGGGGAAAGGAGACTTAAACCAGATCTCCGGTCAGGCTTTGTACAGTCGGACGCAGACACGCACCCGGGTACGGGTTGGTCTTTCAGCCAACACTAACTGGGGCACAAGGCCCCTCCCACCCGCAAGCGAGCATCTCAAGAGGCAGGTGGGTGTACACGGGTGGGATGATGAGGTCTTTGTAGGGAAGTGAGCTTTGGGGCCTCCTGGTCAGGCCCTGCCCAGCTGTGCCCACTAAGAGTGAACATGCCCCAGTTCGCACCACCCTCACCTCTTGCCTCACTTCCAGCAGGTGACCCCAGACCCTGCATCACAGTCAGCTGTGACCCCCACTTCCCCTTCACCAGGTGCCAGCATCCTCTACAGCATCCTTGCCCCCCCTTCTGTTCCTCCTGCCCAAAGCCACACCCCAGCTCCTCAGCCTCCTGGCCCCTTCCACCAGCATTTAGCCTTGCCCCCCACCCCTCACCTCCACCCCCCCCTCCCTGCACCAACAGGCTTTGCTTCCTCCGGTATTTCCAAATAAGATCACATTCTGAGGTTCTAGATGAACGTGAGTTTGGGGAGGATACTATGTAACACAGTATATTTAAAATCAGGAGAGCTCACACAGATATGTGCTTTACCACTTTTAAGAAAACCAGATGTAAAAAGAAAAAAAAAAAGAAAACCAGATGTGACCCCACATCACCCTGCACCCCAGGCCCCCACATGATGATGAGCAGCCAGGGCTGAGAAGCGGGGAACCCTGCCACAGGCCCTTCTGAAGGCGTCTGACAACCGCAGAGCAGGCCAGGACTACAGAGAGCCTGCACACTCATCTTCCTTAAAACCAGTGGTGACTTGCTGCCAGAGGAAGAAGCAAAGTGGCACGTGTATGCAACTTTTAGAGAGGCAACAGCTCCCAGCCCCAGCACGTCTCTCATTCACATCGCCTACCTGGTCCCGGGCAGGATTTTCATCTGGGGCCTGCCTATACAGTAATGACATGTTTATGCGACCATATGCTCTGGGTACAGCAGTCACTCTCCGTACCCCACTCACTGCCCTTTTTCCTACCATTCCTGCCCACCTTCCAACTGCCAGCACATGCGCTGCTTTACCTAAGGGCCTCCTCTGGCTACTAGAGCTTCGGGCCCTGCGGTCTCACCCTCACTCCCCTCACCCCCCCACACACACACACACGCACATGCTAGCCTTCAACCACTGACCAACAGAAGTTGGGGTATGAACACCCACATGTTCTCCACTGGAATTTCCAGAGTGTCTCTGTGCAATGACACTGCAGCTGCTCACTGTGGTAACAGGTTCAGTGTCACCCTTAGGTGGCCTCTCTCACTTCTCCTCCCTCCTGGGGATCACCTTTCTGGGATCACCTGTCAGATAAGGTATAAGGTATTTGCACAAGAGCACTTATCTCAGGACTTGCTTCTGGAGGAACCTAGGTTTGAGGACAGAGACATGGCCTGTTTGCCCTACTCATCTCTCCAGCCACAGCACAGAGCACAGTGAATGAGTACATCATAAAGAATGTTTATTATTCGTCCTTTATTCAGGAGTATGTCATCTTGCTCCACTCTAGGCCTGGCCTGGGTTAGGTGCTGGAATACAGTGATGAAAGGATCCACTGTGTCTCCTGCCATCCTGGAGCTTCCAGTCCAGGGAAGACTGACTTTTAAGGAAATAGACTTCTGCCCCTCCTAGAAGCTTGGCCCCGGGAATACTCAGGAATGTAAAAAGGTGGGGAAACAGCACAAGCTAGCAAAGAATGAGAACTAAAATGAGTGGGCTGATCTTTCATTCACCTGGCAAATACCCACTGACCATTTCTTCAGGCTCTCTTGGCAGAGGTGCAAACATGTCAACAGGCCAATGGAACACCAAGAAGTCAATGTTCCCACAGGAACACAAAGACTGTGGCAGCACCAAGAAGGGGCTAATTCAGCCTGGCAGGGCCAGGAGGACTCCCTGGAGGAGGTGTTGCTTGAGCTGAGTCTTGAGGTACAGGAAGGCATTTGCAAGATCTGGAAAGGAAAGAGCATTCTAGACAAAAGAAATTGCATGTAGAAAGGGAGAGAGGTATGAAGATGGGTCAGCTTGGGGAACCACAACGGACTGGGTGTGGGTGGGACAAAGGAGAGGGCTCAGAATGGAGGAGGAGCAGGCAGGGGCTAGAATATGAAGGAGTATCTGGGCTAGTTTGGGGCATTCACACCTCATTGACACTCAGTTTTCTCCTCAGTGGAATGAAAATGTTGAGGCTCTTGTAAAGATAAAATGTATTAATGTAGGAGCAGATCTGGCATTTATACAACATCTGGCATTTCATTGGCCCTCAGGGAACAGCAGCTACTTTATCCTGAGAATGAATGGTAGGAAGTCACTGCAGGATTTGAAACCATGCAATGGTACGGTTGGCTTAGAGCCTTGGGAGACGCCATGAAGAGGTTGCTGTGGTCAAAAGAGGTCACCTGGATGGTTTCCAGGCATGCCAATAGTTTCTTATGTCTCTCTGCCTGAGAACTTTCTCTGGTATTGGAAAGAATCACATCAAGGGCAGACCAGAAAGGCAGAAGAGTTAATGCCCTAGGAGCAACCCTCTCCCAAGAAGGGTTGGGAGTCAGTGGATAAAACCTTCCACTTCTAGCCCACTGTGGGGCACTTCCAAGGAATGTGCATTACTGCCTCTCAAAGGGTCCCAGCTGGGTTGAGCTTTAAGTGGTGCCAAAGGTAACCCACTCATTAGCATATCTTTTATTAGTTTTTCTCCATTTCCTATCTCATTTCTGCACTCTCTCATCTCCTAAGTTAACTGCTTACACCCAAATTCTTGTCTCAAGATCTACTCTTGGGGAAACCCAAACTAAGCAGGTGGTGACAGAAATGACCCCTGGAAAGCAGACCTCAGGAAGGAATTCTAGAATTAAATTACTAGCCAGCTAGATGGCAAAAAGAATCCCATTTCTTCTGGGAAGTGGGATGCTTTCATAGCAGCACAGTTAATGACTCTGGCCTATGATGAACTGGGCAGATATAGAAGTGGAAAAGGAACCAACAACCATGGAATAGGTCCAGCTCTTAAAAGCAAGGGAAACAACGATAATTATAAGGATTATAGAGTTGATTAGGTTGTGCTACCTTGAAGAAAGAGGATCTGTCAGGCTGTTAAGTCCACCATTGACCCAGGACACATTGTGAAAACTAGAAGGTCTTCATGGCACAATTTAAAGAGACATTCATCTCGTGCAGCAGGAGGGCAAACTGTGCTGAAAATCAGCCCAAGATTTGATTGTAACCGTGACTAAGTTACAAAAGAGACTGAATTCACAGCTCCAGTAAGTCCTGGGCTAAAGTCACAGTCCTAGTAGAACAGAAGTGGGACCCTGGGACGTGGGATTCAAACTTGAGAACATATCTTCCTGAGCCCCGTCGTTTGGCACAAATGCCTCCCCTTATCCTCATAGAGAGGAGTAGCCACCCATTGCCAGAAGACCATTCAAAGTCCTCCCCAAGGAAAATGTCTTTCAAAGCAATAGTTGCCCTCTTGCCTCCCCCACCCACTCCACCACCCAGGACATGTAGGCCAACATCTATGGTCTGATCTCAGTATGGTTTGATGGGGGATGTACTGTCCCCTACATGGGAAATAGCAGATTATTCATCACCAGAGGTACAGGAACTAACTACTACATGCCAGGAGGAACAAGATTATATATAGGAATGTATCCTGAGGGTGCTGGGCCAAGAATAGGGTGGGGAAAGAATATAAGGCTCAATAGGAAGTAGTTTATCAAAATAGGTGTTCCTTCACTCAATATTTCACATCCTTGAATGCAAGGACGTTCAAAGTCAGTCTTAACACATTGCTAGAGTGGTTCCTTGAAGCTTGGAGATGACAGTAGCCTACAGTAAATGAGATAGAAATACCGTAACTGCCTTGGCAGAGTAGTATGGAAGAGGTCAGAAAGTTCAGAGAAGTGGGCATGCTGGAATGGATTTAGGATGCAAGACCAGACAGCCACCAACTAAGTTCTATAAGAGGGCTAGAGAACACTCACTTCACCATGCACTAGGGAATTACAAGGAATGCATTATAAAAAAACAAAAAACAAAAAACCTCAGGGTTGACTTTCCTCTATAAGCCAAGTAATGGTAAAGATGCAGGTATGGAACTGGGCCCACTGGTGTCAATTGAAGAAGGAATACTGAACTATCAGAGGTCATGTAGTGGCACTTAAACATCAGAAGCAAGGCGGGTGAATGAACAACAAAACTGGAATGGTAATCAGAGATCCTGACCCACAGTGCCATGTGGTAATGGCTACTTCCAGATGACGGGCAGCCATCGAGAGTGTTGACTTATAAACCAAAAATGTATCAAGAGCATGGAAGCAGAAAACAGATAACCAGTTCCCACAATGGAAAATCATGATCCCTTGCCTAGTTTCTAGACTTGAGCCAATTCTCAGACCCAGAGTCCAGTAATTGAAGGAGAAGCCAGGTCCCCTTGAGGAAGCACCAAGAAACCCCACAACAAGTATATACAATATATATTATCATCTACTCCAAAAAAAACCTATAACCAGGGATCCCTGGGTGGCGCAGCAGTTTGGCGCCTGCCTTTGGCCCAGGGCGTGATCCTGGAGACCGGGGATCGAATCCCACGTCGGGCTCCCGGTGCATGGAGCCTGCTTCTCCTTCTGCCTCTCTCTCTCTCTCTCTCTCTCTCTGTGTGTGTGTGTGTGTGTGTGTGTGTGTGACTATCATAAATAAATAAAAATTTTTTAAAAAAACCTATAACCAGTTACCAGACTATTAACATACTGAAGAAAAGGGAACATCCAACTCTTGAGGGCTATTGAATCACACACCTGACCTTCTTACCAGAAATCTCAACATGCAATCAGGACTCCTTTGTCGGATTGAGGTTATATGAAGGTCAGATGATACAAGGAGTTTTGGCCCAAGGCCATCTTACATGGAATCCATCCTATGGGAAAAGGTATAGTGAGAGCTCCTGAAACTTCCCCCATGCAGGACAGGAGAAGGAATTAGAAGTAGTGCATGAGTAGGATGACAGAAATTAGTGCCAGCATCAATGAATTAAAGAATGCAGGGATGGTGATTTTTACAATGTTCCTCTCTAATTTACCACTATATTCCCTGCAAAAAAAAAAAAAAAAAAATCATGGTGGACAATAGTGGGCCACCAGAAACTTAACCAAGTGGCAGATCCAGCCACAGCAGTTATGCCACCTATGGTATCTCACTAGAATCAATCAACACTTGGTATAGAGCTATTGATGCAGCAAATGTATTCTTTTCAACAGCCATTGAAAAGGAAGATCAAAAGGAGTTCCGAGTTCTCATTTCACATTCACCTCAGGTGAACAGCAAAATACATTGATCATCTTGCCCCAGAGCTATGATTATCCTCCTTTCTGTCTCAGCATAATCTAAGGAACATTGGTCATTCTGACATTTCCACAGAACATCATTATACTAAAGACGGTAATCAGATCTCGGGAGCAGAAGTACTCTATCTACCTTGGAAAGAAACAAGTGTACCAGAGAGTAGGAGGTTAATCCTACAAAGATTAAGGGGCCTGCCATATCAGCAACAACTTTTAGTAGTCTGATGGCATAGGGCATTCTAGGACATTCCATCACCTCAAAGTGAAGGCTAAGTTATTGCACCTTTTATCTCCCATAACTAAGAAAAGGATATAGCCCCTTGCAGGTCCTTTGGATTTTTGATACATTTAGTTTTAGTGTTTTCATCCATTGATCGGGTGACTTAGAAGACCACATTTTAAGAGGGCTCTGCCGCTGGTTTGGTTGGTTGTAAAAACTGTGCAATAAACTCAATGGTGTTAGAGGTAGCCATGGTAGATAGGAGACCACCTGGAATCTCTGACAAGCCCTCAAATAAGAGTTTCAGCGTAGACTTCTAGAATTCTGGAGTAATGCTGTTCACATTTCTGCAGCAGAGAAGTATTTACCATTCAAAGACAAGCTCTTGGATTGCTACTGAACACCTGACCTAGAACATTAGATGACCTGCAACCAGAGATGCTTATCAAGAGCCAGCTATTATCAGATCCAAACAATTCTATCATACAATACTGTAAATGGTACATTTTGCATTGAGCTTGAGAAGGTCCAGAAGGCACAAATCAGGGGCCCAAAATCAATGTCTCCTATATCTGTTGCATTGTAGTGTTTCCATCAGTTTCACCTATGGCTTCTTTTTTTTTTTTTTTCACCTATGGCTTCTTAGGAGGTTTACAACAAGCAGCTGATACAAAGGAGAAAAGCCTGGGCCTGATTCGTAGACGTGTAGACTCAAAATGTTTGTACAAGTAGAAAATGGACTTCTTCATTGTAACCCAGGTGAGTCCAAGACATGGGAGTGAGAAGAAACCCACTTATTGGGGAGAGCTTCAAATAGTATATGTAGTCATCAATTTTGTGGGGTAGGGAGAGATAAGGCTATATATAGACTCCTGGGAAGTGGGAAAAGGTTTGTATGGATAGTCAGGGGCCTGGAGGAAAGAAAACTGGAAGATCTGAAACAAAGAGGCTTGAAGAAGAGGCATTTAGATCAACTTATGGGAGTGGTCATGAAGTGCGAAAGTATTTGTGTCACATGTAATATTCCTCAGAGATCCACTGAACAACCAGGTCAATAGAATAACTCATCTAATGGGTGTAGTCAAACTATCTTTGGCCATCCCAGGAATTACACAATAGGCCCATGAATTATCTTGTCAGAGTGGCAAAGAGGGATGCTGTGCATGGTTCAATGTCATGGGCTCTCTCTTACCATGGCTGCTCTACCTACGACCACTCTGGAATAACAATCTCGAATTTCTATAGGGTACTGTGTCCCACAAGTCAACATACATGGGCCCAGGAGCCAGAGCTTAAAGTAAGATTGGCTCCTTTGCCACCAATGCTATAACCCACTTGGGAATTCTGTACTTCAGCCTTCCCCATAAATTCAGTCTCATCATTAGGGATTCTGAGGTTCAGGGATGAAATGTTTTTATTAAAGGGTACCATAAGTGCTCCAGTTAACCCTAAAGCTATGATTGTATTTTGGTTCCTTTGTATCTTTCATTTTTGGACCTCCAGGCAAAAAAAAAAAAAAAAGGGATTTATACTAGCAGGAATAACTAACCCTGATTATCATAAGGAAACAGAAGTGTGGCTATATAATGGGGGCAGGAAGGAGTTTGTCTGGAATTTGGTGCCTCCATGACAGGTGATAACAAAACAAAACAAAACAGTTGGCAGTAGTGGCCTTACAAGAACAAGGTAACTAGGGTTGAAGGTATTATACTGTCAACCCTAATTTCAATTTAGGGTTGAAAGTCTGGGTCATCCCCCAGGGCAAGCAATCTAGACCAGCAGACGTTCTGAATGAGGCTGAGCAAATGGGAAATCCTGAATGGTTGGAAGATGATAAATTATAATTACAGCCTCAGAATCAACTATAGTAGTGAGCGCTGTAGTTTGTCCCACTAATCCTCCTGTTGTAAATCTTTTTTTTTTAAGAGAATCAGTGACAGAACAGAGTGCCCGTAATGTAGTGACAGATTGGATCCTAGCAGTGCAAAGGGAAACTGTAGCAAATTCTGTACATGCCTCACCTGCGTCCTTATGTTTTATTTCTTTTTTAAAAAAAAGATTTTATTCATTTATTTGAGAGAGAGTGAGACAGATCAGAGGGGGAGAGGCAAACTCGCTGCCTGCCGAACGGAGAACCTGACACCAGGCTCAATCCCAGGATCCTGGGATCATGACCTAAGCTGAAGGCGATGCCTAACCGACTAAGCCACCAGGCACCCTCCCCTTATGTTTAAAAACATCTCTTCTAAAAAGCATATGACCATATTTTTTTCAATCCCATCTGATAATTTCTACCTTTAACTGATATGTTTAGTCCATTACATCTTGGTGAATTCTGATATGCCTGAATTAATTTCTAACATCTTTTGGGGGGCTTCCTATATTTACTGCTTTGTTAATCCTTTTGTTTTCTCCTCTGTTACCTTCTAATAGATTATTTTTATGCCTTTTTCCTCTAATTGTTTTAAAATTATACTCTGTTTCTATTCTTAGAGCTATTATCAAAATTTTAATACAAATATTTGACCCAACAATGTCTAAAGTTAAAGAATATCTTTACCCTCCTTCATATAAAACAATGACAAATCTTTATCTCCAGTCACCCCCCTCTCCATATATGTTAACTTTTTAAAAAATTAATTAATTTATTTAAGAGAAGGAGAGCATGGCAGCAGGACAGAGGGAGGAGAGAGAAACCCAAGCAGACTCTGCGCTGAGCACAGAACCTATATCAACAGGACTCAGCCTCAACCCTGAGATCATGACCTGAGCCAAACCAAGAGTTTGATGCTTAAATGACTGCACCACCCAGGTGCCCCAATCTTGACCTTATTCTTGAATGCTGGTTTACCTCTGAATAAAATCTTAATAGATATTTATTTTCTCTAGGCACCTTCACATTATAATACCACGGTCCACCAACTTCTACTGTGGCTGTTGATAAGTCTAGAGTTATTCTAATTATTACCCTCTGCGGTTAATTTCTTTATTCTGTTAATTTTAAGATGTTATCTTTATTTTTAGGGTTCTTCAGTTTCACTTCAATGTTTATGCATACATTCAGTTTTGTTTATCCTTTTTGAGATTTTTTTTTTAAGATTTTATTTATTTATTCACGAGAGACAAAGATAGAGAGAGGCAGAGACACAGGCAGAGGGAGAAACAGGCTCCATGCAGGGGGCTGGATGCGGGACTCGATCCTGGGACTCCGGGATCGCGGCCCGAGCTAAAGGCAGACACTCAACCACTGAGCCACCCAGGCATCCCTCCTTTTTGAGATATTTAGGCTTCCTGCACCTGAAGACTTCTGTCTTTGATAAATTCTGGAAAATTCTTATTCAAAATTGCTTTACATATTGTCTCTTTCTTCATTCTATTTTCATCTTCTGGAACTTTTATTAGATGTTGAACTCTCTCTTTTATCCTCCATGTTTCTTAACCTGTTTTCCATTTCTGTGTCTATGTTTACATTCTGGGTAATTAACTCGGATCTACTAGCTCACTAATTCTCTCTTCAGCTGTGTCTAATGCGATATTTAGTCTGCTCACTGAGATTTTAATTTGATTACATTTTTCATTTCTCTAAGTTCTATTGAGTTCTTTCCCAAGACTGCTTCTTGTGATTTCATAGTATGTTGTTCTTTTCTTCATGGTGCTGAGCAGATGTGGAGATATTCCCTACCAGATGATATGCTCCATGAGGGCAGAGCCTTATCTGTGCTTCAATCAATTACAGTCAATATTAATTTTGATGCTCAAATTATTTCTTTTTGGGCCAGAGGAAGCCCATACTAAATTTTATGCTTTTTCACAGACTCCTTTACTTTTTTAATAGCGTAAATATTTTCTAGTTAAGAAAGTGTCCCAAGTGCATCTTCTACATTCCCAGCCTGTGACCTGGAATTGGCTACTTTTATAGAGACCTCTAATTCTCCAAAATACCAAGGTGAGGGAATGATATTTAGAGATAAATTTTGGGTGATAGGAATGCTCTTTGTTCTAGATTGTCATTGGTTCTAGGCCTTTTCATTGGACAGAATGAATACATTTGAATTCTTTAAAAACCTTAAGTTTATAGTGACATTTCCAATGTAAGTTAACATTATTGGAATTTTGGCTAACTTATTTGATTTCTTAATAACCTTATGGATACACAATTCACATACAATAAAAGAAACTCTTCTGGGGACACAAGTGTGAAATATCCAACACCCTAAAATATTCCCTCATGCTTCTTTACAGTTGATCTCTTTTCCTACAACTCTCAACAACTACTGATCTGCTTTTTGTCAATTCAGTTTTGCCTTTTCTAGAACTTTATGTAAGTGGAATCACATGACATATAGTTTTTCATGCTTTCCTTCTTAACATATTTTAGATACATCCATATTTTTGCATGTATTAATATTGCACCCATTTTTGTTGCTGAATTAGTGTTACAGCATATGGATATACCACATCTGTTTATCCTCTCACCAGTTGATGGGGATTTGGGTTGTTTTCAACTTTTAGCTGTTATGAATAAAGCTGTTATAAACCTTTCAGTACAAGTCTTTATGTGGACATTTGTTTTTATCTCTCTTGAATAAAAACCTAAGAGTGGGATTCAGGAAAATATGATACATGTGTGTTTGATTTTATTAGATACTGACAAACTATATCTAAGAAGTAGTTGAACTATTTTGCATTCCCACCACCAATGAAAGTTCTAATTACTCCACAAGCTTGTCAATACTTGATGTTATCACCCTTTTTTGCTTTAGTCAGTCTAGTGGTTAGATACTGGCATCTCACTGTAGTTTTCATTTGCATTTCCCCGATGATAGTGATATTGAGCGTTTGTGTACAGATCCTCTGATTTTATAATTTTCTCTTGCACCAAAAATCTTGATTATTAACCACTATTCACTTCAAATGATGTATTTCTTTCTATCTTTTCCATCATTGTTAGTTGCTTGATGAAAATTCAATAATTCATGGTAAGCAGAAAAGTAGGAAACAGAGGGTTTGGGAATCTAGCAGCCAAATGGAGACCTTGAACCATAAATTTCACGCTGAATGATCTTGAGCAAGTCCTTTAAACTCCCCAGGCCTCAGTCTCAGATTTTCAAAATGGAGATTGCCATCATTAACAAGCAGTAATTGTTATTATTATTATTATTATTATTATTAACTATGATTTATTAAGCAATTTCTATGTGCCAAGCTTTATGCTGTGTATTATTTATATAATAAGTAAGTGTGTTTGTATTATGAAAGCACTTAGAACAGTACCTAAAACATAAAAAAGTCTATATTAGTATTAGCAGTGTATTTTTTACATTTACTTTTATTGCAGTATGCATAAATTTTACCATTTTAACTATTTTAAGTGGTATTAAGTTCATTCATTTAAATGGCATTGAGTTCATTAAGTGGATATCAGGTTTAACGGTATTAAGTAAATTCACATTGCTGTGCAAACACCACCACTATTTGTCTCCAGAGTTTTTTCATCATCTCATACTGAAATTCGGGACCCATTAAACACTAACTCCCACAATCCCCATTCATCACTCCTCTCAGCTCTTGGTAACCACTGTTCTACTTTATGTCTCTGTGAATTCTGCTTTATGTTCTACTTTATGTCTCTAAGTACCTCATATAAGTGGAAAACAGACAATGTTTATCATTTCGTATCTGGCTCATTTCACTTGGTATAATGTTTCTAAGGTTCATCCATGTTGTAGCTTATATCAGAATTTCATTTCTGTTTAAGATTTCCCTGCTTATTTTCTTTCTGGTTGTTCTGTCTGTCATTTAAAGTGAAATATAGTTTCCAGCTATTACTGTATAATTGCTTCACTCTCAGATTCTATCAATTTTGCTACATATATTTTGAAGATCTGCTACTAGGTATATAAATAGATTTATCATCATCATCATTATCATCATCATTTAATCCTCACAGCACACTATGAGGTAAGACCATTATTATTCCCTTTATGCAGATGAGGAAAATAAGGCTTAAAGAAATTACATAGTCTGGGTCAACATATAGCCTAATAATATTTTGTAACAATGCATTTATCACCATTGGACATAGCAATTGTACCCACACCTAACTCTGAGTATTGGCAATTACTGGGAAATAATTAAGTATTTAGCTTGCCTTTCCTATTCAAACAGTATGGCAAATTGCATGAGGAAAGGTTTTTTTCTTACAAAGGAATTTCAACTAGAAAATGTTAATGTAATGATTAAACTAGAAAAAACACTTTTTTGCAACCCCTCATGGAATATTCATAATGATGAACAATGGATGCCAAGTGTCAAATAACATTTGACAAAAGCTTGGTGTGTAAAGCTGAAACAAACAACTGTAAAATTTGTATGGAACCAGAAAAGACACCAAATAGCCAAAGGAATCATGAAAAAGAAAACTGAAGCTGGAGGCATCACAATTCTGGACATCAAGCTGTATTACAAAGCTGTAATCATCAAGACAGTGTGGTACTGGCACAAAAACAGGCACATTCGATCAATGGAACAAAATACAGAACCCAGAAATGAACCCACCACTCTACAGTCAACTAATCTTCAACAAAGCAGGAAATAATATCCAATGGAAAAAAGAGTCTCTTCAACAAATGGTGCAGGGAAAATTGGACAGCCACAGGCAGAAGAATGAAGCTGGACCATTTTCTTACACTGTACACAAAAATAAGTTCAAAATGCATGAGAGACCTAAATGTGAGTCAGGAAACCATCAAAATCCTAGAGGAGAACACAGGAATACAAATACAACACCAGAATTATAAGAAAGTATAGCAACTTCTTGCTAGACACACTTCAAAGACAAGGGAAACATGTAAAAATGAACTATTGGGATGTCATCAGGATAAAAAGCATTTGCATAGCAAGAGAAACAGTCAACAAAACTAAGAGGCAACTCACCAAATGGTGATATTTGCAATTTTTTATCAGATAAAGGGCTAGTATCCAAAATCTATAAAGAATTTATAAACTCAGCACCCAAAAAAACAAATACAGTCAAGAAATGGGCAGAAGACATAAACAGATATTTCTCCAAAGAAGACATAAGTGGCCAACAGACACATGAAAAAGTGCTCAACATCACTGAGCATCAGGGAAATATAAATTAAAACTACAGTGAGATACCGCCTCACACCACTCAGGATGGCTAAAGTTAACAACTCAGGGAACAACAGATGTTGGCAAGGATGCTGAGAAAGGGGAATCCTCTTGCACTGTTGGTGGGAATGCAAACTGGAGCAGCCACTCTGCAAAACAGTATGGAATTTCCTCAAAAAGTTAAAAATAGAATGCCCTATGACCCAGCAAGTGCACTACTAGGTATTTATCCAAAGAATAAAAACATAGTGATTCAAAGGGGTACATGTACTCCAATGTTTATAGCAGCAATGTCCACAATTGGCAAAAATGGAAAGAGCCCAGATGTCCATTGACAGATGAATGGGTAAAGAAGATATATAATAATGGAGTATATATAATGGAATATTATGCAGCCATCAAAAGAATGAAATCTTGCCATTTGCAATGATATGGATAGAACTAGAAGGTATTATGCTAAACAAAGTAAGTCAGTCAGAGAAAGACAAATATCATATGATTTCACTCATATATGGATTTTAAGAAACAAAACAGATGAATATAGAGGAAGGGAAAGCAAAATAAAATAAAATGAAAACAGAGAGGCAGGCAAACCATAAGAGACTTCTTTTTTTTTTTTTTAATTTATTCACTCATAGAGGCACAGAGAGAGAGAGAGGCAGAGACACAGGCAGAGGGAGAAGCAGGCTCCATGCAGGGAGCCCGACGTGAGACTCGATCCTGGGTCTCCAGGATCATGCCCTGGGCTGCAGGTGGTGCTAAACCGCTGTGCCACGGGGGCTGCCCACCATAAGAGACTTCTAACTCTAGGAAACAAACTGAGGGTTGCTGGAGGGGAAGTGGGGGGGGGGATGGGATATCTGGGTGATGGGCATTAAGGTGGCACTTGATTTAATGACCACTGGATGTGATATGCAACCAATGAACCACTGGATTCTACCCCTGTAACTAGTGATACAGTATATGTCAACTAAACTGAATTTAAATTTTTTAAAAAGCTGAAAATCCTCAACTGTAAGAAAACAACCCAATTTCTCTAAATGGGCAAAATATTTGAATAAACGTTTCAGCAGAGCTGAATGGATGGAAAACAAATACATGAAAATGTCCTTAAGATCATTAGCCAATAGGTAAATGCAAATCAAAACCACAGTAAGAAGGGCACCTGTTTGCTCAGTCAGTAAAGCATGTGACTGTTGATCTTGGGGTTGTAAGTTCATGCCCCACGTTGGGTACGGAGATTATTTAAAAAGTAAAATCTTAAAAAAAAAAAAAAAAAACACCACAGCACTGCTATTAAAATGACTTTTAGGGACACTTGGGTGGTTTAGTGATTGAGCGTCTGCTTTCGGATCAGGGCGTGATCCTGGGGTCCTGAGATCAAGTCCTGCATTGGGCTCCCTGCAGAGAGCCCGCTTCTCCCTCTGCCTGTCTCTCTCTCTCTCTCTCTCTCTGTCTCTCATGAATATATAAATAAAATCTTTAAAAAAATAAAATAAAATAAAATGACTTTTAAAAAGAAAGAGCTAGACAAACAAGTGCACTAATATGGCAACTCTCATGTTGCTGGTGAGAATGTAAAATGGCATAGTTCCTCTGGAAAACAGGCGATATCTCCTAAAGTTAAACAATTACCATATGACTTGGCAATCATACTCCCATGTACTTTACCCTGGACAGATGAAAACTTGTGATCACACAAAAGCCTGTTCATGAATGTTCATAGCAGCTCCATCCATAATCACCACAACCAAAACCAACCCAAATGTCTTTCAACAGTGAGTGGATTAACAAAAACTGTGGTGCATCTGTGTAGTTGAGTATTATGCAGCAACAAATTGGAATGAACTATTGGCACTTGCAACAATTTGGATGAATCTCAAAGGCATCCTGAGTGAAAGAAGCCAGTTGCAAAAGGCTACATACTATCTGGTTTCATTTATGTAACATTCTGGAAAAGAAGAAACTACAGATAACAGGTCAGTGGTTGCCAGGGGTTAAGGGTTGATTGATTATAAAAGACCAACACAAGGAAGTTTTGTGGAGTGATAGAGATGATCTGAATCCTGATTGTGATAGCAATAAATAAATCTGTACCCGTGTTCCCACTTTTAGAAAAGTCGAGTGTACTGCATATAAACACAAAGAATGATAAAGTAACCATTTGTGATATATATGTATATCTAAACATATTTTATACATATATGTGCATATGGCATACACACATTCAGGTGCACACAAAATGTAAACTCAACAATCGCCGGGAGGATTGTTCAGAAATTTGCCCACTAACAAAAAGTTTTCGAGGTGAGTAGTATCTTATCTCTGAGATTGTTTAGAATTGCTGGGCTAAGGCCATCATCTAAAAAGCAGACCAGAGTATCTGGGTGGAGCAATCAATTAACCAACTCTTGGTTTCAGCTCAGTTTTTTTTTTTTTCCTTTTTTTTAAATTTAAATTCCATTAGCCAACATATAGTACATTATTAGTTTCAGCTCGATTCTTGACCTCAGGGACCTGAGATTGACTCCGGTGTCTGGCTCCGCACTCAGCGTGGAATCTGCTTAAGATTCTCTCTGCCCCTCCCCCATTCTAAAATAAAGAAGTCTTTTTTCTTTTTCTTTTTTTTTTTAAGATTTTATTTATTTATTTGAGAGAGAGAGCACAAGCAGGGGGAGAGTCAGAGGGGGAGGGAGAAGCAGACTCCCCGATGAGCAGGGAGCCTGAGGCAGGGCTCAATCCCAGGAATCATGACCTGAGCTGAAGGCAGATGCTTAACCCACCAAGCCACCCAGGTGCCCCTTAAATAAATCTTTTCTAAAAATAAATTTAAAAATAAAAAGCAGATCAACTTGTAGTCAGTATTATTACTGTTTATAATTCTCTACAAACAATGGATCCTCTCATTGTTTCTTCATAAAAGGATGGCCCCACCACCCTTTTCTTTTTAACATTAATACTGTATTAGATATGGTGTTTTGTAAGAACGTGTCTCTTATTTTATATTTTTGAAAGATTTTATTTATTTATTCATGAGAGACACACAGAGAGGCAGAGACACAGGCAGAGGAAGAAGCAGGCTCCCCTCAGGGAACCTGATACGGGACTTGATCCCAGAATCTGGATCACGACCTGAGCCAAAGGCATACACTCAACCACTGAGCCACTCAGGTGCCCCATCTCATATTTTAGAGATGCAAACTGAGGTATTTCACACTGGAGTTTCACAATGCCTATAATTTGCCTTTAATTCTTCAAAGAAAAAACTGGGTGACACAAATGTGGCAAAACATTAATTGTTAAAACTATATGATGGATACATAAAATTTATTATACTCTTCTCTCAACTTTCTTATATGCTTGAAAATTTTCAAAATAAATGGTTTTCAATTTTTAAAAAAACGTATCAGGGATGCCTGGGTGCCACAGGGGTTGAGCGTCTGCCTTTGGCTCAGTGCGTGATCCCAGAATCTGGGATCTCGTGAATAAATAAATAAAATCCTAAAAATAAATAAATAAATGAAAATTAAAAATGTATCAGAAAATCCCAGAAATATTGCATCTTTAGTGCATAAGCCAGTGAACCGTCAATCCAGTAAGACCTCACAGCCCTATCATGTACATCCTGAGATGAATTTGAATCAAAGAAAGCTTGAAGCATCTCAGTGTTCCTTGGAAAAGAAAATGGAAAAGCCTGTAACATTCTTTATAAAGCTTCTAACCTAAAATGCTAAAACAAAGACTATTCAGGGCTGAAATGGCCAAACATTCACCTACACCGAAAGCTTGGTTTTCCAGCAGGCAGGCTTTATTCTCTGCAGAAGCCTCTGCAGAGAGACATCAATTCCCTCTTTTCAAATCAATGTGACTTGGGTGTCAGTCTTGCAAATAGTAGTCTTGTCACATTCTTAACCTATGGGGCTAGGTCATAAAGGGCCTTCCAGCTTTTACTTTGTTCACTGGAACATCTGCTCTTGGAACTTTGAGTCAGCATGCAAGAGGTCTGACACTCTTAGGCCGCCATGAGGGAAGGACTACAGGTAGGTGCCCCAATCAGTGGTCCAGCAGAGCCCGGCCTTCCAGCCACCCATGCAAAGGCACCAGACATGTGACTGAAGCTGTCACCCTCCAGACAACACATCCACCAGCTGGATACCACCAGGAGATCACCATCAACACTGTATGGAACAAAAGACCAACGCAGCCATGCCATGCCCCAATTCCTGACCTCCCAGTGTCATAAGATAACAAGATGGTTATTGTTTAAGTCACTAAATTTTGGGGTCATTTGCATGTAGCAATATTAATAGTAACAATTTTAGTGGGGCCTGAAACTTTAAGAAAAAGAAGCCACTTGACCATGTGCACAAAGTGCAAGAACTTGAGAGGGACCTGTATAGGTAAGGAGCCTTTTATTTTTTTCTTAAGACTTTATTTTAGATTTACACAAAAATTAAGACGACACTACAAAGAGTTCCCATGTACCCCATACTCACTTTTGTCTATTATTAACATTTTCGAGTGCTGCATATGTTACAATTGACAAACCAATATAGATACATTCACATTAACTAAAGTCCATTTTTCATTCAGATCTCCATTCCAGTAGTTTTGAGGGAGTTTTTTTTTTCTGTTTTATTTTAATCACCGTGTGTTCATCATGACAAGTACACTCCTTAATCACTTATTTCACCCATCCCCTCCCCACCTCACCATCAGTTTGTTCTCTATAGTTAAGAGTCTGTTTCTTGGTTTGCTGCTCTTTCTCATTTGCAAATGTCTCCTCCGATTCCATACATTGCCTTTGTTGATTGTTTCCTTCACTGTGCAGAAGCATTTTTTTAAAATAAAGCCCAATAGTTTGGGCACATGGGTGGCTCAGTGGTTGAGCATCTGCCTTTGGCTCAGATAGTAATCCTGGAGTCCTGGGATTGAGTCTCCCTCTGCCTATGTCTCTGCCTTTCTCTTTGTGTCTCTCATGAGTAAAGAAATAAAATCTTTTTTAAGGGGGATCCCTGGGTGGCTCAGCAGTTTAGCACCTGCCTTTGGCCCAGGGCGTGATCCTGGAGTCCCGGGATCCGGTCTCGCGTTGGGCTTCTGGCATGGAGCCTGCTTCTCCCTCCTCCTGTGTCTCTGCCTCTCTTTCTCTCTATGTCTATCATAAATAAATAAATAAATAATAAATAAATAAATAAATAAATAAATAAATAAATAAATCTTTTTTTTTAAGTCCCAGTAGTCTATTTTTGCTTTTGCTACTCTTGCCTCAGGGAACTTATTTAGAAAAAAAGTTGCTACAGCTGATGCCAGACAGATTGCTGCCTGTGCTCTCTTCTAGGATTTTTATGGTTTCGGGTCTCATGTTTAGGTCTTTAATCCATTTTAAATTTATTTTATGTGTGTGGTCTAAGAAAGCAGTTCAGTTTTATTCTTTTTTACATTGCTGTCCGGTTTTCCCAACACCATTTGCTGAAGATACTGTCTTTTTACCATTGGGTATTCTTTCCTGCTTTGTCATAGATTAGTTGACCATACAATTGTGGAGTTACTTCTGGATTTTCTCTTCTTTTTGGATTGATTTATGCGTCTTATTTTTGTGCCAGAACCATACTGTTTTGATTACTACAGCTTTGTAATACAACTTGAAGTCTGAAATTATAACTCCTCCAGCTTTTCTTTCCTTTTCTTTTCAGGATTGCTTTGGCTATGCAGGGTCTAAAGACTAAAGAACCACTAAAATGGTTCCATACAAAATTTAGCATTGTGGGTAGACTGGGTGGCTCAGCAGTTTAGTGCTGCCTTCAGCCCAGGGCATGACCCTGGAGTCCCGGGATCAAGTCCCACATCTGGCTCCCTACATGGAGCCTGCTTCTCCCTCTGCCTGAGTCTCTGCCTCTCTCTCTCTCTCTTATGAATAAATAAATAAAATCTTAAAAATATATTTTAGGATTTTTTTTCCTTCTGTGAAAAATCCTGTTGATATTTTGATAGGGGTTGCATTAAATGTGTAGATTGCATTGGGTAGTATAGGCATTTTAACGTTTGTTCTTCCAACCCATGAGCATAGAATGTCTTTCCATTTCTTTGTGTCATCTTCAATTTCTTTCATCAGTGTTTTGTAATTATCAGAGTACAGATCTTTCAGCTGTTCAGTTAGGTTTATTCCTAGGCACCTTATAATTTTTAGTGCAATTGTAAATGGAATTATTTTTTTAAATTTCTCTTTCTGCTACTTCATTGTTTATGTATAGATATGCAACAGATTTCTGTAGATTGATTTTGTATCCTGTGATTTCTGGGGTATCAGTTCTAGCAGTTCATTGGTGGAGTCTTCCTGATTTTCTATATATAATATCATATCATCTACAAAGAGTGAGAGTTTTACTTCTTCCTTACTGAGCTGGATGCCCTTTATTTCTTTTTCTTGTCTGATTGCTGTGGCCAGGAATTCCAGTACTATGTTGAATAGAAGTGATGAGAGTGGACATCCTTGTTTTGTTTCTGACTTTAGGGGAAAGATTCTCAGTTTTTCCCCTCGAGGATGATGTTAGCGGTGGGTTTTTCATATGTGGCCTTTATTACATTGAGGTATGTTCCCTCTAAACCTACTTTTTAGAAAGATTGTATTTATTTATTTATTTATTTATTTATTTATTTATTTATTTGAGAGAGAGATTGCAGGGGACAGGTGGGGGGCAGAAATGGGAGGAGAGAGAGGCAGACTACCTGCTGAGAAGGGAACCCCACATGAGACTCAATCCCAGGACTTTGAGGTCATGACCAGAGCCAAAGGCAGATGCTTAATGGACTAAGCCACCTAGGTACCTCAAACCTCCGTTTGGGTCTTTATCATGAATGGATGTTGTACTTTGTCCAATGTTTTTTCTGCATCCATTGAAATTATCATATGGTTCTTATCCTTTCTTTTATTGATTTGGTGTATGATGCTGACTGATTTGCAAAGCCTGAACCACCCTTGCAGCCTAGGAATAAATCCCACTTGACTGTGATAAATCAGTTTTTAATGCATTGTTGGATTCAGTTGGCTAAAATTTTGTTGAGGATTTTTGCATTTATGTTCATCAGAGATGTTGGCTAGTAGCTCTCTTTTTTCATGGTGTCTTTAACTGGTTTTGGTATCAGAGTAATGCTGTCCTCCTAAAATGAATTTGGAAGTTTTCCCTCCTTTTCGATTTTTTAAAATAATTTAAGAATAGGTATTAACTCTTCTTTAGATATTTGGTGGAATTTGCCTGTGAAGCTGTCTTCTCCTGGACTTTTGTTTGTTGAGAGTTTTTTTATTACTGATTCAATTTCTTTGCTGGTAGTTGGTCTGTTCAAATTTTGTATTTCTTCCTGTTTCATTTTGTAGGTTATATTTTTAGGATATTCTCCATTTCTTCAAGGTCATCCAATTTGTTGGCATATAGTTTTTCATAACCTTCTCTGATAATGTATCTCTGGTGCTTGTTGTTATTTCTCCTCTCTCATTTGTAACTTTATTTATTTGGATCTTTCTCTTTTTTTCTTTAGGAATCTGGCTAAAGGTCTATCAATATTTTGATTTTTTTCAGAGAAACAGCTTCTGGATTCATTGATCTATTTGGGTTTTTTGTTTGTTTCTATATCATTTATTTGTTTTAATCTTTATTATTTCCTTACTTATACTGGTTTTAGGCTTTGTTTTTCTTTTTCTAGCTCCTTTAGGTGTAAGGTTAGATGGTTTATTTGAGACTTTTCTTGCTTCTTTAGGTAGGCCTGTGTTGCTGTAAACTTCCCTGTTAGAACCACTTTTGATGGGACACCTGGGTGGCTCAGTGGCTGAGTGTCTGGCTTCGGCTCAAGACGTGATTCTGGGATCCGGGATCAAGTCCCATATCCGGCTTCCTGCATCGAGCCTGCTTCTCCCTCTGCCTACGTCTCTGCCTCTGTCTGTCTGTCTGTCTGTCTCTCTCTCTCTGTCTCTCATGAATAAATAAAATAAAATCTTTAAAATAAAAGGTGGGGGGGGAGGGGCGCCCGGGTGGCTCAGCAGTTTAGCGCGGCTTTCAGCCCAGGGCCTGATCCTGGAGACCCGAGATCAAGTCCCATGTCAGGCTTCCTGCATGCAGCCTGCTTCTCCCTCTGCCTGTGTCTCTGCCTCTCTCTCTGTGTGTGCGTCTCTCTGTGTCTCTCATGAATAAATAAATAAAATATTTAAACAATTTTTAAAAATAAATAAAATAAAAAAGAACCACTTTTGCTGCATCCCAAAGGCTTTAAAAGTTGTGTTTCCATTTCCATTTGTTTCCATGTCTTTTTAATTTCTTCTTTTTTTTCTTGGTTGACCCAACTAGCATGCTATTTAACCTCCATGCATTTGGGGTCTTTCCAGATGTTTTCTTGTGGTTGACTTCTTTTTTTTTTTTTAATTGTTTATTTATTTATTTATTTATTTATTTATTTATTTATTTATTTATGATAGTCACAGAGAGAGAGAGAGGTGGAGACACAGGCAGAGGGAGAAGCAAGCTCCATGCACCGGGAGCCCGACGTGGGATTCAATCCCGGGTCTCCAGGATCGCGCCCTGGGCCAAAGGCAGGCGCCAAACCGCTGCGCCACCCAGGGATCCCCCTTGTGGTTGACTTCTTATTTCATAACACCAGAGTCAGGGGCAGCCCGGGTGGCTCAGTGGTTTAGCTCCGCCTTCAGCCCAGGGTCTGATCCTGGAGACCCAGGATCCAGTCCCATGTCAGGCTCCCTGTGTGGAGCCTGCTTCTCCCTCTGCCTATGTCTCTGCCTGTCGCTGTATCTTTCATGAATAAAAAAGTAAGATTTTTTTTAAAAGCAACATAGCACTGGAGTCAGAAAAGAGGCATGGGGATCCCTGGGTGGTGCAGCAGTTTAGCGCCTGCCTTTGGCCCAGGGTGCGATCCTGGAGACCTGGGATCAAATCCCACGTCGGGCTTCCTGCATGGTGCCTGCTTCTCCCTCTGCCTATGTCTCTGCCTCTCTCTCTCTCTCTGTGTGTGACTATCATGAATAAATAAATAAAATCTAAAAAAAAAATACTATTAAAAAAAAAAGAAAGAAAAGAGGCATGGCATGACTTTGATCTTTTTAAATTTGTGGAGGCCTATTTTATGTCCTAATATGTGATCTATATTGGAGAATGTTCCATGCACACTTGAAAAAAAAATGTGTATTCTGATGTATTTGGATGGGATGTTCTGAATGCATCTGTTAAATCTCTCTGGTCCAGTGTGTTATTCAAAGCCATTGTTTCCTTGTTGATATTCTATTTAGATGATCTGTCCATTGATATAAGTGGGGTGTTTAAGTCCCCTACTATTTTTTGTATTACTATTGATTAGCTCCTTTATGTTTGTTATTAACAGTTTTATATCTTTGGGGCTCCCGTGGTGGGTGCATAAATATTTATAATTGTTATATCTTTTTTTTTTTTTAATTTTTATTTATTTATGATAGTCACACACAGAGAGAGAGAGAGAGAGAGAGGCAGAGACATAGGCAGAGGGAGAAGCAGGCTCCATGCACCGGGAGCCCGACGTGGGATTCGATCCTGGGTCTCCAGGATCGCGCCCTGGGCCAAAGGCAGGCGCCAAACCGCTGAGCCACCCAGGGATCCCAATTGTTATATCTTTTTGTTGGATTGTCCTTTTTATTATTATATAGTGTCCTCATTTGTCTCTTGTTACAGTGTTTGTTTTAAAGGCAATTTTGTCTAAGAATTGCTACTCTAGCTTTCTTTTGACACCATTTGCATGATAAATGTTTCTCCATTCCTCTCACTTTCAGTGGCAGGTATTTGTAGGTCTAAATTAGTCTCTTGTAGGCAGCATATAGATGGGTCCTGTTATTTTATCCATTCTGTCATCCTATGTCTTTTGGAGTATTTAGTCCATTTACACACAAAGCAATTATTGGTAGATAGGTATTTACTGTCGTTTTATTATTTGTTTTGTGGTTGTTTCAGATGATTTTCCCTGATCCCTTCTTGTCTTTCTTTCATGGTTTGTTGGTTTTCTTTAGTGGTTTTGATTCGTGGTTACCATTAGGTTTATATATATAGAACACCATCTGCATATAGCAGTCTAGATTAAGTTGATGGACATTTAAGTTTAAACTATTCTTTATTCCTCTCCTCATGTTTTTGGTATATGATGTCATATTTTACATCTTTTATATTGTGAGTTCCTTGACTGATTTTTTTTTTACAGAAATATTCATTGTTACTGCTTTTTTGTTTCCTACCTTCATACTATCATTTTTGGTCTTTCTTTTCCACCCAAAGGGTCCCCTTTAATATTTCTTGCAGGATTGGTTTAGTGGTCATTGAGTCCTTTAGTTTTAGTTTGTCTGGGAAACTCTTTATCTCTCCTTCTATTCTGAATGATAACCTTGCTGGATAGAGTATCCTTAGCTGCAGGTTCTTCCCATTCACCATTCCTTTCTGGCTTAGAAAGTTTCTGCTGGAAAACCCACTGAGAGCCTTATGGGATTTCCTTTGTATGTAACTGTTTTCCTTTATCTTGGCGCTTTTAATATTTTTTCTTTATAACTATATTTTGGGTTTTTCTTTTTAGATTTTACTTATTTATTCATGAGAGATACACAGAGAGAGGCAGAAACATAGCCAGAGGGAGAATCAGGCTCCTTGCAGGGAGCCTGACATAGGACTTGATCTCAGGACCAGGATCACGCCCTGAGCTGAAGGCAGACGCTCAACTGCTGAGCCACCCAGGTGTCCCTATATTTTGGGTTTTAGTTACAATATGTCCTGGTGGTTCTCCGTGCCTCCTGGATCTAGATATCTGCTTCTTTCTACAGATTAGGGAATTTTTCAGCCATTATTTCATTTCTTCAAATAAATACTCTGGCCCTTTTTCTCTCTTCTTCGTCTTCTGGGACTCCTCAACACAAATCTTGTTATGTTTGATGGAGTCACTGAATTTCCTAAATCTATTCTCACTTTGTATAATTTTTTCTCTTTCATTCAGCTTGATTAGTTTCCATTGCTCTGTCTCCTAGGTCATTAATTCTTTCCTCTGCTTTTCTAGGCTGCTGTTCATTCCACTAAGCATGTTTCTCATTTCATTTATTCAGCCTTTTACCTCTGCTATGTTGTCCCTTATCTCTATGTTAATGGTCTCACTGATGTTCTCCACTCTTTTCTCAAGTCCAGTGAGTATCCTTATGATCACTGCTTTAAATTCTCCATCAGGCGGGTGCTTGGCTGGCTCAGACAATAGATCATGTGGCTCCTGAATTCAGGGTTGTAAGTTCAAGCCCCACATTGAGTGTAGAGATTATTTAAAATAAAATCTTTGGGGTGCCAGGGTGGCTCAGTCAGTTGAGCAGCCAACTCTCAGTTTTGGTTCAAGTCATGATCTTGGGGTCCTGGGATTTAGCCCCAAGTCAGGCTCTGTGCTCAGTGGGGAGTCTACTTCAGGATTCTCTCTCTCCCTCTGCCCACCCCAAACTCTCTCTTGCTCTCTCAAATAAATAAATAAATAAATAAATAAATAAATAAATAAATCTTTTTAAAAAAAATAAATAAAATAAAATATTAGGGCCTCTGGGTGGCTCATTCAGTTAAGTAGTCCAACTTGATCTCAGCTCAGGTCTTGATATCAGGGTCATGAGTTCAAGTCACATACTGAGTGTGGGGCCTACTTAAAATAAATAAATTCATTTTAAGAATAAAAAAAATTAAAATAGGGATCTCTGGGTGGCTCAGCAGTTTAGTGCTTGCCTTTGGCCCAGGGCATGATCCTGGAGTCGCGAGATCGAGTCCCACATCAAGGTCCCTTCCTGGAGCCTGCTTCTCCCTTTGCCTGTGTCTCTGCCTCTCTCTGTGTGTGTCTCTCATGAATAAATAAAATCTTGAAAAAATTTAAAATAAAATCTTAAAAACATAAAAATAAAAAAAATAAATTCTCCATTCAGATATGTTACTTAATTCTGTTTTGCTTAGATCTCCAGCTGTGGCCTTGTCCTATTCTTTCATTTGAGACAGATTCCTCTGTCTTCTCATTTTGTCTAAGTCTCTGTGCTTGCATTAGGAAAAGTCAGCTATGTCTCCTGTTCCTTTTTTCTTTTAAAACATTTTATTTATTTATTCATAGAGACACAGAGAGAGAGAGATGCAGAGACACAGGCAGAGGGAGAAGCAGGCTCCATGCAGGGAGCCTGATGTGGGACTCGATCCCAGATCTCCGGGATCACAGCCTGGACTGAAGGTGGCGCCAAACCCACTGAGTCACCAGGGCTGCCCTATGTCTCCTGTTCCTGAGGTTAACAGCCTTCTCAAGAAGAGGTCTTGTAGTGCCCTGTAGCATGTCCTCTGTTCCACAGGTTCTCCAATGTGTGCTGCATGCACTCTGCTGTTGTGTCCTGGCCACTTTTTTCTTCAGGCCAGGGGTCTGTTGCAGTTCTCTTTGACTGTTGTACACAGTGTTTGGTCCTTGGCCTGTGTGTGGCACATTATCACTAGGTGTGCTCTTGTCTGCTTGTGAAATACTACCTGTTGCCACTGCCACCAGAACCAAGGCCTCACAAAACTTCCAGGTCAGGAGATGTGGTGTTGGCAGGGTTTGGGCCAGTCTTCTGCTTCAGGGGGCCCTGCCGTACTGGGCCAAGGCAAGTAAAACTGGGAAAGGTGGTTCTTCTGAAGCATGGGGTGCAGGGCTTGGTGTAAGCAAGTTAGGTAGCGAGTGTTGGTGCTGCTTTGTTAATGCTGAGGGGCAGGGAAGGGAAATGGTGCCAGCTAGTTCCTTTGTTCCCAGAGGGGTCTTTTCATGACAGCTGCCTCTTGGGGCCATGCTCTGAGATGAGCAACTAACCTCTCCACTGTGTATTCCAGGCACTCTTGAAATCACTGTTTCCAAGCTGTATGTCCACAGGCTGTTTGTTCTGCCTTTTCTTCAAGAGCAAGAACGGCCTCCAGGCTCTCCTAGAGCCAAGCACACTGACCTTTAAAACTTGAGACTTTAAGCCCTGCTGGTTGCAAGAACTCATGAAATTCAGGCCCTCTTGCTTTCCAAGCCAACTGCTATGGGGATTTGTTTTCCCCCTGTACTCCTCTGTGTGCTAGTTTGGCTTTTGCCTTTCTCTGTGACCATGGCTCCCTCCCCGGGGCAGCAGCCACTCTCCCTGTGTCTCCCAAGCTGCATCTCTACACTTCCTACCTTCCTTGATGTGGCCTCTTGTATTTGTGGGAAGAGGTAAGCCTAGGGTCCTCCTACCCCACCACCATCTTACTCTCCAAGTGAAGAGTCTTGAACTTTAAGTTTCATTGTTGTCACTGGGCCTTGGGACAAGTGAGGATGGTCCTCAAAATAGAAGAAAAAGGTAAGGCTTTCCAAGCAGGACTTACATGGGCAAAGATGCAGGAAAGTGCATGGTCTGTTAGGTGACTCTGAGGAGCTCAGAGGGCATGGTGAGGTGGGGATGGACCAGCGGGGAAAGGGCAGAAAGCCACTGAAGCTAAAGCCTTAGGAAGTAGAGAGCAGAGGAAGTTTGAAAGGGACGTGCACGGTGGGGACCCCTGAGGTTTAAGCTTCATTGGTGACACAGTAAAGCCAGAGACAGGCTGCCCAGGGTCCTGCTTCAGGACAATGACCTTCACAGGGGGCAAAATGTTAAGAGAATGATTTTCAGAGACCAGGCTTCCTGGAATGAACTGGAAAGGTGAGATGTAGAACTTCAATAATCTGGGGTCTCAACAACCCCCTACTCCCAGGCCTGTGGCCTCCACTAAAGAAGTCCTTTGTCCAGTGTGAGGAAAGGGTTGGGCCACTTCATACCTCTCAAGGCCCTGCTGCCACCCACATGCTGATTCTTTCTACCCTTTGGTGTCCACACCTAGAAGCCCCATAAGTTTCTCAAATTCTGTATGTTGAACACTGACATTCTTTCCTCACCTTCCAATCTTGTCTTTGCTCCAGGGGCCCATAACTCTGTTACCCACAAAGGGTCAAGAAGCCCAGATACCTGGTGATTATCCACAAGCCCTCCTCTTGGTTTCCTCCCCCCAGGATTCACTGGATCAAGGGTCGAGGGTCTGGCTCCCAAGAGTTCTTGAAGTCAGCCCTTTCTGTCCCTGTCCCTGTTCCCACTGCTCATTTTTTGGTGCTACCATCTTCATGACTCCTCCTTAAATGGGTTTGGCATCCCCTTAATAATGTATCCTGTCCAAATGCAGGTCTCAGCAGCACTCTGTCCTGGCCCCCAGTCCTCTCACTCTGAAACCCAGGCCCCTTACCGCGGAGCGTGAGGTTCCCCTGGATCTGATCTCTGACTTCTGTCCAACATCACAACCTGTCCCCACCTCCTCCTTCTCCACCTGCTCTTCCGCCACCAACTTCTTGCCATAGATCACAATGCTGCCCTCACCGGTGTCCTCAGGACTCAGCTGCCACCTCCCCTCCTCTGGGAAGCATTTCCAGGACCCACTCTCTCCCATCTGCTGATCCTTCTGTGGCCTGTTGCTCAGGGCAGGGCACCCGCTATAACTTGAGAGATGTTAGAGGATTTATGAGGGGAATTTGCTCCAGTCACTCGAGCCCTCTGACCTGGTTACTCCTCTGTGACAGGGGACCATACCCACACCAGTGTCTGAGCATTACAGTGAATCAGGCACTGAGCTAAAAGCACTGTATGCATCTCTCCGTCAGTCCTCACAGCAGCTGAGGCGAGGTGCCCTAACTCCCCTGTCCCTGGGCGGCCTCCTGGCCTGTTTAGCTGCTTCCCTCCACCTGCCCATACACACGCACTGTGAAGTTTGCAGGCGGAGAGCCGGTGCCTGTGTCCCATCTCATGTCTCCCAGGCCCCTAGAAGTGGGTTTGGCACACACTAAGTACTTAGTAAACACTTGCTGACTGAAGTAATAATCTGTGAATGAATAAAGCACCAGAACAGAGCCGGGATCCCAGCTCTGGTTTCTTTTTCCCCCACTGAGCAGGAGCCTGTGCGGAATGTGCTGTGTACGGAGCCTGGTATACAGTAGGTACTCAGAAGTGTGTAGCTGCTGCTGTTGCTACGGAGGAGGAGGAGGAGGAGGAGGAGGAGGAGGAGGAGGAGGAGGAGGAGGAGGAGGAGGCAGAAAGGAAGTTTTAATGACTACAATAGTCCCAGCTCCCCACCGTCACCCAGGCCCAGGTCCTCCCAGTATCCAGGCCGGGGCAGCTCCCGGGACTTGGCGGAAGGTTGGAGAGAACGTGGGCCCTGGCGACGAGGAGGAAACCCCCACCCACCGAGGAGGGGCGCTGCCGCGCGGCCTCGCACGCCTGGAATCCCCGGGCTGCTCCGCCACGGAGGCGCCCACAGGCCAGACCCGCTCTCACCACGGCCGCCTAACAACTGGCCTGAGCGTCCTGGGTTCGGATTCTGACTCCTCCGAACCCGAATACCAACCCTGGGTCGTCGCTGTCGGTCTCAGCCTCAGTCTCCCTGACGGCGCAGTGGGCGCTGCGGTCGGGCCTGTGCGGTGCCCGGCTTCAGCAGGCGTCAGGGGTGGGGCCGGCAGCCCCGGGGTTCCAAGGCGGGTCTGGGCCGCGGGGGGCACAGGGCGGGGGCAGCGGGACTCCCCAGTCCTTGTGCGCTCAAGCCAAGCTGGGGCAGCAGCTTCCCCTCTGAGCCGCAGGGCGCACGGAGGGGGTGCTGCGGGGCCCCCACCCAGCCGGGGCAGGAGCAGGAAGTCCACCAGGACAGTGCAGAGGAAAGGGGGTCTGGGATCCCCGGAGGGTTGGACAAGTCCACAGACCACTCCGGACCTCAGTCTCCTCCCTTGTAAAATGGACCGAATGACGAGCGAGTCCCTGGATATTCCGGGTTTGCGCTGAGGGTGAAGTACTCCTCTTGAACTCTAGGAAGCTCGGGTGTCGGGTGGGGGCTGCGCCCTCAGGCCCACCCCTGGGGCCCGCGTCAGCACCTGCAGGAGACCTGGGGCTCCGGGGGACTGCGTGAGGGTCCCTCCTGCAACCAGGAGCCCAGCGTGGGCTCGGGTCCCCTCGGACGGGGACGGGCGGAGGCCAGGACGGCGCGGCTGGAAGCTGGGCGAGCGGGGCCGCGGGGGCGCGGCGGGCAGCGTGGGAAGGGCGAGAAAGCCCAGCTTCCAGAAGCTCCAGCGCTTCTCTAGCCTTCCTCTTTTTTTTCCTACAAACTCTTCCCTCTTCGTTCTCCACTCTCCCCTTTTCCTTTCTACCTTCTTTCCCTCTCGCGCCCCTTCTCTGTTGCCCCCCATTTTCTTCTCTCGCTGCTTCTCCCCCACCTCCGGCTCATCGTCACCCTCGCACTTTATAACCAAACAGCCAAACCCCTTTCCAATTAAAGTGGAATTAGGCAACTCAATCAAATTAGTTCCCTATTAAAGCCCTTCTTTATTAAACCGTTTTCTTGTCCTGCTATTAAGTTTCACCGCCTGGCGGAACCCGAGCCGCCCCGAAGTTTACTTTGGGAAGTCGCCGGCCGACGAGGGGAGGGAGCGCCGCGTCTCCTGGAGAGGGGGGCGGGGGGGGGGCCGGGGGAGGGTCGGCGGGAGCCTCGACGGCGCCCCGCGGGGGGGGGGGGGGACCGGCTGCAGATCACCTGCCTCGGGCGAGCGCGGCGCCCCTCCGCCCCAGGCCGCCAGCCCCCGTCGGGCCGCCTCGGGCCGCAGCTCGGGGCAGGGGAGCGCGGCGCGCCCCCGGGCTGCGTCCAAATCTGCGGCCCGCGGAGAAGGGGCCCGGGCGCTCGGGGTCGGGGCCGCCCGCGCCGCGGAGCCTGGGTCCTGGTCGCGCGGGGGCGGGGGCGGGGGGCGCGGGGCCCCGGCTCCGGACCCCAAGCGCGCCCGACGGGACAGCGACGCCGCTCCAAGCCGGCCGCCCGAGGAGCGGGACGGGATTCGGGGCTGTTGTCTTAGAAAATAACATTTATTTCTAGCTCCTGTCTATGCGAAGGGAAACACGAAGCAGCCGCTCCGCGCGGCCGGCCCTGGGCCCGGCGGCTGCGGCCTCCGGCTCTGCTCCACCGCCGGGCGCGCGGCCGCAGGCGAGAGCGCGGGGGCAGGATTGTCCCGAGTTCACAATATATTTAAACTATAAAACCTGATAAGTACAATGCGCGCATAGTCTACTGTTTTCCATTTTGTCCTTTTTTTTGCTTGTTTTTTCAATATTTTTCACGTTAATACCGAGATCACCTACAGATTACAATTAATAACTTAGAATTCCATTTTATAACATTATACACTGGCTTGTATATATATATGTATAGATTATATATAGATTTATACATATATAAAAAGTCACACTGCACCAAGGAAACCCATGCTTATTGGCATAAGCAACAAAGAGAGCGACAAATACCGCAACGAGGAAAGTGCACCTTAGAACTTGTTTCCTTTTTTTTCTTACATTTGATATCGATATATAATGTGTCCCAAAGACTCGACTCAGTGCCAAGAGATTTATACATCCTAAATTTATATTTGTTAGAGCGAATATTTTTTTAAAAAAAAATTTAATAAGGAGAGGGAGACAGAGGACAGACTGCGGAGCATCCTGCGCGGCGCGGCCCCTGCGGCCTCCCTGGCCGCCTCCCCGGGCTGCAGGCGCCTGGCGGGGCGGCGGGTGACCCCGGGCCGCGCCCCTCTGACTTCGCCCGCCGGCCCCCTTCCGCTCAGCCCTCCACCCACCTTCCGAAGCGAGACCCGAGACCGACAGCCGCCCTTGGGCAGAGGCCGCAGGGCGCCCGGGGGGGGGGGGCGCCTACTGCTTCTCGGGGGCGCCGTTGACCATCGGGCCGTACAGGCCGCCGCCGTAGCTGGGCTCCTTGTGCACCGCCGCGGCGGCCGAGCGGTCGCGCATGAGGTCGCTGAAGGCGTAGTCCACGGGCGGCCGGAAGCCGAGCGTGGGCACCAGGCCGGCGGTGGAGTAGGGCGCCATGAAGGCCAGGCCGCGGCTGTGCGCCGCCGCCGCCGAGTAGGCCAGGCGCAGGGGGCTGAGGCCGAGCGGCGCGCCCAGCGGGTAGGCGCCCGCGTCGGCGCCGAAGTGGCTGGCGTTGGGCTGCAGCGGCGAGAAGGCCGAGCGGCTGCTCAGCGAGCCCAGCGCCCCCGGCGCCACGGCCCCGGCCAGCAGAGGTCTGTGGTGCGGCGGGGCGGCGGGCGCGGCCTGCAGGGGCGCGGGCAGCCCGGGGCCCCCGGCGGCGGCGTCCACGCGGCCCGGCCACGCGTCGTCCGCTGCCACCGCGGCCTTGTCCGGGGGCGCGGCGGGGCCGAGGCCGGCCGCCACGCCCCCGCGGTGGTGGTTCAGCACCTGCTCGATGGCCTGCACCACGTCGCCGCCGCAGCCCTGCAGCACCAGCTCCAGGACGCCCCGCCGGTGGCCCGGGAAGACGCGCGTCAAGATGTCCAGCGGCGTCCGCTGCCGGGGACCCGGGCCCGCGGGCAGCCCGGGGGCGGGGGCCGCCTCGGCCTCCTCCTTGTCGGCCTCGGAGCCGGACTCGGAGCCCAGAGGGCTGGCGGAGCCCGGGCTGTCCTCCTCGCCACCGCCTGCCGGGCCTGCGCTGCCCGGGCAGCTCCCCGCTGCCTCCTTGGAGGCCCGGGCCAGGGGCGACCCCGAGAAGGACTCGCCGTCTCCGTTCTCCGAGCCTGAGCCCGGCCGCACCTCCGGGGAGGACGTCCCAGGGCCCGAGTCCGCGCCGTCGGGCGACAGGGGCTTCCCCGCTGGCGGCTGCGGGCTGCCGGGGCGGCCGGTCGGAAGCAGCGTCTTGGGGAACAGCTCAAACTTCTGTAACTTGGCTTCTAGGAGGGGAGACAAGGGGATGTGAGGAGCGATTGCGGTGGGGAGGTGACGGCGCCCCCAGCACATCAGCCCCGTGGACCCCAGTTCCCTCTCCGAGCCCGATGACCCTCATTCACTGGGCTCCAGCTCCTCCCCCCCTTTTTTTTCTCCAGCAACTCTCTGACCGGCTACACCGGGTCTCACTTCCGCTACCCCGCAGGGCACACTCTCTCCGTACCCAGAGCCCCAACCGCCTGTGCCCTGTAAATTCAATGTCCAGGTCCCCTCTTGCACATCTGTACCCCCAACACCCCCAGCCTTATTCCCCCTTCCTAGTGGCTGCCCTGACCTGGACAAGTGGCCCGGCCCAGAGTTCAAGCAGGAGACAATACAACTTCCACCTCAGCCACCTACTGCACAGAGGACCCCACTCTGCACCGGCATTCCCAAGAGCGAACCCCGCCCTCGGCGCCCTCGGGCCCTGGGCCGCGGAGCTGGTTAGGGAGGGCGCCTTCGGTATCTAAGCGCTCCCAAGCCTTTCTGCCGGCAGAAATAGAGCCCTTATTTCTAAGCCACCCTTTGCGAAATTAAAACCTAAGTTCTTCACTCCCAAGATGAGGGCTGAGAGGGCCCCCAATGGCCCCAGCCTTAATTTCCCCGCTCCCTAGAAAAACTCGGCAGTTTCTTGAAGGTGGCGCCAGGCAGGGAGTAGGGGGTTCGAAGAGTGGGGGGATGGAGGGACGCGAGAGAGCTCCTGGTCTTGAGAAACCCGGGACGAGCGGGGAAAGCTGGACCGAAGGAGCGGGCGCCGCAGGCGGTTGCCCGGGGAGCAGGAGCAACTTGGGAGAAGGAAGAGGTGCCCTGATCCCTAGAGAAAGGGGTGCGGGCCGGGGGCACTGGGAGAGGGCCGGCCTCTCAAGAGGGCTGGGAAGGAGCCCGGGAGGCGGCCGGCGGCAAGGAGCAGAACCGGGGGGAAGGTCTCCGCGCGGGGAGACAGCGCAGTGCGCAGGCGGGGCCCTCGCGGTTACATCGGGGCCCGCGGGGACAGGGGAGAGCGGGGCTAATTCTTCAGAAAGGGGAGAAAGAGTTTGTGTGTTTGCGCCCCGAACCGGGGCCTGGGTGCGCGGCGAGCTCTCCGCGGTGGGGCGCGCGGAAAGGGGCCTCGGGTCCGAGGACCAGGACGCGCCCCGGCCCCCCCGACCCCCGACCCCCCCCCCCCCCCGCCAGGCCGGGCCTCCGCTCACCTGAGCTCCCCGCGCCCGCCGCGCCGCCTCCGGTCCCCGCGGGCGCCGCGGCCCCGGGCCCCCCGCCGTCGGCGGCGCACACGGAGCCGAAGACCTCGTAGGCGGGCCGCGGCGGGATGATGCCGTTGGCGGCGGCGAGCGCCAGGCCCTCGGCCGTGCCGTAGAGCAGCTGCAGCTCGCGCGCCTCGTTCTCCTCCTGCGCCTGCTGCCTGCGCAGCGCCACCTGCGCCGCCATGACGCGCTGGCGCTCGGCGATGAGCGTGCACTTGGCGCACAGGCAGTCCTTCCAGCGGCAGTAGCGCTTGTGGCCCTTGAGCGCCGACACCACGCCGTGGTTGCGGCAGCGCGCGCACTTGGGCGTCCGCGGGTACTTCTCGGCCGCGCGCAGCAGCAGCGGCGGCGCCCGGAGCAGGCCGCCCGCCACGCTCACCGGGAGCGACGCGGCCGCCGCCGCCGCCGCCGCCACCGACGCCACCGACGCCACCGGCGGCCCCGGCGCTGTCGCCGCCGCCGAGCCTGCGCCCGGCACGCTCGGCAGCTCGGAGCGCAGCTCCATGGCGGGGCCTGGCGTGCACGGCGCTGGGAAGGAGCGGAGGCCTGCGGCGAGCGGCGCCCGGGGCCACGCGGCTCGGCCAGGGAGGCGGGCGCGGGCCAGTGGGCGCCGAGCGGCTGGAAGCAGGTTCCTCCGGATCCCCCACCCGGTTCCCACCAGAGCGCTTCTTCTTAGGTCTGATTTACGCGCTGAGTCTAAGATTTCGTTTGGATCAGCGGTTCCGCTAGAAAAAAAATAAATAAAGAGACATATAAAGTTTGAGAAGTCACTGGTTCAGGTGGATATAACGAGGGTTTGAAAAGGAAAATATTGTCCCCCAAAGTTTAGCTTAATTGGGGTGAGACGGGTGGAGAGAAATGCTTGTCTGATGGGACTCGCATTAGAAGGAAAATTTGACCCAACAGAGTGACACCAAGGGCAAAACAGGAAAAATTCGAGGCGAAGTGACGTTTTGTGGAAAGGCTAGGAGGAGAGACCTATCAAAGCGCGCAAGGCACAGAGTTCGGGGGCTGGGTCTGAAGTTTTTACTTTGGGGGGGGGGAGCAGGAGAGTCAGACAAATCAGGAACAGAAAGAACAGCTCTAGGAGACAGTGAAGGCCGATAGCAAAACAAACACCTCAGGAGCAAAGTCAGGCCGCGGGGCCCCAGGGACCCGTGGAAATGCGGGGGCTACACGCGTCACGGTGCGGGCCTCCGGGGAGTTGGACAGAAGAGGAATGTGCAGAGGAGGTCGAGCAGGCCTGGGGAGGGCAGGGAAAACTAGGCCGAAGCCGCGGGGTCGGGGCGAGCCTGCGGCCGGGGCAACCCAGAGAAAACAGCTGATGCGGATGTCTGGGTCTCGGGGTCCACGTGGGGGGGAGAGAAGTGCCTGGGAAAGAAAAAAACATAAACCCCGCAGGCAAAGGTGGGGGACGGGGTTGGAGTAAAGGCCGCGGCACGACTTCAGCCCTGGGGCGCCGGGGCGGTCGGAAGGAGGGCGCCTTGGGAAGAGGCAGGTATTACTAGGAGGGAGGCGGTCGGCTTTGGCTTCTCCTCCGGGTTTAGGGGCAGCCTCGGCAGACACGCCCTCCCCAACCTGGGGTCTCCGCGGACCCTACTTGCTGCGGAATCTGGCGTTCTGGTCGCGGGCTGGCCCAGGAGACCTCCACGAGGCCGGCGCGTCGCCCCCGCGCTGGCTGCGGAGCCCCACCTGCGCCGCGGCCCAGCAGGCCCAGCCCGAGCCGCGCCCGCCGCCCCGGGGCCTGTCCCCGCGCCCCGCGCCCCGCGCCCCGTCCCTGGCTCAGCTGCCTCTGCGCCCAGGCCCCCGGGGCCGCGAAGCCCCTCGGCCGCCCCCCGCGCTCCGCTACCTGCTGGCGCGGGTCCTCCTCGCCGGCGCTGCGCACGCCTCCCGCTGCCCCGGCTGCCCGGGTCCCTGCCGGCCACGTCACCCTCCTGCGGCCACCATGCCCGCACTTCCGACCCCTCGGGACGCCGCGCAGCCCGGCCCTCCGTCGGAAACCCGAGCCGGCCCGGCTGGGGACGGGTGGCTGCCGCCCGCGACCCGGCCTCGCCGCGCGGCGTCCCCTCGCGGAGCGCGCAGCACCCTGCGCACAGCCGCGCCCCGGCCGCCGGCGCTGCCCGACTCTCAGGGAGCCGCGCGCCCGCTCTATTGTTGCTCCTCAGGGCTCCATTAGACAGACGGGGACAACAATGTGGCGCCTGCCATTGGCCAGGGGACGCAGGCGGCGCTCTGATTGGCCGCGCCCGCGCCCGGGGAGCCCCGCGTTCTGCAGCGGCCGAAAGATTCGAAACTCCAAAAGCTGCGCCGAGCGCCGGGGCGGGGCGGGGGGGCGCCGGGAGGAGCGCGGCAAATAGCGAGCGAGCGGTTCCGAGCGCCGGCAGCGTGCGGCCTGCGCCCAATTGCGGCGGCCGGCGCGCGTGTCCCGGGCCGCGCGTGCCCCGCTCCTGGGCCGCGCTGGGCTGCGCCGCCCTCCGGGGCCGGGGCGCTGGCAGGCCGAGTGTCCCCAGGGGCCCTGGTGGCCGGGGGCGGGATAGGGGCAGGTGACAATTCAATTAGGGCGACGGGGGGGGGGGAAGGGGGAAGGGGGCTGGGGGGGGAAGGAGGGCAGATGGCATAAATGCCAAGAGGCCGGTTCCTTCCTCCTCCCGGCGGCTCGGGTGCGCTCCCACGTCCGGCGCGCCTGGGGCGGTGGGGGCCGTGCTCCCTCCCGGTTGCTTCCTCCTGCCTCCTTTCAAATACGGGCCCTTCACTTAAAAATGTCCGATAGGCTAGGGCACCAGGAAGGGTAAGTGTGTGCCTTGCGAGGATTCTTGCTCTTAAAGAGGGGCCGTGGGAGCGCGGAGGGGCGCTTCCCGGCGGCCCTGGCTCCCCGCGCCCGCATCTTCCCTCCCCGCCCCTAACCCCGTCCCTCGGCCCCTCTTGCTCCGTCCTCGCCTCCGCAGCACCTCGATTTCTCGTAGGCGGGGGGGGGGGGGGGGGGAGGATTCTTTCTGTCGGTGTTATTCCGAATTAACGAAAAGTTTAGTTCTCGTTTTTAAACGAAAGTAAAGCGTGGCCTCTCTGTCTCCCCAGATCCTCTTGAACGCAGGATGCGCGTCCGTCTGTCCGTCCTTCCGGGCCTGAGACGAGGTCGCCACGGACCCCCAGGACTAGTTGTAACTTTCGCCTTCCTCTCCCGCACTGACGTCACGGCCCCAGGAACAGTCCGACCTGCAGAGGAGGTAACAGGTTCTGCATTTCGTTGCCCTTTCGAAAGGCAACATCTGGAATTAACACTGCGGTCCTCGCGCAGGGCCACCTTGCCTTCTCCAGTTGTCACCCCCGTGCCTTTTCTGGCCTTTCCTCGCCCAGTGTGCCCTCGCTCCCATTTCTTATTCTCCACTCTTCTCTTTCCTTCAGAGTACAGAAAATTTGCTTAATTAGTGCGGAAAATGAGGTTTCCCGTCGCTCTCCGTCACTCCCGCCCCCGCGTTTCACTGATGCTTGGAGAACTTTCTCGGGGCCCCGGGCCCGGCCTGCGCCGCGGGGCGCGGAGGTACTGGGCGCGCAGACCCGGCCCAGGGCCCTCGGGGCGCAGCCCCCGCCCTCGCCAGCCCAGCCTCGACCCGGTGGAGGGGCCTGGCGAAAGCTCCCGGAAGGCTGCCCAGGCCCAAGGCTGCCCAGGCCCGCGCCGCCCCGCCGCCGTCTGACGGCCACGTCACCAGGCCCGCGCTCCTAGAAAACTGCGCTCGCTGGAGCCGGGCGGGAGCGTGGGAGAGGACAAGGGTCAGCCCCGCGGGCCGCGCGTGGGGTGACGTCGGGGAGGGGTGCGGGGCACTGTGCGCTGCGGGGCGGAGGCCGGACCCCACCTGCCGACGCCCTGAGGTCCTGGGGCGAGGGACCCTGTTGACGGGCGGCCGCGGGGGCGGGAGAGCTGGGCTGGATCCCGCGCCCGCTAGGCGCCCTCTCCCGGGGCAACACTGGACAGGCTCTTCCAGAAATCATTTTAACCCCCCAACGAATGAACGATCGGAACCTGCCTGGCCTTCGGAGGGCTGCGGCCCAGACACGCCTTTTCTCGCTTGCGGCCGGGCCGCTGTGGGGCCCCGCGACTTCGGGGTGAACCTGGGGGAGTCAAGGTCCAGCCACGGGGCCTTGAGAACCCCACGCTGTCCCGCGCGTGTTTGAGGAGCCCCCTGTCCTTGGGGCAGGACACGCCTGGAACCCAGCCTGGCCCGAGGGCGGGCGCCTCCCCCGGCGGCTCGGGGGTCCCCGCGCGCAGCTCGGCAAGTCCCCGGCCTCCAGCCGTCCTGGGGCCCCGGGGCTGGGGCTCGGGGGCGCTGTGGCCTGGGTGGGGGGACGCGGCGTGAGCAGCCGCGTGGAGGCCCCTGCCCCCAGACCTCCGCAGGCCGCCCTGGCTTGGTCCTGATGCGCACCCAGGTCCCCAAGGGGAGCAGACCAGGAGGGGGGTGTCTGCAGGGCGCCCAGTCTGCGTCCTACACACACGGTGCAGCGGCTTCACACCTGGACACACAACCCGCACGTTGAGCTCCGTCCTCTGGAGTCCGGGATCCAACTCCCGCCTACACGCGGCGCCCCAGGGGGTGTGCGCACCTCCGCCGCCGCCCCAGCGCGAGAGGCCCCGGCAGGAGGCTGGGCTCGCAGGGCCCCACCGCCAGCCCCTCCGGGGTCCTGCGCCCACGCGCGGGCCTCCGCTGCTCCCCGAGCCCGTCCGGGCCAGGGCCGCAGGCTGGACCCTGGGCAAACGCAGCCAGACTCCCGGGCCGAGCGCGGCGGAGCCCCCGACGGCGCCCCGACGCCCCGCCAGCTCGGCATCCTCCCGTGCGGGCGCCGGGCCCAGAGGGGCTCCCCGCAGCGGCGCCCACCTCCAGCTCGCCGAGGGCTGCCCCGCCCCGGCCGGGCAAGGGCGGGTGTGGGGAGCTGGAGCCCCAGGGCGAGGCTGGGGGCGGGGGGTGCCGGGGGGGGGGGATGCGGGGGGGGGGGCGCCGGGGCCCCGAGAGGCGCTGACTTTTGCGCTGTTTGCCGGCGGGCTCGGAGCGAGCAGACGCCATCTGCTTGCCGGCTGCGGCGCGGCCCGTTTAATTACCCTCCCGGCGGCCTAATAGAGATGATATTAAACTAAATCTTTCTGACATTAAAAGTAATTATCCCCAAACCGGCGGCTCCGGGTCGGAACCGCCCCTCCCCTCCGCAGCCCTCCCCGGCCGCCCCGGATTCCGTTAGTGGGGCTGAGCTCCTTCCCGGGCGGGGGAGGGGGGGGGAAGGAGTCTACGCAGGCCGCCCGTCCGCTGCTTCCCCGCGGCCGCGCGGACGGCCCACGTGTGCACGCACCGCCCACGGCAACGGGTGGCCCTCCGGGTCCTCCAGCCTCGTTCCCGGAGCTGCGCCGGCCGCGCCCCCGGGGCCCAGCCAGGGATCCGCGGGCCCCCGCCCCGCGAGCGAGTCCCGTTGCCACCGCACAGGTGCGAACGCGGCCCCGGGCCGGGAGGAGCCGCCCCCGCCAGCGGTCGGGCCGCGCGGGATCCGGGCCGCAGCCTCCGGCCGTCGGCTCCCCGCGCGGGAGGGGCCCGCAGCCCGGCCGGCGGGTGCGAGGGCGCGGGAGCCCCTGCCGCAGCCCCCGCCCCAGCCCCAGTCCCCGCCCCAGCCCCCGCCCGCCGCCGCTCTCGGGACCCAGCCCGGGGCCGCCAGGCTCCCCGCCCCGCGCGCAGCCCTGCGCCCTGCGCACCGACGTGCTCCGCGTTTGAGCGCCGTCTGTGTGCCCCTGTCCCGCTAAGCGCCTGCTGTGTGCCCTGCGGCGCGGGCCCGGGGAGCTGCGACCGCCACGTCTTAGAGGCGAGTCCTCCGAGCTTCAGCGAGGCCACCCAGCTAGCCCGGGGTCACAGGGCTGCTGAGCGTCGAGGAAGATGGGAACCCGGACTTGGGGTTCTCCTCTCCTCCTGTTCCATCGGGCAGGGTCAGTCCTAGGGGCTTTCGGTCGGTTCGATTCCATTCAATTGATCGATCATTCGCGGAAGCACCGAGAGGGGTCTTTCATTAATTTCATTCCTGTCGGGCACCTCGTAAGTGGCAGCGCCTGAGGCCCAGGAGAGCTCATTGACCAACTAGGGACCCAGTCACCCAGCCTGACCTCGCGGTGAGAAACAGGAGTGAGGTGCGAGGGAAGGGAGGGATCCCCGAGGTGAGACGCTAAGTTTCCCAAGAGGAAACATATTATTAGCGTGTTGTGATAAAACATTTTGGACAGTTTAGCAAAGTACATTTGGAATTTTTCTCTGAATATGTACCTTTACAAAAATATGCTTTCTGTTACTTGCTCTTTTATATACAAACCCGAAAAACATCTTTTTCATATTAATCAAGACATCTACATAACCTTTAAAAATCGCTTAATATTTCAGTGTATGGATGTACATTAATTTATTTAGCCAATTTCCTCTTGAGAGGTATTTTGTTTGTTTCCAATTTTTGCTACAATAAACATTACTACATTGAACATTCTTTGTGAATTTGTCTAATGATTTCCTTAGGATAAATTCTTAGAAGTAAGATTGGTCAGAGGCTTTTTTCTTTTCTTTTTTATTTTTAAGGCTTTTGATAGCTACTTGTCAAATAGCCCTCAGGAAAGGTTGAGTCAACGACCACACTCAACAGTAGTGCATCTTACTGTTCTTTTTATTCTTTGACAATTCAGGCAGGAAAAAAATCTTTTGTCATTGTAATTTGCATTTCCTTAGGTATTTCTTAATTTTTTCTTTCTGTGTTGTCACTTGTGTTTTAAAAAAATCTGTATATATTGTTTTTTTTCTCATAAAGCTTCTCCTTTCTTTAATTTGTAATAGCTGTTTATATATTAAAGACAGTAGCATCCTCTTATTTTTAACATATGATGCATTCTCCTTTTTTTTTTGTTTTACCCAGTTTTTATACGGAAATGTTAAAAAATTTTACATAACCAAATTTGTCATTTTTTTCTTTATAGATTCTATTTACAGTATTATACTTACCAAGAGTTTTTCAAATTCAACTTTTCTGAGCACATTCACCTATAGGTTATATTAGCCCCTTCTCATTATTTACATTGATATCTTAAGTTCATTTGAAATTAATTTTGGTGGAAAGTGTGAAGTGAGTTTGTAACTTAATTTTTCCCCAAAAGATTAGGCCGTCATCACAGCTCTACTTAATGATCCACCCTTTCCCCCCACTGACCATATGCTATAATATACTAAATTCTCAGTTGGCATTAGGTCATTTCATCACTTTCTCTTCTAAGGAGGGATTTACTTTTGCACCAGCCTTACTCAAAAATTATTGTAGTCCTGTAATGTTTGGAGGGCAAGCATCTTTCTGAATCTTGATTCTTCTTTTTCAAAATCCTCTTGGCTATTTTGGAAAGACAGTCTTCTGAAAAAAATATTTTAGAATTTTAAAAGCTGATTCCAAAGGGAAAGTAAAAATTTAAAAACCCGTTGGAAATTTTATTTAACTACTTTTAGAAATTAATTCGAAGGAGATTATATATCTTTACAATATGGGATATTTCCATCTAGGACGCAGTGTGACTTTCATTTATTCACAGACTTCTATGTCCCTTTGTAAATTTTGTCATTTTGTTCCTATAGTTGTTTCTTAAGCACATTCTCTGGTATTTTATGTGTCTATTATAAACAGAATCTTTTTGCCCATCTTTTCACAATGTCTAAGTGGTAAGGACAGGAGCACAAGAAAGTTACTGATCATAGTATATTTACTTATCTGGAGCCCAGTCTGCTTGCTGAGCCATTTTAGATGAAGTTTCCCGGAGCTGAGTTTGGAAGGACCTGGAATTGACCCGGCGGAGGAAGGAACAGAGGGGCGAGTCTGCGCATCCGGAACGGTGCAAGGGCCCAAACGGCTTGCGGGCCTCCTAGTTTGGGGGACCACGTGCCCCGCAGGGTGGTCTCTGCACTTTCCCTCCCGTGGTCTCCGTCTTCGCCAAAGGGCTTCGCAGAGAGGGATTCCGGGCTCCGCCCAGGCGCCGCGACCCGGAGCCTCCCAGCGCTGCGTGACCCTGGCCGAGTCGCCTGCCCCGGGATCGGATCGGAGCTCGGCAGCGGCCGGGGGGTGGGGGTGGGGGTGGGGGTGGGGGTGGGATACGACGAGGTGAAGGGGCGCGCGCCGGGCCCGCAGCCCGTAACCCCAGGCCCCCAGCGGAACGCAGACGGGCCTGGAGGGGGAGGCCTAGCCGCTCGGCCGCGCCCCCCGCCCACCTCCTGCCCGCCCGCCTCGGCCTGCCCTCCCCTCCCGGCGGGTCGGGGTCGGGGTCGGGGTCGGGGTCCGGGTCGGGGGCGGGGGGGGGGGGGTGCTGACTCGGAGGCGTCCTCTGCCACCCGCAGGGCGGGTGCGGCCCGCAGCCCCGGAGGCCCTCAGGGGCGGCCCCGGCGCCTCCCACTCAGCCTGTAGGAGCAGCGCTCGCCCCCCGCCCCCCCATTTCCTGGCCAAGCCGTGGCCCTCGCGCCCCTGCGTCTGCCCTGAGGCCACAGCCTCGCGTCTTCCCGCACAGCTCCCGCCGGAGGGAACGGGGACGCGGGAGGCAGTGACTCCGGGCCCAGGCAGCCCTGGCGGGCTCGGGGAGCCTCCTTTCTCCCTTCTGAGCGCGAACAGCTCCCCTGTGCCCCTCGGACTGTACTCTCACCGCCCGGCAAGGGTCTCCCACCATCGCTCCTGTCTCCCTAGCGCCCTTGTCCCCGGGCCTGGCCGCCACTCCGAAAACTGCCCCGGCAGGCGTCCCGCATTTGTCGCATTCCCTCCTATGTCAGATGGAAGGAAAAAGAATGCTCTCCTGGGGTCACTGTGAGGGTTCAGCAACACAACTCATGGGAAGTCCCTCTCAGTGTCTGACATGTAGTAAACACTCAGGTATCCTGGGTATTGCTACTTGTTAGCCAGGAGCTGAATGAGTGATTTCTCTTTGCCTTCACTCCAGAGGGGAGAACTATTCTTCCCAGTACCCTTTTGCCTCCTTGAGAAGAAGGACTGGGGAGCTGGGAGTGGATGACAGGAGGTGACTTCTGCTCTTGAACTGTAATCTGCAAAGTCCCTCCAGAATCAGAATTCTTTTTTTAAAAAAAATATTTTATTTATTTATTCATGAGAGACACACACAGAGAGAGGCAGAGACACAGGCAGAGGGAGAAGCAGGCTCCATGCAGGGAGCCTGACATGGGACTCGAACCCAGGACTCCAGGATCATGCCCTGGGTTGAAGGCAGGCGCTAAACCACTGAGCCACCCAGGGATCCCCTAGAATCAGAATTCTGATGGACTGTCGTGGTTCAGAGACCTCTGGCAGGCGTGGGGCCATCTCCTAGGTCTGGCGCCTTTCCTAGGTCGCCTGGCTCTCTCCCACCACCCTTTTCAGTGGCTCCGTTAATCAGAACATGTTTGTGATAAAGTGTAAAGTGATATTGTGCCAGTAAGAAAGGAGCATCACAGCCCAGAGCCCACCCCCAGGCTCTGGAGGCAGCAACCCCGCCTCTGCTCAGGGCCTCTGCTAGTTTTGGCCCACCATAGCCCTGCTGGTTCCTGTGGGACTCCCCGGAGGCAGGGGCTGGGTTCTTAGCCCCCATGGTACAGTACTTTCATGCCAGAGAATAGGGCCTTTCCCTTTGTGTCCAAGCCCTCCCGTACCATGTACAAAACGTAGAAGATGCACCATTTTTTATATCAGGCACCTGAGGCATGTAGGTGATGCTGCACATGCTACTTCATTGGTGCTTGGTGTGGCTGAAGGGAAGCCAGAAGGGAGCCTTGCTCAAGTCATTTCACTGCTCTGGGTCTCAGTTTCTCCATCTGTGGAATGAGGAGAGGTAGACCTGCTGCATCTGGAAATGCTCTGAGATGAGAAAAGGACCACGCATACCCAGGCAGGAAGATGATGATTCACATGAGGGATGTTCCATCTGGCTGGGGCCTTGGCAGTCTGCTCTGGGAACACAGCAAAGTTCCGGCCTCCAAACCTGATTTCCTTTATATGTGTTTTCACTAGACACCTCCCCTCCCCCCGCCGCCCCGCAACACAGGGAAGATTCAGCAAGACTCTCCTTGCTGCTAACTCTTCAGAAAAATACTATGCCTCTGTTTACCAATGTGTGTCCAAGGAAGGCAGACAACATTTCCAGGGCCCCGGAGACCTCAGCTCATTCATCCTATAGGATGCCTACATTTTCTAACTCTGATCCCAGATTGTCAGGCTTGGGCAGTGCCATTTATTACAGAATGGACTCTGGCTGCAGCCCCTTGGGGGGGGGGGTTCATCTCTCCCAGAAGTCTGTCCAACTGCCCGAACTGGCTCCTGGAAATTCTGGGCCAACGGTAGAGGCTGGGAATCCAGCCTAAGTGATGAGTAGGTGAGTCAAAACGGACCCTTTAATGCACATCTAATGAAGTGCATGATGGGAAGAAAAAAAAAAAGATTTGCTTTGGTGAGACAGGGTATGTTCTATAGTAGTTAGGAGACTTTGGGCAAATGATTTAAGCTCCCTAAGACTATGAAACAGGGATAGTATGTTCCATCTCAGAGGGCAGTTGTGTAGTTCACTCATTCATGGGACATTTCCTGTCTGTGCTCTGTGGGGGGGGGGGGGGGGCAGCAGACCTGTCAGCGTCCACAGAGGGAGCCCTCTGAGCCAGTCAGCACCGTGACAGGCTAAGTGCTCTGCTCTGCGAGGGGCCGCCACAGGGACTGGAGGAGGCTCCCAGCCTGGCCCGGGTCCCTGAGGCTTTCTGGGGAAGTAGCGGGTGGAGCCTGAACGCTGGGGTCCCAACACCTGCATTTGAATCCTGGCTCCTCAGTTTACTGCCTGCCGGACCTTGGGCAGGTTACCTAACCTTTGGTCCTCAGTCTGCTCACCAATAAAGTGGGGAGACTAAGAACTCCTGCTTCACACGCTGATCGGGGCTGAAGAGCTTCCTGCCTGGCCCTCCACCGACACACCCGCTCACTGTAGGGCCCACAGCTATTTGTCACCACTCGAGTGCAGGGCCAGGTCCCAGGGGAGGACAGGACATCGGCTCAGACGGACTCGGACCTTACCCTCCTGGACTTGCACCTCAGGCAAAATCTGAGCTGAGTCTCAAGTTGCCTCCCACCTAAGGAGAGTTCCAGAGGAGGGGGGGTGCGGAGGAACGGACTCAGGGGCTGCTGACATTTCCCGGGCAAGCAGGCAGGGAAAGTGCAGGGAGACGCAGGGGCCTCCTGGGGCAGTGGGAGGAGGCGAGGGGCGTTCAGGCCCCCCTGGGGGGGGGGGTTACCATTACCACGTTCTCTCCCCTGTGGCTTAGGCTGAGCCTCGGGCCCAGGTCAGGCGGAACCTCAGCTCCTCCCTACTAGCTGGGTGTCTCCGGACAGGGACATCCTCTGAGCCTCAGTCTCCCTCCCTGTGAACAAGGGCACTAGCGGCAGCGACCGAGAGCGGCGTGCAGGTGCCCGTGCAGGGCTCGCCGGGGCTCAGCACGGGTTCCCTTACCCTCCTCTCTCCCCGGCAGGTCCAGTCGGCTTTGTTCCGGCTCCGGTGCACCAAGGCGCAGTGGCCGTGGGCCGCGGGACGGCGCGACCAGGCCGGGCCCCGGAACGCGGAGGATTGCGCCCCCGCCTCTGCCGTCGGCTTCCCCAGCGAGCGGCGTGAGACGGCAGCGACCACCTGCACACACGCACCGTTCCTCGTTCAGGCGTGTGCTGACTGGGTACCAGTCATTCTGCTGGGCCTGAGGATGAGGAGGGACTTTGGGGGGGCCGCAGTCTCCGGGGGGGGGGCGGGGGAACACGTGAGCTGGGAGGCATGATTCACGGTGGTCCAGCGCGACCGAAGGGCGGCGAGGAAGGGTCCTACCCTAACCTGGAGGTAGGGAGGGTGTCGCGATGGTCAGGGAAACCGCTTAGGAGGACCTGAAGTGTCAAAGTGAAGGGCGGAGGGGTAGGGGTCTGGTGGCAACAGAGGGGAGAGTGTCCAAGGCCAGAGGGGATGCAAAGCTGATGCTTTCAGAAAACTGCAGGTGATTCAGGATGTGTGTTGAGGGCATGGCTGGAGGTAGGTGGGAAGGGGTGTAGGGGCCAGATGACGGGAGTCTTAAATGCAGGCTGAGTTTGGGTTTTATTTGGAGGGCAATGAAGGGTATGGAGGGTACGGAGGCATGGCTGTGGCTTGGTGAGGCAGGTGTTAGAGAGCTCTTTCTGGCAGCTGTGTGGAGACTGGTCCCGAAGAGAGGGACTGAAGAAAGGGAGATCAGTTAGGATGTGGTTTCATAATCCAGGTGAGAGACCACAAAGGTGGTCTTCCGAGGGAAAAAACGCGGGTGGGATAACGGATGAAGGAGGAAGGAATGGACTTTGGAGATGTCAAAGAGGTAGAAGCTATAGGATCCTTCTTAAATAATGCATGTGCTTAAAAACAAAAGGCATTGCCTAAAACCTGGAGAGGAGTTATTTTGGAGAGCTGAATTTTCTATGGAAATGGGGCTTTACCCATTTTTGTAACCATCAACATTTTAAAAATGTTATTATTGTGATTATTGGAAATGCCTTGGTAAAAGGTCATACTTTCATGGAAGGTGGCATTGCATTGACATAAACAGCGGGAGCTTTAGAGTCAAAGGCCTGGGCCCCAAACTCTGTTCTGTTCCTTATTAGCTGTGGTGCTTGGGCAAGTCACACTTCACCTCTTTGAGCCTGTTGCTTCCAAATGGGGTCAAGATCACCGATTGGACAGGGTTGTTGTGGGGTTACATGTGGTAAGGTATGTGATGCTCTGAGCACAGTCCTGGGTACACCCTGAGTGCTCAGCAAGTTAGCCTCCTCCCCTCTCCTTCCCATGATGGCCCGGACGTAGCCTCTGGACGCTGTAACAGTGACACTTGGTGCAAGGTTCTCGAACCATCCCTGCAGGGCCCCAGGGTAGGACTCCTGGACTGCTGGCATTTTCACATTTCCTGTGTCCTTCTCCATAAGTGGCCACTTGTCACTGTCATCACCCACACTTTCTTTTCCTTTTATAATCCCGGGTGAGTTTGTAGACCAGAGAATAGCTAACTGCTTTATACGTTAACTGATGTCTAAATGTTAGTTTATTTAATCTTCACAACCTTATCAACCAAGTACTATAATTATCTCCATTTTCTAGCCCAAGAGTGGAGGCACAAGAAGGCGAAGTGGCTTCCTGAGGGCACACTGCTGGTAAGCGCAGGACCCAGGGAACATGGCTCCAGAGGTTATGCTCTTAGCCACACATTATATCACCTCTCAAAACTGAGAACCACAACTAATAGTGTGCAAACTAGGAGTTAATAGAATGAAGACTGGAGAGGAAGTCTCTTTTATTGCTTTTCCTTTCAGGCCACACTTTCAAAATATAGCTGGGAGGAGCTGTAAGGCCAGGGGGTTGCTAGGGGTCATCTTCCAAAGCAGATCGAGATGAGGGAGAAGCACTAAATGCAGACGGAGGTTCAAGGCAAGAAAGCCCAACAGTTGTATCTCCCCCGCTCTGGGGTTTGCAGCTTTCCTTTAGATAAAAATGTGGCTTGATGAAAAGAAGAACGGGCAGATTCAACTTCCCAAATGGTCTGGTGGTGTTTGCATGAGGTACATGGTGGTTCTGAATTTTCTGGCATCGATACTGCCCACTGAGAATCTGATGAATACAGATTTTTCCTTCCAGAAAATTACATTTAATTTTTCATACACAGTTGTGGAGGATGCCAAGGTCCATTCTCGGACATGAAATTTAGAGATTCTTTATGGAAGAGCTGTGAACCTGGAAATCAGCACCTAGGGCTCGAGTCTGGACTCTTCTACTGACAATCTGTGTGACTTCAGGCAAGCACTGCCTTTGAGCTCCATGTACAAAAATGGAATGATCATCTCTGCCCTGCCTTCCTCACTGCAGTGGGCTGTGAGGATAAGTGTGGAAGGTGTAGAAACTGCAAAATGCTATCTGAATGTTATCAGGACACTGAGGTTCAGAGAGGTCACTTACCTTGAGGTCGCACAGCTATTAAGTGGCAGAACCAAGGTTCAAACTGGAAGACACGGAAGTCTCTAGTGTGTGTGTGTGTGTGTGTGTGTGTGTGTGTGTGTGAGAGAGAGAGAGAGAGAGAGAGATATCTCCCTCCAAGAATTTTTAAAAAGACCAAATGAAAAAAAAAAAAAAGACCAAATGAAGTAATGCAGGTGACAGGGTCACCAGACTCTGACGTGTGATGTTTATGTGATTACTCCTGAATTTAGGGTCCATGTCCCATCCACCTGTGGGATCTGCGACTGGGTGGATGAGGGGCTGGGAGGGATGGAGGAGGAGTGTTAATCAGTGATGCTGCTCATGGAGACAACTAAGTCAGTTCCTCTTCCCCATCCAAATGAATGACATCTGTGCCTTTGGGGAAATCTGTCAGAGCTCTGCAACATCTTTAAAACCTATCCCTTGGACCAGCGTACTCAGGTCAGTATGTGTAGCTTTGGGAGTAGCAATTTTAATGCAGCTGCAAACCTATTTTATGTGTCTAATGTCACCAAATAAAACTTATAAAAGCCTAAATCCCGTTCTCCTACATTAAAAAAGAAAGATTCCATAAGATATTCTCATCCAATTCAGACTTTGGATGCTTACAATTCAGAGATCAACACCTGTGTGTCCCAAAAAACTAGCGGTGCCAAAAAATGGCAACACTGCAAATCAGAAAGTGCCTTAAACCTTCAAGCTCATGCTCCAAACACAACTAATAATCTAAGAAACACAAAGGAATGAGCCGGAGCGGGGGTGAGGATGACAAGGAGCCCTGGAGCATCACGGCAAACAGCTGGGCCCAAGAACACGGGGCTTGGTTCTGAATGGCTCCCTGCGCCTGGTGGCTGGGATGGAAAGCCCGGGGAAGTGTGAGGGCAGGAGGAAAAACTGTCGAAGGACGAAGGACGAAGGACGTTGCTATTTCTATGGTCGCAGAAGTTACTTAATAACGTCTTCTCTTGTGATAGCAAGTTACTTAATGTTTTTCTTAGAACCTAACTTTATGCAAGTCGCTTTAACTTTGTGTTTGTAAGAAAAAGTCCCAAACTGCTTTGGCCTCCTGTTCTGGAGCTTGGGAGACCAGAATGACGTCACTGTACAGTGATAATTAGCAGAGGCCTTTCCCAGCAATGGGGGCTGATGGGCTGGTGTTACATGAGACTGACCTAGGAGAATCTCTCAAGACCTGGTTGAAAAAGGGTGTATAAATTTCATACACATTCAAGAAGCATTTAATAACTTTTACGAAATCGGGTGCAGAGTAAAGTCTGTATTACTGGAATACAGAAGTGAGGATGACAAGTCAGAACACTAGGATGAAGTCAAACCCAGATCGATGAAACAGGTTAACCAGGAAAGAAAATTCAGAGTCCTGTCTCTCCAACTGCCACCCACTCTTGCTGCTGTTCCCGAGTATGGCCTGGGTTCAGAGCTAGAGCATTTGCTCAGCAGCTACAGAACAAGGTCTACCTGAAAAAAGAAGAGCCGGTGCCCTCGTGCATCCACAGCATTGGAAATGACGGTCTTTGGGGCCATCGGTTAGGAAGGTAGGAGTGGAGCTGGGGAGGGAGTACTCAGGTTGAACTCCCCCCACAGTGGGTGTCTTATCCTTTCAGCCTCCCTGGGAGACCTCTGGAGCCAGAGAAGGCCTGCACTGAAGCAGATGTAGCACAATCTTTTAGGAACACATCTCGTAGGAGAGCGTGTTCGGGGATGTCCCTGGTTGGAGCATCAAAGAAGAGACACAGGAGTAATTTTCCTGGCCAAAATCCAATAGCCACTTCCAGAGAAAGGGAAACTGACCAGCCATATCTTAGGCTTCAGTTAGAGTCTACTGAAAAACCCTTGAATTGGGCCAGGGGAAGAAACCCAGAACTTAGAGTGTACACTGAACAAATACAAAATGTCAAAATCCAAAAACCACACCTGGGACAGAGACCACAGGTGACATAAAACCAGATATGGAGAGACATTCCAAGACTAAAAAGTCATTGGCTGTGAAGGCATAAACAGTGCTTTCAGGAACTAAACTTCAAACCCCAAATCCACAGAAAAACAAAAATCCCCAAATTATTTTATGTAGGTTCAAGCAACATATGTCTTCTGAGCTGAGCCCCCAGGTTTGCCCTCTTAAATATATGAAGTCAGAATTTTCAGCCATAGGATGAAATCTCTTTCATTCGAAATGGGAATCTAGTATCTAGTACTAAAGCGTTAAAAGAATAAAATAGTGGGGCAAGGTTTTAGACCGGGACTCAGAGTCCATGGGTGACTGATCAGATTTTGGTAATGGATGACAAGGTGCTTAAAATACCAAGTCACAAGGTCCAAACACATGATGGAGCAGGAGAGGATTGTGTGCAGTATATACAGTTGGACCAGCAACCTGGGAGCTGGTATCCATGAGATTTTAAGTGCCCAAATTCAAACCTAACAGCAGCTTCTTGCAGCTGGGCCAGATACCAAAGTCCTGGTACTGGCCTCTTCACACTATCTTAACATTCACAAAATGTGCTTCGACAGTTTTCCACGCTGCACTGGGACAGCAAATACCTCCTAGATGGACCCAGGAGACTCAAGGCAGCAGCAGTAAACCAGTATCTTGCATATATGTCAAATGCGGTCCTCAAAGCTTGTGAGCTTATGTCTTAGGTAAAGAAGTCAGAAAGTACCAACAAAAATGATATGCTTTTTTTCCTACAACAATGTTTAATCTCCATGCTGAGAAGTCCCATTTGACTTTTTCCCCCATGCCTTTTAAAATTAGGTGACAAAGTAGAAATCCAGTCATGAAAATAAAAAGGCAGAGGTGTATGAGCCCTGGCTCAATGAGACATATCAAATACATAGCATCCTGGTGTCACAGGGCAGAGAGAACTGTCCTAGACAGTGTGGGGGAACGATGGGCACTGCAGAGGTAAAAATTCTACTTCGTGATCACTCACACGTGAACAGTGCATTAGTCATTGAACAAGGGTGAGGTGAGGGGTACGGGAGGGTGGCACAGTTGTAATTCTCTATGAGGGCTGGGAACATATACTCGTGAATGGGAAATTTTAAGTAGCTATGTTTATTATTACTTTTTTCCAGCAATCTTGCAAGAGGCAGAAGTGTGACATTGAGTTGAGTGAGACGAGCGTGTAGGTGGGTTGGCTGAGGAGCCCTTCTCTTGATGCAGGCCTCTGGCTTGTCAAGGAATGGCTGGTTCCACTGCTGGGCCATGTTTACTCTTTTGCTTCAAGGAAAAGGGTTTCTTGAGGGAACAACTTTACCTCCAATAAAGATTTATTTGGGTCCAGCTGGGTTACCTGAAAGGAAAGAAAACATATTTAAAAGACTGGAACCAGCCCTCTTTTCTCCACATGGTGTTCAGGTCCTACCTGTGCACACTGACTCTCAGCCTGCTACGCAGTGGCATGAGCACTTCCAAATCTATTATCTGTCTGATATTCCGGTAAACCTGTGACACAGGTGGTGCTATTTCCATCTTCTAACCGAGGAACCCGGGGCTCAGGGAGGTCAGGTCTCATAGTTTAGTGGAAGAACTAGTATTTGACCATAGGCAGGCAGAGCTTGAGGACACCGGGCCTCTTCCTGGGCTGGTGGAAAGTCCATGCCTCCTGCATAGCACAGCTTGGCTGACAGAACAGGAGCTCCTTAGGAAAGGGTACTCACTGGCTGAACAACCGATTGGCATTCTTGGGGACCTCTGCTTGGTTAGCTCCTGAGAGCATGGAGAGACTTTTCTGCTCGGTAGGAAAAGAACTAAGTCTTGGGGGCTGATCTTCTGGCTACACTTTCCTGTGGTAAACTGGACAATGCCTACTGTACCATGTCCAAAGATGAATATCCTCTCCTGAGGAGAATCTCCCTAGGAAGGCATATCGTAATCTCCTCGTTGGCAGGGTGGGAGGATATTTTAGTTTTAAAAAAGGAGTCAATACCATAATAAGATTGTATAGCTTAGAAATAAAAACCCCTCATTATTTAATAATATGAGCTATAGAGAGTAAAGCTAGACAAAATCTTGGCTCAGATGGGATACGTTAGTCATACAGGAATCCTAATGTAGGTTTATGATCTCTTAGGCCAGGGGCAAGGATAGACAATTTAGGAATCGGAGAGTGAGAGAAAGAAACAGTTTTCCTATTTATCAGAAGGGAGTATGAATTTTAAGAAGTTGAGAAATACTAGTTTAGTGGAAGGGACAGTGGGCTCTGCAACCAGAAAAACCCCGGTTTAAATTACAGCTGTGTTGGCTATTAGCTTTGTGGCTTTGGAATTAATATCAACCATGTAGGACTGATGTGAGGATTAAATGAGAAAAAAATATACAATTAGCACAGTGTCTGGCACAGAGCAGGTGTTCAATGATGTCTACTGTGTATGTGAGTAACTAAGGATGGACAGACACACAGATAAGTGGACAAGTCTGCATGTTGTGTGATGAGAGGCTGAGTAGCCTGCCTTGTGAGATACAGGGGCTCTGGGCCTGTGGTCCACAGAGAATATAGCATCTGAGGTTTGCAATCTTGTCCTCTGCTCAACTCAAGCCACACTTAATGAGATGGCTCTGCTGTCTTCTAGTCAAGGGAGATGGGGGCCCTGGGAGGACTAGAGTCACAAGCAGGCTGGAGAGCTGGAGGAGGAACACTATCTTGACTGTATCCAGATGGAAACCTGGTATGCCCAGGAGGGTCATTAAGGAGACACATCAACCTCCAGAATCCCTCTCTGCTTGTAAGGAACCCAGAGCAAAGCAGCTCTACTGATATCTTTTGGGCTCTGGGCAGATGGGCAGGCAAGGCGGTGGGGAGGGCCCAGCCTGCTGTCTGTCTTCCAATGCACTGGGGGGGAAGCTGCTGGCAAATGTTTACCCACTTCCCCAATTAATGTACAATATTGTGCTGTCTCTTGTCAACAGAGCCTCTGCTTCAGACTCATTGGTATTTTCTGTCCAGCTGCTTCTGCTATTGTTCTTAATTAACATGCCAGAGCTCTTCCGGCATCTTCTACTTTGTTATTTGTGGTTTGTAAATATGATGTTTGTTGGGAGAAACCATCATCATAATAGTGCCAGAGCAGTGCATACCGGCAGAAAAATACACTATGAAGCACTATGAAGCTGGGAGGCTGGAGCCTCAGGCCCAAATTACACCTTGCCTAAGCTGTCCACACACAAGGTTAGAGATTCAGAAAACATACCCACTTTGTACATGAGAAAAGTGTGTCCAAGGAAAGTTAAGTGATTTTTTCTGTCACTTTGGGCTAGACAGTTGGGACTTGAAAAGGAGGAAACTAAAGTTTCTTGAATGCCTATGACATGCCAAGGATTTCACGTTATTTGATTCCCGTAACAATCATGCAAGGTAGGTAGAGGTGGCAAAATTGAGGCTCAAAGTTGTTGCCACTGGTTGAAGCCATGTGGTTAATAGGGTCTGTCTGTACAGTATAATGGTTAAAATGACTGAAGCAAACTTACATTCAAATCCCTGTTCTCACTATACTACCTCTAGACCTTGAAGAGGTTCTGTAACCAGAGAGCCTACACTTTCCCATCTCTAAGATGAGACTAATCAGTTTCTTCTTCGTAGGTCAGTGTGATGGTAAATGGAGAGCTGGTAAAGCTTCTGGCACAATACCCAAGCCAGTACATGTTCATTCAACGGTAGCCACTACTGGCTGCAATGTTGTCTTGGAGAGGGGTCCTGGTCTAACTTCACAGCTGGAGCTCTTTCCCAGAAGCCTCTTGGAGCTCAGGCCTGCAGGCTGCCCTGCTGCCCTGCTAGGGTAATGCCTCAGTTACTAGAGATTCCCTTGCATAGCTTCAGTGCGCTGAACCACTTCACAGCAACCATGACTGTTTGGGGGCTGTTCCTTCTGGTACCCCAGATCAGAAGTAATCTTTTTCTTCTTTGATGGTCATTTCAGACAGGAATTTCAAAGTGAACAAGGACAATCTCTGCTTCCACTCTTTTTTTGCCTGGCATGGAAAAAAAGACTGTGGGGATCCTAGGGGGATAGGTGGCCATGCTGTGGAACCATCCTGCAGTGCTCTGGGTCCCATGCAAGAGGGAACTGAGAAGTGGTGGTGGTGGTTGCTGCTATAGGGAAAGGGGTATCTGAAGGACTGCCACGTAGATCAGACTCATGTGCAGCGCCTGTGGGCAGGGCTGGGACTGGTGCAGTAAAATCCCAGGGAAGCAGAATTCAGCTGACCAGAAAGAACTTTTTAATAAAGGAGCAGCTGCTGGGTGTGCTGCTGGGCTACTTTCTTCTTCCTCCTGTTCTTTGTTTTCTTCTTGTTCCCAACCATCATCATAGCAGCAACTACTATTTACTGAGTACCTACCATGTGGCCGGAACCAGGCTAAGTACTTTCTCTATAGCACCTTAACTAGTCCTCAGAAAAGCCAAGTGGAGTAGGTATTATTACTGCCATGGTACAGCATTATCAGACCAACGTGCAGACAGAGTAAGATTTTGCACTCAAGTCTTCGACTCCAAAGCTCATGCTAACCAGAGTGCTTCTGGCTAACCTGTCAGCAGACTACCTTGTGACAGGGGAGGAGGAGGGAGAGTGGATACAGTGAGTGCATTCTCTGTTGTCCCTAGAAGCATTCATATAAGGGCATTTTTGAGACGATGATGAAGATAACGGTAATGCTAACCTGTATTTAGCATTTATTTTGTACCAGGCATATTCCAAGCATTTTATATTTACAAAATAATGTGATTCACATGATGTACCTGAGGTACAATTATTATTCCCATTTTACAGATAAGATAACTGATCCATGGAACACACCAAGTAAGGTGTGTTCACCCAAGGTCTCAAAGCTACTCAGGACAAAGCCAGAATGTGAATCTAGCTTTGCCATCCATATGCTGAACTGCTACTCTAGCGGCCAGGGGTGTGGCTCAGGGTAGGATCCACCCACAGAGAAAAGGTGGATGAGATGCCCCTGAGGGTCTTTCTAACCAAGCTTCCAAGAGATAAGATCTTCACTTTAAGAATGGCAAAAGATCAAGGGTCAGGAAAAAAAATCCTGAAATGTTTATAAAATACGAATACAAAAACCCAATCTGAGCTTGTACTCTGCCATTTACTCGGGACTTTACTGAATTATTGACTCTCTAAATCAACAGAGAAACCCACCCTTTGGGACTCCGTGGGAGAGAAGGCGTATTCTCAGATAAGAGGTATGGCCTGACTTTGCTTAGAAAAGGAAGGTCAATCACCTTGACATTTTATTCATTATACTTGGGAAACTTGGATGATATATCTTCTTATTAAATTAATATTTTGGAAATTTGGCTTTGTAAAACTTGTTTACATTAGAAAAAATGGTACAGGGATCCCTGGATGGCTCAGCAGTTAAGTGCCTGCCTTCGGCCCAGGGTGTGATTCTGGAGACCCGCGATCGAGTCCCGCATCGGGCTCCCTGCATGGAGCCTGCTTCTCCCTCTGCCTGTGTCTCTGCCTCTCTCTCTCTCTGTGTCTCTCATGAATAAATAAATAAAATCTTTAAAAAAAAAAAAAGGTACAAATAGAGCTATTCTTTCCGAGATCAATTTTCTCAGCAGTCTGAACTTTCATATACATCTTATTTCTATTACTTCCTTTGTAAAAAAAAGTCTAACATTGCTGCTAAGAAAAATGTGACTCAGCGTGACAGAGTCTCATCCTAGGCCATACCAAAGAGAGTCCCAGGATGCTAGGGGGAGAAAGTTCCTTGAATGCCAAAGTCCAATCCCTTCATTTCACAGGTTGCCTACCTAAGGCTCAGAGAAGTCAAGTGACTTGGCCCAGGTCACACAGTTAAAGAGAAAGATGTAGTCCTGTACCCTAGACTTTCTGACTTTCAAACAGACTCTCTGACTTCTGTTTTGGGATTCTTTCTAGCCATACCATTCTGCCTCTCACTTAAAAAAAATACCTGAACATAAATATAATACTACCATTGGACAGAGGACTACCTGAGAGCAGCAGCTGAGTGATACTAAAAATAATAGTAGCAGCAATACATGCATAGTGCTTTATAGTTTGCAACATATTTATACAAATATTAACTCACAGTCATATAGCATAGATATTATTATCAGTCCTTGTTATTTTACTTAATTTTGCTGAAGTAATGCTTTTATTTTGAAACTGAAGGGGCGCCTGGGTGACTCAGCAGTTGAGTGTCTGCCTTTGGCTCAGGGCGTGATCCAGTCCCACATCAGGATCCTTGTATGGAGTCTGCTTTCCCCTCTGCCTGTGTTGTCTCTGCCTCTCATGAATAAATGAATAAAATCTTAAAAAAAAAAGGAAACTGAATAAAGTTAAGTTTGGTAGTCCAATATTTTCACATTTAGGAAAAAATTCTAGGTTCAACAAATGGTACTGGAACAACTGAACACTGACATGCAAAAAAAAAAAAAAAAGGAGCTAGATGCAGACCTTACACGCTTCCCAAAAATTAACTCAAAATGGATTATAGACTTAAAAGGTATAACACAAAACTATAAAATTCCTAGAAGATAACATAGGACAAAACCTAGATGACCTTGAAATGGCTTTGATTTTTTAAGATACAACACCAAAGGCACAATCCACAAAAGAAATAATTGATAAAGCTGGACTTCATTAAAATTAAAAACTTCTGCAAAACACACTGTCAAGAGAACAAGAAGACAAGCCATAGACTGGGGAAAAATATTTGCAAAAGACATATCTGATGAAGAATGATTATCCAAAATATACAAAGAATTCTGAAAACTCAACAATAAGAAAAGGAACAATCCAATTAAAAAAAGGGTCAGAAACCTTAAAGATACCTTATCAAAGGAGATCTGCTGCAGACGGCAAATAAATATATGATAATATGCCCTACCACATCATGTGCTATCAGGGAAATCCAAATTAAGGTAGCAATGAGGTGCCACTACACGCCTATTAGTATGGCCATCATCTAGAACACTAACACCAAATGCTGGTAAGGATGTGGATCAACAGAACTATCATTCACTGGTGGTGGGAAGACAAAATGGCACAGTACTCTGGAAGACAGGTGGTATTTTACAAAACTAACCATATTCTTACTGTATAATCCAGTAATCAAGCTCCAAAGGAGCTGAAAACTTAGGTCCACACAAAAATCTGCACACACAAAAAAGGTTTTTAGCACCTTTATTCATAATTGCCCCAAACCTGGAAGCATCCAATATGTCCTACAGTAGGTAAACAGATAAATGAACTGTGGTGCATCCAGACCATGGAATATTATTCAACACTAAAAAAAATGAGCTATTAAAGCATGAAAATACATGGAAGAATCTTAAATGCTAAATGGAAGAAGCCAATCTGAAAAGATTACATATTGTGATTCCAACTATATGACATTCTGGAAAAGGCAAAACTATGGAGGCAGTAAAAAGATCACTAGTTCTAGGGGCTGGAGTGGGGAAAGGTGTAGAATTGGGAAGCAATAGACCACCAGTGGTTTCTCACATGTATTCTTGTTTTTAGAGTAAAATTTGCATTTCAGAAAATTCCAGCATCTCCAAGGAGAGAACAGCTCTGTTCTCTTATTTTCTGTAGTATTTGACTGTTCCCCTCTGGGCAGGCACCACCACCACTTTCTAGACTGTGCTGTGTGCTGGCAGCACTGTGAGCAGAGGGAGCCTTGCACAGCCCTCAGAGCAACCCTTTGCTACACTGGTGGAAAACTTAAAATCTTTTTGTAGCTCTGTGTAAACACTAGAATCTCATCTATACCCCTACTTCCTCCTTTTCCCTCCCACAGATGTGAAAGACAAGGAGGCCCCATCATCTACAACAGACAGACCACACAGCCTCTGCAAGCACTTACTCCCCTTTCAGCCCTCAGCAAGCTCTCCCTCCTCCATTTTCCTTTGTACTAATAGCTAAGGCTGTATATTATCTGATGCTGTCAGGATGCAAAGGGCCAGAATGTATAGGTTCTAGTTCTGGCTCTAATAGTGTCATTTTTCTTTTCTGAGCTTTAATTTTTCCATTTTTAAAAATGTGGGGGTTAATGTATCAATGGGGTCAATTGGGCCGCAACTGGGATTTGTAAATAGAACCACCTGGGTTCAATGATCCAGCTCTTGGCCACATCAGTAAAATGCTTAGAGCTCCAGCTTCCTTCTCTACTGGGTGAAAAGGTTGTTATGGGGATTAAAGTAGCCATGCCAGAGCCTCAACACGGCAGCTACCATGATTCAATGTCTTATTTATGTCTTAGTATGGTGTGGGCTCCCCAGTGACCTAGGGAGAGAGACTTGGGTTGAATTCCATAGCTAAAACCTCCTAACTCTCTGATGACCATGCATAAGTTACTTAATTTTCTGGTTCATTGTTTATTTATAATATTGAGACATTTTTGCCATCCAGAGTTGTGACGATTTAATAAGGTGAGGCTTATAACCATGAAGCACTTCATACTCCTGCTTCCACAGAGACTCTGGGATGCTCTCCCTGTCACACAGGGTGAGACGAAGACCTACCTATCTGATTGGTGAGTTTGGGTGAAGAATTAAGCTCAGCCCCTCCCTTTCCCTTTTCTGGAGCCAAACCTGCTTCTCCAGTTGTATACCAAAGTCTGCATAGGCAAATCTGTCTAATTTAGGGGCAAAGAATATCAGTAAGCCCCCTGGCTGCAGATCCCAAACCGCAATCTCTGATCAACTTTTCCAGTAACAAAAGTGATATTTGTATTCCCTCTGAGTCCTATGTCTCTCTTTCAGCTGGTCTTATGTCTTTCAATTAGTCCTGAACTAGTTAAAGTGAAGAGGTGTAATTTAAATGACACTTAAAACCCCAAATACCCCCATAGCACTAACCAAGTGCTTAATAATTATGATTTGATGTAACCTGATGTAAGGGTCACAACTTTTTTTTTTTTCTCAAAGTCTATTCAGCCGTGATGAGAAGATGAGAGTCACCCAGTCAGGGCATTAATCAGTCCTAAATACATTTCCCACCCATAAAGCCACAACAAAGCTTATTCATAAAGTCATGCTTCTTTAAACAAGTTATCTGAACACAGAATGAATGTGCTCACAAACTTCCTTCTGAAGGATGTGTACATAACAATGACTATTGTGTTACAGCTCTCAGACCACTTTCACATACATTATCTAAACCTCAGAGCTATTCTAAGAGATTGGAGTAATTTATCCTCACTTTAACAGATGAGAACATCAAACCTCAAACAAGGACATTACTTAGGGTCACACAGCTAGGAATTGGTAGAGCTTGCATTTGAACCCACATCTTCTCACTTCAAATCCTGAGCTTTCTATCCTAGGAGGCAGCACAAAGGCTGCTTATGTAAGTTCCCAAGTTACACTGAAGTTGAATATACATATCTGCTTTTGCATCTGTTCAAAATTAGTATTTACTTTGAGCATGGTGGAACAACTAATCTTTTTTTTTTTTTAAGATTTTATTTATTTGACAGAGAGAGAAAATACACAAGCAGGGGGAGCAGCAGGCAGAGGGGGAGGGAGAAGCAGGCTCCTCACTGAGGAAGGAGCCTGGAGTTGGGGCTCGATCCCAGGATCCTGGGATCATGACCCGAGCCAAAGGCAGACACTTAACTGACTGAGCCACCCAGGTGCCCCAGTTTGTTTGTTTTTAAAGATTTATTTATTTTGGAGAGAGAGAGAGAGAAAGAGAGAGAGAGAGAGAACACGCAGGAGGGGAGAGGCAGAGGGAGAGGGAGAGAGAGAATCTCAAGCTGACTCCCTGCTGAGTCTGCCGAATGGAGACACCTGTGTGGGGCTTGATCCCATGACACAGAGATCATGACCTGAACTGAAATCAAGAGGTGGATGCTTAAGCCACCTAGGTGCCCCACAACTAATCTTACTGGTATGCTAGGACTAATCCATTCTGTTAGTTACTGAATTTAAACAAATGCATTTTAATTACCACAAGTTTAAAAAATATTAATGTCATCACTACCAAAAAAGTTACCATTTTTTTTTTTTGGCATTTTATAAGTGCCACATGCTATACTAGTTCTACATATTATCTAATTAAATTGTCTTAACAATCCCATGAGAGAAGTACTCCTATTATTCCTATGTTATACATGAATTCTCTGAGGTCAAAAGCAGTTAAGGGATTTGTCCAGCATTACACAGGTGGAAAAGATAAGGCTAGAATTTGCACCCAGGTTTGTGAACTTCTAGCCTATATCTGATGCAACCCTCTTCATTGCCTCTTAACCTCTGATCCTACTTCTAAACAGAAAACAGTTCATGTTCCCTTGAACATTAAAAAAGCATGCACTCTGCAGCTGTACCATAGCTCATGTTCCTGTTGTGGTATGAGCTTTATTGTTTCCCACAGGAACTTTATTCCTGTCAACTTGGTCCTAATGGTTAATTGTCCATTTTCTTTTGTTGAGTTGAGAATCCCTAAAGAGGCCAGTTACACCCACAAAGTGTCAGAGGGAGAACTTAAGAACTGATCTGCTGGTCATATGCTGATCAGGGTATGAAGAGGCTTTGGTAACTATAAAGTCTTTTGCAAACATAAGGGGTTACACCTCCTCCTCCTCCTCCTCCTCCTCCTCCTCCTCCTCCTCCTCCTCAAGCACAGCAATGCCAGTTTTAGTTCCTAGCAACTTCTCCTCTACATTTGCTGTAGGTAGTAATGCAACCTCCAAAGAAACTTTCAATCTGGAAGGGTCTCTCTATGGGACTAGATAGCTGATTTCCATCCCAGTTTCCTGTGTAGTTTGTGGACCAATATGTCTCCTTGGATCACAGGAAAGAAATAGCACTGGGGCAAGAGTTTCTAGAAAACAGTGACAGATGCTCCTCTTTTCATTATTAAACTGTGGTAGAATAATTTGTGTGCTACAGAGTGAGGCTGGGTAGGCTGCTGTAGTGCGAAGAATAGGGTCCTAACTAGACATTTTCTTTCCTTGAGTTTCTTTTTTAGATGGGAAGAAGGGAGAATGAAAGAAAAGTTAAAGGAAGAACAAAGGGAGAGAAGACTAACGTGGCAAAGGGATAAAAATTGTATCTGGTAGGCTGCCCTATGTGTTCTTTGGTTTATCACGTTATAATAATGGTGACAGTTAACCAACTGTTTTTTGCAAGCTTACGAGGTGCTAACTCTAAGTGGTTCATAAGCACTACACAGCCCTGTGAGGGAGGTGCAATAACTCCACTTTGAAAATGAGACACCGGGGACGCCTGAGTGGCTCAGTGGTTGAGTGTCTGCCTTCGGCTCGGGACGTGATCCCAGTTCCCCGCGGGGAGCCCGCTTCTCCCTCTGCCTGTGACTCTGCCTTGCTCTCTGTCTCTCATGAATACATAAATAAAATCTTTAAAAAAATGAGACATCGAAGCTCAGAGAGACTGTATACCTTGCCTAAGACTGCAGGGGCAGGAAGGCACAGAACAAGGATCTAAACTAGGTCTGGCTCCGGAGTCTGTGTTCTTAACCACCTCCCCGGGGAGTATTAGCTGGACAGTCAGATACTACAGTATTTATTATAAGTCTCTTGCTTGGAAGGACCATCCCCTTCATGTAACTGAAGCACATAGCTCCCCATAACAGTGTATTACAGGTATTTGGGCAAATTTCTAGCTCCTCAATGATCTGAAACCCAGTGATTATTAGAACTGGAGGGGATTTTTAGAAGTTATCTCTGTAACAGATGGGGAGAGCAAAGTCCAGTGAGGGAAAAGAACTTACCCTAGATTACTTAGCATTCATGGCAGATGTAGGGCCAAATCTAGATTTTTCATTCCCTTTAGGGAATGATGTAGGGCCAAATCTAGATTTTTCATCCCCTTTCATTCAGCCTTTAGGCAGGCTGTTTAATGAGGACACCAACTCTATAAAGTGTTACTAATGTCAAAATGGCTTCAACCTCGGTATATTGTCAGGGAGGCCCTGAATACCAAACAAAAGATGTGACCTTCTCCTTGCCCTGGTATCCTTGATAGTGGCTTTGGTCACTATACTCTTAAACAACAATGTTGGGGGCAGGGGGGAAGGCCCAGAGAGAACAGAGGCTTCTATCGAGATGGGTGGTGTGGGGGTGGGAAGGAAGCCTCTTCTTGGATCACAGAAGATCCAAGTGTGCATGCAGAGTGAATGTAAAAAGCAGAAAGAGAGTAAAAGAATAGAGAGCATAACAAGAATGAGGAAAAGCATGTTTCCTTATTCTGGGATGACAGTTCCCAAGATTAGTCCCTCTTGGGCTCTAGAAGACATGATTTCAAGTAAATAAAAGGAAGTCCCACTTTACAGAATGGTTCACAAGCTCACTGTCCCTGAACGCTGAATAAATGGGGGGTAGGCAAATTAATGAATGAGGATTCCATAGTATGGCAAGAGAAATCTAGTGCAGATTAGCCCCACTGGTGTGCCAGGTTGTAGGTGTGCCAGGATGCTAGCATCCTCATCCCCTAGGGCAACGAGAGTCCTCAGGGCTGGGTTGCTTCTAACCCTGAGCAGCTTAGTGTGGTTACTGCAATGAGGCACACAGACATTTTCAACATTATTTGTAAAAGGCTGGAAGCACTGGTCTGGGGACATGCCTCACTTTCAGAGGCTGATATCATGGAAGGTAGCCAGGTATAAACAGTTCCTAGGATGCCTCTGATAAAAGACTGGTCCATAACGAATGCTACCACTATGTTTGGGGAGAAACCTGTTAACCGGCCAGGTTCAGAACTGTTACCTCATAAAAACCTGAAAAACCCTAATGACTGCCCAACAGTTTCACCACTAGGCCTTTAAGTGCCAATTAGGGAGGCAGTAAGAAAATGCCTTGGTGGGATCTGAATTCTAGTTCTGCATGTACGCTCTGGGGCAGTCATTTAACCTCCAGAAGACCCAAATTTCTCAACTGCAAGCTGGTGACAACATCATCCAATACCTAATAGCTTTTCCCTCTTTCCCTCTGGGTCTTTCACACTATCACCTGAGAGAGATGAACACAATGTCTGGTCCTGCCTCTCTCCTACTTAAAATTCTGACATGACTCCCTACCACAACAGCAGAGTCCCCCTTTTGCTTTGGCCTCATTCTCCCAATGTGCAAATGGATGGTGTTTCTGGCAAGGCTTCTAGCACATCCATAATGGAAGACATGGCTGGAAAGACAGTTTGGAGACGGATCATGAAGGGTTTAGTTTAAACTTTTCTCCCTGGCTTGAGGGATCTAGAGTGGCATGCTCGGCATGCTCTTCAGGCAGAGTAGCTGGGGGAAAGTAAGCATTTTGAATGCATTTTAGTACTCAAGCAGGGCCACATGAGTTGGTGTGTGCGCAATTCTGCACGCAAACGCCGCTCAAGAGCTGGAGCTTTGAACAGGAGTTAAAAGAGTTGAGTCCCTAACGACATACAAAAGACTTGCCGGTGTGATTTATTCTGATGTATTTACTTATCCAATTACCAAAACAGCAGGAGATCATTAAATTTTCTAGTTACCAGATGCAGCACGTTCAATATCTTAAATGTTACCAAGGCTCTCTCTGAGCTATTTTGATATTACATTTCATCTGCCCAAAAGCTTATGAAACTGGAAGGCAAGAATCATGAACAGAACAGGTGTTTTCTTTGAAGGTTGGTCCAGCAGGCACCTGTACAATACCAAACTTATACCAGTAGCTCCCAAACTCTCTCCTGGGCTTGAGGAAAAGTACCCTGATGCGAAGCACAAGCATTTAGGACAGAACACGCTAAGGAAGTGGTCCCTGAAGGTGGCTGGGGCTATGCACCTCACCTAGCCAGGCTTTCTTCATGCTAATTTCCTGTCAGTTCGGTCCTCGTGTCCACAGGAGCTCAAGGCTCAGGGCTCAGAGCAGAGGAGGGGAGAAAGGAACAAGCACCCTTTGAGAGACTGCAAACCTGGCTCCTCACTCTAGCACACGGCTCCTAACTACCTGTGGGATCTTGGGCAAGTCACTTTTCCTCCTCTGAGTCTCCTTCTGTTAAGTAAGGATGTTGAATCTGATGCACCACTTAGATACCTGCTAGGAGCATTTACGCAGCTTGTCTTCCACTGTGCTTTACACGAATGTCTCCAGGATAAGGCTGAGCAAGTTAAAGACAGGAACTGTGTGTTTTCCTGTTTTTGTAGTTTCTAGCAAAGAACCTGGTACATTCTATGCTCTCAATAAATGCTTGTTGAATAAATGATCAAACCAGAAATGGACATCATGCAACATTGAAAAATACAGAGCAAAAATTTATTAGCAACATTTGTAAAGTTAAGTGGCAAAACAGATGTTTATTTTCTTTTGAAAAACTACATCAAATAAGTGGTATCTGGGCCTGTATGTTTTAAAAGGGTGGTGGTATTGGCCCCAACATTCTTTCTTTAAATTCTATCCCCTCACAGACCTTATGCTTTAACCAGTTAGACCAGTTTGTTATTTCCAAATACGTCTGGTGCTTCTCCTCTCTGAACCTTTGCTTATGCTGTTTCCTCTACTGGACTGTCCTTCCTTCCTAGTTCCATCTACCCTTTAAGGCTCATCTCAAATGCCACTTCATCTACAAAACCAGGTGACAGAGTGACAGAGCCTAAATTAATCTCATTTTCCGGTTCCTTGTAAGAGAGTTAATTACAAGTGACATCTTCTCCCATCACTGGCGATGGATGTTCCTGGAACACAAGGGCCATATACGTTCATTGTGGGGCCTAGTCTACACATGCTCTGTGTGTGGCCAGTCCCCAGCTGCTTGCACAAATACCTCTGTTTCACCTCAGACTCCTCAGACGTGGTGGCTGCCAACATCTGTTTGCACACCTAAGGTCAGTCAGTGTTTGAATTGAAGTGTAGATACTGGCAATGTGGACCCAGTCCTTTGTTAAACCAGCACTACTGTACTTTGATCAGGCGAGGCTACCTGCTTCTGGAGGATCTAACTCAAAGGATCAGCTGCAGTCTCACACTGAGTTATCTGTCTGCTGTGCCTCCCAGGTTTGTCTATGAGTCTTTCTCTCCAGGCAGGTTGGATTCTGAGGGCATAAAATAAGGACTGGCTGTCTATCCTCAGGGCCTACTGTATTGCTGGAACCGGTGTGAACTCAGCAAATGTTTGTTGAAAGACTGACCTACTGCATGACGGAGTGGAGGCTCCCCACTCCTCCTGGAGCCCCAACCAGTCCAAAGAAAGGGAGTCAAGAGTTGTATTCCCAGGCCCGCCTGCCCTAGCCTCACTAGGACAGCAGGCAGAACTCGTCAGTGACACCATTAACAGGTCACCCTAGTAGGCCCCCTGGCTCTGGACCCCTCTGGCCCTTGCTTCAGTCAGTTGTGCTGCACAGACACAGAGACGGGCAATAAGTTTGCATCAGTTGCCCTTTCAGAAGGGACAGATATTTCCCTGTCTATTTAAACTGCTGTTGGAATTGGCTAATTAGAAGGATTTAAAAAATCTTAATAGTCTAAACAGAGAAAACTGGTTCTGAATTATTAAGCAACATTTCCAATGCATCTGAATAACCTTAAGTGACTTAGCTGCCACCTGATCCTAAGCTCTGGCTCAGATAAATAAATGTGAAATATTGTCAAAGCCCCAGCTTATAGGAGCCTCCAGCTACAGTAAATAAAAGCTTAAGTCCCCATAAACTGCCTGGGACAGAGACATTCTCACATAAAAGGAGAGAAGATGATCTTAAATAAAGCCATTAAGACCAGAAAGCCAGTGGTTTTTGTTCTAGTTTTCAGAATAGTGCTGTCAACGGGGCAGGTATTATCTACATGCAGGTCATTTAATCATAGAGTCACATAGTATCAGAATGGGAAGAAGATTCAGAAAGCACTTATTTTAACCTTTTTATATTTCAGATGAAGAAAATAAGACCCAGAGAAGTATGTCCCTTGCTTGAAATCATACAACAAATGGCTGGAAGAACTGAAATACTGCCTTGGACGCCTGGTTCCCAGCTTAGTTCCCTTCCCTGCCTATCACACTCTTCTAAGAATGTCCTGCTGGAGATGTCAAAATGAGAGGCTGGCAACTGGCTGTTAACACCTGAAAATTTTAACCAGATGAGTGACTTCTGGAGCTTAAATTCCAGAGACTCCATGGTTCCCCCCAAGACTCTGGAGTTCTCTTCCATGACGATGCAGCAGGAGGGGCAGGGAGAAACCTGGAGGTGGCGGGAGAGACCTGGGATGAGGGAGGGCAGGAACAGGTGAGGGTGAATGTCACTATATGGTGGCCTTCTATTGCCTCTGCTCAAGCCACAGAGCTACCGTGAGTTTCTGCCTGGTGAGATGGAAAATACAAAAGCGAAAACCAAATAAAAACAGTGGATGCATGAATGGACAGGAATACTTTATTTCTTTTCATTTATTTACTAAACAAATATTTCCTGAGTGTTTCCTAGTGTCGGAATCTGCGATAGGCATTGGGACACAACAGCGAACAAGGCACCACCTCCATCCTCAAGGAATGGAGAACCCGGGACAGGATGCAGGCAGGAAATGGGCCCACTGCAATTCTGACCAGGGGAGGGCTCGGACAGGGAACTGGTGCAGTGGCGGGGACACAAGGGTGGCAGGCACCTTGGTCCTAGGGGGTCAATCAGCTCTCCCTGTCTTCCTTGGGTCATTCGAATGTGCGCAACTGCTCCCTACAGTCGAATTAACCATTTTTCTGATTTCTACTTTTATACATAATAATTCACTATTGTTGCCCACTGTGTGCCAAGCACAATGCAAGGGAATACTCAGATAAACGAGACACAATCTCAAATAATTTGATGTGTATAGCTCTTTTTTTGTTTAAAAAAACATACACCTTATCTTCATGACTATGTAAATTTGGGCCCAGCATTTCTGCTTTGGTATCTTTTGGTTTTCCTAAGCCATGATCAAGTTCCTTTCCTTCTCTGTATCTTGAGTGCTTCATTCATAAAATAGGGTTTTTTTCTAGTTCTCACAGTCTAAGAGAGGCATGAGGAAAGCCTGTTCATACAAGGCTCTTACATTAGAGCCAACCAGAGGAAGGAAAGTAAAATAAATATGGAAGTGGCAAAGGAGTCCTCAGGTTTGGGATTCAGCTACAGGTATACAGGTATTAAACCTGAAGCCTTGATGTCCTGCTGCTAGGAAAAGAGTAGGGTGTGGTCAGGGTGCAGTAGGCTGGGGCTAGGCTGCGGCCAGGCCAGGCTAGGACCAGAGCTGGCACTGCAGTGAGACCGGCGGGCGGGGGTGGGATTTGGCATGTTGGTGCAGGTGCTAACACACTCTGGAACTCCAGCACTGGCTTTGAAAATTACAAGGAGTGTCTATAAAAGGTTAATCTGCACATATACACGTTTGCAGTTGTTTGTATTTACAATGGGGTTATTATACAGACTTTAAGTGAGTAAAGCATGTCTGCAGAAGCACCTGGAATATTGAGCACAGAACTAATGATTTTTTATTTATGGCCATATGAAATCAGATTGGATTGTATGTAAAGCCTTCAAAAGTTTATTTGATTTCTGATAACGCAATTCTGAATGGTATGGTGTTTTATAAACCCCTTATAAAATTAACTTCTGGAGCAAAGTAAATAATTTTTTAAATGCTTAAATACATCAACATACCTGTACATAATCAGTAATAGTCACTCCATTTTATGTTTGCATGGTATGGGGAAAGGACCTGAGTTATGGGAATTAAATATTGGTACTGATATTTATTGTGCAACCCTGAAAAATTTAAGCTAAGCTTCCACGTCTTTACCTGTAAAATGGGAATAATATCTATCTTTCAGAGAATATACTTGATTGTGCACATAATGGCATAAAAATAAATGGTTTTTATTCATTGTCCTCACTCCCTACCACTCCAACTCCTTTGTAATGAGTAGAAAGGGCAATAGCAGATTTTGTGAAGGCTCTTAATTCCATTCAGTTTCCATGAAATGGCTATAATTTAAAAACATATTTTAAAAACTCCTTTGTGTATTTCTTTAATCTGGTCAGGAACATAAATGATGGGTTTTCTTTTCTTTTCTTTTTTTTTTTTTGATGGGTTTTCTTATATAATAACATTGGTTCTCTCAGTACCTCTGTGGGTTAGCAAAAACCTTTCCTCTGCTTGCCATCAACTTCATCATAATAGCTTAGATACACTGAGCACTTACTACATGCTGGTGGTTTATAAGTATCAGTTCATTTCATTTTTACAACAGCCCAGTGAAGTAGGTACTATCATCCTTATAGGTGAGGAAACTGAGCTCTATAGAGGTTAGGAAATTTGCCCAAGATTGAAGAGTTAGGAAATGGCAGAGTTGAGATTCAGTGTGGGAGGCCAGAATCCAATCTTTTAAACACTACTCTCTACTGTCTATTGCTCATCTCCTTCAAATCCACTCCAGTCACTGTCAGGGGAATTTTCTGGTGTTGAGCCAGTCTCACCAGTTTAAATCTCAATCCTCTGTTAGCACCACCAAGACTTTCTCCTGGTACCTGAGACTCAACAAATCTGTCTCAAGTGAAATCTGCTTCCTTATCTGTCTTCCTTCATTTCTCTACATGGTAAGTACCATCTTTCTTATCATTCAGGCTGGGAACCTCTAAGTTTCCTCTGACAACTCCTTCTCTACCCCACCACAGACATAATTTGACAATCACCAAGTCCCACTGATTGTTCCTTTTTCCTGATTCTGCTGCCTTTTCTTCATCCCTACTGATGCCATCTTAGTTAAGATTTCCATAGCCTATTGTCTTGTCGACTGTAATAGTCCTATCTGGTCTCCTTTTTCCAGGGTCTCCCTACTCTAATCCTTCTTGATAAAAATAACCCACAAGTTTTAGACAATAAGGAAAAGGTAAAAATATGAAATCAAAAGACCACTGCTCTGAAACTTATTAGCTATGTCAATTTGTGTCAGCCACGTGGCAATTGCAATCCTAAATTCTCATCTTTATTACAAGGGTTAACACTTAACTAGTTCAAATTACCACTAGACTTGTTTTTATGAGGGCAAGAATTTTATCTAGCCTATTCACTACCATATCCCCAATATCTTATGCATAAGAGGTGCTCAAATATTTGCTAGATTAATACATAGAAGACTCTTCAGTTATTTTTTCATCTCCTATCTCAATCCTTCCATGCCCAACTTCATATCCTAAATTCCATCACAGAAAACTCTATCCTTATTCCCTGGTAACCACTAATTTATTTTTCATCCTTACAATTTTGTCAATTCAAGAATGTTGTATAAATGGAATCATACAGTATGTGCAATCTTTTGAGATTACCTTTTTCCACTCAGCATAATGCTTTTGAGATCTATCCAGATTTTTTCATCATGTATCAAGCGTTCACTCCTTCTCATTGCTATTCCGTTTTAAAAATACTTGTTCAAACCCTGTTTCTTCTGCAAAGCTTTACTGATCTCCCAGTAGAACTAAAGCCTCTACTATTCCTTGGGTTCCCATTATATCTGGCATAGACTATCATAACATTTTTAACCTTTGAATATCTTTGTTTATGTATTAGGGCTTTTGGTCCCATTTTGTATCTTTAGTGCCTAACAAGTACCTGGTAAAACTAAGTATGTATTAAATGTTTATCAACTAACTTAGAAGTTAGAGGTAAAAGTATATTTGAATATGGCAAAATGCTATGCAAGTGTTCCTAAAAGGCTACAGAGCCCATATTAAATTGGTCTTCATGATTCCATAGATTCTGATATTTGTAAATTCACCTACTCATTAACCTTCATTTCTAACTCTGAAATCCACACTTGCAGTACTTTCATGGTCATGTGAGAACACATTTAGAGTGGTGAAAAATTCAGTTGCCTGGTACCCATGTTCCCATCTGAGGTCGAATGAGGCAATACTCTACTTTATTGTTTCAGCTCTCATAGTGTAAACAAATGTCCTTCTTGTGGTAGATTTAGTGTCATGGTTTTTGCATTTTTGTGTGTGTGGTTTGTGTGTGTGTGTGTGTGTGTGATTTTGCTGTTTCAAATGCCCCCAAGCATACTACTAAAGTGCTGTCTGGTGTTCCCAAATTTAAGAAGGTTGTGATATGCCTTATGGGAGAAAATGTGTGTGCTAGATAAACTTCGTTCAGGCATAAGTTATAGTATTGCTGGCCATGAGTGCAATGTTAATGAAGCCTTATACACTAACTAAAATGTCTTTAAACAGAAACACACATAAAACAAAGTTATGTATTGATTGGTTGATGAAAACTTGTACCCAGAAACTCACAGGAACTTAACCAAGTATTTCCTTTAGAAGCAATATTGAGTATTTGCTAACTCAGTGTTTGTGGCAACTTTATACAATATAACTACTGTGAAAAATGAAAACTGTACTTCTCAGTTCTAAAACTATCAGTTCCCTATAGCCTAAAGAATGAAGTAAATTTTTTAACCTCAGGTACAGTGCTCACCTGTACAACTGACACAGACCTTTTTGTTCAAGCAAAATAGTGTATTCTTCTTCATGCTGTGCCTAAGTTGGCAGGATGTGTTGTCTCTTGTGCCTGCTAGGGTGATTTCTTGTTTTATCTCCCCTACCAGACTTGGCCTTCTAGACCAAGACCATGTCATCATCATTATCACACCCAACAAAGTGTGCCATCCCTACATCCTTTTCTCCAGCCTATATCAACTCACATCTTGGTGAGTCCTTACTCTAGGCCTGTGCAAGCCCATGCCAGAAATGGAGGTGCAAAGGCAAACAAGATGCAGTACAGCTATTGCCCTAAATGAGCTTACCCTAGAAGAGAACTCTGACATAAATGAGGTAAAAAATCTCCAGAGGAAATAAGCCTATCTCTCACCCTAGGAAAAATGCCATAGACTCATTCAGGAATGTTTCCGACTATGAAAGAAATCTGCTAGTTTAGTAAAACAGAAGTCAGATAATTAAACTCTAGATAATGCTAGTTGAACACAACTCTCAAACTATTGCTATTAGGCCTATAAGGCACAGTGTTTGATATCCTTACTTGAAAGCTAGTAGTTTCCAGTTAATATTGGACAAAGGTTCTTTGTCCTCTTGAAACCAAAACATGAAAGAAAAAATAAGGATAGAAAGAAGGTGGGTAGGGAGAGAAATAATCAACATTATTATCATACCAGTTACTATTATTATATTCATACACTGTGGTAAATGTTATATGTATTAAACATTTTACATTCATTCTTTTATTTAATGTTCACAATAGCCCTTTGAAGTAGGTATTGTTTTTTTTTTTTTTTTTTTTTTAATGTGAGAATCCATTGAAAGCCTTAAGGGATTTCTTTTCTTTTTTTTTTTTTTAAATTTTTATTTATTTATGGTAGTCACAGAGAGAGAGAGAGAGAGAGAGAGAGGCAGAAACATAGGCAGAGGGAGAAGCAGGCTCCATGCACCGGGAGCCCGACGTGGGATTCGATCCTGGTCTCCAGGATCGCGCCCTGGGCCAAAGGCAGGCGCCAAACCGCTGCGCCACCCAGGGATCCCCTGAAGTAGGTATTGTTATTCCCATTTTTACCAAGGGAATAAGTAATCTAAGATCACTCAATGAAAAGCTGATCCAGAATTCAAGGCCAGGTCCATTTGACTCTATAGCCGGTATGTGCTTTTATTTCAGGCTACAATGCCTCTGAAATGTGATTGAAAAGAAGACGTAGTATTAAATAAATCATCTTTACAGTGTTGATTTATATTTGCTTATAAAACAAGCAAGGAAAAATAAATACCAACAACTCCTCCTTTATTTAAGTAGCTAGTTTGAAGAAAGTATTTTCCCTCTGCAGTGAGGGCAAGTGGCTGAAGCCTGAAGGACAACTGCAGGACCACTGCAGATTTGGGAGCAAGTTTACATGGAGTATGTTGGCACTCTAGAACTAGGAGATGACCATCTCGAGGGACTGTGCTTTCCTCGGGTTCTCTTGAAGATCCCCTTTGAAAATACAGGATTAACTGGTGCTTGTTAGTACAGCTGACCCTTGAACAACATGGTTTGAATTCAGCAGGTCCACCTACATGCAGTTTTTTGGATAAATATAATTTATTACTGTCGATGCATCTTCTCCTTAATAAGATTTTCTTTTTTTCTAGCTTTCTTTATTGCAATAAAACAGCATATAATACATATAACATATGAAATATGTGTTAATTGACTGTTGATATTGTTGGTAAGGCTTCTAGTCAACAGTAGTCTATTAGTACATAAGTTTTCAGGGAGGTAAAAGTTATATGTGGATTTTTGACTGCACAGAGGGTTGGTGTCCCTAACCCCCATATTATTCAAGGATCAGCTGTATTCTTCTGAAGGTTACTTTTATCCTTCATTAAAGGACTAAGTACTGTTACAAGTTAAAGTAAAAGACAAAGTCAAATGCTCTAAGCTTCCCACTTTCAGAATTCCACCTACATATCCAGTAGTAAACCCCAGAAATGAATTTGAGATGTGAATACCTTAAAAATTAAAATTATAAGAAAATAATAAAATTATATGTGTGGAGAAGGGTTAATACAGCAGACCTGACAGCTATTCTTTTTTTTCTTCTTTTTTTTTCCCCTGACAGCTATTCTTTTGAAAGGTTGGTCCTTGGCTGGCATTTGGGAACCTGGGTTTAGAGAGGCTTCTCACCATTCCCAGAACTGGTAAGGGTGGCTCACTATGCCTAAATTGTTTGGGCAAACAATGTAATTTATGCTGAACACCTGCTTTCCTCCTGGGATTCTGGAATTTTGGGACATGCCACTGTACAGGGTACATACATGATCAGTTCCCAACTAAAACCCAAACCGCCAAACCCAAAGCGCCAAACCGCTGCGCCACCCAAGGATCCCCAGCCATTTCTTCAGCTTAGCTGTTGTCACCTCTGTTGTTGCAATAGCAAGGTATTGCTCCTTCCCTATCATCCCTTGCATTCCAGCAGGGATCTTCTCTAACAATTTTAGTATTAGCTCTGTAAATGCTAAAAGTATTGCTACAGGGATGCCTGGGTGGCTCAGCAGTTAAGCGTCTGCCTTTGGCTCAGGGAGTGATCCTGGAGTCCTGGGATTGAGTCCCACATCGGGCTCCCTGCATGGGGAGGGATCCCTCTCTGCCTGTGTCTCTGCCTCTCTCTCTCCCTCTCTCCCCCTCTCATGAATAAATAAATAAATAAATAAATTAATTAATTAAAAAAATAAAAGTATTGCTACATGTTTGAATAAATTTGCAATTAGAAAAGGGTGGGCAGGAATTTAAAAAAATTATAGTCTTGTGGCTATTGTATCTAGATATCTGGTAAAAACAGAAATAAAACATTATATGCTTCCAATTTCATCCCAACTAAAGAAAGCTGCAAATTGTGTTAGCAGAACATAATTTTTGTGACTTTGCCACTGGTGAGTGGGTTAAAATATAAACTCCAAGTACTGAAAAAGGAACAAGTCTCCAGAATTAACGATTTTTGCTTTTGAAGCCTCTAGAAAAAGGGAGATAACATGGTAAGGAGAGGCAATCTCCAGATAGGGACACACCTTGGGGGACGCCTGGGTGGCTCAGCGGTTGAGTGTCTGCCTTTGGCTCAGGGCATGATCCTGGGGTCCTGGGATTGAGTCCTGCATGGGGCTCCCTGCATGGAGCCTGCCTCTCCCTCTGCCTGTGCCTCTGCCTCTCTCTCTGTGTCTCTCTCATGAACAAATAAATACAATCTTAAAAAAAAAAAAAAAAAAGAGAGCCACACTTTGGGGTTTTTAAAAAAAATAGTTTTTAGTTTGCCAATGATCTTATAAAATCAGATCTCTGATCTTTAGAGACTGATGATCTTCCTGTGTGGTATGCATATTTTTTAGTATGTAAATTTGGACAATAACAAAAGGGCTTAGGAAAGTGCTGCATGTTACTTGAATTTAGAACACTGCTGCTGCCTGGTCCTTCAGCACCTTGGCTTTGCTGCTGCTGAAGAAAAGTTCCTGGCTTCATTTGGAATCCTAAATCCATAGATCGTAATTGTCTAGACCTGACTCTAAACAAAAACCTAACGCTACCTGTTGTAAGCTGTTTTAGCATCAGAAGGTGCTGTGCTGAACTGAAAGCAAGCATAAACTCAATGACCAGGACTTTGAGTCTGGAATTGTAGATTTAGGACACTCTCTGTGGGGCCTGAAATTCTGAAGACATCATGAGCATTATCTGTACTATCTGGGTCACATACAAATGCCTGTAGGAAAGGATTTGTTTTTTGATAGGATCATATAAAATCAAGCTCTGATTTGGCTTATATTTGGAATAGAGACCGACTATATTCCTAATTTGTGATTCCTGCCAAAAGCTGTAAATTGGGGGAGGGCACGCAAGGAGTGTGACTCCTCTGCCCATTCTTGACAGACTGTGGACTCTTAACTTCTACCTTTGGGGGAATGTCTCATTGCTGTTGACTTGTGTTCAACTTCCCAGTTTAGTTGCAGTTTGCAACAAAAGACTAATAAATAGCTTGACTCTACTTTTCTCACCTTTCTCCTGGTGTACACACCCTAGAAAGACAATCTGATAATTAAATGCTGCTATTCCCAAAAAGGGATTGATCATCCCTCGTGAATGTCAATGTTAAAAGGATAGTTTTAAAGGCAGGAAGGAACAATGTCAATGTTATTGACATTCATGAGGCAGATGAACTGGTATTATGGACAAGCAAATCTATTTGAGACTGTGAAACCAAGGGCTGAATTAAACTATCTGGAATGACAGAGAACTCATGGGTGGGAGGTACTGCACTGGGCCTAATGCATGTCCTGCTTGGGGTGCTCTAACACTTAATTATAAATTTTGTTTCTGGGGGTACCAGGTATCCCCCTGGGATTGTACTTCTTGTGTGTACCCTGATATCATGACACTGCCTGAGCCCTGTAAGATGTTCAGAGGTCAGCTTCAACTTAGCCAGAATTCTGCTATACCTGAGTTGATGACATGGGCCATGTGAAAACATGGTTAATACAGAAACTTAAGGAGGAAGCCACCTTGCTTTCTAAGATGGACTTTAATGGTTAAGGGGATTTGTTTTAGCTGGCGAAGTCCAGGATCCCTAAAAAGCATAAATGGGCTCCATACTGGAGGCTGCTTTTATTCTGCATGTAGGGTCCTATTGATTCTAATTTTTTTGTAAAGATGCCTTGGTCAAGAGTCAAGGGGATGACATATATAGAAAAGAGTTAACGTAAGCAAGTCTGACTGATATTCTTTGAAAGTCTTGTTTACAAGGTTGGTCTTGGGTTGGCATGTGGCAACACGGTTTTCAGGAGGGTTCCCAACATTCTCAGAACTAGTAAGTGTGATTCAATAAACCTAAACTGTGTAAACTACAGTTTGTGTTGAATGCCTACTTTCCTTCCGGGATTCTGGAATTTCGGTAACTAGACAGAGGGTATCTGCCTTTGTGATCAGGTTTCAATAAAAACCCTTGCTATGCAGTCCGTAGTAAGCTTCCTTGCTTGACTATACTTCACATGTGTTGTCTCAAATCAATGGGGAAATTAAGTTCATTCTGTGTGACTCTCCTGGGATAAGACTCTTGGAAGCTTTTGCCTGCTTTTCCCTGGACTTCTCCCCATGTGCCTTTCCTCTTTGCTGATTTGGTTGTATCCTTTTGCTGTAGTAAATCATAGCCATGAGTATGACTACATGTTAGTTTTGTGAGTCCTCCTAGGAAGTCATCAAACCTGGAGGCAGTCCTGGGATCCCCTCTGACACATTATATGAAAAAGTTTTCTGTTTAGGATAAAAGCATAGACTTTGGAAGTTCAATCATAATTATGTCCGTTACTTGGCATGTGACCTTGGAAATATTACTTATGGTCTCTTATCCCCAGTTGTTCTACTTGTAAAATGGGGCTATAGGGCTTGTACAAAGATTTTTTTTTTTTAAGATTTTACTTATTTATTCATGAGACACACACACAGAGAGAGAGAGATAGACAGAGAGAGAGAGAGAGAGAGAGAGACAGGCAGACGGAGAAGCAGGCTCTATGCAGGGAGCCTGATGTGGGACTCGATCCCGTGACTCCAGGATCACGCCCTGGACCGCAAGCAGACACTCTACCGCTGAGCCACCAGGCGTCTCCAAATAAAGATTAAATGAGAGAATGTTTCCCAAAGCATTTGGTAGAATATTAATAACTGTTAATTCCTGTCTGACCGAGAGCTGGAAAAGGCTGTTAAGAACTGTAGAGGTCACCAAATCAGCCCCCAAAATTTCAAAGAAAACTTTCACATTAGGAAGCCACCCACTTTTTGAAGGCTCAGACCCAATTCATCTTGAAACTAAGCAGGAAACTGTACGAACACATTTCACTGCGAACCTCTTTGGTGTTTAGTCGTATCTCCCTGCAATCTCAATAAGAGGATTCTGCTTTGTGGCAAGAGTAACATGGAGGAAGGGGGAGAGAACATGCTCCCTTAAAGGAAAATATGCTGAAAGTGAGATGGTGTGGTTTCATCCTACAGACAGGGCCTCGCCCAGAGGCATGTCCAACCGGTGAGCCATGTTATTTCTTCCAAGCACAAAGTCTACACATTTTAAAGCACCGTATGTCCTGAGCATCTACCGTGTGTTGTGTTCTTGCCCTCAAATCACCTTTTAACTCTACAACCACCTCAAACACAGCTATTATTATCTGCCTTATAAAGGTGAAGGAACAAGCTTAGAGAGGTTGTGTGCCTCGCCCAAGGTCCACCTGGACCTTGGCAGGACCTTACCTGGACCTTGGTAACTGGTTCTTTATATAACTGTGCTGTTTCCCTGTCATGACTGCCAATACTCAAAACACATTTTTCCTGCACTATGGGGACTAAATAGTGGATTTCCTTCTAAGGAAGAGTCTGTTATAACACAAGTGACAAAATGCAGGTCACCCTCATATTAGGAATGAAGAATGCGTATCAAAACTTATTTTTTAAAGGCTAGAAACAGGGCAAAAGCAGTGACTTGCTGGAAAGGGATAAAAGAAACTCAGCATTACCAAATCAAGCAGCATGGGCCTCTGCCATTTACCAAGTGTTTTCATTATCACTTTTATCTTATCATCACAATATATTAGTGAGGACACATGACATTATCCTCACTTGAAAGATGAAGTAACTGAAATTTAGCAAAGTGATATAATGTACTCAATGTAACTCAGCAAATAGATGGAGATGCCAGCATTATCTCTCTGACTCCAAGTACAGATGCACTAGGAGAAACTATGGAACTATTTATCAAAATAGCTCAGGTGTTAGCAGACCATGTATTAGCATCTCTCTAATCTTCCCCTGCTTGGCTGCATTTTTATCAATCTCATTTTAAGTACTGCAACAACCCTTGACTATTCTTCTGGCTTCAGTCTTTCTTCATGTTGATTCATCTTTCCAGGCTACCAGTACAATATAATGGAAAGAATCAGCACCTTCATACTCAATTTCTACTTCCTGGCTATGTGATCTTGGACAAAACACTTAACTAAGAAGCTTCAGTTCTTGTATCTGTAAAGTGGGAATAATATTTGCCTGATATAACAGCTTTTGGATGTGGGTTTGAAATCTGCTTCTTCATGCCTTTTGTTTGTTCAACTATAAACTAAAGACAATACCAATTTCACAAGTTGGTTGTAAGGATTCAATTAGATGACACTTGTAAAGGGCACAGCATAATTGCCTAATCCACAGTGGGAATTCAATAAATGGTAGATAGCCTAAGGGTTGTCAGTAAGGTGGGAGCTGGAAGGAGGGAAGGAAGACTGCTATGAGTTGGTCAGAAAAGGCCTCAATGAAAAGGCAACATTTGAACAGAGACTTGAAGGAAGTAAGGGCATGAGCAATGCAGATTCCTAGAGGAAGAAAGTGCAAGTGCAAGGTTCTGAAGTGAGAAAATGTTTTGTTGTCTTTTACAAATAGCAAGGATGCCAAGGTGACTGGAAAAGATTAAATAAGGTCAGAGAAATAGCAGGGAGTCACATCAGGGTGGCCTTTCCAAAGCTCAGAACTAGACGGGGAACCATCACAGGGTATTGAGAAAAGAAGTGATATGATTTGCCTTATATGCTTTTAAAAAGTCTCTCTGTTTTTTAGAAAAAGGGACTGAAGCGGTAGGGGGCTGCATGGGTGGAGGCAGAGTGGTCAGTTAAGATACCACTGTAATAATCTGGACAAGAGATTATAGTGGCTTGGCCTAGGGTTAGTGGTAACTGTATATATGACATTTAAGGCCATAAGACTGAATGAGATCCCCTAGATAATGAGGGTAGCAAGGGAAGAGATCAGAGGACTGACATTTATTGAGCACCTACAATGTGCCAGGCAATGTGAATTTATAAAATATGAAATAATGTATGGGTAATTATTCTTACTATGATGATAACTGTGATGACCATGACCATGTCATTACCTTGTTCAACAAATTTACATGAAATAAAGCCAAGCTCCTTTGCCTGGTAGTCTAGGTTTTATACAGTTTTTGTTCCTAGAACTTTACTATATAAATTCAATTTTTTGATTAATTTAGTCTGCACTCCCCTACCCAGCCATGCCTTGTGCATTCCAACATTAGCTTCTTTCCTCAAGCTGTCCTGGCTGCTGGAGAATGTTCTCCCCTTATCAGTTCAACAAAAATCCTATTCATCTCAAAGTTTTGTTTATCTGCTACCTTCTGTACAAAGCCTTTTCTCATTATCCAGGTCCGGGATCTTGGTCAACACTGATTTCTATTACCCTTTTTATTTGAATACTCTTAGAACCCACTACATGAACTGCAGTATGAAGATTATTTTTGTATGAAAAGCCAGGGTATTCTCAAAGGCAAAGACCATACCTTACTCCTTGGCACTTAGCACAGTGCCTAGAAAAATAAAAGTTTGTTGGTAAACAGTATGAAATACAATTAAGGGTACACTTTACCTATATCTGGCTGTGACTTTGTAATAGGAATTACAAAGACAACATGAAGAAATCAAAGATGAAATCTTTCTAAGGTTCATTTACACATTTACAGTATTTTTCTAGATGATAAACTACCTCACTCATTTATTCCTTCCTTGGAATAAATCAAGGGGCATGATGGCATAGGGATTAGGAACACAGACTCCAGAGTCACACACTTAAATCTGTATCTGGTTCTGATATTTACTTAACCATTCTCTCTCTCTCTCTCTTTTTTTTTTACTTAACCTCTTTTGTGCCTGAGTTTCCTATCTCAGTGAAGAAAGGATGAATACTTACCTTTAGAATAGTTTTTGTTTGCTTATTGTTTTAATTAAACTCAATTTAGTTAACATATAGTGTATTATTAGTTTCAGAGGTAGAATTTAGTGATTCACCAGTTGCACATAATACCCAGTGTTCATTACATCAAGTGCCACCTTAATGCCCATCACCCAGTTATCCCATCCCCCCACCCCCATCAAGTCTCAGTTGTTTCCTAGAATTCAGTGTTTCTTATGGTTTGCCTCCCTCTCTGCTTTCATCTCACATAACACACTGAGAAAAGTACCTAATACAGCAAACCCTCAATAAATACTGTTATTAAAAAAATTTTATTCTGAATATTTGGTTTTTGGATAGTCATCATGATCATCATCACCTTTCATACTTAGACAGTTATCTCACAGTTTACAAAACACTTTTCTATACATTGCCTTATTTGAGTCATGCTATGGTCCTGGGAGAGGCAGAATTTATTGCTAACTTACAGAGAAGAAAACTGAGATTTAAAGAGGGGGTGTGCCTTGTTCAAGATTGCACAGCTAATCTTTTGATTCCCAGTTCCTTCCTCTATATCACTGCTTTCCCTCTATTCCATCTCAATGGTTTCAACAATAGAGACACTTAAAAAAACTATGAGTTTTCAGACTGATGTAATGTGTAAGGCATTGTTAAGGTACAGGATGCTTCATTTCATTACTTAAAAACAAAGCTTAAAATTTAGAAAATACATTTCTTAAACAAAATGAATAACCTGAAGAAATAGAAGACACCCTTGCTAAAAATATTTCCCCCCTTTAATTAGACTAATATACCAGATTAGAGTTTCATATACAGACCTATTTAAGAAGCAGGTATATTATTCTTTTAAATCTTTTGTTACTTAGTTTCTTTTTTTTATTATTTTTATTATTTTTTTATTTTTTTTTTTACTTTTTTTTTTTTTTTTTTTTTTTTTACTTAGTTTCTTTTGTTGTAAATATTATGTAAACAGTTTACCAGATGACTTCAACCTATAAACTCAAATGTTGTGTGGTCAAAATATTTCAGAAACATCTTTCCTTAGGACATCATTTTTGAAAATAAAGCAGTTGAGAGGTTTGGGCTCTAGTCCTCTGTGGTCATCAATTGCATGTATGTTCTCAAGCAAGCCATGTCACCACCTCAGGCCCTCACTTTCTCCATATGTTGACTGACACTAATACTGCCTGCCTTGCTACCTCCCCAAGCTGACAAGGAAAAGACAGATAATTCTGTGACTGCATTTTGCACTTCAGTAAGATCTCTTGATTTCTTTCATTTTAGCAGTCTTTTGTAGCTTAATGGTGAGAAGCATGTGGTGGGGAAGTAATGGGAGAAAGGGAGAAGAACTGAGCAGGAAGTGGAGATGATGTGAGATTGTGTATGCTTTGGTAAGGAGTATGGACTGGCAGCCGTTAGAACGACTTTTAAGCAGGAAAGAGATAAGATATCATCAAATCTGTGTTTCAGAAAAATAACTCAAGAGTCAGTGGGGAGGATCGATGGGAGATACAGTAGACACGACTGGAGTCAGGGGGAAGAAGTCATAGGTTTAATCTGGACTATGAAGATTTGAGTAGTGGGGACTGGGGGTGGGGGTTAGTGGGGAAGGTGGGGAGAGGAGAGGAAAATAACAGATTTGAGAGAAGTTTAGAGGCAGACTGATATTGTGACCAACTGGATATTACTTGTGTTCCATTTCACAATCATTGTCCTTATTCTCTAAATCTTGATCATTTAGGGATACTGGAAAGCCTCAAATAATTAGATATGGTGATATTAAAATACCTGAAAGGAATGGAGCAAGCTCAGCAGTAGTAACTTTAACATGTATCTCACTGATTAGATGCTTCATCTTGCTTTATCTTGAAAACAAAGCTTTTAAGATATAGGTAGTTCAATGGCATTAAAGTTTTTCATTCTGATTCTTTTCTTTCTCTTTTTTAATCAGACAGTCTAATATAAATTGAAAATCAATCCCACTGTAATATTAGAGGCATTAACATATGAAAGTCATTGAAATACAGAATATTTTAAAAATTGGTGCTTGGAGCTGCAATTTATTGCATTTACTATGTAGTCTCTAATGTTGATTTTCTAGTTTTATTGTCCTATAGCTCTATTTTTAAAGTGGAGCTCTGTAATCTATTAGACTTTTAAAAGTAGTCAGTGCTCTTAAAAAGCAATGGCCAAAGAAAACCTGGGTTTTAGTGTTGGCTCTGCTATTGATCACTAAATTTTATCATGCTTTGATTTTTCCATCTGTAAAATGACAGCATTGGCCTTGATGTTTCTGAGATTCATTGGGCAAATACATCAATGATTCCAATGATACATTATTTTGTCTGGTTTAGAGTTCACTGCTGCTATGCTTTCTTTAGCAAGAAGCCTTTCTCACCTCTTTGGCTTCTCTCCACTTGAGATAATTATAGCAGATACTGTTTATTATGTGGTAGGGACATAGTAGCCTACATACACTCATTTCATTCTTACCACACACAACTCTTGGAGCTAGGTATTACTATTTTTCTTTCAAAGAGAGAAAGGTGAAGAAATAAACATTCAGCACAGCCAAGTAAGTTGTCCAATGTCATACAGCAGGTATAGAGTGGACCTCAGATATGGACCTCTCAAAGAGAGAAAGGTGAAGAAATAAACATTCAGCACAGCCAAGTAAGTTGTCCAATGTCATACAGCAAGTATGGAGTTAGACCTCAGATATAGGTCTAACTACAACCAATACTTTTATTTTAACTGTGCTATTGTTTCTACTCACCTAACATTTCTCTGTACAAGTCTCAGGTCATATTCATTTCCTTTATAATGCCTTCCTTACCACTGCAGGCTGAAATTACCTGTCCTTCCCACAGTGGGTTTGTTTGTTTGTTTGTTTATTTATTTATTTATTTATTTATTTATTTATTTATTTATTTTAATTTATGATAGTCACACTGAGAGAGAGAGAGAGAGAGAGAGAGAGAGGCAGTGACACAGGCAGAGGGAGAAGCAGGCTCCATAAACTGGGAGCCCGACGTGGGATTCGATCCCGGGTCTCCAGGATCATGCCCTGGGCCAAAGGCAGGCGCCAAACCGCTGCGCCACCCAGGGATCCCAGTGGGTATAATTTATAATGCTATTTGCTTTAGATATATTTTCACTAGAATGTGAACTCTTCAAGGTCAGTAACAATTTCTTTTATTTCTGTATCATTAGCGTCTGGAATGGAGGTTGGCAAAGTGGCTGCTCAGCAAATGTTTTGTCATATGGAAGAACCAATATATGAATGAAATGCAAATTAAACTACTTCTATTTCCTTATGGTGGCAAATAAGATATCTTTGTGTTATTGATAAAGTCAAACATCATCCAGCAGTAGTTTGTGGATACAGAGTATAAGTTCTATAAGGGCAGGAATTAAGTCATTTTCCTCAGCACTGTGTTCCCATTGCTGAGCTTAGTGTTTCATGTAATGAAGGTGGATGGGTGACAGAGGAAGGAATTTGCATACTCCACATTGTAAGGCTTTCCCACCAGTTAATTTAAACAAACATTTACTGAGGGCCTTTCACTCTGAAAAACCCTGTGAGAAGCCTGTTTATACATTTACTTTAAATCTTTTTTTTTTTAATTTTTATTTATTTATGATAGTCACAGAGAGAGAGAGAGAGGCAGAGACACAGGCAGAGGGAGAAGCAGGCTCCATGCACCGGGAGCCCAACGTGGGATTCGATCCCGGGTCTCCAGGATCGCGCCCTGGGCCAAAGGCAGGCGCCAAACCGCTGCGCCACCCAGGGATCCCATACATTTACTTTAAACATTAGAGAGGGCAACCCAGGTGGCTCAGCCTTCAGCCCAGGGTGTGATCCTGGAGACCCAGGATTGAGTTTCACGTCAGGCTCCCTGCATGGAACCTGCTTCTTCCTCTACCTGTGTCTCTGCCTCTCTCTCTCTCTCTCTCTGTGTGTGTCTCTCACGAATAAAACAAAAAGCAAAAAAACAAAAAAACACATTAGAGGGAGGAAGAAAAAAATGATAAGTATAGTTATGGGGGGGGGACTAGAAAGTAGGAGAAAAATACAAATACATTCATTACTTTGTTTTAGAATATAAAATTTCTGATAGTGTATTTGGGAATGCATGCATGTTTGTCGTTGGGGGCGTCAAATTTTTAGATCTGGAAGAAGAAATGTTCTCGGGGGAAGGATGAGGGCTGTGTAATCACATAGGTGACAAGGCACACAGGGCATTCACTAGTCCTGAAGCTAATCTGCCATTACCATCCTCCCTCCCTCCTGCTCTCCAGTCATGTTATGAACAGAAGACAACACTTTCCAGCTTCAGGTGGAGCTCCTCTGTGTGATGTTGACAGGAGTAGGCAAAAGAAGGAAAACAGAGGAGGCAGGAAAGGGTAAGAGTTGTGGGATAACAAGATGAGGAGGGAAGGCTGGAAAGAAAGGAGGAGAATAAAAAGGATAAAACAGGATTGGAAAGGAGAATGGTAGGAAGAAGAAGGGAAAAAGGAAGACCAGGGGATACTGACTACCTTACACTGAATGGCATTGGGCAAATGTCCAGTAGGTTCAAAGGGGAACTGGAAAGCTGGCAGAGGCCCCTTATTCTGACTCGTAGTCAGGGGGAGTATCAGTAGGGGTTAGGATCATTCCTCAACTTTAGGACTCAACTACCTCGCTACCAACTACCTCACAATACCCAAGTAAGCAAAGGGGTCACTGATGTTCACATGGCTCTAACACATCTAAAGCTCTGGTAGTGAATATTATTTTTCTTGGTAACTTTGATTAGCAAAATAGACAGCAAAACAGCAACAACAACAACAACAACAACAACAATCAAATAACTTGATATTCCTAGCACTTCGACAATCAGCTTTTCTGGGGAAGGCTTGTGTTGCTGCTATTTTGGTTGTCCTACAGTGCTCAGTTCAGCGGTATACCCACCAGACATTTAGTAAATAGTTGGACAGCTGGGAAATCTTAACATGAAGTATTGTTTTGATTGGGGAGTGGGGGTGCAGAAAAACGTTTACCAGGTCCTATGGTGAGAAATCAGTCTCTGCTTTGTAGAGAAAAGGCTGAAGACACAATAAGACTCCTGGAGTTAAGTCTTATGTTATTTGTTATTAAAGAGGCGAGGTATTAAGATGTGCTTTTTAACAGTCTTTAGTTTGGTTGTAATTTAAGATGACTTTTACAAATTAGATCCTAATCCTTGCAGACACAGATGGCTGTTACAGAATAGCCTTGCAAAAACACTAGTCGTTTGACTTGAAAGAGCATTCAGAAAAGGATGAAGGGCCATTAACTCTCACCCTACCCCTGGCTCTAGGAGGTCTAATGAGTCCTGGGTGGGCTTCCTGGGTTTAGATCTTGTCTGGAATCTGGGTGGGCCTAGGGTATCTATTCTCTTTTGGAATAACTTCTCTAGTTCACTCTGGAATCAGAGATTCAGAATCAGACTGGAGATCATTAATACTTGACAACAGTAACTAAATGCTAATGTGTGAGGTACCATGCTGGGAACTTCAGGGGAGGTAGACATGAACATGATATGGACAGCCTTTGCAAAAAATTATAGAACAGGATAAGTGCTATGAGAGAGGAATGTACAAACTGCAATGGGTTCATAGGTAAGGAGCCTGGGAGAGGGGAGGGCTTCTCAGAGGGGATGACATTTGCACCAGGCATTAAAAGATGAGGTCAAACAGGCCAGGAAGAGTGGGGAGGGTGGATACTCAAGAAGGAAGAGTATCCTTCTGGGGGTGCAGAAAAACGTTTACCAACGTTACCTTGAATATTGAACAATATTCAAGAGCACAGAGGCATGAGAGTCTCTTGAGTCTTCCATGGCTAGTGAGCAATCTCATACCTTCTGGTGATGGAAATAAGAGATGCTGAACTTAAGGTGGAAAGGTAGGTATGGACCAGATTGGGAAGAGTTTTTGAAAGTATTCTAAGGGGTCTATCCTTATCTTAGGGCTATAAGGAGCTATTAATGAATTTTTAAACAAGAATGGGAATGATCAGAATAGGGTTTTAGAAAAATCACTGTGCACATAATATCAAAGTTGACCAAGGACCATAAATGGACCTGTGATGGATATTGGGAAGCTCTGAATTCCTCCTAGATAAATAAGCCTCTGGTTAGACTTTTCCTCTGGGGAAATGGGCCAAACTTGATCTAAATTGGCCCTGGGCTAGGGTTTGAGGTAGAAATGGGATCAGGTGTTAAAGGGACATTGGGAGAAGAGACTGGTAACCAGATCGAATAGTGAATGATTGAGATCTAAATCAAGAGTACATTTTTGGGGCAGCCCGGGTGGCTCAGTGGTTTAGTGTTGCCTTCAGCCCAAGGCATGATCCTGGAGACCTGGGATCAAGTCCCACGTCAGGCTCCCTGCATGGAGCCTGCTTCTCCCTTTGCCTGTGTCTCTGCCTCTCTCTGTGTGTCTCTCATGAATAAATAAATAATTTTTTTTTTTTTAAAAGTACATTTTCTCTGAGACTAGGTGATTGACCTTCCGTTTAGGGCAAATCCACAGTTAACAAAATCTGTACTGAAAAGGCTGAGTCCTTAGTCAGTAAAACTCAAGGCAGCAGGTAGCAGGCCCAACAACCTTCTGCATTTCACTTCACAGTTCTCTTGCTTATTTATAACAGCAGCTTTGTACAGTCTACATTTCTACCTTGTGGGAAGACGTCATTAACACTGATCATAAAATCTAGCTAATTTTGAGATTGTTCCCCCACCTGATCCCCAGTAATCAGGTTTAAAAATTAATTTAAAAGAAAATAAAGTTTAGTTTTAAAAGCCAGTAAGGTCCTTAGACTATTTCTTCTAGTACTTTCATTTTCAAATGAAAGGCCCAGAAGAATACCTTAAAACCAAAGGTTGGGATCTTAGAAGTTCTCATCACAAGGGAAAAAAAACAACCTGTAACTATGTATGATGATGGATATTAGCTAGACTTATTGTGGTGATCATTTCACAATGTTCACAAATACTGAATCATTATGTTGTATACCTGAAAGTAATATAAAGTTATATGTTAATAACACTTAAATTTAACAAACAAAAAAACCAAGAGTCGGGAGAGACTAAGTAGTCCAAAGTTTTATAAGTTCTTTAAGAGAGATGTTCATCATAGAACATAAGTATGAGACTCAGGCCGACCTTGATCCCTTTGATAGTGGTTCTATCCTAAGTGTTTACATATTTAGAGTTTAACTTCAGTGTCAGAATTAAAGTAGTTTTTTTACCTGGCCATGCAGTACACAGAGCATGTACATACATGCATGTTCCCTAGTACATATTTGTGTGTGGTATATATGAACAAAGAAAAACTGCTTGGAGCAGTAAGTGGGGCTAGTGAGAGAGGAGCAATGTCCAGCACTTGTGGTTATTCTAGTTTCCTTGGCTTAGACATAAGTAGCAGGATCCTCATCCCACCTAGGGATTTTGTGGCTGAGGGGTAGAGCTAAACATATACCACTGGTTTCTGTCTCTACTCTGTAAATCTGACAGCCACTGTGAGGGACTAAGATGACTCTTAATCAAATTCTTGGTTTTGTGTTTTATTTTTTATTTATTTTAAAAAGATTTTATTTATTTATTCATGAGAGACACAGAGAGAGAGAGGCAGAGACATACGTAGAGAGAGAAGCAGGCTCCATGCAGGGAGTCCAACGTGGGACTTGATCCTGGGACTCCAGGATCATGTCCTGGGCCGAAGGCAGGTGCTCAACCACTGAGCCACCCAGGCATCCCTAGGTTTTGTGTTTTAGATTAAGTCTAAGTTACTAGACTTCATATTATTACATCAAAATGGAATCACAGAATATTAAGATTTACTGTAGATCTTAGAGGTAAGCTAGTTTAAGCTCCATCCCATTTAAAGTAGGAACACCAGGAATGAATCCTTCTCCATAAATATCCAGTATTGCTGAAAAGGGATCATTTAGCAATGCTTGGTTATCTCCAATGACAGTAAAACTACCACTTCATGACACAAGATATTCATTCCCTACTTAGAAAGTGCTTTCTTATATTGGGCCAAAACTGCCTCCTGTAACTTTCAAATCATTGGTCCCAATTCTGTCCTTGGAACATCGCAAAAGAATATCCCATTTTTTTTTCACGGCAGACCTTCAAGTAGCTGAAGATAACAGTCATGTCTCCCATGGCATTTCCATCTCTAGAGGAAATGTTCTTTGAATGATATATAATTCCCAGTTCCCTCATCTTCCTACTAGCCCTGCTCTAGACATGCTCTTTTTTTTCTTTAGGCTTCAGCATGGAGTCTACAGACTCTTTCAAGGTGAGATTATTTTAGTACACAGTTGAATAGGACCATTAAGTTATCCTCTTGTTGGGATTATCCTCAAAAAATTCAGCTAGCATTTTGTTAGCAGCCACAAGACAATAATGTATATTCAGCCTAATTCAATGATAACCTCTAATAATACATGGTCTATTTCAAATGTAATTAATTCTCTAAGTCTAATGTGGGAATCTCGCTATCTCTGAATATTTCTGTAAAATTTCTATAGGTTCATTTTTGTCTAATGTTTTAGTATTTTAAGGTTTTCTTGAATCTGATTTTCTCATAATCCATAAATCTGATAAGGTCTTCGTGTAAGTTCCAATAAGCATGGTGAGTAATAAAGGACTAAATACAGAACCTCTTGGTTTCCTTTAGGGAGAGGATAATCACTTAGTCAACACTTTCTGGATACTACCATTTAATCAGCAATGAAACTACCTAACTATAGATTTATATCTCTACTTTGTCCCAGGATACTATTAGAGACTATCAAATACCTTGCTGAAATACAGATAAGCATAGAATATAGGTCATCCTTTGTGACTTTACAGGATAGTAAGAACTATCAAATCACAAAATACTCTTGGTTTAGCATGACTTAGTGAACCTATATAATCACTGACCCTGATTGAACTGTTAAGTTGTTAAGCACACAATTTTCAGATCTACTCTAAGGTATATAGAGATGAGATTTTGGGAAAACCTAAATAGATGCTGGAATAGGGGAAACAGCTAGGAAGGAAGAAAGACTTAGTACTTAATTTCTTACATAGGCTCCTGGGCACATGTTTGTTGGCCTGGGAAGACATACCTTCTTCAAAGGCTGAGGAGAGAATGGTGTGCAGAACAAAGTACTCCTAGGGCTTGTAGCATGCTGTACCATGGGACTTTTCTTAGACTACTTTGTCTAGCCCTAATGATAGGATATTTCCCAATGGACACATTTCCTAAAACAGGCACGTGAACTTACGTCTCTCCTAGGAAAGGTACTGAGTAACTTGAACTCGTCCCATGGAAATCCTTTGGAAGCAACAAAATCAAAGACAATCTGGAGCTTATTGCTGGCCAGGAATCGCCGCTCAAGGAACTCGCCACTGGGGGTCCGGATCCGCAGTTTGCTCACGGGTTCAGCATTTTCTTCCTTTGGCTCTGGAGGCAGGGCCTGCTCTAAGGAGAGCCGGATGGCCTAAAGAGGGCAAAAACCAAGTGTCAAAGTGTGTGATAGGACTGTAGGGAACGGGACAGGGAGAGAATCGAATAAACTCATCAAAAAGTTACTATCCATTTATTATCCAAGCTTGATGCTTGACAATAGAAGCAAGTTTTCATTTTCTTAATATTGATCTAGTAAGCAATTAAAGTAAGTCCCACCTTGATGACATGTATTATTAAATTGACAAGTAATCACATAGAAAAGAAATATAATTAATTGTTTTCTATTGAAGGGTTCAGGTGTTTGTGATTGAGGGAACAGGTATCAAATACCCAATTGCTTCCTATATATATAGTCTTATATTCTCATTTTTTATATGGAGAAATTGAGACCCAGAAATGGAGACATAAGAAATATAATCTAAAAATCAGAAGGATAGGAAGTTAGACCAGTTACTTTTGCCTGTCTGTCCGTCTGTCCTTCCTTCTCTCTCTCTCTTTCTTAGATAGCATGAGTTTATTTATCTAATATTGGTGTTCTGGTCAGCAATGAGTTTCAGGTGAATATTTTAAAATATTAAGCTATTTTAGTAGCACTGTCATATATTAATAACCCAATGACTAGATGAACTTGTGTATATCAAAATTAAATTTCAGTTGTACTGGAATTCTCTACACTGTACTATAGTTATTTGTCTAATGTCTGACTTTCCCACTTGTTTGCAACCTCCGTAAGAGTGTGTAAACATGTCTTACTTCTTATTTCAAGAGTAGTGCATAGCACAGAATAGATGCTCAATATGTACTTGGTAAGAGAAGGAATAAACTAACAAGTTAACTGAAATAACATGCAAAAATGCTTTAGTATGGTGTTAAGCCCACAGGAGGTGCTAAATAAATGGTAAAATAATCTGACTTTCATGGGCTTTTCTCCTAGTAGCCAAGAACTGATCAATTCCTTTCTTTGAGGTCTGATTTCCTCCAGCATCAATTTTCAGATTAATTTTCTACATACATGTTTCCTTAAGGGCTAACCAAGAGTTGCTTCTAGGGACAAAACATCTCTGTGGATTAGTTATATACATTTTCTAAACTATTAAGTGGGATCATTTTATTATTTTTGAAAAGATTTATTTATTTTAGAGAGAGAAATGGAGTGCAGAAGCAGGAGGGGCAGAGGGTGAGGGAGAATCTTAAGTAGCCCTGAGGTCAGTGTGGAGGTGGGCACAGGGCTCAATCTCATGACCCTGAGATCACAACCTGAGCTGAAACTAAGAGTTGGATGCTTAACCAACTGAGCCACTCAGTAGGCATCCCTCATTTGACTATCCTAACACTGTGGTTCTTTAAAACTGTGTTTCTGATGGCCAACAGACACATGAAAAGATGCTTACCATTACTTACCCAGGGAAATACAAATCAAAACTACAATGAGATACCACTTCACATCTGTCAGAATGGCTAAAATCAACAACACAAGAAACAACAGGTGTTGGCGAGGACGTGGAAAAAAAGGAAACTTCCTGCACTGTTGGTCGGAATGTAAGCTGGTGCGGCCACTCCAAAAAACAGTATGGAGGAGGTTCCTCAAAAATAGAACTACCCTACAATCCAGCAATTGTACTGCTAGATATTTACCCAAAGAATACAAGAACACTAAACTAATTCAAAGGGATACACTCATCTCTACATTTTTTATAGCAGCATTATTTATAATAGCTAAGATACGGAAATAGCCCACGTATCCATCAATTGATAAACAGATAAAGAAGAGGTGGCATATATATACAATGGAATATTAGTCATAAGAAAGAATGAAATCTTGCCATTTGCAACGACATAGATGGAACTACAGGGTATAGTGCTAAGTGAAATAAGTCAGAGAAAGACAAATATCATGTGACCTCATCCATATGTGTTTAAGAAATAAATGAGCAAAGGGAAAAAAACAAGGGAGAATGAGAGACAAACCAAGAAACAGACGCTTAATTACAGAGAACAAACTGATGGTCACCAGAGGGGAGCTAGGCAGGGAGATGGGTGAAATAGGTGATGGGGATTAAGGAGTGCACTTGTGATGAGCACTAGGTGATGTATGGAACTGCTGAATCACTATATTGTACACCTGAAACTAATATAACACTGTATGTTAACTGGAATTAAAATGAAAACTTAAAAAAAAACCTATATCTTTGAGATTAAATTTTTTTCCTGATTATAGAAATAATATATATAATCATTGCAAAAATAAGTGATAAGCACAGCATTACAATTCATTTCCGGATGCACCATCAAGGGATAGCCCCTGCTATCATTTGAGTGTTTACACTCACTAATTTTTTAAATCGTTTTTAAGTGTACAATTTAGTGGCAATAAGTATATTCCACACAATGTTATGTTACTATCACCACCAATTATTTCTAAAACTTTGTCATCACCACACTCTCCATCAATTTCTCATGCATGTTTTTATATAAACATATATTTTAAACTTTTTTTTGCAAAATTTCCATCAGTGTTACATTGTACAAAGCTTTATCTTTTGTCAAGTCATGTATTTTGCCATTGTTTTCAAGTTTTTACTGAAATATAACATGCATATGAGATAGTGTGCATAGTACAGTGCATTGAGATAGTGTGCAATAATGCACAACTTGATAAGTTTCTCAAAAGTGAACATAAAAGTGGCACCCTGATCAAGCATCTCAGAAGCCCTTTTGTCTCCTTCCTAAAAATTATTTTCCTCAAAGTTAATCACTATCCTGACTTCTAGTACTGCAGTTTAAAAAAACTTCAATAATTAAACGTGATGAATGGCTAGTAAATAGGCCTTGGTATGACAGACAGAGGTTCAAATCTTGCTATTAGGCATATGACAGTCTTCACGAACTTCAGTTATCCCATATAAGAAAAAGGGGCAATAATACCTTCCTCACAAAGGTTTTCGTATAAAATGCAGTAAATGTTTATAAGTAAATGTACTTATCAAGTGCTGACACATGGCAGCATTCAGTTGTGCCTAGCATGGAACCTCAGGATGTAATACTGTGCTCAACAGATGACAGTTGTTGTTGGTGTTATCATTATCATTACTATAATCCCTCTGCACCTACTCTAAATCAGAACTTAATGTGATATTTCCTGGTTTCTTCTCCTGTTCTCCCTTTAATCCACCTGTCTGCTTGCTTTCTATTTTGACATTTCCCTGCACGGTATAACAACAGATGCTACATTATTGTCTGAACTGAACCAATTATACTACAGAAGAATAAACAACAGTAGCTCATTACCCCACTCATTGTGCAGACAATATCTGCTTCCTCAATGCACCCAGTCTCTAGGGCTTTTCCCCAGAATGAAAACAGACCTTAGATATCCCACACCAGTGGTCTCAATGTGGAAAACAATGAAGGAATATTAGGTAAGTTGGCAACCTTGGGATCTGAGGACTCAAGTTTTACTAGCAAAAAAGAACACATCAGTAGCTCAGTTTCAAATATACTGGCTAAAAACAAAGGCTTCATGTAAGTAAATATTGTTACAAAACGACATAAAGGACACCCATACTTGAATAGCAGTCATAGTAAACACCATTGTTAAGCTTCAATTTGGTTTGCTCAACAAATATAACTTTTTATTTGCATTATTTTAGGTTTGTAGCAAAACAAGGAAACCTAGTATAAGTTGGAAATATAAATTGATCTTGGACATTTTGTCTTACTAAAAAATATGAATACTCAGAGCATTCATGTCTGAGGGATGAGAAATGGGGACTTATTTGAAGTGAAATTTGGTAGTAAAGATAGACACCCAGAAAAGGCAGTTTCTACATAGTTATGATTTTTTAAACAGGAAAAATAATATATACGTATACCAGTCTCTTAAAAATAAAAATCAAGGACTGACTTAATTTACACATATACATATACAAATTTACACATATACATATACACATACATAAGTACATGCATGCACACAGTATCTTTTAGGGTTCTTTGGGTACCCACCAAATAACAGTTTATAGCTAGTTAAAGCAGAGTTTAAAATAGGCTAACAGTCATTAATTCCATGAATTCTTACGGAGCACCTCCTATGTGCCAGGCATTGTTCTAAATGATAAGAAAATATCAGTGAACAAAATAGATTAAAAGAATTCTGCTTATATGGAGCCTGTATTTTTTTTATTCATTCATTCATTCATTCATTTATTTATTTATTTATTTATTTATTTATTTATTTATTTATTTATTTATTTTTTGAGCCTGTATTTTAGAAGGGTGGAAGAAAGACAACAAATACACACATAGGAAAATGTATAGTTTGTCACAAAGTAACGAGTGCTATGGAGAGAATACAGGGAGGCTGGTAGAAAGGAAGGAGGGGTACAACTTTAAACTCTGTAAGCCTTGGGGCGCCTGGGCGGCTCAGTTTGGTTAAACCTCTGACTCTTGGTTTTGGCTCAGGTCATGATCTCATGCGTGGTGAGACAGAACCTGGCGATGAGCCCCACGATGAGCCCTGCATTGAGCCCAGCCCTGAGCGGTGAGTCTGCATGATATTCTTTTCTTCTGCGCCTCCCGCAGGGTACACATGCTCTCCCCACTCCTCTCTCTAAAATAAATAAATCTTAAAAAAAAAAACCCAAATAAACCAACTGTGTAAGCCTCAATGTGCAACAACTATGCCAGTGAGCAAAGACCTAAAAGAGAGGGAGTCACAAGGACATTCAGATCAGAGAGAAGTATCACAGACAGAAGTCACAGTAACTGCCAAGCCCTGGTACCTGAAGCAGAAGATCAGGGGAAGAGGGGGATGGAGTTGGTTAAAGAGGAATCAAAGGAGAGGGGTGAATAAATCATACATGGCTTTGAGTAGCCTCTGTAATGATTTTTCCCCCATTTTAGAATTGAGATATAATTTATATGCAGTAAAACCCATCCCTCTAAATGTATAGTTGTGAGTTTTGATGAATGCATATATTTACATAACCATCATCAATCACGATAAAGAACAGTTCTATCACCCCCCCCCGAAACACACACACACACACACACACACACACAAACACACACACACAAGCAATTCCCTCATTTCTAGCCCCTGGCAACTTCCAACCTGTTTTCCGTCCCTAGTTTTACCTTTTCTAGAATGTTATATAAATACAGTCATAAACATCATATAAGTGGCTTCCTTCATTTAGTATAATGTATTTGAAATTCATCTATGATGTTGATTATATGAGTAGTTTCTTATTTATTGCCAAGTGGTATTCCCATTGTATAGATATTATCAGTTTGATTACTCCTTCTCCAGCTGGGGGACACTTAAGTTGTTTCCAGTTTTTGGTAGTACAAATAAAGCTATTATAAATATTTATGCACAGATTTTTGTGTGAACATAAATTTTATTACTTTATTTCACCCGTGTAAATATCTAGGTGTCTGACTGCTGGGTCATATGGTACATGTATGTTTAACTTTAAAACAAAGTGCCAAATTATTTTCCAAAGTGGACTTGCTATCTTAATGACTATCATCATTAATATATGAGTTCCAGTTGTTCTTCACCTTTACCAGTAATTTTTTCTTTCAAAAAGCCATCTAATTGGTGTGTATCTATTGTGGTTTTAATTTGCATTTCCCTAATGACTAATAATGTTGAGCATCTTTTCATGTGCTTATTTGCCCTTGTGTATATCTTCTTTGATGAAGCGTCTGTTTAAATATTTTGTCCATCTAGAAACTTGGGTTATTTGTTTTTTTATTGAATGTTGATAGTTCATTATGTATTCTAGACAGTAGGTATGTGATTTTCTCTCAGTCTGTGCCTTGTCTTCAATTTCTTAACAGTGTCTTTGAACAGTAGAAGTTCTTAATTTTGATTTAGTCTAATTTAGATACTTGTTATTTTGCAGATTGTGCTTCTGGTGTTAGGTCTAAGAAATCTTAGCTTAACTTAAGATAATGAAGATTTTTTTCCCTAGTTTTCTTCTAGGTCTTTAATAGTTGTAGGTCTACGACCTGTTTGGAGTTAATTTTTGCATATGATGCAAGAAATGGACTGGGAAGGTTTTTTAGAAATTGTTCTGTGTTTTTGCATTTTTTTACATATGAACATTCAATAGTTGCAGCATTACTTGTTGAAAGATTATCCTTTTTCCATTGACTTGCCTTTACACCTTTGTCAAAAATCAACTGACCATATGTGTGAGTCTATTTCTGGACTATTCTGTCTCACTGAAATATGGGTCTGTTCTTTTGCCAATTCCCACACTGTCTTGAATATACTGTCTTGAACCCTGGTAGTCTTCCAATTTTGTTCTTTTTCAAAATTGTTTTGGCTTTTACAGTTCTATTGCCTATTCATATCAATTTTAGAATCACTTTTGTCAATTTCTTTTTAAAAATCCTGCAGAGGGGATCCCTGGGTGGCGCAGCGGTTTAGCGCCTGCCTTTGGGCCAGGGCGCGATCCTGGAGACCTGGGATCGAATCCCACATCGGGTTCCCGGTGCATGGAGCCTGCTTCTCCCTCTGCCTATGTCTCTGCCTCTCTCTCTCTCTCACTGTGTGCCTATCATAAATAAATAAAATAAAAAAAAAATTAAAAAAAAAGTAAAACTCTAAAAAAATAAAAATAAAAAAAATAAAAAAAATAAAAATCCTGCAGATGTTGATTAGAATCACTGTAAAGGTTTTGGCTTTTATTTTGAGATATGAAGCTATTGTGGGTTTTTGAAGTAACATGATGTGCCAATTGTTTTTTAAAAAGGATTTATTAAAAGACATACAGGAGGGATCCCTGGGTGGCGCAGCGGTTCGGCGCCTGCCTTTGGCCCGGGGCGCGATCCTGGAGACCCGGGATCGAATACCACGTCGGGCTCCCGGTGCATGGAGCCTGCTTCTCTCTCTGCCTATGTCTCTGCCTCTCTCTCTCTCTCTCTCTCTCTCTCTGTGTGACTATCATAAAAAGAAAAAAATTTAAAAGACATACAGGAAAGGCAAAAATGGAGGCACCAAGTCAAGCTGGGAGGCTACTAAAGTAATCCAGGTAACAGATAATGGTGGCTTGCAAAAGGATGGTAATGGTGGAGTTAGTGAGTAGCATCTGAATTGTGTAAGTATTTTGAAGGTAGAACCAATAGGATTTGCCCATAAAATATGGATATGAAAAAGAGAAGTCAAGGATGATTCCATGGTTTTTGGTTCAAATAACTAGAAAGTTTTCAACCTATTAAAATAGGGAAGACTGCAGGAGGAGCACCTTTGAGTGGGGAGGGTAAGATCAATTGTTCAATTTAAGACATGTTAAGTTTGCGCTATTAAACACCTACGGGGAGATGATGGGCTAGCAATGAAATATTCAAGTCTGGAGTTCAGGGAAAGGGAGGAGCTGGAGATGTAAGTTTGGGAGCCAAATGTACAGATAGTAATTTAGTCATGATACTCTGTGATCATCAAAGGAGCAGAATGGATCCTATATGAGAACAGTTGGTCAGACCCAATCTTGCAACCATTCTGTGTTCCTGGCAACCAATCATCCATCTAGAGAATATGGATTGCTTACAACAAACATAGCCTCACTGGTGGATAAAGTAAATCAAGGCAAATAGTCATAACCAAAATTCAGACATAGGCCTTTTGGGCTGCTTCTGGGATATAAAGAACAGTCTGTAGATTGGTATTGGATACCACGAAACTAGAATTTCTAGTCTATTTTAATAGTTCATGAAGACAACAGGAGAATACTCCAAAGTGAAACTATTTAAGAAATTGTGGATATATGGTCTCTATAGTTATAATAAGGTGTATTCCAGTATTGGCACCTACCATATTAAGTTGTAGAGATTCAAAAAAATAATGTCAAAGGACAGAGTTTAGCACAAATTAATTGCTTAATAGCTACTGATGATGATGATGGCAGGGATGATTACCTTTGTGGCTCATAGAGTGGTGTTATCATTGTGTGACAGGAAGTAAAAACACAAATTATAAGGAGAAGTTTTTTACTTTAATAATCTATTCATGTTCCCACCTTCATTCTTCCAGTTTGGGATAATAGAAAGTATACCAGTAGAAGATCTGGTTCTGCTTTTACCAGGCAAATGTTAGGTAAGAATTTTAAAATAGGCTTTTTAAATCCTGCTGTGATCTGATTTCTTCATCTGTAAGATGGTAATGATACTATATCAAGTGAGTTTTATAGGATGGTTGTGAAGATCAAATCAGAAAACTAAAGGGAAGTACCAAGGCTTGTAATTCCATGCTCTTCTCTTCTCTCATTTAATGGTCTTTTAAGATTATTTAACATTATCTATTTGAGGAGGCACCAAGATGTAAAAGAAAACAACTTTGGGCAGATAGGCAAACATGTAACCTTTTTCTTTTTTGTGGGAACCAGCAGCAAAAGGGAATAGCTTTGTGCCTATTCTATCCCATTTGTGAGTCTCCAAACCTTGGCCCTTTTAACCTTATCTAATTACTAGACGGGGTTCTACATTTGTCCGTTTACTATTCCCTGAAGAAGCCCTGTGCCTTTCTCCCTTTATTCATATTATCCAGCCATCCTACTATTCATGACTCCATCCAAACTGCTCTTCTACTTTACTGTTAATCATAAAATTCTTACCAATCTTCCAAAGCCTCTTCCCTCTGTGAAATCTTTCTCATTGCCTTCCTCGTCAGAAATCATCTTCATCCAAATATTGTCAACACTCTGTGCTACTTTAATGGTTTTTATAACACATAGGATCCTATCCTATAGTTATTTTGTATCCATCTACCCTCCTATATTAGACAGTGACCTTCCTGAGGGCAGGGGCTATGTCACATACAATATAGTATCTATAGTACATGATTCAGTGATTTGCACATTGAAGGAGATTAACAAAATATCTGCAAATATTGACTCATTAAAAGACCCAGGAGTCCATAATCTTAGCTGAAACCTCTACTTACCAAAAATTTGGTGGCAAAACAATATTCAGTAAAGATTTCTTTTCTTTTTTTCAGTAAAGATTTCTTAAAGAATATGTAGCTCATGTATTTTTTAAAAAGATTTTATTTGTTTATTCATGAGAGAGAGACAGACAGAGAGAAAGAGAGAAAGGCAAAGACACAGGCAGAGGGAGAAGCAGGCTGCATGCAGGGAGCCTGATGTGGGACTTGATCCTGGGTCTCCAGAATTAGGCCCTGGGCAGAAGGTGACGCTAAACCACTGAGCCACCGAGGCTGCCCTCATGTATTTCTCTAAGTTTCCATAAAATCTGTGCTTTAACCTGGACTACCAAAAAATATATTATTTGGGTCTTTCCAGAGATGCTTTTATTAAACTGTTCTTTGGCCTTATGACTTTGAATTATATAAAGCTATAAGAAGCTGTTATACATGACTCCCTTTTGCTATTATAGCTATAAGATATACTTGGGGCTAGTATTCACCATATTGTACAATTTCCTCTTGAAGGAGAAACACAAGAAAGAAACATTGCTTTAAGGTCTCAGCACTTGAAAAATCTCACCTTTAGAAAGAATGGCCTTTATCTGATGTTACAGATAAAGTGAAACATATAAACAGTCATTTTAGCCCAAGAGAAGTATAGAAGAAATTTTGTGGTCCATTTTGAGCAAATGTACAGAATCCTATTACATGCATTTGGTTGGGTGTGCTGGATTGTCTGTTGTCAAAATGCTAATCTTACTTTTGTCTTTATTTTCCTTTAACCTGATTATAATATCTTTTCTCTCCCTTTTAAGCCATTTGAACTGTACATCTTTATGTAAATTACTTGAAACTCATTTTGGAAAGAACAAGTAAATATATAAATTAGTAAAATACTGGAGTTTTTTGTCCTTCGTTTTTCCTTCAGAATAGTTTTAAAGCCTTTCTCCTTATCATGGTCAAGGACAAGATCAAAATGTTTTCCTAGATTTACTGATTTCACTACAACAGTCACCACACAGCAAAATCAGACCAACCATTAAGGAATTTCCCTGTAACCAAGGTGATTTGACTATTCAATACTTCATCTTTCCAAAGGATTTTGAAGTACTAGAGATAATTAAAATAATAAAACCATTCTTATTTCTTATTTCTCAATACAATTACATGGGTTAGGATTTCTGGTTAGAAGGAAAGACAGTATTATTGTGAAAAGTCAGGTGACCAAGCTTGTAGTCCAGATTATGTGTCCAACCAGTTTGGTGACCATAAGCAAACTGTATAATCTTCCTGAGTCTCAATTTCTTCAGAGGTTGCACAATACCAGCTTTCCCAAAACTGTCTGTTATACATGAGTATGCTGAAATATGTTAATTAGTGTTCCATGAAAAAAAAGGTCAAGTAAGTTTGGATAAGACTTAATTAAATTAAGATATACAGAAGATAGGTTCTTAATGGTAAGATTTATAAGAGCCTTTAATTGTGACTCTCTGGGGAAGTGTGGGTAGAATATGGAGCATTACCTGAACTTGGTTTTTTGGGAGCACAGCAATGGATAAGTGCAGTAATAACTAGTGGTAAATTCCCTACCTCTGTGCTCCACCCTCTCATGTTTACAGCTGGAACATATATATTGAGGTATGCTAAAGGATGTTTATGGGGTCTTCTATGAGAGGAAGAAATCATCAGAAGAAAATACACGTACTATCAAGCTCTAGATCCAAAACATGCAGCTATTTGTGTACACTTGACCTTTATTAAGTATACGGTTGAAGATAAACCACTGAGAGCATGTGCATTGTGAAAGAGCATGAAAGAATGAGAGTCCTAAATTTTTAAACCATATTTCTTGAAATAGCCTAAGAGCATAGTGACAAATTTGTCTCTTAACTTTTATGAAAATCTGCAAACATGATCCTATAGATATATAGAATGATATATGACCTTGTTCACAGAATGAATTTTTCATTCACTCATCTTGTTTTTCCATTTTTATGTGTGACTTCCCAATGAGTTTCAGTTTTCTCTCTCATAAAGAGAAGTCTCTAATCTTGTAGCTTGTTTTAATAGTCAGTGACTAAGCATATGCACAGAAGCTAGAAAAGTACTTGATACACAGAAGATACTCAATAAAAATATTCCCTACCTTCCATTATTGAGAGTCTTCAGTGTACAGAGACTAGGGTTTGTCAGGCATAGTATCTGGTTCAATAATAAGTTTGAACACGAATAAAGTTTGATTTCCAAACCATGAAATATTACACATCTTTTAAGACCTATCACTTTTTCTATAGTGTGGTCTGTTTCTAAAAGTTGTAAAAGATTTTACTTTGCCAATGAATTCTCTAAGTATTATGTTTTACTTCTATGTCATTTGGCAGTTTTTCCTTGGTTTGCTGTTACTTGTAGACATGTACCTTCCCTACAAGATGCAATCTCTTCTTGTAGGCAAAAACTATCTTATCTGTTTCTCTCTCAGTGCCTAGCATAGTTTTTGTTCAAAAAATATTTACTGAATAAGTCCAAGCTGACATCCTCTGACTGGGAATGATGACTAATGGAGTTTTCCTCAGCTAACGTGAGGGCCCTCAGGCCTTTCCATCAGTTGTTAGATGGTTTTCTCTTTCTATATGTGAAATTTGCTATTAGTCCCACGTCTAGAAAAAGTTCTAAAAGTCTTTTTTTGTGAAACCATCCTAGGAAGCTGTTTGACACCCCTTCTCTTTGTTCCCACTGCACTTTAGGCTAGTGATTTGTACTCCTGGTGGGGATGATCCACATCTGTACCCTATCCCCTAACAGATTTTGGGATATACTAAGTATTCAAAAAACTATTTGCAAGATGAGTGAATGAAAAATGCTCTCTATTGTTATGAACATGACATGAACTTGGGGGGAAAAATAAACCATGTTAAATGGATGTCCCATATTTAGGGGCCCAGTGCAAGATGTCACAGAAGTAACTCAGTTTCTTCCAGTAGGGTAAATGAAGACTGGGAAAGGGCAGAAAATACAATCTTTGTATTCTTGGGATGAGACACTATCCAGGGAGGATGGGAGCACTGGTCATGCAAGAAGAGAGAAAAGGAATTGAAAAGAATAGAAAAGCATGAATCTTCCTCAGAGCATGAAGCATTCTTTTAAGGAGAGGTCAGATCTTCCATTTTAAAATGAGTCTGGAAAAGGTGGAAAGAAGTAAGAAATACTAACAGCCTCAGTATCCAATGCCGTGGAAATAAACCTAGCTTTTGAATAACTTTACTTGAAATTACGCCCTACCTCACGTTCCTCTTCTTGTTCTTTGCGAATCTGCTCCAAACGAAACTGCTCTGCCATCTCTCGTTCATGAGCTTCCCTCTGCCAATGAAAGAGGAAGGGAGCCAGCACTCAATAAACAACGGTTTACTTAGAAAGGAGGAAAAAGAGAGCCCACCCCCAGCACTGTGGTACCAGAAGTGTTTCTCTCTGAAAATAGTGGAAATGGAAGCAACAATCAAGCACATCTCTCTAATCATGTCAAGTACCCATACTAATACCATGGTAGCTCTGCGTCGTGCGGCAGCCAAGATCCTTCAGAAGACCTTTTTCTGGTCTCTTTTGCTGAGTTAACTGTTCTACACCACATTGTGAGCCTTCTTTTGAGGACAGAAACTAGCTTATTCGTTACCTCCTCCTTCAATGCCCAACAGAGAAGCAGGTACTCAAGAAGTATTAAATAAGTCAGTGGTTCTCAGTGTTCTCGATCCTGAGTGCACAGAAGGAATCGCCTGAAAAACTTTTTTTTTTTTTAAGATTTCATTTAGAGAGAGCGAGAGAGAGAGCGAGAGAGAGCGCATGAGTGGGGAAGGGGCAGAGGGAGAGGAAGAAGCAGACTCCCCACGGAGCAGGGAGCCTGCTGCGGAGCTTGATTCCAGGATGACTTGAGCCCAAGACAGACACTTAACGAACTGAGCCACCCAGGCACACCACTTGAAGAACTTTTTAAAGTTCAAACTTTTTATTTTTATTTTTTAGATTTTATTTATTTATTTTTATTATTTATTTATTTATTATTATTTTATATTATTATATTATTATTTATTATTTATTCATGAGACACAGAGAGAGAGAGAGAGAGAGAGAGAGAGAGAGAGGCAGAGACACAGGCTCCATGCAGGGAGCCCGACACGGGACTCGATCCCAGGTCTCCAGGATCAGGCCCTGGACTGAAGGCGGCACTAAACTGCTGAGCCACCCGGGCTGTCCAAGTTCAAACTTTTATAAGTTTGCTAGGTTTTTACCACAGACTGATTAAAAAACAAGGAAAATAATTATTAGGTCTATTTTTGTTTTTATTTCTTGATTCTTAAAAAACTTGTTATCAAAATGAACAAGGGTAGAGGGGTACCTGGGTGGCTCAGATGGTTAAATATCTGACTTCAGCTTGAGTCATGATCTCTGGGTCCTGGGATTGAGCCCCACAAAAGATGTATTTTGTGCATTTCTATTTACATTAGCATTTGCCTAATTCATTACTCTGAATTCTTTCTCACACTCAATATCCAAGTTTGCACACAGTGGCCACTTAATAGTTCATTTGGCCATGACTGATCTCTACTTGATATATAATGTCTATTTTTTAAGTCGCTGAGGAGAGGTAATGGGGGGATTAGCAGATCTGTGTTTAAGTCTAACCCCAGCCAGTGGCAAGCTGTGTGTTCTTGGATAAGAAGTGAGAAGAAGTCCAGTTCTCCTCCCTCTTCCTCTCCCCATGCTCATGCTCTCTCTCTCTATCCTTCCATTTCAAATGAATAAATAAAATCTCTCTCTCTAAAAAAAAAATCGAAAATAAAAAAACAACAACAAAAAACCAAGGGTAAAATTATATTCTGTTAATTGAATCTAGCTTCCTCCATTGCAAACCAAACATTCTTAGGGATCAAACTGGTAAAAGGGCTGGCACTTAAATAATGAAAGACTATTTCGGGTTGTGTTTTTTATCTTAGAAGTCCTTTGACCAAACCTACCTTTGCTCTGTCAGCCTCGAGTGAAAGGCGATAGGCCTCATCTTGCTCTCTCTTCACATTTTCTCTGGCTTCACGTTCATCCTTAAAAGAAAAGATTCAAATATTTTACTATATTACTATATTTTACTATATTACTTTTTTTTAATGGAAGAAAACAATGATAATTCCCTTCTGTGAATTTATTAGAATTAAATAAGGCATTTCTAAAGTATATAGGTTAGAAATAAGCAAACAAGCCAAGAAGAACAGCACAGTAGATAGTGAAATAAGAATGTCTGAAGCCTAGCTCTACCTCATAAACTGTGACCTTGGGCAAGTTATTTCACCTTTTTGGATCTCAGTTTCTTTGACCGTAAAATAGAAATAGTATTTGTTTCAGAGAGTTGTTATAAGAATTAAATGCAATAATATAGAAACTGTTTTTCAAAACACCTGACAGTTTATATTCACAATGATGAGCTCCCTTCCCCTTTTCTCCTGATTTTTCTAAGATAAACTTGGAGACTGTCACCACTGGGGCTAAGACTGGGTGATGAGTAAAGGATAGCCTGTGGTCAGCATAAGAAGCTGAAAGAAAAATGCCCTGGTTAATTATAGTCTATATCACATCACTAATGCTTGGTTATTGAACTAAGTCTTCCCCGCAACACTCACACTCATGAAGTATGGAAGACTTAGCAGTTATCGAAGTTGATGATCTTTTAAAACATGTTTAGCTTCTGAGGTGATTATGTCATCCATCTACATTTAAACTATTACTGCATATGAAATTATTCATTCAACTACCAGAATTTCTCATTTGTTAAATTCTGAAGTATAGACATGTACTTAAATTTAATAAATAGTCGTATCTGTTGACATTAGAATATAGGTTCCCTTGGGCCTATATTCAGCTGAGTAAATCACATAAATTCATCAATATTTGACTGTTCTGGATCTCTAAAAAAGGAAATTTCATATGGTTTTACTTAACACTTTCTAATTTTTTGACTTTCTAATTCAGTATATATTTAGGTGCTCTCATTGATTCGTATTCAAGACTAGCTTTCTCTCTGAAGCCTCAATCTCCTTTTAGTTTCAGAGACTCAACTAATTCCAAAATCTTTAATATAAATAGCTACATTTATTAATTCTCAGTCTTTCAAATAAAAAATAAGGAAGAATTATAAGTTGCTGGCATAAAGCTAATTGCTATACTCTCTCTGGTGAAAGGACAGGCTAGGTGAATTCTATGGTGGAACACAGACAGTATCAGGAACAATATTTAACCTAACTGAGAGACCACTCAGGCTGCTAAGCATTCAAGGATAATTTGCATGTCTTATAATATTACACATGAATCAAAATGGGTTTTAAAAACTTCTATCTGGAGACTTCTACTAAGCCATTAGTATTTATATCTTAGAGAAACAGAAACATTTACCTTTAAATATATTTTCACTAATTCCAGCTAGGTATTTCCCACTTTGGTATATACATTAGGTTTTACTATGACCAGATACCATCAACCTGATAAGATGTATTTTGTGCATTTCTATTTACATTAGCATTTGCCTAATTCATTACTCTGAATTCTTTCTCACACTCAATATCCAAGTTTGCACACAGTGGCCACTTAATAGTTCATTTGGCCATGACTGATCTCTACTTGATATATAATGTCTATTTTTTAAGTCGCTGAGGAGAGGTAATGGGGGGATTAGCAGATCTGTGTTTAAGTCTAACCCCAGCCAGTGGCAAGCTGTGTGTTCTTGGATAAATAATGTCTCCCTTTTCAGTCACTTATTAAATTAAAGGATTGAGTTTCTAGGATTTTATGCCCCTGTGGACAAGTCTATCTTTCCAAATTCAGAAATCCCTAATACAATCAGTATAACCTACGGGAGTAATCTTATCTTTCTATAAATGGAGAAATACTTAGGATGTCTAATTTTATTTTATATTATTTTCTTGACCCCATTCCTCCAGATTAGTTTGGTTTCTCTTGTAACATTCTGTACTTTCCCTTTACAACATTTATCACAATTGCAATTAATTAATTATCATATAATTATTAACTTAATATGACATCCCCTCCATGACACTGTGAGCATCATAAAGACAGGGACCTTGTCTATATTACACACCTCTATATTCCAAATGTTTCACACATTGCCTAGTTTTGGGGAGGTGTTTAATAAGCATTTGTTGAATAAGTAGTCTTTCCAGGCATAAAATATTTGTTGTCTGCAGTAAAAATTAAGGAGGAAGAAGACAGCTCATCCACAAAGCAGCCCCATCTGAGTCAATGAAATCGACTGGCTGGGCAGAAATGACATGTTATGACACTATGTACACACAACAAAGGGACCTTCTAAAAGCTACCACAGCTGGAAGCCCTTTGAACACAAATATAGTTGATAATAAAAGCACTCTAAGTAAATAGGTCTGTTTTAAAACAGACTGTTGCAGATATGAAAGGCCATTAAGTACAGGGATCTCTGCCACAAAATGTGGCACCTGTTGTGAGAGGACTTCCTGAACCAGCTAACTTGCTTCCTCCCCTTTTATATTAGCATCACACTAGCACTAAGGATATCGAGGCATAGTTTACTATGGGAAGACACAGATAATCCTGTTTGGATCACCATCATTATTTTTTGTTGTCTACTAACTTAGCATGAAGAATTCAGTGTTCAAGTTTTGCATTATTTTCCTTTTGTTCCTTACATAATGTCACTTTCTACCTGGAATAGTTTCTGCTCCATCATCTCTATCATTAAAAATCCTATTAGCTTTTCATACACTTTTAGAAATATAAGAGACCAACATGTACAAAAGAGTTACTATATAGATGGAGAAACTGAAATCATATGAGGATAAAGGATTTATCCTTTATGATACAAGACTACCCAGAGCTTAGACTTGAAGCCAGGTCTCCTGATAGCTTCTTCTCCCTTTCCTGCTACAATGCAATACTCTTGCCCTTGTTCACAGCCCTCCCTGACTATCACAGACAGAAGGGCTGGCTCAGAAATGTGGCTCAGGATGCATTTTCCTAAACTTATGGTCAGAGCTGGAAAGTTATCTATGGGCTAACTCTTGGCAGTACAGTATAAGTGTAATTGGAGCCTGGGAATAGGATGCAAAGGGAGAGGGGGAGAAAGCTTATTTTAAGAAATGATGGCCAAAAGTGTTCTGAATTTGATAAAAACTAAAAAGCCACAGATCTAAGAATCGAAATGAACATTGGGTGAAAAACAAAACAAAACAACATGAAGAAAGGTACACCCAAGCACATCATAACTACATTGCATAAAATTAATACCAAAAAGAAAAATCTTAAAAGAAACCAGAGAAAAGACATCATATGTCTAGGGGAATAAATTAAGAATGAAAGCAGACTTCTCAGAAACAGTACAAGTGGAGCAACATTTTTAAAGCACCAAAAGAAACCAATGTGTCGACTAAGAATTCTATACTCAGTAAAAATATCCTTCAATTGAAGATCAAATAAAGACTTTTTCAGATACACAAAGGGCAAAGAATTAATCACCAACATGTGTACTATATTAAAAGGTAAAGGAAGTCCTTCACGTAGAAGGAAAATAATACCAACCAGATGGAAATCTGGATCTACACAAAGAAGTGGAAATAGGAGCTTTGCAGGTAAATTAAGAGACTTTTTTTTTCTTTTTTACTATTTAAATCTCTTTAAGAAACAATTGAGTGTATACCAATGCATTTTTTTTTAAAGAAACAGAAGACCCCATTCTAAAATTCATACAGAAACTCAAAGGACCCCAAATAGCCAAAACAATCTTGAAAAAGAACAAAATCGGAGGGCTCACATTTTTTGATTTCCAAACTTACTATAAAGTTATAGTAATCAAAATATCGTAGTACTTTATCCATTTTTACATACAGTGGAATATTACCCAGACACACAAAAGAATAAGATCTTCCCATCTGCAACAACATGGATGAACCAGATGGTATACTGCTAAATGAAGTAAGTTAGACAGAGAAAAGACAAATACCACATGACTTCCCTCATATGTGGAATCTAAAAAAACAAAACAAACTAATAAGAGACCAAAAAACCCAGACTTGAGTACAGAAAACAAACTGTTTGCTAATGGGGAGGGGTAGGTAGAGGAGATGGGTGAAATAGATAAAGGGGATTAAGAATAGACTTACTGTGATGAACACTGAGTAATATATAGAATTACTGAATCATTATATTTGTATACCTGAAACTGATATAACAATGTACGTTAATTATACTTCAAATAACAATAGTAATAATAATAAAAACCATTATAGTACTGGCAGAAGGATAGATATTTAGACCAATGGAATACAAGAGAGAGCCCAGAAATAAACTCTCACATACAAGACAAACTTATTTTTGACAAGGTTGTCAAGACCAAAGGAGAAAGGACAGTCTTTTCAATTGAATGGTGCTGGGAACACTACAAAAGAATGAAGTTGGGCCTTCACTTTCCACCATTTAAAAAACTCAACTCAAAATGGACCAAAGACCTAAATTTAAGAGTTGAAACTATAAAACTTTTATAAGAAAATATAGGTGAAAATCTTCATGACCTTGGATTAGGCAACGATTTCTTCAGTATGACAATGAAAGCATAGGCAATACAAAGAAATAGGTAAGTTAGGCATCATCAAAATTAAAAACTTTTGTGCATCAAAAGACACTACCAAAAGAGTGAAAAGGCTATTCACAGAATGGAAGAAAATATTTGCAAATCATTTATCTGATAAGAGTTTAATATCTATAGGGTAACTGGGTGATGGGCATTAAGGTGGGCACACTTAAAGTGTAAGATGGACACTGGGTATTATGCTATATGTTGGCAAATTGAATTTAAATAAAAACAACAAAAGCGTTTAATATCTGGAATTCCTACAAGTTAACAATAAAAATGAACAATCCAATTTAAAAAATGGGCAAAGGACTTGAAAAGACATTTCTCGAAAGAAGATTTATATAAATGCCAGTAAGTACATATTCATAGCAGCACTGTTCACACTAGCCACAAGTGAAACAACCCAAGTGTCTATCAACAGATGAATGGATACACAAAATGTGGTATAAATATACAATGGAGTATTATTCAGCCATAAAAGGAAGGAAGTTCTGACACATACTACCACATGGATAAACCTTAAAGATATCATCCTAAGTAAAAGAAGTCAGACAGAAAAGGACAACTATTGTATGTCTCCACTTACATGAGGTACTTAGAGTAGGTAGATTCATAGAAATAAAGTAAATCAGAAATTACCAGGGACTGAAGGGAGCAGAATGGATAGTTATTGCTTATTATACTGTCTAGATCTCTAATTCAATGGTGAATAGAAGTGATATGAGCAGACATTTCTGCCTTTTTTTCCAATTTTAGCAAAAAAACATTCAGTCTTTCACTAGTAAGAAAAATGTTAGCTTGTAGGTTTTTTTTTTAATAGGTGTTCTTTATCAGGTTTTACTCTATTCCTATTTTATCAAAAGTTTCCATTAGGAATGGATTAGCTTTTGCCTGATGCTTTTTCTACATCCACTGAGATTATCATATGTGAATCACATTAATTGATTTTCAAATATAAGGCCAGAAAAGGAAATAAAAGAGATCTAGAATGGAAAGGAAGACGTACAACTCTTTATCACAAATAAAATGATTAGAGATATGGAAAATTATACAGATTTTACCCAAAAACTATTAGAACTAATAAGTGATTTTGGTAAGGTTGTGGGATAAAAAATTAATATACAACAAGCAACTGCATTTCCATACACTAGCAAAAAACAATCACAACTTATAATTTTAAAGTTATCACTTTAATAGCATAAAATATGTGACTTACTTAGCGAGAAATTTGACAAAAAGATATACACTTCAAATTATAAAATATTGCTGAGAGAAATTAAACCTAAATATGCGGAGAAATAAATAATTTTCATAGATTAGAAAAGTCGATATTGTTATAGGTCAATTTTCTTCAAATGATGTACAGATTTAATGCAATTCTAATAAAAATACTGGCATCTTTTTTTTGGTAGAAATTGACACACTGATAAAATTCATATGGCAATGCACAGGACCTAGAATAAGCCAAAACAATTATGAAAAGAAGAGAGTTAGAGGACTTTCACTACTTGATTTCACAACTTATTATAAAGCTAAAGTAATTGTGTGTGGTATTCATATTAAGATAGACAAAAATAACCACTGGAACAGAACAGAGTCCAGATAGAGACCTATGCATATACGATCAACGGATTCTTGACAAAGATGTAAAGGCAATTCAATGTAAAGAATACTCTTTGCAATCAATAGTGGTATAACTACTGGATATCCATGTCCCCCTCCACTCCCACGCCCCCTCCCCAAGAGAACTTCAATCCATACTTTATACTCTATATAAAATTTAACTCAAATAGATCACAGACCTTAGTATAAAAATCTAATGCTAGGAGAGCCTGGGTGGCTCAGTTGGTTAAGCATCTGTCTTCAGCTCAGGTCATGATCCTGGGATCCTGGGATCCTGGGATCAAGCCCCACATGGGGCTCCCTGCTTTGTGGAGAGCCTGCTTACAGGAAAAAACAGTGACCTTGACTTCGGGAGAGATTTCTTACATATGACTCAAAAGAACGAGAGATTAAGAAAAAAATCTAAATTGGACTTCATCAAAATGAAAAACTTCTGCTTTCCTAAAGAGAGTTGAAAATGATAATGAAACAGCTTTAGTAGAATAGGTATGGTTTCTTCTTTAAACGTTTGATAGAATTCCCCAGGGAAGCCATCTTGCCCTGGACTTCTGTGTCTTGGGAGGTTTTTGATGACTGCTTCAATTTCCTCCCTGGTTATTGGCCTGTTCAGGTTTTCTATTTCTTCCTGTTCCAGTTTTGGTAGTTTGTGGCTTTCCAGGAATGCGTCCATTTCTTCTAGATTGCCTAATTTATTGGCATATAGCTGTTCATAATATGTTTTTATTTTTTTTTAATTTTTTAAAATTTTTATTTATTTATGATAGTCACCCACAGAGAGAGAGAGAGAGAGAGAGAGAGAAAGAGAGAGACATAGGCAGAGGGAGAAGCAGGCTCCATGCACTAGGATCGATGTGGGACTCGATCCCGGGTCTCCAGGATCGCACCCTGGGCCAAAGGCAGGCGCCAAACCGCTGCGCCACCCAGGGATCCCTATAATATGTTTTTAAAATCGTTTGTATTTCCTTGGTGTTGGTAGTGATCTCTCCTTTCTCATTCATGATTGTATTAATTTGAGTCTTCTCTCTCTTCTTTTTAATAAGGCTGGCTAATGGTTTATCTATCTTATTCTTTCAAAGAACCAACTCCTGGTTTTGTTGATCTGTTCCACGAATTCTTCTCGATTTCATTGAGTTCTGCTCGAATCTTTATTAACTCTCTTCTTCTGCTGGGTGTAGGATCTATTTGCTGTTTTTCTCTAGCTCCTTTAGGTGTAAGGTTAGCTTTTGTATATGAGTTCTTTCCCGTTTTTGGATGGATGCTTGTATTGCGATGTATTTCCCCCTCAGGACTGCTTTTGCTGCATCCCAAAGATTTTGAACAGTTCTATCTTCATTCTCATTAGTTTCCATGAATCTTTTTAATTCTTCCTTAATTTCCTGGCTGACCCTTTCATCTTTTAGCAAGATGGTCCTTAACCTCCACGTGTTTGAAGTCCTTCCAAACTTCTTGTTGTGATTTAGTTCCAATTTCAAGGCATTATGGTCTAAGAATATGCAGGGGACGATCCCAATCTTTTGATATCGGTTCAGACCTGATTTGTGACCCAGTATGTGGTCTATTCTGGAGAAAGTTCCATGTGCACTTGAGAAGAATGTGTATTCAGTTGAGTTTGGATGTAAAGTTCTGTAGATATCTGTGAAATCCATCTGGTCTGGTGTATCATTTAAAGCTCTCGTTTCTTTGGAGATGTTGTGTTTAGAAGACCTATCGAGTGTAGAAAGCGCTAGATAACGAAAATTAAGCCACAAACTGGGAGAAAAATCCTTGCAAGTTACTTATCAAATAAAGAACTGGTATCTAGAACATATAAAGAACTCAAAATACAAAAATAACAAAGAATCCAATTTACAAAGTAAGCAAAAATTTGCAGACACCACCATAAAGACATATGGACAGCAAGGAAGCACATGAAAAGCTCAATCTCATTAATCACTAGGAAAATACAAATTAAAACTACAATGAAGCACTACTATATACATATTAGAATGTCATAAATTTAAAAAGATTAACCATACCTAGGGTTAACAAGGATGTAGAGTACTGGAACTCTCATACACTCATCATGCGAGTATAAAATGGTGTAACCACTTTGGAAAACACTTCTGTTCCTTAAAAAATTAAGCATATATTACTGTATAATCTAGTCATTCTAGATCTAGGTGGTTACCCAAAACAAATGAGAGCATACATAAAAATTTGATTACAACTGTTCATAATAGCTTTATTTGTAATAGTTCCAAACTAGGAAATAATCCAAATGTCTGTCAACAGGTGAATGGATTTTAAAAAAATGTGAAAAAATATGTATACTGCTGAAAGCAGAAGTAAGTGCTTTCATTGAGCCATGCTTGTACAGAGCAGACAATTACTGGAACCTCTGTCATAATGTAATGATTTCTCTTCATAGGATTTCAGAGAGTGAGAGGCAGTTACCTGGTAAACACAAATAGCCATCATATTATTCAGTGGCTACTGGAGGAAAGACTTGTCCTATATATTAGTAGTCCATTTTAGGATCCAGGATAGCTAACAATAAATGAAGCATTTGGGTCTGTTGGAATATTGCTATTCAGTATGGGTGAATATTCAAGCATTCTGTGTGTGTGTGAGAGATGAGCTAATCAGAAAGAAAAGTATACTGTATTTGAGCTATTTTGCTGTTTAAAAACTTGTCTTAAGGCATTTATGCAAAATTTAAAAATCAATTGTTAAATTATTTTTAAAGGTAGCATTGTTAATATTGCTGGATGGTGGTTGCACAGCATTGTGAATACAATGAATGCCACACATTATAATAATGAACTATATGTTTTATGAATTCTACTTATATTAAAAAATTATTAGAACCAAAAAAAATTTCTGCATATCCGTATGGTGGAATATTACTAAGCAATTAAATGGAATGAATTATTGATACATGCAACAACATAGATGAATCTCAAATAATTAGGTGAAATGAAAGAAGCCACACTAAAGAGCATATACTGTATGATACAATTTTTAAATAAAACTTGCAAAGATGAAAACAAATCCATAGTAACAGAAAGATCAGTGGTTGCATGGGACTTGGAAGGTTGGCAGGGAGATACAGGAAGAAGGGATTACAAAGGCATATGAGGAAACTTTCGAGAGTGATAGATATGAATATGTTCACTATTTTGATTGTAGTATGTATTGCATGAGTATATATACATGTCAGAAACTTTCAAGTTGTATACTTTTTATAGTTTCAGTTTATTGTGTATCAATTATACTTCAATATAGTTTTCAAAAATAAATTATTAATAATACTAAAAAATTAATGGATGGATTAAACAGCAGTTTGGACACAGGTAAAGAGAGAATTAATGAATTGGAAGTGAGAAAAATCACCTTAATTGCAACACAGAGAGATACAGAGAAATAAAATATGATAGAGACATTAAGAGTCACAGAGGATATAATCAGTGTCTAATATGCATCTGCTAGGAATTCTAGAAGAGAGTAATATAGAGAAGGGAGCAGGGATCCCTGGGTGGCGCAGCGGTTTGGCGCCTGCCTTTGGCCCAGGGCGCGATCCTGGAGACCCGGGATCGAATCCCACATCGGGCTCCCGGTGCATGGAGCCTGCTTCTCCCTCTGCCTGTGTCTCTGCCTCTCTCTCTCTCTCTCTGTGACTATCATGAATAAATAAATAAAATCTTTAAAAAAAAAAAAAAAAGAAGGGAGCAATACTCAAAGAGATAATGTTTTTGAATTTTCTAGTATAATATTAAGTGGGTAAAGACCATTTCAAACGGTAACCTCTAGTTCTATAGAAACTACTAAACTAAATAAACATATCAATTGGTTGAAGTCACCATGGTCAAAGAATAGAGCTGTGAATGCCACCTCACCTGAAAAACATCAGTTCTGATTCTTGATTCTGCTAATCCAATGATAAGACTTTGAACGACTGGGTTGTAGTAACAGAAGTATCAGTTAAAACCTCACCAAAGTGTGATTCAATGACAAGCAGCACTGAAAACAATTGGAAGCCTGTCAGAAACGCAGAATCTTGGGCCCCATTCCAGATTGATGAAAACAGAACATAAGTTTTAATAAGATCTCCAGGTGGTTCCTATGCACAATTAATTTGAAAAGCACTGTTTAGAAAGACCGTATCTGTTTTCAGGGCATCTCAGAGAAAGCAAAGATCTCTTTGCTTAAAAGTAATATATCTAATAATGCTTAAGTGACCAGTAGTTGGGATATTTTTTTGCTTTCAGGAAAGCCATAAATGGTAGAAGTTCATACATATGGTACAGAAGAATGCTTAAATACTAGGATTTGGACTTAATCTATTAGAGCCAGGGAGTTTGGGAGAAAAGACCCATGCTCTTGAATAGAGATCCCACAATAGGTTCCCAAGAGGTCATGTAGACTGCTCACATGTCCATTGAGAGCATACACTCTGAGAGAGAGAAAAATGTATCTCCTTTTCCATTAGATGGAAGTCCAGCCCCATTACATGGTAAGTCCAGCTAAATGTTCTGGAGATTTTTTTGGTGTGTGTGTATATGTAACGGAAATGATGTAATGGTCTCTGATAAAATCTACTACACTTGGTTGCCACTTCTCTAGTTAGGATTCCTTCCTGAAAGTAGATAAGACAGGAAGAGAAAGCTTATTTTCAATCATAGGTGAACAAATTATGGTCTTAGAGCTAAAGCTGGCCTGTGGCCTGGTTTTGAAAACAAATGTCTTACTGCGGCACAGTCATGATCATTTGTTTATGTATTATGTATGACTCCTTTTGTGCTACAATAGCACAGTTGAGTAGTTGTGACAGAGAGTATATGGCCCCAAAAGCTAAAAATATTTATTACTTGACCCTTCACAGGAAAAATTTGCTGACCCTTTGAAATCATTACAAATGCTGATTTCAGCTTTTAAACTTTTAGGAAGTAGGGAATAAAACTCTGATGAGATTTAAAGTTCATGGGAATCTAAGGAAAGCTTCAGAAAAAGGAATGAACAGATAGAAAGAGCCATAACCTGGCTCTGACATTAGGGTTAAAGATTTAAAGTCAAAGGTTTTGCAGCTACATTTTTCAAATTTTTCATAGGCTAATTAAGAAGGTCTTGAAAGTGATTTCAAACTATGGATAAAAATAATTTGATTAAACATAAGAATGCAAGAGAATTATATACTTAGATTTCTAGAAAAAGTGGAGTGATACTTTCTAACTCCAGACACATTTGAACAAATCATCTGTCTTGGAGGCTTAGGTATAGAATTTTTTTTTTTTGTGAACCACTTGGCTTAGTTTCAGGAAATGACTGTTGAACATCTACCACAAGTAATACATTGGACCAGGTACTGTGGGAAAGAGAAAGATGTGATACCAGTCCTTATGTTAAAGAATGTTTTTAATTTGATCTGAAAGAAAGGCACAAAGGATTTTTGTTGTTATTTTAATGGACATTCTGTAGTTATCTACTGCTATTATCAAATCTCTATTGTTGAAAGCACAGTATCAGTAAAAAAATTATCTTTCTAGAATCAAAATCATATTACAACACTCTTCTAACTTCTAATGATTTCCCCACATCTTCAGGATAAAGTTTAAATTCTTAGCATAGCTGACCTCACATACTTTATCAGCTTCATTGCCTACATCTCCTTTCCACATATCCTATGCTCTAGCCATATAGAGCCCTGAACAGACCAGGCTTTTGCATGCCTCCCTGCCTTTATACATCCTTTATCCTTGGCCTAGAATACTCTTCTTTGGGCAAAATCACACTTGTCTTTCAGGCCCACCTTAAGTGTCCAGGTATTCACCTTGTACTCCCTCCACCCCCAGCACTGGGTAGAATGGCTTCACTTTTGTGTTCTATTCACATCATAGTTTTATGGTTATATACTTACATATTTGTCTCTCCCACTACCCTGTGAGCATTTAGAGGTCAAGGATACTGTTTTATTAATCTCTGATTTTTTTTGAGCATACATTAATCCCACCAAGTTGGCACTTGGTAGATAATACTAGTAGTTAACATTTAGTGAATGCTTACTAAATGCCAGGTACTTTTTTTTTTTTTTTTTTGCCAGGTACTTTTTAAATTAGTTTGTGTATTATTTGTTTTCATCCTCAAGTATATTCAGGGAAGGAACAAAGAAAGGAGGCAATTACACATGTAACAAGAAAGTAAGGGAACTAAGTTACCTGCTCTAGAAAGTATCATGGATCTCAGAAGTGTCAATAGCCTTTGCAAGCTAAATGCTCTTGTTTTACTTTTCTCTTGCTTCCATTACAGTTATTACCTCTATCTTGGGTTCTGAGACTTAAAAGATGGTTAGAAGCTTTGAAAGTAATGATAATAGGCAGGAATGGGAGGAAGAAAAATAGCTCTACTGAGGAAAATGGTCCTTGTGAAGGGTGCTAGATTATTCCAGGACTATCCTCTGTAACATAATCTGTATGAATGACAAGTTTCTTTTCAGGGCAATCTTCATGCTCATGATTGGGCACAGTGCCTGGCACAGAGCAATTATTCAACAAATACAGACTGACTGAGCTGGGAGAACAATTAACTGACTCCTTCAAGTCACTAAAACAAGCCAGGCAATTCTGTAGATTCGGCAATCTCAAAAAGGGAAAAAGTAAAATAATTCAAATATATAATAATTTAAAGACAGGTTTTCATAACCTGCCTCTAAAGCCAAATTGATATTTTATTTTCTAAGTACCTGGTTGGTATGACAACCAAGGAAGTAGAGAATTTAGTAATTAGATTATTTTTAAGGGGACTAATTCATTAGGCACCAGAAAGTAAGAATGCGCCTCAATTTCTTCTTCAATGTTTGGGAGGTGAAAGCCTTTTCTTTCTTCTTCTTCTTTTTCTTTCTTTTTTTTTTTTTTAAACTTCATCTTATGATCTAATTGGAATAGACCTGGAGTTCAGATATTTAAGATCTTATTTTTGAAAATTTCTTAGGCCATAGAATATTCTGAGAATCTTGCTTGCAAAATAAGATTTTAATCCGTATCTTCTATTTTTAAAGTTTCAGAGTTAGACATTTCTCCAAAGAATATATACAAATGGCCAGAAGCCCATGAAAAGATGCTCAATGTGATCAGTCAGTGAAATTCAAATCAAAACCACAATGCGATACCACCTCACATCCACTAGAATGTCTATTATTTAAAAGGGGGGGCAGGTAGGGAGGGAGGAATAATAATCCAAATGTCCACCAACAGATGAATGGATAAACAAAGCATGGTATATCTAGACAATGAAATATTATGCAGCCATTAAAATAAAAAATAAACCTGAAGTACTGACATATGGCACAGTGTGGAGGAACCGAAGTGAAAGAAACCAGACCAAAAAAAAATCTCACACTGTATGATTCTGTTGGTATGAAATATCTACAATAGACAAATCCATAGTGACAGAAAGTAGAATGGTTATTGCCAGTGGCTTCTGGAGGAGGGGGCAAAGGGTTTGTGGGAGCAACTGCTTAATGGGTAGAGGGTAATGAAAATGTTTCAGACCTAGATGGAGGTTGCACAACATTGGGAATGTACAAAATACCACTGAATTGTACACTTTAAAATGGTTAATTTTGGGGTGCCTGGCTGGCTCAGTCAGTAAAGCATGAGACTCTTGATATCAGGGTCTGGAGTTTGAGCCCCATGTTGGGTGTAGAGATCACTTAAATAAAACTTTAAAGAAAGTTAAATAGGGGCAGCTGGGTGGATCAGTCCCTTAAATGTCTGCCTTTGGCTGAGGTCATGATCCTGGGGTCCTGGAATGGAGCCCCACATCAGGATCCCTGCTCAGCAAGGAGCCTGCTTCTTCCTCTGCCCCTCCGCTGCTCATGCTTTCTTTCCCCCCACCTCTCTCTCAAATAAAAATAAAGTCTTTAGAAAACTTTAAAAAGTTGGATAAAATAGCTAATTCTATGTTATGTGAAAGTTGCCTAAAAAAACCCCTCAAGTATCAAAATTACAGAAGGAAGTGACATGACCCAAGAACTAAATAACAACAAAACTCTCTACAGTGGAAAAAGAGAGAGAATATTTTTATTTTTCTGCACCTGCAGTATAAATGATGAAAGCACTGCTTGAAAAGATGCATTAAATTGGCATTCAAAAGGAGTGCTGCCTGACAGCACTGGCTCCATGGTGTACTGCAGCCAAGACACTCATTTTCCAACCAAACAACTTGGATTATAGTCCTCATTCCATCATGATGGCAGAGTACTACAAGGAAAAGGTCATAGGCTTAAAGTACAGAATTGGTTTGAATTCTAGGTTTGCCACTTAAATTTCTGTGTCTGGCTAAGTTCCTTGATTTCTTTCAACACTCATCAATTATATATTTAAAATGGGAGAAATACCTCCTAGCTAGATTATGGAAAGGATGAAATGAAATGATGCATACATATCACCTAGTATAGTATCTGGGACTACAGTGAGCATTTGATGTTATCCTAGTAATCATCACGATCACCATCATAATCACCCTCATAATATCAATCCTGTTCCTTCTAATAACCAGATGTATAACCTTAGTCCAAACAGTTGAATTTCTCTGAGTTTCTTCTAAGAACTGCTTGGGGAGGACCTGGGGCAAATCATCACTCATTAATAGCATCATTTTTTGGGCAGCCCAGGTGGCTCAGCAGTTTAGCACTGCCTTCAGCCCAGGGCATGGTCCTGGAGATCGGGGATCAAGTCCCATGTCAGGCTCCCTGCATGAAGCCTGCTTTTCCCTCTGCTTGTGTCTCTGCCTCTCTCTCCTCTCTGTATATTCTCATGAATAAATAAATAAAATCTTAAAAAAATAGCATCATTTTTCTATGGGTCGACAATGGTAGAGGAGGGAAGGCAGAGAAAGGCTCATAAACAATTATATAAACATAAGCCTCAGGTCTCTGAAGCATTTTTCCATTGTTCCTGGTAACTGCTATACTTCATCCAAGTCACTGCCTATGTACTAGGGCTCTGATAAGTGTCCTAGTGCCAAAAATAAGAACGTGAGTGGTCCTAAGCATAAGTTACGCAACATATGTAATTTAGAAGAAAAGCTTACACTAAACTGTAAAAATACATTTCAGAGGTCTAACAAAATTCTAATTATTCTCATGACTACTTTGATTTTTCTGAAATGTCAGATATCAGAAAGATACCTCTCTCAAGATATATTTTTCCTGTTTATCATATCATATTTAACAATTATCATATTGTTAATGGAATCAGGAATGACTTAGAAGGCCCAATTCACTCCATGAGAAGAACGAATGCCTTAAAAAAAATAAAAATAAAAAATAAATAAAAGAATTTCTAGGTTGTAGGCCTAATTTATCACTGTGGTTTCCATTCTGTAAAACACCCTCATTTCCTTGTTACTCAAAGCTACCATTAACTAAGTATTTGCAAAGGAAAATGTAGTATTAATGAATATTCCCCACCTATATTTTTACCTAAGACTTCTAATCCTTTAAAGTCTTATATTCCAAAGTTTAAGAAGTACTTTCATATGTGATACTCACAATAATTAAGTTAGCCAGGAAGGGACTTTTATACTCATTTAGAGATGAGGGAACTAAGAAAGCTGAAGTGATTTTTCCCAGGGTCACACAGCTTATTAGAATATCGGCTTCCTGGCACCTCATCTATAGATTTCTGTGCCATTTCACTTCTCTTCAATCTATATGGTTAACGTGTTTCTCTCCTCTAAATTTTCTTCCTTCCAAATATTGTGAATATAGTCCTTCAGTTGGCATAGGAGACAGACATGGGATGATTTTCCGGGGAATAAACTGTTTACCTTTGCTGAATGACTTGAATAATAAGAAAAACAAATACAGGCTTAACTTATTTTATTACCAACAGACTCTCCATAGAGAAGAGCAAGATAGGAAGAAATAGATATGTACCTCCAGAGCCTTGTATTATCCTTTAGAGTTGGTCATCATCTACTCACATGTTTATTTCTCTCTTCAGACCTTATGCAAATTAAAGAGACTTTTCCTTGTTATTTCTGTATCCCTAGTCATAAACAGTGCCTGGTACTTTGTACAACCTTTAAAACTCAATGGTGAATGAGAATTTGGCTCTACAGACATCTGTATTGTAAGTTTATATTTGTTAGACTGACTTGCCTGTAAAATAATTAATGAACTGCTAATGCTCAAAAACAGTAAAATAAGGATTATGGCAAACTTGACACTCAACATTCTTTCAGATTACATTCTTGAAAGAATAGGTTTGGTACCTATTATAAAAGACTGAGTCTAAATGTTAGACTCACTGGTTATTTTTTAAACTTTAAGGATCGAAAGTTTTAAACAGAGAAATTTTAAGACAGTCCATTATAGGACTATGAAAACAGAGAGATGAATTCACAAGTAGCAAGTAACTTCCAATTCCTAACTGAGATGGTTTTGCTTTGCTAGAATGTAAGTCTCTGGAATTTCCGGTGGAGATGTTTAGAAAAGATTCTTTTTCATTTGGATAAAAGTGGTATGTGGGAGTGAGCTGAAAAGCTGGATTTAAGACTGGTTTGGTAATTTCTTTAGTGGCAGGATTTCAAAGGATGGACTGAGTCTCAGTGTCTGCTTTACAGGAAGTGGGCTAACTTGTGAGAGTTTATATGTTAAGGCTAAACCAATCCAGAGAGAATCTACATATCTGTTTGGTAATTTATAGAATGAAACCTACACATTTTTCAAGCATGATGCCTTAGTTTAGACTCCTGCCATCTCTTACTTACACCACAGCATTAGCCTCAACAGGTCTCCTAACCTCTAGTTCCTCCCCATAAAATTCATCATTCACGTATTCATTCATCCATTTATACATTTATAAAATACTTATGCACACCTACTATATGTTGGGCTTTGTGTTAGGGACTAGAAACAAGATGAGTAGGACGTAGTTTCCTTCTTTCATTAGATGTAGGAGATAGATATATAAACTTGGAAAGGAAGGCAATATAGATGAAGGCCTATTTTGAGTTAGTCATTTTATAATATGCTGTTTCTTTTACCCCTACAATGGGGTATAATTATTTCCATTCAACATACGGGGAAATTGAGACTCAAAATGGCTACATAATCTGCCAATGTGAGGGACTGAATCTGGTTTTATATTTAGGTCTATCTGCTTCTAAAGGCCATGTTCTTTTCCCTAAACCAATGGTTCTCAAATTTTAAGATATACAAAATCACTTGTTATATAGAGCAAACTTGTGAAAACACAGATTTTCTGGCCCAACTGCAGAGATTTTGATTAAGTTTAGCACAGAAGCTCAAAAATCTATTGTAACAAATATGTGCTCAATGGATCACACTTTGAAAAGTAAGTACTATACCTCAAAAAGAAAACAAAATAACATCAAGATAAGTAAAGATACCAACATAAAGATACCAACAAAGTGATGAGCAAATAGCATAGTCATCAGAATTAGTTTTTTAAATTCCAAATCTAGTCATGTCAACTTCCTGCTTAAAAAAATGATAAATACTCCACTGCCCACAGTTTAAAGTTAAAATTCTATAGCGGAGCATAGAAGTACCTTCAACATGTGGCCCTAATGCACATTTTCAGCTTCTTCTCTCCTCCCTTCCATCTTTTTTTTCTTTTTAAAGATTATTTATTTATTTATTTATTTATTTATTTATTTATTTATTTGAGTCAGAGACAGAGACAGAGAGAGAGAGAGGCAGAGACACAGGCAGAGGGAAAAGCAGGCTCCATGCAGGGAGCCCGACGTGGGACTCAATCCCGGGACCCCAGGATCATGCCCTGGGCTGAAGGGGGTGCTAAACCGCTGAGTCACCAGGGCTGCCCAAAGAGAGAGAGAGTGCCTGAGTGGCAGGGCAAGCACAGAGGAAGAAGGAGAGACAAACTTCTTGCTGAGGAAGGAGCCCACCATGGGGCTCGATCCCAAGACCCTGGGATCATGACCTGAGCCAAAGGCAGATGCTTAACCAACTGAGCCACTCAGGTATTCTTCCTCTCTTCCATCTTGACTTACTAAATTACTCTTCATTTTCCACATCCCAAGCCATTTTACAACCCCAAGTTGTATCATATGTCCACATTTTTAGTCCGAATGATTACTTCCTACTCATTATACCAACCTCGGTTTATGTTATTACAGAAAATATTTCATAAGTATTTATTAGATGCCAGGTAGTACTCTAAACACTTTACATGTATCAATGGATTTAATCCTATCAAGTAACTACTAATTAAGGAAATTGAGGTACAGAGATTTAAGAGATTTTTCTCAATGTTATACAACTGCTTTGTGGGAGAGCTGGGATTTGAATTTAGGCACCATAAACTCTTTTTCTTAAAAAAGATTATTTATTTATTTATTCATAGAGACACAGAGAGAGAGAGAGAGAGAGAGAGGTAGAGACAGAGGCAGAGGGAGAAGCAGGCACCATGCAGAGAGCCTGACGTGGGACTCCATCCAGGGTCTCCAGGATCACACCCTAGGCTGCAGGCGGCACTAAACTGCTGCACCACTGGGGCTGCCCGCACCATAAACTCTTAATGACTAATTTATAGTTGCCGCTCATGAGACAATGAGATATTCTCAGGCAAGGACTTTCTTTTAGTTACCTAGGGCCTAAAACGGTATCTCTCTTCAGATTCTTTTAATCTACTCTTGTCTCTTATTAACCCCGAATGAACTTTCTTCTGTTCCACTTGTATGTGAAATAAGTCTCCTTGTTTTGAACCTAATTATTGTTCTCTAATTGCTTTAGGTACTAAGGTTTCATTTTTAGAGGTGACAAGCTCTCTGAGGGCAGAAACTGTGTCTCCCAGTGTAGCTTGGTATATGGCAGGCACTGAAAGAATTTTTATTGTACTGAAATGCAGAGCAAGCATTTTGCCAGCTAACCCATGTTCAGTGATTAAAGAGAATGCACATGAATGGGGAATGGTTAGTTCCTCCAAAGTGGAATGAGGGAGTAAGGGGGCAGGTATCTGTTAGTTCTTTTGATAGAAGGCTGTCATCATGAAAGGGTTCTTAGTCATATAAAGGACTGGTCTCCATGGTTGGGTGGTTCTGACTTACAAAAAAGATATTCTGCAATTCAGTCTTCTAGTAAATAGTAATTAGATAGCTACAGCTGTACATTTAAATTGATATTTGGGTTAAAAAGCTATATAGAGGGATCCCTTGGTAGCGCAGCAGTTTAGCGCCTGCCTTTGGCCCAGGGCGCGATCCTGGAGACCTGGGATCGAATCCCACGTTGGGCTCCCAGTGCATGGAGCCTGCTTCTCTCTCTGCCTGTGTCTCTGCCTCTCTCTCTCTCTGTGTGTGACTATCATAAATAAATTAAAAAAAAATTAAAAAAAAAAAAAGCTATATAGAAGTTTTTACCTTCTTCCCAGGTAAGAGATGTTCATAAACACTTTGGATTGCTTGCAAAGCTGAATTTTTCTATTGCTCTGCATGAATAAACTAGTTCAGGACTACAAAGTGTATGTTCTTTGTCTCAGTTACACCTGGAATATACGTAGTGAACAGACTCCCTAGGTTGTATTCTTTGCACTTTACATACAGTTATTCTAGTTCATCTTTTCCTAGGGGTAAACCGTCTTTACAATGCTAAAGTGGGAAAATAAAATTATACATATGCATATTAAGAACTTTATGAGAAAGGATTTAAAGAATATTTTTTTCTAGCAAAGTACATAGGATAATGTTTAAATTTTATTTTAAAGATTTATTTATTTATTTGAGAAAGAGTGCACAAGCAGGAGGAGGGGGAGAGGGAGAAAAATCCCTAAGCTGATTCCCTGCTGGGCATGAAGCCTGATGTGGTGCTGGATCCCAGGACCCAAGATCATGACCTGAGCTGAAATCAAGAACTGGATGCCTAACTGACCAGCCACCCAGGCGCCCCAAAGGATAATTTATTTTAAAAGGAAAATATGTAAATTGGTGCAGCCAATGGAAAACAGTAGGGAGGGTTCTCAAATAATTTAAAAAATATAACTACCATATGATTCAGCAATTCCACTTTGGGGTATTTATCTGAAGAAAACAAAAATACTAACTCAAAAACACATATGTACCCTCATGTTCATTGCACATTATTGACAATAGCCAAGATATATAAACAACCTAAGTGTCCATTGACAGATGAATGGATAAAGAAAATGGAGTATAAATATACAAAGGAATACTACTCAGCCATAAAAAAGAATGAAATCTTGCCATTTGTGACAATACTGATGGACGCTGAGGGCATTATGCTAAGTGAAATAAGTCAGACAGAGACAAATACTGTATGATCTCACTTATACGTGGAATCTAAACAAACAAACAAAAAAACCAAGGTCATACATACTGGTGGTTGCCAGAGGTGGGGTTGGTTGAAATGGGTAAAGGTGGTCAAAGGGTACAAATTTCTAGTTATGAAAAAAATAAGTCATGGGGATATAATATACAGCATAGCAACTACAGTAACAATACTATATTGCATATGTTAAAGTTACTAGGAGAGTAAATCCTAAAAGTTGCCATCACAAAAAAAATTCTATAATTATGTATGGTGAAAGATGTTAACTAGACTTATTATGGTGATCATTTCACAGTATACACATACATTGGATCATTATGTTCTACAACTAAAAATAATATAATGTTGTATGTCAATTATATCTCAATTTAAAAAGAGGGAAATGTTATTTATTTTTAAAGATTTTATTTATTCCACAGAGAGAGAGAGTGTGTGCACAAGCAGGGGGAGAGGAAGAAGCAGGTTCACAGCTGAGCAGGAAGCCCCAATGTGGGTCTTGATCCAAGAACTCTGGGATTATGATCTGAGCTGAAGGCAGATGCTTAATCAACTGATCCACCCAGGTACCCCAAAGGAAAATGTTATTTAAAAATAAAAGGCTACAATTCCAAATCATTTGAAGATCTTTCCTCCCAACATCCCACACACCTACTGGATGTCCTATTAAAAGAGAAATATTTAGGGATCCCTGGGTGGCGCAGCGGTTTGGCACCTGCCTTTGGCCCAGGGCGCGATCCTGGAGACCCGGGATCGAATCCCACATCGGGCTCCCGGTGCATGGAGCCTGCTTCTCCCTCTGCCTATGTCTCTGCCTCTCTCTCTCTCTCTGTGACTATCATAAAATAAAAAAATAAAAATAAAAAAAATAAAAAAAATAAAAGAGAAATATTTAATTCAATTAAGAGAAAATAACATTAAAAAGAGAAAAAATAATAACAAAAGGCCTGATTTTATAAGTGATTTTGGGCAAATAACTTCTATAACTCTTAAATTTCCTTAACTGTAGAATGAAATTAAGATTAAATGTTTTGTAAAATTCCTTTCAGCTCAGCAATAGATAATGTTATTTATATACTTATTAAATACTAGGTACCAGTACCTGCCTTACATGTATTATCTTATTTAATTTTCCAAACATGCCTATCAGGTAGGTACTATTATCATCCTATTTTATACAAGTGATTATAAACTGACTCAATAGGTCAGAGGCTTAGGAACATACATTTTAAGCAAACTCTTCAGGTAATAGTGATGCTAGTAGCCACTGCCCCATAATTTGAGAATAGCTTGCCGACTCCAATGGCTGCAGTCTATATTGGTAAAGTTAGTACAATCCCAACTGCTGTGTATAAAGTAAGATTTTTTTCCCCCCAATTTGTATCTGGCTTGGTAAAGTCAATTAATGCTCTGGGCCAGTTTCCTTTTCTGTGAAATGGGTTTAATAATACCTACCTTGAAGAATTTATAGAAGGAATGCAAATGGCCTGGTCCTATACTTAAGAGTAGAGATTCAATAAATGTTAGCTTATTATCACAAGCATCCAAACATTAGTAATACAATAAAAAGAACAATGAACAAACTATAAACTTTTGCTGAAGCCCATTTTATAATTATTTCTATGGGCTGTTTATTTTCCTCACTTTTAATATTATTTTTGTAAGTAAATATACTACAAAATGGATTATTTTTGGTATATAGTTCTATAAGTTTTATTTTTATATATTTTAAAAGATTTTATTTATTTATTCATGAGAGACACACAGAGAGAGGCAGAGACATAGGCAGAGAGAAAGCAGGCTCCTTGTGGGGAGCCTGACTCGAGACTTGATCCCAGGACCCCTGGATCACGACCTGAGCCAAAGGCAGATGCTCAACCACTGAGCCACCAGGTGCCCCAAGTTCTGTAAGTTTTAACATATGTATAGATGCACGTAACCACCACCAAAATAGGATACAGAACAGTTCCATTATTGCCCCCAAAATCCCTGGAGCTATTCCTTTGTAGTCATAATCTCTTCTGAGTTCTAACTCCTAGCAATCCTGATTGGTTCTCCATTCCAATAGTTTTTGTCTTTTCAAAAATATCAAACAATGGAACTATGTAGTATGTAAGTTTAAAGGCTGACTTCTTTTATTAAGCAGAATGCCTTTGTAATACTTTCAAGTTGTTTACATACCAATAGTTTGTTCCTTTTTATTCCACAGTAATATTCCATTGTGTGGATGTAACACAGTATATTTATCCATTTACCCACTGAAGGTCAATGGAAGGATAATGAAGGACATTTGAATTGTTTCCAGCTTTGGCAATTATGAACAGAGCTTTTATGAACATTCATAACATTGGTGTGAACAACCGAAGTTCACTTTTCTAGAGTTAATACCTAGGGTTATTAACTCTAGTTGCTGGATTATGTGTTAAGTGCATGGTCAACTTTCTGAGGAAAGTTCAAACTTTTTTCTGAGTGGCTGAACCATTTTGTATTCCCAACAGCAAATGAATAAGAATTTACATTCTCTCTTCTAACTCAGTGGTAATAAGCATTCCTAGTCTAAGTCTCCAAAGTTGTACAAAGCTGTGATGAGTATTTTAGTATACAAGCAGTGACTGACTTCAATGAAGCAACATTGCATAGTTAAGAATTCCAAAAGCAAATCCCCTATTAAAATAGTTCTCTCTAGTCTGCTAAAATTTTCTCTAGGATGTTTTCCTGTATATGTCCAGACACTGAAACACATACATAAACTCCCATACACATATACCTCTGACAATAACAAAACTTTTTAAGTGCCGAGAATCATTTTTTCTTTGCCTCAACTAACTTTGGTATGCTTTATGGTAAAAAATGGTCTGCAAAGGTAAGTATTAATAGGAAATAGGGTATATATGGTTATGGTTGATTTGAAATATCTAATCTGAAATTCGAATCTTTCTGCCTAATTAACCAAGTAGTCCCACTTAATTATAAAATGTGTCTCCTTTGATGATGATGCAATCTTCCAAACTAACAATCTATTGGAAAAGTATCCTTTCTTCTAGAAGACACTTCTTCACAACTTTACCTGCTTACAATGATGCTAATTTTAAACTTATTCAGCTTAAAAGAATTTCCCCTGGTGCAGCCTTTCTAACTCTGATAGGCAGATTTAACAACCTATATATACCTCCATCATGGGAATCACATCATTATACTGGAATCCTTAATTTGCATGTCACTGAATATCTAAGCACTATGTCATCCGTGTAACCATTAGTGCTTAGCATAATGTGGACATATAGCAGGCCCTTAATAAAAACGTGTTGGTTTAGAGACCAAACAAATGAATTAATGGTGTTTTATCTGGTGAACATCTATGTATCATCCTTTAAGGCTTAAATGTTTCTTCCTCTAAGGCATCTTCTTTGTGTCACCTAGGTACCTTGTACTTATTGCCATTGCTATGTTTTCATACTATATTGCAATTCCCTGTTTGCTGCCATGACAGGTAATTAGATATCTGCCCAGTGGGAAAGAAAAATTCACAAGGAATACGCCTTTCTCTAAAGATAAGAGTTTAGGTAGTATCATATTTAAGACAGGAAGTCTCTTTTGAATCTTTTTAAAGGATTTGCCTTAGGAGAGTTTCAGTTAACATTTTCTTTGGATGTCTGTCAGGCTTATGACAATGGGAAGGTCTCAATGGCCACTTAAGAACACTTTAGAAAAAGTAGAAGGCTTTAATTTTTATTTGGAGAACACTAAGACAGATACTTCTAAAACAATGCTACACAAAAGAAAATACAATAACTAGATATATCCCCCCCACCAAACTAGCTAATATTGCATAACTAGAAAAACAAACATACTTTGTTAGACTCTACTTTTACCAAAAACAAAAAGTCGACAGGCTGGGCCAGCTGTTTAACAATGAGTGCCTTTACAGTAATAAATGTTGACAGCCCAAATCAAAAAAGAATGCATTACTGAGATATCATCAATTGTGTTCTGTCATTACAAGGCAGCTCCACCCAGTCTAAGCTTGTCAAAAAGTGTTACTGTAATCCATGAAGAAGTCTCTACCTCAGGCAAAGGAAAGAAAAAATGTGAAGGGCTGGCTCAGAACAGGTGTGTTGAATTGTAATGCCAATGTTGAGTCATAAATCTCTTTACATTAGTTTCATATATGACAAATTATTAACTTCTGTGAGGTGTCAAGCATGGCTGAACAAATCCATCAGCAAGCACTTTAAGAGCAACAAATGTAAATAAATAGGGTGTGGATATAACTTTTTAACAGTGAGCATTATTCCATGCACAAGAGTAGACAGTTATGACAAATTTTCTTCTTCTATTCAAGTGAATATGGTATTTGGGAATCTAGAAATGTCTGACCTACTCTTCAGGTCAGCCTACTCTGATTCTACCTAATGTTTGTAAGAGCATTGCTTCAATTTATCCTACAAATCTTTAATGTAAATGTAACTCAGCTTTACAAGGGATCATGATGTATGAAAAGCATGTAAGTATGTGTTCTGTTTTTTAAACAGTTGTGGGACTTTGGGCAAACTATGTATAACGACTATATGCCTCAGTTTTCTCTTCAATAAAATAGGAATAATAACTATTCCACAAGGCTATCATGAAAACTAAAAAGTGATTATTGGCAGGAAGTATCTAACATAGTGCTTGCTTGGCACTAGCAGATAGATACTCAACACATTCTAGCTTTCTTTTTCAAGGTACTTCAGCTGTCATCCTTGCTTCCCTAAGAGGTAATAGCTTGGAATTTAATATAGAGTAAAAAACTGCTCAGGATTAAAGCTCATGAAAGCAAAGGTGGAATCTTTTTCACTTTATGTCAGTTTCCACTAGTTTCCGGCAAGTACTGAGCCCAATAATGCAGAACTCATGTTACCACCCATGGCAAACTCTCACTTCTCAGCTCGAAAGTACTGAACAGTCACGTATGTCATTAGTATTTTGTTTTTTTTTTATTATGGTAAAATATACATAATATACAGTTTACTATTTAAGTGTACAATTTAGTGGCAATTTAGTGGCATTCAGTGTTGTGCAAACCGTTACTCTATTTCCATAACTTCACCTCAAACAGAAACTTTTATACCCATCGAGCAGTAACTCTCCAACCTGCCTCATACCTCGTCTCTGGTAAGTGCTAATCAACTTGCATTTCTTATAAATTGATCTATTCAAGATATGTAAGTAGATTGATAAAAATTTGACCTTTTGCATCTGGCATCTTTCATTTCAAGGTCTTCAAAGTTTGTCCATGTCGCAGCATGTATCAATACTTCAATCCTTATTGTAGACTGAACAATATTCTTTGTATGGCTATAACACATTTTTAATCTATTTATCTGCTGATGTGTCCATCAGCATATGTCCATAGCCAATTGGAATGTTTCCACCTTTGGGTTATTGTGAATAATGCTACAATGAACATTTGAGAACAAGTGTCTGAGTCTCTGTTTTTATTTCTTTTGAGTATTTATACCTGGAAGTAGATTGCTGGGTAATGTGGTAAATCTATGTTAAACTTTTTGAGGAATCTTCAAACTGTTTTCCACAGTGTCTGCACCACTTTACATTCTAATCAGCAATGTACAAGGGTTCTACTTTCTCCACATCCTTGTCAATTTGTGTTAATTTCCATTCTTTTTGGTAATAGCCATCCTAGTAGATTTGAAGTGGTATCTTCTTGTGATTTTGATCTGCATCTCCCTAATTACTAATGATGTTGAGCATCTTTTTTTTTTTTTTTTTTTTTGGTGCTTGTTCGCCATCTGAGTATTTTCAGAGAAATGTATACTCAAGCTTTTTGCCCGTTTTTGAATTGTGCTATTTGGCTTTTGTTGTTCAATTGTGGAAGTTCTTTATATATTTTGGATATTAAACCCTTTTCATATATGATTTGCAAGTATTTTCTTCCATTCTGTAGGTTTCTTTTCACTTTCTCAGTGTCATTTGAAGCACAAACGTTTTTAATATTTTTTCTCCCAGTTTTTATTTAAATTTGATCTAGTTAACATAAAATGAGTTTTAAGTATAGAATTTAGTAATTCATCACTTACATACAACTCTCAGTGCTCATAGCAACAAGTGCCCACTTTAATCCCCATCACCTATTTATTAACCCATCGCCCCACCCACTTCCCCTCCTATAAGCATCAGTTTATTCTCTATAGTTAAGAGTCTGTTTCTTGGTCTGCCCCTCTCTTTTTGTCCCTTTTGTTCATTTGTTTTGTTTCTTAAATTCCATTAGTGAAATCATATGGTATTTGTCTTTCTCTGACTTACTATGCTTAGCATAATACTCTCAAGCTCCTCAATCATCATTGCAAATGACAAGATTTCATTCTTTTTTAATGGCTGAGTAATACTCCATTGCATATATATGTGTGTGTATATATATATATATATATATATATATATATATATACACTCATCATAACATCACTTGTGTATGCCCATCACTTATTTAGCCCATCCTCCCACGACCTCTCTTCCAGAAATCCTCAGTTTTAAGAGTCTCTTTTTTAAAAACTTTATTTGAGAAAGAGAGAGAGCTAGAGTGCATGCACGTGAGAGTGCACATGAGTGTGGGGGAGGAGCAAAGGGAGAGGGAGAAGCAGACCTCCCACTGAGCAGGGAGCCCAACAGGGTGCTTGATCCCAGGATCCTAGAATCACAACCTAAGCTGAAGGCAGATGCTTAACCAATTGAGCCACCTAGTTGCTCCAGTTAAGAGTCTCTCATGGTTTGCCTCCCTCTGTTTTTATCTTTTTAAATTTTTTCTTCCCTTCCCCTATGTTCATCTGTTTTATTTCTTAAATTCTACATATAAGTGAAATTATATGGTATTTGTCTTTCTCTGCTTCACTTATTTCATTTAGCACAAAACAATGATCTTGCCATATCATTACAATGGCAAGATTTCATTCTTTTTGATGGCTGAGTAATATTCGTGTGTGTGTGTACGTACACCCTCCACATCTTTATCTGTTTATCAGTTGATGGACATTTGGACTCTCCATAATTTGGCTATTGTTGGTCATGAGAGAGGAGAAATAACACCACAAAAATATAAACAATCATAAGACAGTATTATGAAAATTTATATGGCAACAAATTGGACAACCTGGAAGATATGGATAAATTTCTAGAAACATATAAACTACCAAAACTGAAACAGGAAGAAATAGAAAACTTGAACAGACTGATAACCAGCAAAGAAATTAAATGAGTAACCAAAAATCTCCCAACAAAAGTCCAGGGCTAGATGGCTTCACAGGGGGAATTCTAGCAAACTTTTTTTATTTTTATTTTTATTTTTTTTAAGAGAGAGAATGTGTGCATGCAAGGGAGGGGCAGAGGGAGAGGGAGAGAGAATCTCAAGTAGGATCCACAATGAGCGTGGAGTCCAACCCAAGGCTTCATCTCATTACCTAGAGTTCCCTACCCAAGCTAAAATCAAGAGTTGGATGCTTAACCTAATGCACCACTACCAAACATTTAAAGAAAATTAGTATCTGTTCTTCTCAAACTATACTGAAAAACAGAAATGGAAGGAAAACTTCCAAACTCATTCTATGAGGCCAACATTATCCTGATACCACCAAATCCAAACAAAGACTCCATTAAAGAAAAGAACTATAGGCCAATATCTCCAATGAATATGGATGCAAAAATCCTCAATAAAATACTAGCAAATCTAATCCAATAATAAATTAAAAGAATCATTCACTGCAATCAAGTGGGATTTACTTCTGGGCTGCAAGGATGGTTCAATATTTGGAAATCAATCAATGTGATATGCCACATTAATAAAAGGATAAGAACCAGATGTTCCTCTCAATATATGCACAAAAAATATTTGACAAAGTACAGCATACATTCATACAAAAACCTTCAACAAAGTAGGGTTAGAGGGAACATAGATCAACCTAATTAAGGCCGTATATGAAAAACCCACAGCTAATATCATTCTCAATATGGGGAAAACTGAGAGCATTTCCTTTACAGTCAGGAACAAAACAGGGATGTCCACTCTCATCACTTCTATTTAACATAGTACTGGAAGTCCTTAGCCTCAGCAATTAGACAACAAAAAGAGAAAAAAGGCATCCAAATCAGCAAGGAAGAAGTGAAACTTTCACTATTTGCAGATGACATGATACTCTATATATATAACTCAAAAGATTTCACCAAAAAATGCTAGAACTGATACACAAATTCAGTAAAGTTGCAGGATACAAAATCAATGTACAGAAATCTGTTGCAATTCCAGTAGGGTTTTAATTTTTATGATGCCTAACTTCCCAACTTACTTGTTTTTTTCTTATGTTATCTGTGCTTTTGGTGTCATATTTAAGAAACCATTGTCAAATCCAAGGTCATGAAGTTTTTTCTCTGTGTTGTATTCTAAGAGTTTCATAGTTTTAGGTCTTAAATTTAGGTCTTTGATCCATTTTGAGTTAATGTTTGTATACAGTGCTACATATGGGTTCAACTTCACTCTTGTATCTGAGTATCCAGTTTTCCCAGCACCACTTCTTGACGAGACTATTCCTTCATCATGAATGGTCTTAGTGCCTTTGTTGAAAACCAACTGACTATACATATGAGAGTATATTTCTGGGCTCTCTTTTTTATTCCATTGGTCTTTATGTCTATCTTCATGCTAGTAACACAGTGCTTTGATACTATAGGTTGTTGGTAAGTTTTGAAATCATGAGGTGTGAATCTATTAACTTTGTTCTTCTTTTTCAAGATTGTTTTGGCTATTCAGGGTTCCTTGTAGTTCCATATGAATTTTAAAATAGGTTTTTCTTTTTCTGCAAAAAATGCCTTTGGGATTTTGATAAGGACTGCACTGCATCTATGGATAGCACTGGATAGTGTTGTCATCTAAACATTATTAAGTCTTCCAATCCCTTGAAGAGGGAAGTATTTCCATTTATTTGGGTCTTCTTAATCTCTTTCAGCAATATTTAGTAATTTTCAGCATACAAGACTTGGGCCTCCTTGGTTAAATGTATTTCTAAGTATTTTGTTATTCTTGATGCTATCATAAGTTAAATTATTTTCTAAATTTCCTTTTTAAATCCTCCTGGCTAGTGTATATAAATGCAACGGATTTTTACTTTTTATATCCTGTAACTTTGCAAAAATGTGTTCATCAGCTCTAACAGTTTATTTGTGTGGAATATTTAGGGTTTTCAACATGTAAGATCATATTATCTTTTTTTTAAGATTTTATTTATTTATTTATTTATTTATTTATTTATTTATTTATTTATGAGAGAGAGAGAGAGAGAGGCAAAGACACAGGCAGAAAGAAGCAGCCTCCATGCAGGGAGCCTGATGCAGGACTTATCCCCGGACTCCAGGATCACGCCCTGGGCGGAAGGTGGCACTAAACCACTGAGCCACCCAGGGATCCCCTGATCCAGTTCCTTTCCAGTTTGGATGCCTTTTATTTATCTTACTTAATTGTGTGTGTGTGTGTGTGTGTGTGTGTGTGTGTGTTTGTGATTGGTTTATTTCACTTAACATAATGTTTTCAAGATTTATCTGAGATTACAGTGTCTATCAGAACTTCATTCCTTTTTATGACTGAATAGCATTCCATTGTATGCATATGCCAGCTGGTTTGTGTGTGTGTGTTTACCCATTTGTTCCTTTATATACATTTGTGTTGTTTCCATCTCTTGGCTATTATGAGTAATGTTGCTTTAAATCATACATAGATTTTTTTCTTAAAGATTTCACTTAAATTCCAGGTAGTTAACTTACAGTGTAATATTAATTTCAGGTGTACATTACAGTGATTCAACAATTCCATACAATACCTGGTGCCTATCACAACAAGTGCACTCCTGAATTCCTATCACCTATTAAACCAATCCCCTGCCCATCTTCCCTGTGGTAATTATCAGTTTGTTCTCTGTAGTTAAGAGTTTGTGTCTTGGTTTGTCTCTCTCTCTCTCTCTCTCTTTTCCCTTTGCTCATTTGTTTCATTTCTTAAATTCCACATATGCATAAAATCACAAGGTATTTGTCTTTCTCTGACTGATTTATTTACTTAGCATAATACTCTCAAGTTCCATTCATGCTGTTGCAAATGGCAAGATTTCACTCTTTTTTATGGTTGAGTAATAATAAAATAGTAATAAAAATTAATAAAATAATTATAATTATGGTTGAATAATAAAAAGTATATATATATACACACATATATATACACACATACCACCTCTTTTATAAATCCATTCATCAATTGATAGCTTCCATTTCTTAGCTATTATAAAAAATTCTGTTGTATAAACATAGGTATGCATGTATCCCTTTGAATTACTGTTTTTGTATTCTTTGGGTAAATAGCCAACAGTGCAATTGCTGGGTCATAGGGTAATTCTAGTTTAAAACTTTTGAGGAACCTCCATACTGTTTTCCACAGTGGCTGTACCAGTTTGCATTCCTACCAACAGTGCAAGAGGGTTCCTTTTGTTCCACATCCTTGCCAACACCTGTTGTTTCTTTGTTGATTTAAGCGATTCTGACAGATGTGAGGTGATATCTCATTGTAGTCATGATTTGTATTTTCCTGATGATCAGTGATGATGAGCATCTTTTCATGTGTCTGTTAGCCATTTGTATGTCTTTGGAAAAATGTCTATTCATGTCTTCTGCCCACTTTTTAATTGGATTATTCATTTTTGGGGTGTTGAGTTTGGTAAGTTTTTAAATATATTTTGGATACACACCCTTTATTGGATATGTCATTTGCAAATATCTTCTCCCATTCCATAGGTTGCCTTTTAGTTTTGTTGATTGTTTCCTTTGCTCTGCAAAAGCTTTTTATTTTGATGAAATCCCAATAGTTTATTTCTGCTTTTGTTTCCCTTGCCTCAGGAGATACATCTAGAAACAAGTTGCTACACATGCACAGATTTTTGTATGGACCTATCTTTTCACTTCTCTTAGATATATGACTATCAGTGAAACTGCTGGATCATATGTTAACTATGTTTAATCATTTGAGGAACTGCTATACTGTTTCCTAAAGCAACTGCTCCATCTTATATTCCCGCCAGCAGTCTATGAGGGTTCAGATTTCTCCATATTTTCACTAACACTTGGTATCTTTTGATTCTGGCCACTGCAGTTTGTGTGAGGTAGTATCATCTCATTGTGGTTTTAATATGCATTTGCTTGGTCACTGATGATGCAGAATATAATTTCATGTGCTTATACGGCCATTTGTCTATCTCCCATAAAGAAATATCTTTTCAGATCCTTTGCCCAATTTTTAATGGGCTAATTTGTCTTTTTATTATTGAGTTGTAAGAATTCTTTATATATTCGAGATATGTAAGTCCTTTATCAAATATGATTTGCAAAGATTTTCTCCCAATCTGTGAGTTGTCCCTTCACTTTCTGGTGTCCTTTGATGTACCGTTAGTTTGTCATCAGTACTGATTCTACTTCATCTTTTTAAGTATAATTCAAAGTTTGCAAAATAATCATTAAAAACTTATCTTGTCATATATATTTCTCATTGATAAACAGAATGAACAGTGATGACTACTTCTACCTTGTATACATACAAACAGCAATATGCCAAGAACTGATTCTTAATTTGTACATCTTAGTGGTTTAATCTAACTGTAAAGCAGCATAACATGCACAACGTGGTCATTGCTCCTCCACAAACCATGCTATTGCCATTGCATGCTACTCAACAGTATAAGTTGAGAAAGTACTCAGGAAACTTTATGGCTGAAATTACAAGTTTCTTGGCAGCAGTGGTTTTGTTTTGTTTTGTTTTTCCTCCCCCTCAAGGAGTGCAATTTGTAAACAATTTCTCATCTGCAGTTTGGTCACTTCTCTGCCTTGCATGGTAAGATTTTTTTTTAGTGGTATTATTTTTCTCTTGATCTGAAAAAAACTATTGATTTAATAAAAAGATAGGTCATTGGTCTTTATTTAATAATGAAACAGAAGCTCTCAAGGCTTCATACTTTTATAAAAAATTTCAGAAACAGAGGCACTAGGGGTAAATGCATTGCTGCTTCTATACAATTAACTTTCATTTCTCGATCAAAAAAAATTTTTTTATGACAGCCAGTATGAAATCATTACAATCAGAGTCAGTTGCCCTGGCATCTTCTATTCTAGGACTGGAGTTCTCTAAATTATGTTTACATTAATGTTGAATTAGTGTAGCAGTGAATCACTGATTTATAATTTTTTAAATATTATTTTCATCATTACTTTTATGCTTCAATGAATCACATTTTAGCCATGATCAATTTGGGGGAATTAAGAAAATAATATAGCTAATTTAAGCAAGGAAAAATTAATATGGACTTAACAATAATATGTGAATGATATAAAAGTTCAGAAGCCAAAGTAAACTGCCCTAGTTAAATGAATTTGTCTAAATAAAACATCCAATGCAATGTTTGTTGTACATGAACAGTCTAATAAATTGTAACAGATATGATGAATGAAATGCGATTTGGAGGGACATCACAATTTATTTTACATTTCAAAATGTGAAATAAATGTTGACAAAATTTATTACATTGCTTGTTCATACCTAACTGCCTGGAATCCTTGGTAGATAGCTAAGTATTCTGGTAAACTAGGAATCACACGGAGAAATACCTATGGCTGGAATGTAGCAGGAGCCTAAAGAATGGCTATTATTATTATCTTCATTCTCACCTGTTTTACTTGCCTCATAGCTTGCATTGGAGAATACTAGAGCCCTTCTATGTGCTCTAGGTCAAGTTGCCTATATAGCATGTCTAGTTCATTCTGACTGGGTGCTCCCATGGCTTTATCTACTTGATTACTTCACAGATTATACTGGAACTGCTGTGCTGTAAGCCCAATGGCCCTATCTATCTTGCACACAGCTGTGGTATTGGTGTTTTACATAGTGTCTAGTCCATAGGAAAAGATCAATAAATATTTAAGAAATGAATATAGAAATCAAGATGAGAGAAATTATTATCTTCTGTGATTCGGGACTAACTATGGAGAAAAAACACTTGATAAAGAATCCTTTCTAAAATATTTATACACCCAACGCCGGAATACCTAAATATAGAAAACAAATATTAGCAGACCTAAGAGGGAGAAAGAGACAGCAATACAATAATAATAGGGGCTTTAATATCCCAATTTCATCAATGGATATATCATCCAGACAGAAAATCAATGAGGAAACATTTGAATAAAATGATGTATTGGACAGAGTGGACTTAACAAACATATACAGAACATTTCATTCCAAAGCAACAGAATACACATTTGTCTAGAGCACATAAGGAACACTGTCCAGGATAGTTAGGGCACCACAAAAATATCTTAATAAATTTAAGAAGACTGAAATCATATCAAGCATCTTTTCCAACCAAAATGGTATGAAACTAGAAATCAATTACAAGACGACAACTGGAATATTCACAAATATGTGGAACTTAACATGCTCTTGAATAACCAATGGGTTAAGGAAGAAGTAAAAAAAATACCTTGGGACAAATGAAAATGTAAATATAACATACAACACTTATGGGACACTGCCAATACAGTTGTAAGTGAGAAGCTTGTAAGGCTTACTAAATGCCTACATCAAGAAATAAAGATCTCAAATAAACGATCTAACTTTACATCTCAAGGAACTAGAAAAAGAAGAACAAAATCCAAAGTTAGCAGAAGGAAAGAAATGATAAAGATCAGAGCAGAAAGGATTGGAAACTAAAAGACAATAGAAAAGATCAGTGTGACTACATTTATCATGGTGAACACTGAATAATATACAGAATTACTGAATCAATGTTGTACACCTGAAACTAATACAACATTTTATGTCAATTATATTTCAATAAGAAGTAAAGTTTGAAAAGATTGAAAAGATCAATGAAACTAAGCTGATTTTTAAAAAAAGATAAACAAAATTGACAAGCCTTTATCTAGACTGACCAAGAAAAAAAAAAGACTTGAATAAAATCAGAAATGCAAGAGATGTTACAATTGAAAGCACAGAAATACAAAGGATCATAAAAGACTATTATGAACAATTATATGCCAGTACACAAATAGATCATTTAAGAAGAAATGGATAAAGCCCCTGAAACTTGATAACCAGAGGTTTCTGGATTACTAAAGAAAATATGGCATATGAAAATAACTGAATCTATTTACATGTTAGAAAGTATCTATTGTTTGGAACCAGGCTGTAAGCAAAAACAGATCATAAATGTTTTGATTCTAAACAAGCTACCATCACGTAGTGCCAATATTTGCCAATAAGCCTACATTGTAGCAAAGTACCTCTGTCCCTAAAACTGAGCCCAGTGCTATATATTTGATAGATCCTCAATAAACACTTAAAAAACCAAACTAATACCATTAATGAAAATGCCTGTGAATAAAGTGATAAGCAGTTTTGCCAAAACAAAAGGCTCATATAATACATACTTCCTGATTAGAAATAGAACAATTATTGATATAAAGATCCATTCTGGGCCATTAAAGAATGACTCAGAGTATGAATATGTTTGGGCTTGATTTTATTTATTAAAAACTTTCTTATAGGATGGGCATCTCTGGTGGCACTAATGATGTAATCATTTAAGTGATGAAAGTAACTGAACCAAAGTAAAGTTTATATAAATTCAGGCCTAGGAAGCCATCCTCCAAGTCTGTTCATGAATTTGATTTTCATTGCAAGCTTAAGATAAAGTATTACTTGAAATTTTTTTGAAGAGTAAAGGCAAATTCACAATTACAAGGGACAGTGTTTCTTGTCACATATTCAGCAGATACCAAATCTATTATGATCCATGCATAGGCCAAAACAAGTCTTTGAACCTATAAAAGCTTTTTTTAGGAACCTTACTTATGAACTAAATGTTAACTTTCATGAAGACACTCTAAAAACAAAGAGAAATCCTTACCTCTTGCCGTTAAATTTCAATAAAAATTTCAATTATATGGAGCCTTGGATTTTCCCTGTAACCCTCATATTAAATTTTGTGCTCAGTATTAAAGGAATTAAAGTCAATTTTCTTTACCAATGAATTATGAGGAACACAAATTAAGATGAAAGAATGAACTGGGAATATGCATGCAAATATTGTGCATTCATATTATTATACAGCATAATCTGTAAATCTAGTACTAATGAGACTCAAGATTTAAATGGCTGAAGAATGTGTTTAGTGACTTATTGTCAATCAATGCCTCTATTCCAGGATAAACATAATCTTGAATGGCAACACACCTATTATTACAAATTCCTAAGTAAGTACAGTACTTCATTATTTCAAAATGTCACTGTCAATTTATAGAGTAACAGATAAACATCTTTCCATCATATACCTGATTACCTTTTCTTTAGAGTAAATGAAACACTGACTATTAAGGAAAATCACAAACATCATTTTTCCAGCAATAAAAGAAACTTAGTGTGTATTTAAACTCTAAACTAGTTATAGCACTTCAAATTTTCATATTTGTTAATGTGGACACATCAGGTTTTATACCACTGCAATCAAGAACTTTTTTCAAGTAACATTTTTCATGTGAATTCTTCCAAGTATTAAATATTCAATCATCTACTATACATTTACTGAGTGCCTACTTTGTCCTAGGTACACTGATAGGAGATAAATGTTATAAATGTGAATGTGATACAACTCAGACTCTTAACAAACTCACAGAATAATAGAAGAAAGAGACAAGCAAATATGGTAAAACACAATAATTCTACTTTATATTTGTCTACATGTTTTCCATTTGCAATAGCTAATGGGTATTGTATTGAAAACACTCAATATAGCTGGAAACTTTTCATCATTGCTCAGCAAACTTTTCCTATTTGTCTATGAAAAACATTTTTCAACTAAAAATATTAGAAAGGACAATTTAAGAAATACCTGTGAATTGAGCATCTCAAATTAACAAATGCTAACATATGTTTCATATTTTATCTTTAGACTGTTCTTTAGACTGTTCTCCAAATCCAGAAGTTTTTTACCTGATAAAGCACTAATAATTACTTGAGATTATCATAGGTCCTACTGGCCATGTGATCTTGGGTAAATTAACTTAACTCTTTTGAGTCTCAGTTTTCTCACCTGAAAAGGGAAGATAATAGTACCAATCTGTGCTAGGCTATCTCCCATTTGCCCCCTCAGTATCCAAGCTCTATCTAGCTTTTTGCCTGGGTAAGTTCTCTTGCCTTGCAGCTTTTGGTTGGGTTACCTAGGTAGTATTGGCAGAAGATCAGAGTATGGAAGGAAAGTAAATCTATTCTCTGGTTTCCTCCCTAGCAGGTCACCAAGGGCTGACTATATCCCTCTATCAGATATAGTCTTCTCGATTTACCACCCTCCACGGCCTTTAGGCCTACAGGTGGTAATGGCTCTGTTTAGCCCTAAAGTCTGTACTACCCATTGCTGACTTCCATAAACCTTGCCCTTACCTTTACAAACAGTTCTCTTATTAAACTGTTCCAAATGACCCAGTTTGAAAGTGCCACGTGTTTTCTGCCAGAACTCTGTGTGACTCATATACAACCTCTTGGGGTTATTTTGATACTACAAGAGATAATATATGTAAAGTACTTAGCTTGACGCTTAGCACACTATAAATATTCAATAAGTGTTGACTACTATTGTCATGATCAATATTGCTGTTATTATTTTATTTGAGGTTCTACACTCATGCCATCTATACCAACTGAATATACTCAGGACACTGAGAAATTCAGAATTCTGGAGACCTTTTACTAATTCTCACAGCACTTCAAAAATGTAAAATGTGTCTATCACTAATCAACCTCAATATTTAAAAAGAGTAAGAGGATCTTGAAAGTGAGTGAAAAACCACATAGTGCACAGGATTTCCTGGACTGTCGTTTCTTTTGTAAATATGCTTCAGAATTCATTTCCTGCAAATTGACCTCCTGCCACTACTCCAAATCTAGCAAAGTATAAATGTCCATAAAGTTAAACAAATTGTTGGGTCTTGGGGTCATGAAAAGAATGGACTGAAAGGTAAACTCAATGGCATAAAAGTCCTTGGTTAATCTGGAAATGCATCTTCATTTTCTTTATTTATCAATCATTACATAGGCAAGCATCTCCATTTGACAAATAATTTCATCAAAATCCTATTAAAGGTCTACTTAACCTTTCATCTTACCTCATCCTTTATATCTTCCTGTTGTTGGGCGGTGAAGATCTCCATTGCAGCCATGAGTCTCATCATTAACTCATCCACTGTTGTGTTACCTAGCAACACATGGAGATCGCCAAACTTTACATTAGTAATGTTATTATAAAATGGAAAGTCATTCTAGAATTGATCAGCAAGGAATAACTATAGTCTAATAAAAATGACAGAGTACTATGCTAATACCCAGTTAAAATATTTTCATATTTTCCTTGAAAAGTTTCATATGTTCACTGTGAAAGAGTAAACCAGTATATAGGCAGTTGAAATTTCAAACACAGTATACTTGAAGGAACCATCTGTTAACGAGAAAGATTTTCAGCTCAAAAAGAAGAATGGCCAAGTATTGGAAATCAAAGTTCTTTTAAGTTATAGAAACATATCTACTTGAAAATACTAGCAACAGCTACCATTTTTTTATATGCCAGTAAGTAGGCTAACTGCTTTACATATATTATCTTATTAAACCTGTACAATAATTCTTTGAAGGTATCATGATCTTGAGTTTAAAGAGAGGGAAAAGGAGGCTTTAAGAACTGGAGTAGCGTGTGCAATCAAGATCAGGCTTTTGATTAAGTGGTGGGACCAGAATTTGAAACCAAATGAGTCTAACTCAAAAGCCTGTTCTCTTTTGCCACCTCAATATACTGTTTATTTAGAATTATTTCCTATAATTAAAAATTCCTTGATGAAGTGGACAGTAATTTATTTACTGAAAAAAACTGAGTTCTTTTTGTGCCCAATTGGTATTTTTCTCTTTCAGCTGCTTCCAAATGACTATGCTATAAACTTTATAAGAGAATATTCAGTGTTTAAAAAAGTTTTAATTTTAATTCCAGTTAGTTCCCATAATGTTATATTAGTTTTATGAAAGTATTAAAATGTCTGGTTTTCCTTAATGCTATCTTATTCCTTGTCTAAGGCCATAACAAACATTTATGCCATTTCCTGAGTGTATTTTCCTGTTACTTGCTTTGAATACATCTACAACAGAGAAACCCATAAAGATACATAAAGATATAGCGATTCTTCTTTCAAGATTATTGGCAAAAAGCCCGTCTTTCTCCAGGGCCTGAGAAGAGCTCTTCCTATCCCATTGATCAAATAGGACAACAAGTAGCAAGCATCTTTGTTGGTGTTATTCTGGAGTAGAGCTGGACTAACATGATCTTTCAATGGTCCTTTTCTCAATTTTCCTTATGACCACTGGCAGCATGGCAGGGAGCATCTGTGGTCCTTATCAAAAAAATTCAGTCACATCGGTACTACTGTCCCAATAAATGAGCTAGAGAACAAATATTATCTTGGTGTGATATCATGGTACTGAAAAAGCAGAACTGGTTTTGTAGTCATAGTTTTTAGTTCTGCTACCTACAAACCATATGATTTAGTACCTAAAAATTGCCTAGCATGTGACAAGGGCTTAATAAATATTCACTTAGTAAATGAATAAATAAGTGGATGAGTGACTGACTATAGCTCTCTAAGGATTGATTCTCTTATCGGTAAAATAAAAATAACACTACCTCTGTATATAGTACACATGATCGCTGGCAGTTATTATGAATAGATACAACAAATGGCAAAAAGTTTAGCAGTACCTTCAATATAGAGTTTGATAATGGGCAAATTGTTGAGTTTCTCTTTCTCATTTGCAAACTGTAGTGACTAAGACTCAAAGCATGGGATATGAATTCTTTATTCTTTATGGAGGATACTAGAAAGGTGGTTACATACTGGCCATTCATTTTCAGGCTTAAGCCAATGCTTATCAACTATGCTTCAGTGCTAACAGTCAGGACTCACTACCAAACTGGACAAGACAGAGGAAAGGTACCAGTTAACGCAGGTCCAGACAAGTTTTTTTCTCTAACCTATTGCAGTGGTTTTCAAACTTCTGTTTTCAGAACTTGTTTACACTCTTAACAACTACTGAGATCCTCAAATAAGTTTTGTGGGTTATTATTATCAACATTTACTGTGTTAAAGATTAAAGCTGAAATACTTAAAACGTATTTATCAATTCATTAAAAGTAACAATGATAAAACCATTACATGTTTATATAAATATCATATTTTTATGAAAAATGGCTTTATGCTCCAAATGAAAACATTTAGTGAGAAGAATGGTATAGTTTCAACATTTTTGCAATTTTTTTAAACGTCTGCTTAATAGAACATAACTGGATTCTTATATCTACTTCTATGTTAAACTAGTTACAATATGTTGTCTTATGACTTAGCTGAAATTTATCAAGCAAGCCTGCCCTTAAACAGACATATAATTGAAAAAGGGAGGAGTATTTTAATAAATAATATAGTACACATGATCGCATTTGATAAACTCAAATGGACAAGAGGAAGTTTCTTCAAGTATGTGAGGAATTTGAAACTATTGAACTTTCTGTACTTTGTTATATTAAGATACACTGACCTATCTCACTCTTTGAATGGATCTTTTACCTATGCAGGACTTTATAATATCATGCGCTGGTCATGTGGAAAATACTGGTTTATTGACTTATGCATTTATCTTCAATGCTGACATAACTAATTATACGATACAAAAAAAATCGTATATTTGTAACATTACAACTGATCTCATCAGAAAATTATTTAAGCTGTCAATCTTACAGTGGAAGATATAACATTTTGCTTAAATGCTCAAAAAATAATTTTTAAAATTGCACATTATGGAAGTAAAGAATATGACAGTAGTATAGTTTGGACATGACTTTGATTTGTGTGAAGGTGCCAGTAGTTTTACACAACATTGATTTTGTGCCATCAGTGCAAATGTCAACACAGTAAAAATAAATAAATAATAAATAAATAAAAATGCAAAAACAGAAGAGCCTTATTACCATTATGAAAATAATAATTTGACCTCATGGATCCAATGAAATGGTCTAGAGGACCTCCAGAATCTTGGACCACTTTGAAAACCACTTTATTATATTGCCTCTGATGGGGGAAAACAGGAATGAAGTATTATACATTTACCTTATGTATGCAATTCATTTCCCCAGCAGAGTATCTTTAGCATTGTTTATGAAACTCAATGCTCTAGGGATAGAGCAAACATAAAATACCAGAGGTTTTATTTTGAGTTTTAAAGACACTAGTATTTACACTCATTCCTCCATCATATTATCTACTATAGAACTTTTGACTTAAATAGGGGTAAAAATAAAGTATCTCAAACAGAAGCTTCAGCTCAGGGCACTTGAAACATCTTTTTCCCTGGGGCAAAGAAAGTTATACTGTTTTCAATTTAAGCTTGCTATTAATAAGGTAATATTTTAAAATAATCCTTGGGGTATATCAGTAGCAGTAAAAAAAAAATCATTCACCTTTTTTGTTTGTAAAGAATATTCAATGTGATTAAATTCATAGGCATCCTATAGCTTCGCACCTTAGCATTGCATCCTAGACACAGACTCACACAATTAAGGGGAAACAACTACCACTGCATGAACAATTAATTTGCAATATCTAGTCACTGGCTTTTCTAGATAACTAAAGATAAGCATTTCTTTCAACAAATCAACATTACAGCAAGAAATCAATATATGAATAAGAAATGTCATGTCTGATAACTGATTATGGCTTAATTACTAGTTTAGAGAATTTAGCAATTCTGAACTTTTAACATGATTATGCTCTGTCCCAAGGGCTGTTATTTTATTAAGAAATTTCTGTTACATTTTTATGCAGCATATTTCATTTTTCATAGATTCTATACTTTTTGAAGCTGTTCTTTAGGATATTCTATGTTTTAAAATACAAAGATGCTCACTCATATAGAGAATTACTGTCAACTTTGATGGTAAATATTATAAGGTTATCACATACACAAGAAGACACTTCTCCTCTTGTGACATGTACTTTACCTTGTATAACATTTAACACTTCGTTAGATGATCGCTTTCCCATAATAATCAGAAAAAGTGGAAACTGATCTGTTTTTTGAGTCCGGATGGTTTGTGCAACAACACTGCCAAAGTGTCTATTGCACATTGTCAGAAATCTAAAATGAGACAAAAGCCAAAGTAAATTTCATTTCAGAGTTTAATAAATTTACTAGTACCCCGACAAAAAACTCACTTTATTATTATGTTAATAATAATTAGATAGCCTGTCTAATATCAATATATAAAATCTTGCTAGGCTGAGTTTTCAACTACATCTTAAATGATATAGAAGCGACTATCATATAGAAAAGCAGGCAGCATGCCCTAACTGCCATCTGGGGCTGAAAGCATAGGTTCGTAGTCTTAAAACATTGCAAGGTATACTGACCTAATATATGAGAAAAACAAAAAAACTGAATTTTAAGGGGAAAGAGTTTCTTAAATGGACAAATGTTGTATGGTACAAAGTTAAATCGACTGACAGCATCCTAAACGGGATTTAGCAACATTTTCACAAGTCTTTAGAATCATGAATTGTACTTTAGAATTGTGTTTTCTCCAGTAGTAGCAGGTCTCCTGGTTTCATACTTAACATGGGATAAAAATAATAATTCTAAGCTTTTGACCAAAAAAAGCTCAGAGATATTAGCATACTGAAGTCTAGCATTAGTATTCTTAACACGATCTGGAATAAATGAAAAAACTGATAAAGCTTTTCTCTTCTATTAGAGGACTGTTTGAAATTAGCATTTCTTTCAAGAGAAAAGGGTAGCTTATGATATGTTTTCAGATCTGATGGTAAAAAGTAAATGTCATAATAATAATGAATTATGAAAGACCAAATGCAAATATAGAATGCTTTAATAAGATCCAATTTAATAAAGTCTGTAAAAATAATGGACTTTTAATAACACAGGTCACAAAAGGCAAAACAGTGGAAATTCTGGGGACTAGCCACTGGTACTGGCTTATTAATTCTTAATTATGTTCATGAAAGGCAACTTAAATCGTGTGTTTTCTTATGCCTTATGATAATATTTTAGGTAACAACTCCTCTGAAATGTATGTTCTAGCTGATGAGCAAAATCCTGTTGTCACATGCATTAGAAGGTAAATCTATTTGAAAAGACAAACGGCATTAAAATGTCATGTGCTCATATTCATTTGATATCCAAATTCAAAACAGAATCAAACCTCTTAATTTTTAAAGCCAATATATCTCTTGTCTATAGAAATTCATTCCAGAAATTTAGGCTGAATCCTCCACAAAACCCATGCTGTGACTACAGAAAGCAGACCATGTTAAGGGCCACTAGAACTGCCAGCAAGAGTGTCAAGACAAGTTAGCACCATCGCAATAAGTTCATCGGGAAGCAGTTTCATATTTACATTTAGAGCAGCAATAACCAGACCTCATGGCAATTTGAAATGACAAGACCCTAAGAAATCCATTGTTGGCCATGAAATATCATTGCTCCCATGAAAATTCATATCTTCACATTCCAGAACTATTATGCGATAAAAGGTGCTCAAGCAGCCTAAGTCTCAGGTACCAAATTTCACACCCGTATAAGCTTTAATTCATCAATAGGGATGCGTAGATCAGGACACTGGAAAGTTAGGATCTCATTTTTCTTTCTGCTTTTTAAAATATTTGAAGTCAGTCCTGACCTGATTTGATCACTGGCAACCTCTGAATGTAAACATATCAAAAAACAGTTGGAATGTCATTCCCTACAAAAAGGAGAAAATAAGTCCTTGTTGCTTTCACACCAATGGATTAAGTGGGTATCACACAGTAGATGTCTGTCATAGCAGTAGTCTCACAAGTGATATTAAATACTACCTAAACAGGATACCCCAAAAAAAGGAAGGGAGGAAAGAAGTCAGGAATAAGGAAAGAGAGAAAAGGAAGGAAAGAAAGAAAGAGGCAGGCAGGCTGGCTAGCTTTGTGGTTTAAAGAATTCAATTTCAAGATAATTTTGCCTGGAAATTGTGTACTTTCCAAATAGTCTTTTTATGAAAATGAGTTAGAAGGGAAAATTATTATGAAAATATAGGTATCTTATTGGGTTTGAATTAATATACAACAACATTTCAGAACTTCACAAAATATATTCAAGAGAGACACAGCCTTCAAAAGCACATTAGCTGTTCAATTAACTATAAAAAAACAACAAAGTGATCAGTTTTCTACCAGGTATTGGCAACTCATTCTGACGTTTTGGAAGTAGTTGAGAAATACACAGGGATCCCGCAGCCAGTTGATGCTTTCTAGTGGCCTTCACAAACGATTTGTTCTAATCAAAGAGAGACTTTGTTAAAATTTTAATTAATCTAATTAATCTAAGATCTGAATCATGTTTACTTTGAGATTTTCAAATTACAATCATTGAGAGCCTGTAGGGCTAGTGGACAGCCCCAAATTACAAAATTCCAAATTGTTAGTTCTTGCATTACAATTTATAAGAACTTTAAAACACAAATATTAGATCTTTCTCATGGCTGGGGGGGCTCTGCTTCTTCCTCTCAACATCATTCATAGCACAAAGTTACCATTCACAGCACACTGCAAAAATCCAGTTCAAAACACTAGCACAAAAACAGACCAGGGAAAAATAAATTGTTTCAAGAAAAAAAAATGTGGTTCTCATAATTGCAGAATTTTCTTCTTTTTTAAAGAGATAGAAGTGTGCCGGTGCATCTAATGGCAGCACCAAACTTGTCAGCCTAACTGCATATAGTGTTCATTAGAGTCAGGTGTCATGAAGGGATAAATGGTATCTGCAGCAACAGGATTCCTGCAATCTCAAAACCAAAGGGGGAAGCAATGGCAAGCATTTTTTCTTCTGTGGCAAGAAGAAATGGCTTTGTTTTTTAATTATAAAAGTTTAAATAAATGAAGCAACCTATTCATCATATATCTATTTGAGGAGAGGGAATAAGTTGACAAATAAATCCCCAAAACCAAAAGCTAAAGTGATAGATTTGAAAAGATGAAGAACAAATGCCCTTACTGACAGGGTAAAATGAAGTGGAGGAAGAGAGTTATGGAGGAAGGAGGAAAGGTTGAGAAAAAGAATGAAGAGAGAACAGTTAATCACAAATCAGGTACAATAAAGCAACTCATTTGTCCCTGGGGGCTTGGTGCTGGTGGCGGTGGGGTTAGTGAGTGAGAAGTCTCAAACTTCTGCCTTGCTCAAGAAGCAAAATATAATTAGTAGCACATATTCACCAATTATTGTTATTAGAAATCTAATATTAGAAAGATACAATTTTATCTTTTAATCTAAAGTTTGGAGAGAAAAAAAGCAGAACATCTAATGGCTAGCATATATTAATCATTAGTAAAATTTTTAGTCTCTGAAGTATAGATCTTTTCTATCTTGCTAATGGAAACCAGGATTACTAATAAATCAGATATGGGAAAAAGTAATCTCATTTTAATTCAAAACAGGATATAATTTAGTTTCTTTCAAGGTCATAATTAAACGAGTCACTGACTTTTACTAAATTGTACTCCAACATAAAATATATACTAAAAGAAATAGCAAATTAGAGAGAGAGTGGTAAACTCTGCAAACATTTACTGATTACCTATAGCATACCAGGTAATGTAAAAGGAGGCATATCTAATAGAAAGTGGAAGCCAAAAATTGCTAATGACTCTCTGTGAAGCTGCTGCTTCTTTTTTTGTTCTGTGAAGCTTCTTGAATTATTACACTTCAATATGACCTCCAAAGAAGTGTCACATGTAAAATGGGCGTAACACTTATCTTTAAAACCCTTATTCTCAGGGCACCTGGGTGGTTCAGCGGTTGAGAGTCTGCCTTCGGTTCAGGGCATGATCTTGTGGTCCCAGATCGAGTCCTGCATCAGGCTCCTTGCGAGGAGCCTGATTTTCCCTCTGCCTATATCTCCGCCAATCTCTGTCTCTCATGAATAAGTAAATAAAATCTTAAAAAAAATAAAAAAAAATAAAAAACCCAACCCATATTCTTGTAAGATACTAAAAGTACTCAGAATTATGCTCAAAATATGGTATTTCCTGAACAATGGTACCTATTTTATTATTAATTGCATAATGCCATTTAAGATTTTTTTTAAGATTTATTTATGATAGACATATATATAAGTTTTTAAATTTTTTTTTTATTTATTTATGATAGTTAGACACACACACAGAGAGAGAGAGAGAGAGAGAGAGAGAGAGGCAGAGGCAGAGGGAGAAGCAGGCTTCATGCACCGGGAGCCCGACGTGGGATTCAATCCCAGGTCTCCAGGATTGCGCCCTGGGCCAAAGGCAGGCGCTAAACCGCTGCGCCACCCAGGGATCCCGATAGACATATATATAGAGAGAGGCAGAAACACAGGAGGAGGGAGAAGCAGGCTCCATGCCTGGGAGCCTGACATGGGACTTGATCCTGGGACTCCAGGATCATGCTCTGGGCCAAAGGCGGGTGCTAAACCGCTGGGCCACCCAGGGATCCCCTGACATTTAAGATTTTTATCACAACTATTCTCAGGATTAAAATTATAGCTTATATCTATGGGCCAACACTGAAAGATATTTTACATAGTTAAGAATTGTTGACTAAAAAAAAAAGTCACTGGTTTTATTTCGCTTTAGAGAATGAAAGGGCAATTATTAATATCTGGAAAATAAGAAAATATGTGGTGCTGTAGCTGTGTGATACTACAAAACTTTAATTAGAAGTGGATATTAGAGACACAATACAGTTATATAGCTAAATGTAACCAGAATCTGATTTTCCAAACTTACTCATCTTTAATAGAAAAATGAAGTAAAAAAAAAAAGATATAGGGCAGCCCGAGTGACTCAGCGGTTTAGCGACGCCTTCAGCCCAGGGTGTGATCCATCTCTCTCTCATGAATAAATAAATAAAAATTAAAAAAAAAAAGATATAGAACTAAAATAATTTTTTTTTAATTAAGAAGGCTCTTCCCTTTAGAAGAAATCAAACTAGCAGTTTTTGCTATAGTAATAATCCTCGTTACTTATACATATTAATTTGTGTGTCTAGGGTTTTTTTTTTTAAAGATTTTATTTATTCATGAGAGAGAGAGAGAGAGAGAAAGAGATAGAGAGAGAGAGAGAGAGAGGAAGAGACACAGGCAAAGGGAGAAGCAGGCTCCATGCAGGGAGCCTGATGTGGGACTCGATCCTGGGTCTCCAGGATCAGGCCCTGGGCTGAAAGTGGCGCTAAACCCCTGAGCCACCCAGGCTGCCCCGTTTTTTGTTTTTTTTTTTTTTAATCTCAGTAGAAAAACCAGAACATAAGATAGAGAAAGGACCATTGAGATCATTTACTTATCTAGCCAAAACACAATTCTCCTTTCCTCCTCTTTTCCCTTTAATAGGAAAATTAAAGCCAAGGTTCTTTAATGTGTGAAGTGACACTTGTCAAGTTACTAGCACTGTCAAGCATACCAAAATCAGACCAACCAGAGCATTTTTGTCTCCTAATGCAACATAATTTCTGCCAGTCTGCAATGCCTAGCCTGTTGTTCAGCTCATTTCTGGATTCCCATTGGGAATGACCTTCAGCATCCCTGACACATGCCCTTTTGTCCTTTGAGGGTGGCTTTGATTTTTAGAAATAGTCTTATGTCTGATTCAAACTGAGTAAGGGAAACAAGGTATGTGGACTAAGCTAGGGGACATTGACTATAAAGGCAGTGATCTTCAAGCTTTAATGGCTTAGGAATCACCTAGGAAGTTAAAAAGAATTTTTTTAAACATTTATTCTTTTATCTATTTATTTTGAGAGAAAGTACGAGAGAGCAAGTGCACCAGCACATGAGCAGGAAAGGCAGAGGGAGAGAGAATTTGAAGCAGATTCTGCACTGAGTGCGGAGTCCAACATGGGGCTGGATCCCATTACCCTGAGATCATGACCAGAGAAGAAACCAAGAGTTGGTCGCTTACCCAACTGCACCACCCAGGCATCCCTAGGGAGTTTATTCTAAAAGGCAAGTTCCTCAGCCTCATCCCTCTGAGATTCTGATTCAGCAGATCTGGGGAAAAGCCCAGGAAACTGCCTGTTTTAATAAGTTGCCAACCCACACCAGGTGATTTTGGTGTGATTAATGGACCACACTGAGAAACACTGCTTTCAGGACACAGAACTGCTTTCCTTCTAAGGCTTTTTTTGTAATCTGTCTTGGAATGCAGTTCTTTTAGAAGCTGTCCCCAGGGACGGAAGCCTGGGTGGCTCAGCAGTTGAGTGTCTGCATTCGGCCCAAGGTGTGATCCTGGAGTCCTGGGATCAAGTCCTGCATCGGGCTTCCTGCATGGAACCTGCTTCTTCCTCTGCCTGCGTCTCTGCCTGTGTCTCTGCCTCTCTCTCTCTCTCTCTGTGTCTCTCATGAATAGATAAATAAACAATCTTAAAAAAAAAAAAATCTCTCTCCCACCTCCTCTCCACCAACCCTCAGTGTGTCCTCTAGTTAAGAGTCGGCTTTATGGTCCTCCCTCACTGCCCCCACCTTGTTCATCTGTTAAAGAATGTACACATACTCTTAACCTAGCACTCCTGCGTGTAGGAATTTAGTCTAGATATATTTTCATTTGAGTAATCATCCTGTGTACTGTTACCATAGAATTGCAATAGCAGGATCTTATTAAATAAATTATAGTATCTTATGGCACTTAAAGGAATAATATTAAGCCACAAAATAGAAAGAGTTCTTTAGGGATCCCTGGGTGGCGCAGCAGTTTGGCGCCTGCCTTTGGCCCAGGGTGCGATCCTGGAGACCCGGGATCAAATCCCACATCGGGCTCCCGGTGCATGGAGCCTGCTTCTCCCTCTGCCTAGGTCTCTGCCTCTCTCTCTGTGACTATCATAAAAAATAAAAAAAAGAAAGAGTTCTTTATGAACTGATACTGAATATCTTTAACAGATGTTAGTGGAAAAGCAGGGTGTTGAATAGTGTTTACCATTTGTGTAAAATGGGGGAAAATAAGAATATATTAGCTTGTTTATATATAAAATAATCTCTGGATGAAGAAATAAAAAACTTATAATAGTGCCTCTGAGGAGGTGGGGTAAATATGAGACTTTCTTTTCATACCTTTTTATGCCTTTTGAGTTTTGATTAATGTGGATATATTAGCCAATCATGAAATAAATATCGAATTTGAAAGACAGTAAGTCCCTTACAAAAATAAAGAAAATTTTCACGTAATATCCATAAACATTTTTTAAAATTAAAATTTAATTAATTAATATACACTGTATTATTAGTTTCAGAGGAAGAGTTCAGTGATTAATCGGTTGCATATAACAACCAGTGCTCATTACATTCAGTGCCTTCCTTAATGCCCTTCACCCAGATACCCCATCCCCCTGCCCCCTCTCCTCCAGCAACCCTCTGATTCCAATGATTAAGAGCCTCTTATGGTTGGTCTCTATTTCCGCCCCCCTTCCTCTATGCTTCTGTTTTGTTTCTTAAATTCCACATGAGTGGATTCATTTGATAACTGTCTTCCTCTGATTGACTTATTTCACTTAGCATAATGACCTCTAGTGTCATCACATCATTGCAAATGGCAAGATTTCAATTTTTTGATGGCTGAGTAATATTCCATTATGTGTATGTGTGTGTGTCTTCTTTATCCATTCATCTGCCAATGGGCATCTGGGCTCTTTCCATATTTGTCTACTGTGGACATTGCTGCTATAAACACTGGGGAGCAGGTGGCCTTATGGATCACTACATTTATATCTTTGGGGTATATACCTAGTAGTGCAATTGCTGGGTTGTAGGGTGCCTTTATTTTTAACTTTTTGAGGAACCTCCGCACTGTTTTCCAGAGTGGCTATACCTGTTTGCAACCCCACCAACATTGTAAGAGAGTTTCCCTTTCACTGCATCCTTGCCAATATTTGTTAACAGCTTCCTGACTTACTCATTTTAGCCATTTTAACTAGTGTGAGGTAGTATCTCATTGTGGTTTTGATTTCTATTTCCTGATGCCGAGTGATGCTGAACATTTTATGTGTCTGTTGGTCATTTGTATGTCTTTAGAGAAATGTCTGTTCATTATGTCTTCTGCCCATTTCTTGACTGGATTATTTGTTCTTTGAATGTTGAGTTTGATAAGTTCTTTATAAATCTTGGATACTAACCCTTATCTGATAAAACATTTGCAAATATCTTCTCCCATTCTGTAGATTGTCTTTTGATTTTGCTGTTTCCTTTGCTGTGCAAAAACTTTCTATGTTGCCGAAGTCCCAATAGCTCATTTTTGCCTTTGTTTCCCTTGCCTTTGGAGATGTATCAAGCCAGAAGTTGATGTGGCCAAGGTCAAAGCGGTTGCTGCCTATGTTCTCTTCTAAGATTTTGTTGCATTGCTGTCTCACATCTAGGTCTTTTATCCATTTTTAGTCTATTTTTGTGTATGGTGTATGAAAATGGTCTAGTTTCACTCTTCTGCATGTGGCTGTCCAATTTCCCAACACCATTTGTTAAAGAAACTGTCTTTTTCCCATTGGATATTCTTTCCCACTTTGTCAAAGATTAATTCCCCACAGAGCTGAGGGTCCATTTCTGGGTTCTCTATTTTTTTTTTTTTGAAGATTTCATTTATTTATTCACAACACACACACACACACACACACACACACACACACAGAGAGAGAAAGAGAGAGAGACTCTCTCCATGCAGGGAGCCCGATGTGGGACTTGATCTTGGGTCTCCAGGATTATGCCCTAGGCCGAAGGTGGCGCTAAACTACTGAACTACCCGGGCTGCCCCTGGGTTCTCTATTCTGTTCCACTGATCCATGTGCCTGTTTTTGTGTCAGTATTATACTGTCTTAATGATTCCAGCTCTGTAATATAGCTCGAAGTCTAGCATTATAATGCTACCAGTTTTGGTTTTCTTTTTCAATTTTCCTTTGGTTATTCGAAGTCTTCTCTGGTTCTATACAAATTTTTTTTTTTTTAAGATTTTATTCATTTATTATGAGAGCCACAGAGACATAGGCAGAGGGAGAAGTAGACTCCATCCTGGACCCAGGGATCATGTGCTAAATTGATGGAATATGCTCAACTGCTGAGCCACCCAGGCATCCCTGGTTCCATACAAATTTTAGGATTATTTGTTCCAGCTCTCTGAAAACTGTGGATGGTATTTTGATAGGGATTGCACTGAATGTATAGATTGCTCTGGGAAGCACAGACATTTTAACAATATTTGTTCTTCCAATCCATGAGCAAGGAATATTTTGCCATCTCTGTGTCTTCCTCAATTTCTTTCATTAGTGTTCTATAGCTTTCAGAATATAGATCCTTTACCTCTTTGGTTAGGTTTATTCCTAGGTATCATATGGATTTTGGTGCAATTGTAAATGGGATCGATTCCTTAATTTCTCTCTCTTCTGTCTCGTTAGTGTAGAGAAATGCAACTGACTTTTGTGCATTCATTTTATATCCCGCCACTTTGTTGAATTCCTTTATGAGTTCTAGCAATTTTGGTGTGGAGTCTTTTGGATTTTCCACATAGAGTATCACAATTCCATAAACTTTTCTTTTTTTAAGATTTTATTTATTTATTCATGAGAGAGAGAGAGAGAGAGAGAGAGAGAGAGAGGCAGAGACACAGGCAGTGGGAGAAGCAGGCTCCTCAAAGGGAGCCCGATGAGGAACTTGATCTCAGGACCCCAGGATCATGACACCTGAGCCAAAGGCAGATGCTCAATCACTGAGCACCCAGGCGTCCCCAAATCCATAAACTTTTAACACAATGTTAATCACATTTGTCTATTTCTTTATTAGTCTTTTGTTCAAATATATTTTTTCCTTTTTGTGGTAATCACTGCAGAAATGAATATAATCTTTTAGCCTTCCATGCAATAGTAATGAACTGGCATGTTACTTAGGTGTTTGAATAACATTCCATTCAGTAGATGTATATGTTACTATAATCATAACTATTCACCTATAGCTAGATTTTTCTTATTTATTTATTTTTAAAGATTTTATTTATGTATTCATGAGAGACATAGAAAGAGAGGCAGAGACACAGGCAGAGGGAGAAGCAGGCTCCCTGCAGGGAGTCCAGTGCAGAACTTGATTCCAGGACCCCGGGATCATGACCTGAGCCAAAGGCAGATGCTCAACCACTGAGCAACCCAGGTGCTCCTCCAGCTAAATTTTTCTTTGTAGTTTTTCATCATTATAAATAATACTGGGGTAACTAACCTGAAGTATTTCCTTAAGATAAAAAGTCTGTACAGTGGAATTACAAGGTAAAAAGGTAGAATCATTTAATGACTATTGATCTGTGTTATCAATATGTATCAATCATTTCCTAAAAGGATGGTATAATGTCTCTCCATGAAAATGCAAATACTGTATGAAGTTTAGAACACAGCCAAACTAAAGGCAAATTTAAGAAAACAGGTGAGAGTTTGGGAAGATTTAATCTAAAAATCATCTCTCACATGTCTGAGGCTTATTAGACTTCCCAGTAAGAGTAAACTGTTAACTTGTCTCAATTGATTAGTAGTCAGGGTTTAAAAATTTCAATTAACTTCTTAATTTATCTTCTTATTGTCACCTACAAATCACTCAAGTGAAAAGGCTTTGAGGCACTGACAATTTAATGACTGTAGGGTCATTATTTATACTAATTTTTTGTAAGGACAATAATCATAAATAGATAACTGGCTCTCTTTTTCTTATCACCCTAAGAACATATTCATTTATTTTAAGTAGCCCATATAAATCTTAGTTGGGAGGAGTAACAGAACATATCTAATCCAATCTCTTATCAAATGTAAAAATTCCTCCTCTAGCCATGTAAAGAGAATATTCATTTTCCAGGGGTTGCATAAGAGAACAAATGTATGCTAAATGATAGATAATATTTCTTCTGTGTTTTGCCTTTAACAATCAATCAATATTTAGGAGGGCCTACTAAATATAAGACAAGATAAGATATGGTTTCTGTCTTTAAGATACTAAGGATATTTTGGGTTTGGTAAATAAAGGCCCATAAATAGGAAACATAATCTGGTATTTAAGTGGGGTCTGGATTTAATGGTTTACATGAAGTGTTGGAGAGTTCAGAGAATGGAATGGCGGCCTAGAAGTCAGGGAGAATTTTGTGTTCCATGATGGTATTCCTGGACAGCTATTAGAAGGAGAGGAATCATCTCTTATTCACCTCCGCATTCCTAGCACCTAGTGACTAATTTATTTGTTACATGAATAAGCAATTCACCTTTATCTCTACTATAACAATGTTGACCATATGACTTTTCTTTTCCTCTTCCAACTACTTCTGAAATCAATTTAATTAAGATGCTGTGAATTATCATGATCTCTAAAGTCTCTTCCACTGTGCTTCTATCACCATAGGTCATTTGGACCCTCAAAATAAGCAGGTGTTGGTCCACAAGTTCATGACTTGAAGCTTCCCTCCTGAGCATACTGCAATTTTTACATAATTTCATCCTGTCACCACCCACTGACTGAAAATGTGACTTTAAAAGAGGTGTAAAATATTCAAACATTAACATATTAGGGGCACCTCGGTGGCTCTCAATTCATTAAGCACCAGACTCTTGGTTTTGGATCAGGTCATGATCTCATGGGTCGTGGGATCAAGTTCTGCACTGGACTCTGTGCTTGCGTGGAGTAGTCTGCTTAAGATTCTTTCTCTTCTGCTACCCCTTCCTCCATTCTCCCTCTCAAACAAATAAATAAAATCTTAAAAAATTAACATATTAAGAAAAATAGTAATTATTGCAAGCAGCATAATTCTGTAGGAAGAACAGACTTAGACATCAAATAAGCCCAATTTTGTCACTTACTAGTTGTTTCTTTGGATAACTTAATTATTCTGAGCCTTAGCTTTCTCATATATAAAATGAAGATAATGATACCTATTTTTAGAACTGGTCTGAAGATTACTTAATATTCTTTTTTTCCCCTTTTATATGCTTCAGAATCAAAATCAGTTTTTTCTTTAATCAACTCCCCTGGTCCCCAAAATTAAGGATATGGCAAAATGTTTTTCCTTTCTTTTCTTTTCTTTTTTTCTTTCTTTCTTTAAAGATTTACTTATTTATTTGTGATAGACATAGAGAGAGAGAGAGAGAGAGGCAGAGACACAGGAGGAGGGAGAAGCAGGCTCCATGCCTGGGAGCCGGACGTGGGACTCGATCCCGGGACTCCAGGATCGCGCCCTGGGCCAAAGGCTGGCGCCAAACCGCTGAACCACCCAGGGATCCCCTGGCAAAATGTTTCTTAAAAGAAACTGTAACAGCAGTACAGTACAGCAGTACAGACTCACATCACTAAACAAGGAGTTTGCTTAGCACCATGCTTGGCATTATATTATTTTGCTTTATAACTTCTACAGTATATTTCAGTATCCTTGTAACATAATATCATGCCTTATTCTAGGGTAGAGATTTGAAGATACATTTTTTTCATATTGTCATGTTCCCTGAATTTTTCCTCCACTGTCAATGTTCCGAAAGAAGCCAACCAACTCTGAAATAAATGATGCTCAAAATTATTTTATATAATAATAAAATCACAGAGTCTCCATTGACATTTATACATAATTTCTTTATGTATTTGATTTCTTAAAAAGCTTTTATTTAAATTCCAGTTAACGTATAGTGTAATATTAGTTTCAGGTGTACTATATAGTGATTCTATACTTCCATACAATATCTGATGCTCATCACAAAAGTGCACTCCTTAATCCCCATCACCTATTTAACCCATCTCCCCATCCACCTCCATCCTAAGGGATAAAAAAGATTGGGAGAGTATAAGCAGAAATCTCATAAACAGCAGGAAAATAAAAGATAAATGACCAACAGTCCAATATATTAGCATTTCAGTCACCCATTAAAGCTTCCAAATAGGATACAATTACAATCCAGTACTTGACAAAGACTCACTTGAGATAGCTGATGTCTGACAAAGAGAGTTGAATGGATAGGTTGGCTACATAGGATTTTCCTATGTAAGTTCTATACTGGCTATGAATAAGATCATCAAAAAGGAATATTTAAGGACCATATCACCTAAGTTCCCTAAAAAAATTACCATTACTGAAAAAAGATATTTAATACAAAGCCCTCTGCTTTTACAGAGGATTAATATAAGAAACATCTATTTAAATTTAAAATAATCTGTCATATGCAAAACAATAGAAAAGAATTATCTATTTTATTTCTTAAATGACTCAGATAATCATGCAAAAAACTCTCTCTTGAACTCAGTGCCAGGAAATCTTGAGATGAACTGTTAATTTTTTTTATTAGTTGATAAGAACTATAAATGGTAAACTGTAAGCTCTAGGGTATAGTATCTGACACATAGTAGAAACTCAATAAATATATATTGGATGGATAGATGAATAAATGAGGATATGCCTATCACATTTCCTTTTTCTCCTAAGCTGCCAGAATTATAGAGCTGAAATTGGTGTTTATGTACAAAACTTGAGTCAACCCAGGAGTTTATAAATGTTTAATGGATAGATATGTTACTGGACAAAGAAATGGACAGGTTGTAGAATAAATGGGACAGTAAAAAGCTAGAATGAATGATGATAAAATGACTATTATCTGAGGAATCTGCATCCCTAAAGATAAGTAAATACCATAAGTTTTAAAAAGTACAGATCAGTAAACTTGACCTCAGTCCTCTACAAAAGCTAGAAAAGTCACTTAGACAAATGGCTTATGAATACTTAGAATACTGTAGTGATGACTAGGAGTCAACATGGGTTATTAAGAACACAATAAGCCTAACTATGAGGTTACCAGGTTGAGAACTCATGAACACTCCTTAAGCTTCAACTATCTGAACTTGACTAAGAAGTGACGAAGTGTCTTAAAGTATCCTTCCTTCAGGGTAAGATTCAGAAATGCAGGCTAAGTTGGATAAATTCTCTGTCACTGAAAAACTGAACCTATAGACCACTACCAAACTGACAGTAGTCTCAAACAGCTTACCATTTGGCTTTGTCAACATTTTCATAAATATCTGAGATAAAGAAATCAAATATACATATATAGATAAAATGCACTAAGCACTTACTCTGTGCCAGACTTTTCAAAAATCAATTATCCCACTTATTTCTAACAACTCTAAGGGATGTTGTTTTTAATCTCCATGTTCCAATACAGAAACTGCAACTTAGAGGAGTTAAGCAACTTGCCCAATGTCACTATGGTGGCCTACTGGCATAGCTAAAATTCCAATCCTAGTTTGATAAATCCAAATTAATTCAAACTTAACCATTATGCTATTCTGCATTTTTATATTAACAAGTATATATATATATAACAAGTAGTTACTGAGAATTGCAGTAAGAAACAAAGCTAGGAAGATTGATGTATTTTTGCCTTTAGGAATCCTATGTTCTAGTGTAAGAATTAGCAAGCAAAATTTTAATAATCAAAAGTAATGACTTATTATGAAAAGTTCTAAGAGAGTTCTATGAAAGAGAATGATGGTGAAGAAGCTTTCTCTAAAGTTTTAATAGGACTTTTTGAAGAGTAGATATTTAACACTGAGACCAGAAGAAAGAAAATTAAGAGTCACTTCTATCAAATGACTTCTGTTTTCTCGGCTAGTGAGGATAGCTGAGAAAGGGAGAAGTGAGGGACATGAGATGTTTAATGAAAGAGTAGTAGTATGAAATAGCCATCTTATTTGGAGAAAGAAAAACTAGAGAATCACAGTAGGCTTGCTCAGTATTATTGTGTACTTGCTTGAAGTTGTGTTTACTTAGGAAAAATATTAGTGTGAGTGTTTCTAGCAGTGTTCAAATGCAAGGGCATAAGCATAGAGAAGGTGAATAGTTGGGTTCAAAAAACTGAGTGCAATGGAGGGAGACGGAATGACAGAATTTAAGATATTCCAAGGAAGTGATAATGATGGACTTTGAAATCTAAATAGGACAAAGAGAGAATATAAGCAAGTAAGATAGGGATAGGAAGTGTTGGTCAGGTGCTTGAAATAAAAATATCTGAGGTGAGGGATCCCTGGGTGGCGCAGCGGTTTGGCGCCTGCCTTTGGCCCAGGGCGCGATCCTGGAGACCTGGGATCAAATCCCACGTCGGGCTCCTGGTGCATGGAGCCTGCTTCTCCCTCTGCCTGTGTCTCTGCCTCTCTCTCTCTCTCTCTCTCCCTGTGTGACTATCATAAATAAATAAAAATTAAAAAAAAATAAAAAATATTTGAGGTGATAAAGTTTCTCTTGATGACCACATCTAAGTATAGTAAATAAGAAAAAAAATTTCTAGAGTTAGATATTTCTAGGTACAGAAAAGATTATCAAGAATGATAACAGTAGAAATGTTAGGAGTTACAACATCATTTATGAGTGATAACTCTTGGGAGAGTTAATAGAATCTGAACTTCAAAAGATACTATCAGTCAACTACATTAGTACAGAATGGTAGAGATCTAGTTTAGTAACAACCCAGCCCATTCTCAGCAGCCTCATCTCTGAAAAACTGGTAGCGGGTTTTAGTTGACTACCTCAGTTGAGTAGGAGTCAATAATACAATTACAGAATAGAATTGAGCATAGCATGAGATAAACCTGCTCTGGAGCAATATTCTTGATTTTGGGCACCTTTAGAATGGGCTGGGTCTAGATATCCTAGCATATAAGGAACAATGGAAATAAACATACTTTGTAAGGAAAGGCAAGAAAAATAGGGCAAACAAGAAAGCTGTGGTTAAACTGAGAATGGACCGTAATGCAGAAGTGAAGTTAGGTTTATTAATTCCCAAGCTAGGCTTATTGATTCAAAACTAGAACCAAGAGGGAGAAAGTTGCAGAAGCCCTGTAGAGGAAGAAGCACTGTAGCAAATACCTTTTCTAGCTTTTAGAGTAGCTCAAAAATATACTACCTTTTGAAGTGTTAATTTCTTTGTCCCTGGTAGTATTCAGGTAGCAACTGTAGTAACATCAGGTAAACACATTATGAGGACAAATGCCTGCATGGCTAAAAACTGGATGTTGAGAATACCTCTAACCTGCAACTCTAAGATTTAGTGAATCCCTTGTTTATTTGTTCCTTGAGTAAAAGGCCCATGTGTTATATTTCTCTTGTAACCCCACAAGGCTTTGCACACAGTTATTCAGTACATTTTTATTGTTAAATAATCCAGTCTGACAAGGTCATGGGATAAGAAGCATTATGAAGCAGAAAAGCATAGGTTGATCTGGGATTTACCTCTAGTATAACCATTTACATGACCTTGAGTAAATTACAGAACCTCGCTGAGCCAAAAATAGTTTCCACATATGTGGTATTGGACCTTTGCTATTTACCATGCAGAATTACTGTAGTTAAATGAGGTAATGTATATACAGTGAGGATTAAATGAGTTCGTATATAGAGTTGGGCATATCGTAGATACTTTAATGGTTGTAGTTATTATGTATTTTGATTTTAAATATTTCTTAATTTTTATTTTTTAAAGATTTTCTTTATCTATTTGACAGAGAGCGAGTACAAGCAGGGGGAGTGGCAGGCAGAGGGAGAGGGAGAGGGAGAAGCAGGCTCTGTGCTAAGCAGTAAGCAGGGAGCCCAACATGGGGCTCGATCCCAGGGTCCTGAGCCGAAGGCAGACGCCCAACTGGCTTGAGCCACCCAGCTGCCCTGTGTTTTAATTTTTAAAGAGCAGTAATGATAGGCTTGTTCTTAGCTACTGATACTCTCTCAGTAGAAGCTCCTGTCAAAAATGGCATGAGCTTGGAGAACAGTTCTAAGGGTAAGGAAGTTAACTTTATTGGTGAAAGAGGCAGAAAATGATTGTGGCTTCTTAGCTACACTACACTAATGCCACTCTGACTAAACTATTACAAACAGGTAAGGGCAGTATGCTATAATCTACTTACATACTTTACTAACATTTAGTTTAAAAACGAAATCTTGCTGACTTCTCATTTTTCTATTGAAAACAATTGTGTCCAAGTCATCAGAAAGAGAATTTTAGAGATCGAGATACAGCAATCAAAGCTTTTTATTTTTCATATAAACTTGCTTCATTCTTTCCTTAGTTGAGATGTATAAAAAAGAACATTAAAGAGGACTTTCTTGGCTGATCATGTGTTGAGGAAAAGATACACAGAAGGAGACTGTTTAGGATGATTCTTGAAATTCTTGCTGTGGCTACAGACTGAGCCAATAGAAGATAAATTAACAGAAGGCTTTTTACCAAAATCCCTAAGATTAATAATATAAAACTATTTTGTCACTTTATTACTATAATGCAATCAAGTTCAGAGACACAAAACATGTTTGAGGAAAGGATACCAAATATTTCCTAATAAATTACCCAAACACATAGGAAACAGGATTTCATCTGACTCCCCAGTTCCAGACTAATAGTTATTTCCTTTTTCAATTTTTTGGTGGCACATTTAGCCAATAGATCATTAAGAAAATTGGGCACCAAAACCTCTTTGGAGTATCTATGTAGACTGACAGGCAAATACTGGAAAAATGTCAGAGGAACTAGTTTCCAGAGCTGGTTTTATACAACTGAACTAACATGTTTCTTTTATAATTTTTCTGAGTGTATTACTATCAGTATTTATGGAAGATGAGAACTGTGCTACTGATTTAAGTGGAATAGATGAGATGACTAGTAAAAACTCTTCAGAAACAACCACAAATATAAAAATTATTAATACTAACAAAGCAGTTAAGAAAATAAATAAATCTCTTGAAATCTTTTCAATTTCAGGCAAGACGAAAGGCAAAAGCGATAATGAAGTATATTACTTAAATCTGGTATTTCATTTTGGAGATGTCTTATTTTTAGAATTTGTTTCATTAGACATCTCATGTTTTTTATTCTATATAAACACTATATGAACAGAGGTATTTTACTTCTGGCAGTCATATTTACTTGAATCTGTATACTCTAAAATACTAGGATAACCAACTACTGGGAGTGAATATTTGCACAGAACCGTATATGAGTTCAGTCACAGAACAGGAAAGAATTTGGCATCAGAGCACAAAGGCTTGGCATTAAGCTGAAACTTGGAGTTCTTGAAAAGGCAATGATTCATTTAATTCTGTGACTCTTACAATCAAGATACTTCAAATATTCAAAACACAAAGGATTTAGCAGAAAGGCCAAAGAGAACACCATGAGAGTAACAAGAAAGATTTAGTGCATGAGAAAAATAAGATTTTTAAAAAACTTACAATGTTGTTCTTTTGGACTGTCTTGCCAACAGTTATCACCTTTGTATTGTTCTTTTCTAAAATAGTTTTCACACAGACTGTGAAAACACATAGAAAACTGTATCTGAGTTAAATGCACATTTCCTTAATAGCAATAATTAGATTAATGTCATGGAAAAATATACAGCTTGATTCAGATATAATGTCACCAGGCTGTTATGATTGTAGTACAAGGTAGTACTGTGGGAAGTATCCAAATCGGTAAAAAAGATTTCCAAAGTAGTCACTTAAAAATACCCAAAAAGAAAATTTTTAAAAGGATAATCTATTTTAAAAAGAGTGAAGTATTATAAACTGTTTAGCCATCATCTATACACAAACTGGCTGGTTCTCAATCATGAGAGGCCATCACCTTTTATCTTCCTCTCTTTCCCTTCCTTTCAGTACTGTTAGAGAACTATTCACAAGTGCACCCTTGGACAATGCTGAGCAGTAATTATGACTTGCTGACAAAGAGATATGAACAATTACTGAGCCCATTTTGAAACCTTACACTAATAAAGTCATTAGATGCTGCCCTTGCCATGATCCTTCTAAAAGCTTCTGAAGTTACAAGAACACACGGCATTGTTTGCAGGGACAATTGCTGCTGGCAGAACGCAAACCTTGAGTTAAACCAGGCTGCAAATTGATCTTGACATTCTGTTAAGACCGCCACTAAAAATCAAAAGCAGAGGAGAAAAGGAGAAAATGAGTGGGTAGGATGTAATCATGGAACAGGAGGGGTTCCTCCTCACCTTCTCTCCTCCCTCTTCACAAAACAAACCAGGGAGAAAATGACAAACTCTCCTGGTGTTTTGGAACCTTTATTTTAAAGCATTAATTAAGCCCTTGACCTGGGATGTTTAGGATGGCAATACATTTCCTTTAAAAGTACTGGAAGGAAAACGTAGCACAAAGGGAATAAAGCAGATTGGGAAAAATTATATGGAAATCTGGCATGAAGGCTCTTATGAAGTCTTGGTTCCCTGACCACAACATGTCCATCTGTTTTCCCAGCTACTTCTGCAGAATCCCTATCTGCTCTGAGGGAAGCAGCTGGAAATTAACACTCCTTGTGTATCCCACCCAGACCCCACACCTGGGCTATATTTGCTGGATCAAATGGAGGTGTAGGGTTAGAGTAACATGGTCATCTAGGCTTCAGCCAGGCATGAAGCACTGAGTAGTTTGGAATTAAGGGTATGCCACTGTGAATATGGCTAATTACTGAGATGGAAAGTGCAGGTGAAGACAGCCTACTGATAATAAGAGCTTTAAGTCAATTAACTCTTGCCAAAGATTAAGTAATGTGGAAAACTATCACTTGAATATTAAGGCTAACAAGTACCTGTCAGCATAGCAGCAGCAGTTTACAGTGATCTGAAATACCGCACCCAGGGGCATTAAGTTCAAAAGCTAGTATTAACAGGCAATAGAATTCTGTGAACATTGGTACTAACTGCAGAGGAAAAATTTAATACAACACTGTATATGTTACATGTGCAACCTGTGTAATTGTCAGCAATTCCCAGGTAACTGCAGCTACTCAGAACACTACTTAGAAATAGTGGGCAGTGTCCAATTTAGTACTTTGTAGCATGCATGCTTTAATACTCTGTAGCATGTGCTAAGCATTGCACCTCAGAAACTTACATATAAACAGCTTACAGCTGGCTGATGACCTCAGTTGGCACTATCATAGTCAAATTCAATGTTTAAGTTTTTTAGAATTAAATCATCTAAGCCAGTACCTATACCAGCTGGAGATATTTGCCTTGTGGGTCCTCCTGGTCAGAACAAGAGATATCCATTAATCCACTTAGTATTGGTTAATATTGGTGGTTTACTGTGCCACATGTTATGTAGCTTTGCTTGATGAAGCAACTACAGCCAAAACTCACAGCTTCACACCAAGGGCACTCAAGTGCCGATGTTCCATGCAACCAAAGATGTGCAAATAACTCTAAAAGAGGGAAGCAAATTAATGCTTATTGTGCTAGTGCTTTATATAGTACTGTCTATATTTAATTCAAATGGTGCCCAAATGGAACTTGCCTGGCTCTTTGGCATAATTCATCATGTAGCCAGGCTAGCACGCTGGTCTAATGGACATGTTTCCTTTAATCAGCACCATCACCATAGCACAGGCAACAATATTCTAAAGTGCTCCAGGAACAACAGAAGACAGAGTACCTAGTCTGGACATTGTTCACTTTATAAGGAAAATGAAGGCTTTTGCTTGATCAATCCTATTAATGGGTATGGGGGAAGATCACACATTTACAGTACAGCAACATTTCCTTTTTTTTTTTAAAGATTTTTATTATTTATTCATGAGAGAGAGAGAGAGAGAGAGGCAGAGACACAGGCAGAGAGAGAAGCAGGCTCCATGAGGGAGCCTGATGTGGGACTCGATCCCAGGGCCCCAGGATCACGCCCTGAGCTGAAGGCAGGCGTTCAACCACTGAGCCACCCAGGGAACTCCTACAGCAGCATTTCCATGCACTTTCCACTACCCAAGCTCGTCACCCTCATTATTAGTAAGACTAGTAGAGATTATTTATTAATATAACACTGACTTTTTCAAAGGCACTGTGTAATACACTGAGATTACAGACATAGCTCCTTTAGGGAGCTGACAACCTAATAGGGAGACAGACAATAACCATACAGCATAATAAGTTCCATCAATACAAGTTAGTCTATGGACATTATGGGAGTGCAAAGAAAGGGCATTTTTCCCTCAGACTGAGAGGCAAGAGGATGATGGACAAAGGCAAAGCTTCCTAGAGGTGATACCTGTCCTGAATTTTAATAAATTATTCTTTTATAACATAAGCATTTATTCACTAGAAATATATTGTCCTTAAATATATTTTTACTGTATTACTTAAATCCATGATAGTTTTCAACACGTTTCTGGATCCAAAAGAGTATTTGATCTCTGCTCCATTGTCTGCTTGTAAGCATATGCCAATACTGGGATGAATCATTAACAAAACAACTTGAGATCTGTCCATCCCTACTGGTTGACCTGACTCCTCAATCTGGTTCAGACCAGATCCTTCTATTTTTTTTTCTCTCCTCCACAATTATGTAAACCATTGATCCTTCATTTCTAAGTATGAGGTTTAAAAACCAATATTCTTTTATAAAAATAGAAAATATCTGCAACTAGGAATGCTGTGAATATAAAAATCTCTCTCTAAAAAAAAAAAGCAAAACTTCTAATTTCATTTTTCCATGTGTCATTTCTTTCAAGTCCTTCCTTGGCCCACCCAGGTAGAGTAATTCCCTATGAATTTCATCTGTACTCCCAAAGCACCCTGCACGTACTTCATATTACATATTAGCTCTATGTCTGTCTTCCTACTAGACTATGAGTATTTTGAACATTAAGTACTGTATCTTTTTCATCTTCTCATCCTCAGTGCAAAGCAGCATTCCTGGTTCATATGAAATATTCAGTAAATGTTTACTCAATGAATAAACATGAAGGAAATATACATTTCTTAAGATACTCTTTTAGGCACTTTCAGAAGTGATTTGCAGGATCTCCTTGTTTACTATTATCTGTTTTTAGCTTTTTCATTTACAAGTATATCCTACTGTTTCTTTCAGAGTCATTGTTCAGATGAATATTTAGGAAATTATACCTTCTAGCACTTCTTAAGACTAACGAGGGCTTACTGCCTACTGCTTTAAGAAAGAATGGACCTGAATTCCAATCAGACATGGCGGCCAACAAGACTGTACAGAGTTTTACAGGAAAGAAACCTCCATTTGGATGTATAATACTGAGATTATAAACACATTCTTTGGTGGAATTGGATCCATACATTCATTTACCAAATGCTTATTTTCTTTCTTCTAGCAATTTGCAAATTTAAAGTGCTTTATTGAATGAGACAAATAACATGAATAAGCCTTTCCAGAAGACCACAATTTAGTGAGGGAGATGATAGGTACCTAATCATTACTGCTAAAATCTGATGTCTCAATTCATATTTGGAATGTTTCAAGAAATTATTCTATCCCATTTTATTTTTTTGTTCTAATACTTTTTAAAAATATTTTTAATTTAAATTCAATCTGCCAACATATAGTATAACACCCAGTGCTCATCACATCAAGTGCCCTCCTCAGTGCCCATCACTCAGTTACCCCATCCCCCCACACCCTCCCCTTCTGCAACCCTTTGTTTCCCAGAGTTAGGAGTCTCTTGTGGTTTGTCTTCCTCTCTAATTTTTCCCCACTCAGTTTCCCTCCTTTACCTCACCTCCCTTTCACTATTTCTCATATTCCACATATGAGTGAAACCATATGATGATTGTCTTTCTCCACATAATCTATTATATATAGGCTGGTCAACTTAAGTATTGAACTTAGAAAGTTATTAGAATCACTTCAGAGGTGGGAAATCCATATCAACATCACAGCAGTGTACAACAGTGACATTCTATAGACATCTGTCAGATCAGGAAATTTAACCTTATAACCACAACTGACCTTCACATTCTGATAACTTTACCAAAGCACTCACTTAAGTTCAGTATCCTTCACTTATCTTATGTTAGATTCACAGTAAACTGAAGAGGACTAATGTTTCTGTAGGTTTAACAGAGTGTTTCTGAAGCAAAAGCAAATTTGCTTGGCAAGTTCCTCCCCATCTTGGGTACCAATGTTCCCAGCTATCGTGTCAGGGGGTAGTCCCAGAAAACCACTAAGGAGTCACCCCGACTAACCAGCTTACAGGCTCAGGATTTTTAAGACTGGTTGATCAGTATGAACTAGAACAGCCAGATAATGGGACCAGGCAAGCCATCCACCAGGAATTTATTTCCAAACTTTTACATTTGCCATAAGAAAATCACAATTAAAAGGAAACCCACAGCAATAATCTTGTTGGTGATGCCTAGAAATCTCTTCTATATTTTCATATATTAATCTGTCATATTTAACTCTCTGGTAATATGCAAATGATGGCACAGCAACTTTTGAAATATAGCTCACTGACCAATAAATATTAGTGCAGCAATCTTCTACTGAATTGAGAGTGAAAGTTTGAGGTTTTGTTACTTAGTGTTAATAGCATCAAATGGATAATGCAGTAAATTTTTATGACAAACACCTTTGGATAAAATGTGCTGCTAAAAAAATCTAAGTAAGATCACAAAGAAACTCAATTAGACAATATATTTAGATGAATCTATGATGAGTGGCCAGAAAATTGTTGCTAAGCTAATCCTTTTTTGGACAATAAATCAGCCTAGTTTATTAAAATTTTCTTACAGTTTAATATGTCAAAAGGAAATCCACTTTTACTCTTTTTTAGGAATATCCCATTCCAATGAATTTTTATCTTGTGTATGTAAAATGTGTACTTTTCATTTGCTTTAACAATAATAATGAGCTGTACATGAAAACCATCTACATAATTCTGTTGCTTCATAGAAATAATTGTAACACCTTAACTTAAAATAGTTTTCAATTTGTAATGGGTAGAATTTGATTTTGAGGAAGGATTGCCAAGTATCTTAAATTCCAGAAATCGTAACATTCTCTTTCTCACCTTGGTGCTGTTTCTTGTTCCTATAAATATTTATTAAAGCAAATTCCTAGATGTTTCTATTTTCAGTCTTTAATTTCTTTTCATTTTCATGAATGTAATAATAATAATGAGAAGCCATATTTTTGTAAATGCAGATTAAAATAGCCTATCATACCTCATAGTCAGTCCTGCAATCCATTGAGGAATAGCTCTTAAAGCCTTAAACAAGGCCTTTATTTTGTGTTTTAAAAAAAGTGTCATAAGGAGTTAATAGGACACAGCTGTACTGGCTCTTTCTAATAAGCAGCTTCTGTCGCTTTGGTCACCACAGGTGTCTCTGTAACCTGCAAACTCTTATTACTAGTGTATCAAAGTTGTGCTACTTAACAGACTTCTTTAGTATAACATAACAAAGCAATTACATGGCTGTTGATTGCCAGTCATAAAAAAAAACCCTCAAACACTATTTTTCAAAAGAAACTACACTGCAATTTTTTGTCATTGTAAAATAAAAGGAACTAAGGAATTAAATGGAGGAAAGAACAAAATAACAGCAGGTAGCCTGCTGAACTTAGCCACTACAGATGGTTTAGAAATAGTGTTTCCTTCTCCATCAAGTTGTGGATAAAAGGAAAGGAGGAGATTCCTTACTGCCAGTGAATGGCAAAAGATTTAGCCAAGTCTCCAGTCTATGTATTTTGCCTCATGAAAGACCTTCGATGCTGCATTTTTATCTGTTTTTGGCACTGCTTTTCATCACCTTTAACTGAGTGTGAATAATAACCTGATTTAATTTAAACAAATACAGGTGCTAAAGGTTCTTTATTTATGTATAACAGGGAACATTTCCAAGGCAGAACGAAGTCATCCTGTGAAATTTCCTAACCATTTGCTTAAAGAAATGAAGTATTAGATGAAAAAATTGCTTCAACATTCTTTTGCTTCACAATAAAGGGAAGCATCATCTTTCTTTTCAGGTTTAGATTACATAAAACAAAGTCTAAATGATCAGCAAAAGTTCAGTGAGCTAAAAAATAATAATAAAAAAACAAATCAGATTATTTCTAATTGTTCCATGTTCATTTAAATAAATTAGCTAACTACAATAGGCTTGCCTTGAAATGAATTAATTTAATCTCCCTGTTCATAAACCAGCAGCCTGTGATTATTATTGTGTTAACACACCCAAAGTAACATCATTGGATGTTATGGCGACATGTGTAATTAAACATGATGAAATGTATTTCAGATGGGAAATTCAAATAGGCAAAATATGAAGAATTATTCATCAGTTATAGATATTATGATTAACAAATTAAGTAAATTTATCCTGACAGCGAGGAAAAGGATTGTTTTTCCTACCAAGAATATGGATGTGTGCAAAAGAATGGGTGCAATAAAGCGATTACATCAATTAGTATATGCTAGAGTTAAGCTATTACCAACTCCATGGACTAGTCCAGAGTGTCCTGCCTTCTTCACTGGAATTATTAAAAAATAAACTCACTACTAAGACTGTATGTTAGACTTGCCTTGCTTTTTCTGAAGATTATTAAAAATACAGATTTCCTCTAATAACTCAACAACATAGGAGAACATTAGAATATTCAGTACATAGAAATGTACCATACCAGTTTTACTGCAAAAAGATGAAAACAATGTACTTTGGTTTTGTTTTTGGGTTATTCTTAGATTTAGAAATCTTTTATAAATTAAGGTATATTTTCACACTGTAAATAACTGCACATGTTAGCTTCAACAAATAGCTTTTATATAATTACATGTAATGGTAGAGAATTTAATGCTGAGGATGAAAATGTTAATGATGATAAGAAACCAAATACAATGATAACTTTTTAAAAAAACTAGAAACCCAACTTACAACTTGTGAACAACAGTATTACCTTGCTCTGTTGGTGTCCTTTGTCAGATCCCAAGCCCAGGTTATAAAATTTTGACTCAGATAAGAGACAATAGATTCAGCACAAAGCATTTGTGAGCAGAACACGTTGGTTAATACACTTTCATCATGGTGGAGGTAGATAGCAAGAAGCTTTCTCTGAAAAGAGGAGAAAAGACTGATGAATTAAAATATCCAATAACATAAGATTTCTTGAATTTTGGAAAGGCATAATTGGTCAATATAAATAACAAAGACAAAATCACATGCTACTCCCTAAAAGAGTTCCTGACACTTGGGGAGTTCCTAAAGCATTTACTAAGATGAATAAATTTGGCTTCCTTATACTTCCTTATACTAAAGAGTCTAGGATAATTACATTGTTTTAGAGGCCACTGTCAAGATTCCTGTTAACATGTGCAAGCCTATCTCAAGCAGAATATGCCACAGAAATCCATTTTCTTTAAATAAAATGGATTTACAATTCTTCATATTAAAGCATACTTTAGAAAGGGAAAATTAATTTTGAACTATTCAACTTTGTACATAGAAAAAAATACTGATTAAGATTGGTTGCCAAAATCTCTCTTAATGTATTTTTCGTTTTTAATCTGAACACGGGAAGTCTCTTCTACTTGAAAGGAAAAGGTCTGAAATGAAGTTGTGTTTTACTTCCACAGGTAATTTCAAAGTCCTTAATGTGTTCTCATATTAAAGTCCTTGTGTAAGATCATGTAACAGCTAACTGCCAATGGAAGGATGGTAGAAAATAGTTCACTTCACATGAATTCTTTCTAGTCTATATTTCAGAAAATGTCCCTGTGGTTTCTCATACTGAGAATTATTCCTTCCCCTTTGCTTGATAAACTTCCTTTCAAGAAATGGCATTTACTCTCTTAAAATAGTGTCCTCTGTCATACTTGTATGGTCAATAAAATAATTGAAACTAAAAACTGAAATTGAGCAACACAATTTGCAACATGTCAGCTTTAACAACAATAATGACCACGATGATTAAAGAGAGTTTATATTGTTATTGACTAACTTCTTGGTGCTACCTTGTAGAAGAGCGGAGTTTAAGAACAGTCAGTTGCAGGAAATGGAAAGATAAAATTTTATGGTAAATACAATGTACACACCAAAATGTGAAATTCTGGCAAAGGAAAATTTTAAAGAAGCTTAGGGTCTTTCCCTTCATATTAAATAAGGATGTAATGATAATGAAAAATTCAGTGTGGGATACCAAAAAAAAAAGTAGGCCATTTACAGAAAAATATAAGGTTCATATTGATGAAAGAATATTGAAATTTGATGCTTAGAATTATACTGATAAATAACTCAAATTATAAAAATAATAAAAAGGTAATCATTTAAAATATTTTCTTCAAAGGTAAATTCTGTACTAGATGAGGGTAGCCAACGGTATATAGGTAGATTAGGATTCTAAAAGCATCTACTATGAATAGGAGGCAGTTAGTTACATACCCATTATCTACTTTAATTCCCAGAATAAGCCCATAAAGTAGTTTATGCTCTAACTTTATGAGCATACGAGGAAACTGAGGTTTAGAAAGCAGACTGACTTGTCCTAAATTCTACCACAACTAGTAAGTAAGCAGTACAGTTGGGATGGGAACCTGGATTGACTGACTCCAAGCTTCGTATTCCTTCCTTGATACTACAGCAGTAGTAGAAAATCAACCATCAAGGCTTGGAGCTCTCATAGAATGTGAAGATGCCAGACTGGCCACTGTTCATATAGGAGTGCTTCTAGGGCCTCAGAGACAACAAGCAATGGGAATAAGGACAGAATTCCTGAAGTAGAAGTAGAAGTAGCTTAATTACTCCAACAGTAGCTGTTTCCATGTTTCAATTAATTTAATCCTTCATTTGACAAGCATTTGTTGAAATGCGGTGTCAGGTCCAGTAGGAAGCAATAGTGATAAAATGTGAGCAAGACAGACTCAAGATCTCTTCATCCAATGTAGATGTCTGTAGGTAAGCCAGAAGCTGGCTTCTAGGAAGTTTGTAATCAGATACATAGTTGAAGAGATACTTATCTGGTAAATTCCTACTCATCCTTTAAGTCTCAAAGCAAATGCCTCTATGCAACCTTCCCTGACTCCCTTAGGCAGAGTTAAGAGCTTCCTTTTCTGTGCCTCTATCTCCTCCCAATTAGTATCATCATTGTTTACCAGTTTCCCCTCTAGACAAAGTCTCTCAAGGGTGAGACTGAGTCTCTTTCAGTCTTCTTTGCATCCCTAAAAGCCAGCATAGGTCTCAGCATGTTTGATGAAAGAAACATGAATGCTGATTATCCACCCCCTAGCAAAAAAGACACCAAATGGCAGCAGCATGCCAAACCACTTTCAGTAAAAGAATCTAGAAATCTGCAGCTTTGGGGAAAGGAACGTGAACCTGGCAGCACTAACAAATTCAGAGCTCCTCTTCTTAGGAGCTCTCGAGCTGAATAGACAGAGGGATGTCAACCTCTAATTCTGCTTGATCGTATCTCAGCAACTACATTTAATGAGACACTGGGAACAAGAGAGCTGTCCACTTTTAAATCAGCATATTTCTAACCAGACAATGGCAATGGCTAAATCTTTAAAATGCCCATTTCTCTCAAGAATGCTGCAATGGAACATTTAGACTTTGGGAAAGAGATTAGCGATTTACATTGCTATCTCACTGATTTAATTTAAATGCTCTTCCAAACCAAACACACATGTGCCGAAGAGGCTACTAAGAAACCCAACATGCAGAGTTCCCTCTAAGTGCAGCCGACAGTGTTGACTGAAACTAAACTTGGAAATCCAGGGCACTAATGCACAATATCAAGCAATAAAACAGCATCTCTTTGGCAATATTTAATTTAAAAAAGAAGAAAGAGGCAGGCGAAGATCAGGCACTGTCTGTTTTGGAGGATCAACCGTTCTGCATTTCAAAGCATTGGTCCCTGCAATATCCAGGTTACTGTGCTAGAATCTCGACTATTATATCGCAGTTGTGAGAGGGAGGGCAAAGATGTGTTTACTCAGTGATTAGGCCCTTAGAATAAGCCTCTAGCTCCTAGAGAGACAGCTCACTACTTATTCATTTGGGCCAATTCACAAAGCCTAGGAAGATTAAACATCCATGCTGAGAAGACAAGCGAATGCAGACGGTGAAAAAGAAATAAAAATTCTTTAAAAACTCTGAGATGACTTCATTATTTTTCCACAAGGAAACTTTAGGAAAGTGTTTAGTTAGAGAAAAACCCACATTGACCTCTCTCTAAACCCTTAATCTTTCCTTTGTGGTGGCATTGCTTTGTGGTAAGCGACTGGCTCGCCTCGCCCCTCTTTTCACTGGAAGCTGAGAGAAAAAAGGCTCTGGAGAAACAGTTTTCGTTCCAGGGACACAAACCCCTGACACTGTTTAAACATGAGATGCCAGGAAAACACACTTAAAAAAAATTCTCACTTTAAGCTCTAAACTGTGAGAAAGGGGATGATAAAGAGAGTAATCAGAAGAGAATCTTCAGGCTGGGGGGACTCCCATACTAGCTTTGAAAAGGGAAATGGAATAATCTTAAAATGATCTTTTCTCTCTAACCTATTAAGCTTTCAATAAAAAAATTTTCTTCTGCTTTTTTATGGTAGTAATAAGTAAAATATAAAACTCTTAATAATATGAAAATACTACTAAATTTGGGCTACATAAATTCTTTGATTAGATTATAGGAACAGCTAAATGAGCCTCAGACTCACATTCTGATTATTTTATTGAGCTCAATTAAACACAGGCCCAAATAGTGAGAATTGAGTTCAGCATATCAGAAAATAGTTTTTGTGAAGCAAAAGCATCTAGTATAGGGGAAAAGCAGGAAAAAATGTTTTGTTTTCCATTACTATAACCATTTTTCCCTTTGGCCCATTAATAATTTAGTTCAATAACATTTACAGAGCGCTGATTTGTTAGTCACTGAGAACATAAAGATCAATAAAACAAAGTTTCCTTGTCCTCAAAGAGTTGGGGTGGTGGTGTCGGTATATGGGGAAGCAAAAATTTAATTGCAGTACCACATGACAAGTGACAAGATTAGGACATTAAATTTTTTTTTTGTCTTTATATTTGGCAGAGAGGTTTTAAGTCTGGTAGACAAAGGCAAGCAGCCCAGCTACACTCTCCTCAGCCTCCCTCTTTGTGATCCAGGTTTTGGTAACATATTGTAGAGATAAAAAAGCTCTGTGATAAATCCAGTTTTGCATTACCAGCTGCGTGACCATGGGGCAAGATGGGTGTTTGTTTCAAGAACTGTAGATAAGCAGGTAATGTGCCTACTTTACAACACCTGGCCCATAGTAAGTGCTGAATGAAATGTAGTGGTTAGAGTGAAGATTCCAGAACTATCCATGCAAAATAAAGGTTTTGAAAGCAATTTCAAGAGAAATGATAGCCATGAAAATATATTAAAGATTATGAAGTTCTTTCATTTCTACTAGCAATAGTGTTTGGGATGCTAAACTTGTCCCTGCCTTCCGGGCCTCACTAATCTTCACATTCAAATCCAAGAGCTAAGGTACTAAGTTGATGCTTAGGAAATGCCATGCTGACACCAGCCAATGTGACTTGGCCTTGAGTTACAGTAGCTATTGTATTTAGACACTTAGCATTGCAGAATCATAGAACATCAGAGATGAAGAAATGAGCTAAGTCTCAAAATAAGCCAAGCAGAGCAGACACTCAGAAAATATTTGCTGATGGACTGAAAAGGAAGTTTTCTTGTTTCTTTTTGAGTACCAGAACATCCATAATCTGTGTTTTCAATAATTTATGGTTGATAGGATAATTTCTATAAATGGTGGTTCATAAATTTTTCAGTAAAATTTTGGTTTTTGGTGATTTTAAAATTTTTCAGTTTAAAATACATTAAAAACAAAATAATTTCCTTTATATAAATTGGGACCTGACTTTATTTCTGTTTTCTTCCTTTTTTTTATCATGATTATCATCACCATCATTACCAGAATCACATCACTATTTTTTGTTTTTGTTTTAAGTTTGGGAATGGTTTATGAATACAAAGACCCGATACACTGATACAACAATAAACACTCAGTTATCCTCTATCTAGATTTATCATTTACTAACATTTTGCCATATTTGTTCTATCATTCATCGTATGCTTCCTACCCTGAAACATTTAAAGTTGCACACCTCTTGACACCTCCACCTTAAATACTGCAGGGACTGTCTCCTAAGACACAAGAACATTTCCTTACACAACCATACTATTTTTATCATGCCTCAGACATTTAATATTATTACAATATCATCTGATATAAAGTCCAAATTCAAATATCCCCAACCACCTCAAAATGTCCCTTACAGTGTCTTATTTATTGTCTTAAAACCAGGCTCCAATTAGGATCATTCCAGTACACTGCTCACTTCTATAATCCTATTCCTATATATGAACGTTCATAGACCTAGCCCAGCATCCAACCATGACTCAACGTAAGTACAAGGTGAGAATAGAGGCAGGGCAGCATGAAGCCATGCCACCTGGTTCAAATTCCTGCTTTGCCATCTCCTAGCTATGTGACCTTGGAAAAACTACTTCATTTTTTTGTGCTTTGGAAGCCAGGTAGCTCTGGAGGTCAAAAGTTCAACGTTCTGTCTAGGTAGGAGTGGTAACTTCAGTGTTAGTATAGAGGTGGTCTAGGGTCTAAGCACACACACTGATTGGCTGCTTCTTTATGAAGGGAATATTTGAGCTAAATTTTAAAAGCAGGATATAGTAACTAACTTATCTTTGATTTGAGCTAAATTTTAAAATTAGATGACAGTGAAAAAAAGAAGAATGAAAAAGAGAAGAAGCAAAGAGAAAAGTTTGGTAATGCCCAGTAATGTCAGTAGCCTGATATGTTCAAAAAACTCCAAGCTAGTAAGTTTTAAAGAGTGAAGAATCAGTGTAGATTGATTTGTGGAAAGAACTGTTGACACTCTGGAGTTTTGGCTCCAAAGCTGAATTCAGGGACCGATAGGCAGCAACGAATTGGAGAAGTTCTAAAAGGAGACAGCCAGATATTGAAGGTGAGGTGATGCCAGGATGATGTCTTTTTCCTCTCACTTCCTGAAGGAAATGTTGGGATAGCACTCTGAAATCTTAAGGATGCAAATGTCGTTGAGCCTCATGTAAAAATAATTCTCATATGAAAGTCACAGGTTAAACAAACATAAAAAGCCTAAAGTAAAACCAAACTCTCTTCATAAAATAAGCTGACAAATGTTCATTGGGTACAGAGCTTTATCAGTTTTCATTGTTCAGACTGTAATACTCAGGTCATAAAATATTTTTGAGGAAAATAACATGTGACTAAAGTTTTTACAAATAAGGAAATTAGAAGTTCAAGTGATGGGCTACTACAGCTAACTGGAGAGAGGCAGGCAAGCTTTTGGGGAGGCTGGGAGAGGGATTATGGCAGAGGCAAGAAAGTAGGCAGTTTCAGGCCAGATCAAAGATCTCATCCCATTGGTTTTCCAAGTGAACACCTAGAAGCAGTACCAAGGACTAGAAAAGCAGCCTCATAAGAATGCAGGCAGGATTTTTTTGATCTTCTCTTCTGAGAGGAATAACACTACCCTGGTTAACCACTGGCCTGTTAAACAGGTAGAAGAACATGGTACGCACTTTGAAAGGCAATGGTACACAAACACTTCCTTGTCCTAATTTCAGACTGCTGAGGAAGAGAGAAAGGATCCATACATAGCCTATTGATCTCATCATTTCCATACTTCAGGGGGTGGGGGAACCACAGCAATAAAGAACTGGAGATAAATTAACAGTAATTTTTAATTTAAAATATATTGATAATAATCACAAGAATTCTAATGATTTTGAACATGTCCACCCACAAATTAAGCATATAGAATTGTAGTAGCTTTTAACTACTCATTTAATAGGAATGGTGGAAACTTAATCGTCACTAAATATTTCCCACATCTTCCTTAATGAGGAAATCTCTTACATATTTTTTTTAAGGTGGATTAATGGCTGATTGAAATAAAGAACACATTTCTCAGCCTCCATTTAAACAAATGTGGCTCTGTAACCAAGTTCTGGTTAATGTAAGCAGAAGTGCTGGTTCAATCCCCTGTAGTCATCCAGAATCATGACATAGCCTGAACTGTACCACACAGGAGAGCAAATGATAAAAGGAACCTGAATTTCTGACTCTGTAATACTACCATACCAGGCCTGGACAGACTACCTCTGAACTTCTTGAAGAGAATAGAGAAATTAACTTCTATTTCATTTAAGCTACTATTAATTTTTATTTTTGTGTTACAAGAACCAAACCCAATCTTAACTCTTACAATAGACTATTAGAAATCCTTAGTCAGGGATGCCTGGGTGGCTATGTGGTTGAGTGTCTGCCTTTGGCTCAGGGGGTGATCCTGGGGTCCTGGGACTGAGTCCTGCATCGGGCTTCCCGCAGGGAGCTTGCTTCTCCCTCTGCCTATGTCTCTGCCTCTCTATGTGTCTCTCATGAATAAATAAATAAAATCTTAAAAAAAAAAAAGAAATCCTTAGACATACATAAAAATGCTAGTGCATGGAACTGTACTATTAACCCAGAAGATCTAAAGAAAAGACATACAGTTATGGACTTGTTTGTGGCCCATAAGACACTCACAGCTTCCAATGGGCCCTGAATTACACTATAAAGGACTGTAAGTAACACTGGCCTAATGCAAATGACCTCACCGGCCATTCAGAAAGTTCCATCTTGTACATCTGGTTGGTGAGAAGAGAGGAGGGGACCCTGTTTTTGAAAGGCCAAGTAGGCATGAAGGCAAAAGAAGACACAGAGAAGGGAGAGTACGTGGTCCACTCCATTTAACCCATAGAGGATAGCCTACTGGGATTTGTAAAAGTGAAGTATACATCTATCTGAAATGCTCTGTGTGCCATGTTACATATATCTGAAACCCAGGATGGTTGAAGTCATAGCAGGTGGTTGGTCTATGTATTTTGCATTTTTTATAATCTATGTACACACATTATTTTTATAACACAAAAGGAGATATACACACTGTTACACATCTCACTTTTTTCACTTCACAGAGTATCTTGAACATCTTTCCACATTAACATATGTAAAGTGGCTTCATTCTTTTAAATTGTCAAATAGTATTCCACTGTGTGAATGATATTTAAAGTATTTCCAATTTGATATTATAAACCATGCTATAAGAAGTATCATTGTAATTATCTTATTTCTCATATGCTTAGGTACACATGCAAAACATTTTTGCTATTATGATATGTGAAAATAAAGTATTAGTGTAATTTTAATCTGTATTTCTTGTATTATGGAAGATACAAAGCATCTTTTCATATTTTCTGTGAAGTACCTGCTTGTACTGCTTACCTATAATGGGTTGCTGTCTTACTGATTTCTGGAGTTCTTCATAATTGTATTTGCTAGAAAAATTTAAGTTTCCAATATCTTTAATACAGATACCATGCACTACTTAACATCAGAAATACTTTTGTAAATATAATTCCTTAAAAGACTGTAAATGACAGTTTTTATATAGAAATATAAAATCAATAGTTTCTATTGAAATGCTCCATAAAAGAAAGTCCAGAACACATTAGCACAGGTCTACGTCAGAAGCAGAAGCAGAATTGTTCTCTTCAGTTTTGTTAGGCACTTCAAGGAGGGTGTGGGAGAATCAGGATACTAGAAAATACATAGGTATAAAAAGGTACACAAAAGCTAACAGGCTGTGAATTCAGGAGGCAAAAAGTTTGTGAACTACATTGTGCTATTACTATACTATGATTTTCTAGCCAGTGCCGGACATTCCAAAATTATAACATACATAAATGTATACAGTTGTTCAGTCTCACTGCCACGAATTTCTCCCCTCTAATCTATCCTATAAACTACTACCACATTGCTTATATCTATGGTACAGGTCTGACAGTGTCACTTTCTTCAAAAACTTTCCAAAGCTAACCACTGACTAGGAACAACAAAAATCTTTAGCTGGGGGATCCCTGGGTGGTGCAGCGGTTTGGCGCCTGCCTTTGGCCCAGGGCGCGATCCTGGAGACCCGGGATCGAATCCCACGTCGGGCTCCCGGTGCATGGAGCCTGCTTCTCCCTCTGCCTGTGTCTCTGCCTCTCTCTCTCTCTGTATGACTATCATAAATAAACAAAAATAAATGAAAAACAAAAAAAATCTTTAGCTGGACTTCAGGGATTTCCATAATGAAGGTAGACCCTGTCTACTTCTTTACTTTTCAGCCCTATCCTTTACTGCTCCATTACAAGTACCATACATACCAATTCAACAGCCTATTCTTCTCTAACATGTGTATCTGAATAACTTAGTTATTGTTAATGTAAGGGCTCATTTTCCAAGGTGGGTTAATTGCCAAGATATTTTTAGCTCCATTTCAGAGAAAGTAAAATGGAGGCTTACACAGCTCAGTCAGTCTCAGGCCTAGTTTCCAATCCAAATTTGCTTGATTTATTCAATGTCCACCTACTTATAAGCAATCTTAAGATGTCTCACATACATTTCAAAGATGTTTTACATATGTTAATTTCTTGTTAAACAATCTTGTGGGGTATTACAACACAAATTTTCAAATGCAGAAATTGATGATCAGAGGAGAAGAGTAATCTGGTTAACAGGACATAGCTAGTAAACGAAAAGCCGGAACTCAAATATAAGAATTTTGATTAGTACGCTTTGTACCATACCTCTTTATTTTTAACATTTAAGATTAGATATGAAACAGATTTCTTGAATTTAAAACTGAAATACTATAGAGATCTACCTTAGCTTTTAATCCTTTTAAAACAAGTAATATGAATAACAAATACATTCTAGGGCCAGGAAAGGTCCTTTGGGAGAAATGATACAAATATAGATAAAGCCCATAAATGGAAATCAGCCTTGCTTTTGATATTTTAATAAATTTCACCTATAATGCTTTTCAAATATGCTTAAATTGTTTTCAAAAAGATGGTAAGTAGTAGTACATGGATATTTTTTTAAATTTATTTATGATAGGCACACAGTGAGAGAGAGAGGCAGAGACACAGGCAGAGGGAGAAGCAGGCTCCATGCACCAGGAGCCCGACGTGGGATTTGATCCCGGGTCTCCGGATGGCACCCTGGGCCAAAGGCAGGCGCTAAACCGCTGTGCCACCCAGGGATCCCAAGTAGTAGTACATTGAGAAGAATGTTTTACAAAGCAGCATATCTTAAAAGTAATTTATTAAATTTTTAACTAATTAAAAATCATTTAACTATGGACACTAAAAATTTTTAGAATTTTAATCAGGAGGTTGTGATATAACTCAGGAGAATTAGAGGCAAATTCAAAATATGGTGCTAACAATATACTGTTTAGTGGGAACATCTCATTATAGAACAGCATATTTGATATGGTTTAATTTATATAAAACATGTCAACTTTTTTACTGATATACATATTTGGAGATTTTTAAAAAATCACATTTAAAAGTAAAATAACATTTAATAGTGATTATTTTCAGGCTTCAGATTATGTGGTAACTTGTTTTTTACTTTAAATGGACCTACATTATTTTCTTTTTTTTACAACAAATAATTTATTTGTAGAATGGACATACTTAACAAAGTATATTAGCATCATTGTTCTTATCTCCCACGTATGCAGGATGCTGTCATAGCTGTCATATAAAATTACTCTGGAGACAATGTCTGCCTTTAAGGAATTTAAATTGAAAAGAAAACAAAGACAAGATGAACAGATTGGGCATATTCTCTAAAGCACAAATAAGTTTGTCTCTTTTTTTTTGGATAATGGAGGGCTAGAACTCAATCACTATAGCTATGGCTTCAGATTTGTGTAGAACTTATTTTTCTTAAAAAATATAGATCAGTGATATTAGATTTCTTTTTAACATGATAAAGTAGAAACAACACTATTTTAAAATAACCTGATATTAAAAAGTAAATGTAAATAAAACTGATGGCAAATATTGTTAAAGCAAAGAACTTAGTGCTATATAAATGCTCATAGTGGTTCTCAAAATTCCTTTCTGGAACTGTTCTTAGAATTAGTTCATGAATTGCATGAATAAATCAGTTTTGTTATTTTACAAACATGTCTCAAATTAGTCTAAAACTGCTTCACAGCACATTAGCCATGATGCTGGGTGCATTTATGGATAGCATCCTAATTTAATCCTCAAAAAAACCATATTATTATCTCCCTTTTTTTTTTTTTTTTTTTTTTTTTTTTTGTCCTGAGATTAGAAATAGGCTGATTACTTGTTTGGGGCCACAGAGTTACTGAGTGAGAATTTAAGAATTAAGCACTGCTTTCCTTAACTTACATGTAATATTTGGAAACATCACTAAGTCTGAAATCAAGATTTAAGGAAATATAACAGGATTACTGATATCAAAGCCGAGTCTCCCAAGGGGATGCTAGGAAAGGAACAATCCTTCACATGGGAGATAAACCCTGGCACTGAGATTTTTATTGCTGTTGATTTTTAGTTACTACAAATGTCTAATCATTCTGTAAGTGTACTTTTTGTTTTGTACAGAATTCAAAGGTAGCAAGAATGAGAGGTGGGGAAGCTAGAAGGAGAAAAAGAGTCTGTTAAGAAACTCCTAGGGAATCATGGTGTGGCCGGTGCTAATGCTTTTGCAACCTTAATTACAGTGACTAACCATTGGCTCTCACTTATCTAAAGATGAAATACAAGCTTTATTCAATAAATATCTCTTAAATGACAGGTAATGCCAGAGAATGCCAGCCCCTTCCATGCCTTGGCCCCTGCTGATCTTCCCAGCCTCATGCCTTGCAATCCAACTCTCTATCTTGCATTTTTACTCTTGATCTTAATTTTTTGGTTGTAGTTCTCTCATTTTAATCTTGCCTTTGCTTTTGACCTTTTTTTTTTCTGTTTAGAATTCTGCTATTTGGCTAAGTGTGACTCATAAGATTCAGTTCAGATACACCTTCTCAAGAAATCTCCCTAAACTTTCTAAGGTAGATGAAGTACCTTTCTTCTTTGCTTCTACAGCATAGTATACTATATGAATCTGTTGCTTTATCTTTCCCCATTAGACTATGAGCATCTCAAGGGCAAGGAAGCTCTATTATTGCAGGTCCTTAGCAATTGTTGATAAATATTTACAGCCCTCAACTGAGTGAACATGAGAGGAGACATAAAACTGATGGACCAGTTGCCAGAAGTCAAAACTCTGTCACAATACACTTAAACACAAGACCTTAGAATACCTGTTTTATTGAAGTTGGAGCTCTGCTTTGGACAGTGTTTTAAATTCCTCATGAAAAAGGAAGAAAGAACTATGGGCACTCTCATCACCAAGTGCTCTCAAACAAAATCAGTTTGAAGCAGTTTTCATTAAGATGGATTGAATGTGGCATCGTGAGAAACACTTTATCAAATGTAGTGTTTTACTTAGTGATTAACTATATACCAGTTGATGAAGCTCCCCAAATCCTTTGTAATCCCACCACTCCAATAAACATTTAATGAGTATATAAGTTCAAAAAGCCTAGCAGAGGATTTAAACCTTCAATCTTGTTTTTATTTACTCTTGGAACTCAATTTCTCACTTCAAGTGAAGAATGCTGGTGCTTGAGGCTCATCTGTTGCCCTGGTAAAATTAATGTGCCTCCCACAGTTTAAATTAAACATGTGATATTTAAGATGAAAGAAATTTAGTCAGAATGCCACAGTATTGGTCACACTTGCTTTTCAAATATGTGAACAACAGCAAACTGTTTTCTTAAAAATGATTCACTCACAAGTTTTAAAAAATAATATTGAAAAAGATTTGCTTTAACTCTCTAATGTGAAATCTGAAAAGGAGAAATGAAACTTCTTTTCCATAACTGAATCCTGCAGTATAGTAGTTACTGTTGAAAACTGAAATATAGTGATACAATGTAAATCATACTTACTTGTGTTAGAGTTGGGCTCTTATTTGGACTCTAGTACTTACTACTGATGTGCTTTTGGTTAAGTTGTGTTGTGTTTCTGAGCTTCCCATCTATACAATGGGAATATTGGTATTATATGTCCCTAAGTTCAAATGAGATACATATAGGAAAAATGCTCTATAAACCATACAGCACCATACAGATCTGTAGTAGTAGTACTATTTCTATGCATACATAGTTCTAATTAAAAGGGCACACACAAATATATAAGGACATATATATATATATATATATAAATGGACATATATAAATATAAGTATGTAAAGAACATATATGTATGTATCTTGGCTGATGGTCATAATAAATGTAACTGCTTAGATTTAATTCTGAATAATTTATCCACCATCTGGATAAGTTTTACTTAAGTTTACAGTAATGTAAATAATGCATGAACTGTTGTTCTTTGACTTGTAAAGAGAAATGAAAAAAAAAGTCTTGGACAAGGGGAAAAAGATAAAAACAATTTAGGAGTCCAAAGAGGTCAATGGATTTCGGTACAAATCTAACATGAAGCAAAACATTTAATTACATGAACCAATGACTTTCATTTGTTAAAATACTCAGACCCTCATCAAAGGCAAACAACCGTTTCATTAGAAATATCTACAAGTTAAATAAGCAGGAATTTATTCTCCTCTGGGGATCATCAAATGCCAATTTATTATATAACACAGTAAAAGTTCTTTTGTCTATTATATACTGTATATTTACACAAGTTTCTTCATTTAAAGTTATAATATTTAAGGTATACATAATATATCTTACGGTAGCTTTTTAAATGGGATTTAAAAGATATCTATGGGGATCCCTGGGTGGCGCAGCAGTTTGGCGCCTGCCTTTGGCCCAGGGAGCGATCCTGGAGACCCGGGATCGAATCCCACGTCGGGCTCCCGGTGCATGGGGCCTGCTTCTCCCTCTGCCTGTGTCTCTGCCTCTCTCTCTCTCTGTGTGACTATCATAAATAAATAAAAATTAAAAAGAAAAAATAATAAAAAATAAAAGATATCTATTCCTATTTGGGAGCTATAGTTTAAGTCACAAAGTCCCTAACATTTTCCAATTACTTCAACTACTTTCAACTATATTTATGTCAAATAGAGGATTGTTTAAATATCGTAGCATGGTCATACAAGGAGAGATTCTATAACCATTAGAGTCCTGTTTTAATGAAGTAGCCAGTATTACTTACAAAGCAGTCTTACAAAAGAATTTTGACCTGAATATAATAAAGCTTTTAGACCTACTATCCACTTCTCAGGAAATACAGAGATAGAAGAAGAAGTTAAATAATACCACAAGGAAGCAATTATACAGATCCAGAATTTAGAACAGTATAAAATAGCCATCTAGATTATTTCTTCACAAAGCAAATGTTATGGGGGCGCGGGAAGGCAGGGAGGATGGGTGCTTGTTTAAAAGGGATTTAAGAAATCTAACCATCACATGGTGCCTGAGTGGATCAGTCGGTTAAGGGTCAGACTCTTGATTTTGGCTCAGGTCATGATCTCAGGGTTGTGAGACTGAGCCCCACAATGGGCTCTTCCCCCAAAGTCTTCTTGAGATTCTCTCTCTCCCTCTGCCCCTCCCTCCAACATGCTCTCTCACACACTCTTTCTCTCAAAATAAATAAATCCTAAAAAAAAAAAAAAAAAATCTAACAGCCAAATATAATTTGTGATCCTTGAGTAGACTGTGGTTTCAAAAAAATAGTTAAAAAGACATTTTGGAGACAGCTGGTATATGAATATGTCAATATGACAGCTGAATATGTACTGGATATTAGATGATATTAGAGAATTACTGTTAATTTTGTTACATGTGATGTTTTGTTACAAATAGATGTTTTTAGGTGTATGATATGTAATTTAACAAAAATATTGAATATAAAAAGATATTCTAGATATTTTCATGCAGTTTTAAGTTTTAATCATTTCAAAAATTTAACTGCTACAAACTTTAAAAAATCACGAGAAACTTTTTTTATATTTATTTTTATATATTTCAAATGATAGATTTTATATTTATTTTCTGTTCCTGTCAATGTGTGCCATTTTCAGTTAGAGAAGAACTAAAACAAAAATTTGTCATAAAAAACTAATTCATCAAAATCACAAACCTAAGTAAGGGTAAAAAATGTAAATAATCACATTTCAAATGCTACTCTTTTATAAATGTGTGGCAGTTAAACTTTTAAGTTAAGGCTTTTATCTCCATTAAAACTTTGGGATGCCTGCAAATAGAAGAAGCAAATATGGCAAAGTTATTAGTTATTTAATCTAGGGATATGGGATTTAGGTGTTTATTGTAATATTCTTTTTACTTTTCCTGTATTGAAAATTGTTTTACTACAAGGTTAAATATTATAAAATATAATTAAGCAAATGACCATGTGATATTAAAAGATGAAAATAAACTATCTTAACAGGTTTATAACATGACTCAGTAATATTAAATATACATAGAAACATTCATCAAATACATTTAAAAATATGGAAAGAATGAGTATGTATCATACTTTTAATTGTTAATCTGTGTTAGAATATTTTCTTTTTGCTTTTCAGTATTTTCCATAAACCTGCATTTTGGAAACTATAAACATATATTATTGTAAATACTTATTCAAAAATAACATCCATTTTATATAAATTTAATAATTAAAAAATAGATTAGCACAGCATTTGTAATGGGCAATTCCACTATTCTTGTGGTAAAAAACTATTTGTGTTTCTTATTTCACTTTATTAAACTGTTATTATTGCTCTAAGTTTGATCACTGATTATTGTCAATTTTTAAAATTTGCTTAAAATCAAATTTTCTTTATGCCAGAGTTTAAGATAAACTGGAAACTAGAAATTTCAGAGGCATCCTTGCATTTTATTCTCAAAATTCCTTGCCCTCTTCAATTCAAATAACTTTCCCTCTACTTACTTCATCTACACACTATTTCTTCCTTCCCACTCTTTTATCCTTTATTCATTAGAGTATTTAGTATGTATAGGGATGTAAGGTACACAGTCACTGCCAAAAAGAAAATCAAATCTCTTCAGAAGACTTGTATATAGAGAATAGAAAATGATAAGCAATATGTTATATGTAACAGTAAGACAAGCAGAGGGTATTATTAAAAGTACTAAGGGGTAGGCACAATAGTGAGGATAGTGGGAGAGTCAGGGATAGTTAAGTTTCAGAGGAAGAGTAGAAGGTAACCAGGTAAAGGGCAGAATGAAGGCATTCCTTATAGCAGAGAAGCATGAACAAAGAGTAAGATTATGGGGAAACACAAATGGAACATCATTGCTAGATTTATTAAGTGTAAAATAGGGAATGGGAAGAGCTAAAACTGTGCAGATAAGGTAGGAGCCAGATTATTAAGGTCTCTACTACTGGGTCAACATATAAACAAAGTGATTACTTAGAATCTTCTTGGTGAAAATGGACCTTCTGAATTCTTGCTATAAATGCCAATCTATTTGACTTCAAGATCACAATGCCCATTTCTATATTTTTGCTGTTGAAAGTGACTTTTGAGATAAAAATATTGCAGTTATTAAATATATCCTATTAGCTGGAATCATTTTGGGAAAAGACTGAAAGACAAATCCTTTACCAAGACCCTGTCAATCAGGTAACTGAAAAGAACATACTCATGTAGCCTAGTCCCTTCTAAGCATGTCTACTTTTTGTTCCCCTATAAAAAACTCCTGTTTCAGAGTCTGACAGGGCCATCTATAAGAGCCAGCAACACCCTATTGCTCCTCTGAAATGGGCATCTTGGTGAAGATTAGGCTGGTAGATGAACCACAAACAAAATCAAGTCTTCAATCTGAAAAAACGAGAAAACATTAAGCATTGCCTAAGGCCTGGTGGTAAACCTATGGGATGCACTTTTTAATCAGAAAAGATAAAACTGCACTTACATCTCTGGCTTTCACATAGAAGGCCTCTTGAAAAGCAGCTTCTAATGAGCCAATAAAAAATACAGGATGGCAGTCACCATATCTATAGGAAAAATTATGTCTATTAATTTAAATACATTTCAAATTGCCTCAAAGTTTCACAAGTCTAATTAGCATCTTTTAAGTAAATGTTGGGACTAATGTCTCTTAAGTATAAACCAAACATCAAACATTCTTTTAAAGGTTTGGGAATGAGCTTCATTAGTTCATAGAGTTCTTCTTGGCCTATATTGATAATGTTAGAATATTGTAATTTTAAGAACATCTAGCAAATGGACTTATTAATAAGTGCTACAAAACACCATGCCATTTATAAGTAGGAATTCCTGGTTATCTACTTTCCTAAGATTTTCCTTACAGTAAACTTAACTTTTCATTTTATTAGTTTATTTATTCTGGAAGTCTAACAGAGAGGGAAAAACTTATATCTTTTGCAAAGTTTCCAAATTATATTACATTGGAAACCAGAACTAAAGAGAAATATCATTTACAAAACAAAAATTTAGGGTTAAAAATTTAAATCTTCTTTACTTAAACACCTTATAAGAATCTCTAATGCATATAAAACATTTCAATTAGACTCTTAAGAATAACAGTTCAAAAACAAAAATTAAAAGAAAAAATTCACTTACATTTAAAATTTTAAAATTATTTTTATATTTAATATTTTAAAGGATATTTTACTTATCCTAGGATATACCAAAAATTAGCATCTTATAACCTAGTCCCTTTGGGAATATAGGGACTCATAAATTATATATTGATATATATTATTAATATATTAATTAGTATCCATTTATTTTATTTCTATAAAGATATAGAGATAAGATGAATACATCTCTGAAGTGGCATAAATGGCTTACTAGTTATCCACATTGAATAATATGTGTTAAACTACCAGGACTATATAAACTGATAAATGTATCCTTTGAATACTTTACAGAGAAATTAAAGACAATCTATAATTAAAATTGCCCCATAAAAATTACAGTAGCATTAAAAAACATCAGTTTTATGTAGTTAATGTCCTAACCCTACCTTGAAGAAAACTCTGCTGTAAATTGTAATAAGGCATCTCCTTCATTTTCTGCGTTTTCTGGCACTAAAAAACAAACAAAAGAAAAAACAAAAACAAAAAAAACAAAACAAATAGACACAAAAAACAAACCACATAACATCTAATCCCACATATAAGAAATATATTTAATCAATAAAGAGAAAATAAAATTAAATTTTAACTTCTGTGATATATTTGAGGAGACATTTTAACTTGACATACATTAGAAGATCACATAAAACCTTAAAAAGGAACCTTGAAAAAATTCCAAGCTCATAAATTTTGGAAAGCCAACTGACACAATCCGGCTAAGCATTTCAAATGTGTCAGTAATCAATTAGGATTCCAGTGTTTTCTTAAAATGACATCTTGTGATTAAATTATATAAGAAAGGATCTCAAATTCTTTTAACAATCTTATTTATAAGGAAGATGGTCAATTTTAAGTAAATATCACATCTGTTTGTGCCCAAGGGAATTCCCTGATTTCACTGAGTAAATGAGCCATTTAAGGATTTATTTTAATGGTAATTTTGCATATAGTATCACTTGTGATTATATATCATGTAAAGTTAAAAAGAAGGGGATGGCACATTTAGTTTACCCTTTTTTTCCTTCCAAAGGTGGGACCAGTGAATGGAAAAATGATATTATTCTTAAAACTGATATCTCCACTAAGATGTGGGGAAACAAGTACAGTCATAGAAGATATAGTTATTTGTTACCCACCTCAAGGTTTAAAGTAAAGAAACTCATAATAATTACATATGTGAAACATAAGTTACTCATTCCCTTGCATTTTTAATGAATTTTACATAAGCATTGGGAATTGTCGAGCTTAATAAAACCAAAACTAAAGAGGCTGTGGTTCTAATGAATAATGTGTCTACTTGTTATATTTTCTCTCTTCAAACCTGGAAAGTCAATAAGAGATTTTTAAGTTCATTGTTCTTCATAAGTTTCTGCAGTAGGAAGTAGAATTATAGTGCTAGACCCAAAGAGCTATTAATACTCACTCATTGGAGATTTTCTCAGGGCAGAAGATGCCATGCCGAATACATCTCCATCATCCACTCCAAATTCGGAAGCATCTTCAAAATCATCTCCATCGCTATCACTAACCATATGAACATCGGTGCTTTGCTATTTAAGAAAAGTCCTGATTAGTTTTATATTGACTTTAGGAAATCAAATTCCAAAATATAAGTTATGTAATCACAACGGGATATAAGTATTATAATAATTTTATTAAATAAGAATCCATTTGCTAGAGTAAATTTTTCATTTTAAGGCTATGTATGGGGATCGCTGGGTGCCTCAGCGGTTTAGCACCTGCCTTCGGCCCAGGGCATGATCCTGGAGACCCAGGATCGAGTTCCACATCAGGCTCCCTGCATGGAGCCTGCTTCTCCCTCTGCCTGTGTCTCTGCTTCTCTCTCTCTCTCTCTCTCTCTGTATCTCTCATGAATAAATAAATTTTAAAAAATCTTAAAAAAAAAAAAGAAATTAAGGCTTATGTATATTTCTAAACTTGCTGTGATAACCCTAAACCAGGTTGGAACCTGAAGGAAAATGAAGAATGCTTACAAACTCAATGAAGACAGCGATTTTTGTCTGTTTTATCCCCAGAAATAGTGTACAATTAAGTGCTCATAAATGTGGAGATGGTTATAATCAGAGAGGTCAAAGACAAAGCAAGCTATAAGAGTCTTTTAAAAAGCTCACAGTAATCTCTATTTCAAACTTGCCACATCCTTACTGCAAGCGTTCTCAAATTTTTCATTAGTGGAATATGGTACACTATTCTGAGTGTTATTGGAGATAATATGAAATATACTATATAAAAAGCTCTTTGTAAAGTGCAGGCTATTAAATATGAGATGTGCTTCTATTCAATAAATATTTGTTGAGAATTTACTACATGCTGGGCACTGATAAACATGTTCTGTTTAGGGATGCCTGGGTGGCTCAGTGGTTGAGCATCTGCCTTTGGCTCAGGGCGGTCCCGGGATCGAGTCCCATATTGGGCTCCTTGCATGGAGCCTGCTTCTCTTGTCTCTGCCTCTCTCTCTGCCTCTCTCTGTGTGTCTCTCATGAATAAATAAATAAAATCTTGAAAAACAATAACAAAACATATTCTGTTTATTTTGTTTTCAGCAACATCAGTTGAGATTTAAAGTATTACAATTAAAAACACCAACTTCAAAATATGAACTAAGCTGCTAATCTCTAGGTAAGAATGGAATTTCAAAAATACTGAGATCTAAAACATCCAAACTGTGAATACTGACAAATATTTATGTCTTGGATGAAAAGGGGGTCTCAGCAAGATATCTGGCTAAAAGCCTATCTGTACTATGTTCAATACATAAAGACTGTTTAATAAATGACATTTCTATCTTTTAAAATACAGCATTATGTACTTAAGCTACGAAAATGGGGAAACTATTTGATTCTGGCCTATGAAGAAGAGCCTACCTTAGAGATAAATATTTGCCAGAAAAGCATTAAGAGAAACTTAGAAAAAAAAAAAAAAAAAAAGAGAGAGAGAGAAACTTAGAATCAAAGACTCCTAAAACTTGGCTAAAGGGATGTTAGAGGTTGGCTAGTCATAAAATCATAGATTTTTAAACTAGAAGGGATTTTAAAGATCTTCTTATCAATGGTTTTCAAATTTCTTTTCACAGGGTTACCGCTTTCCCATGGCCCCACGGCAAAATATTATGTAAAATTACAATAGACATGTGCATAAAATAGACAAAAGTAAGGCCACTCTAGTTGATGCAGGGAGAGGGAGTCTAATGTTCCTGGGCTTGGCCTTTTCTTTCTCATATCTCTTTGATAGTTGGGTACTTCAGAAAGTCTCAGGACACTATGGAACAATTTTTAAATCTACTGATCTAGCAAGTCTTAACAGCTCCAAATGAAGAAGCCAAGATATTTACTCCATTTGACTCAGCTTAGCATTTCCTCTTTGGGCATAACCAAGCACTGATGTCCAGAATTGCAACATTTTCTCTCTTATCTGAAAGTCTTCCTATTGGTTTGAGTAGAGAAGATAACAAAAAAATACTTATTGGATGAGTGAAAATGAATGGTCCTTGCCCTAAGCAGTCTATCTGCTATTCTGACTATACCACTATATCTCACAGACACCTTGTTTCTACTTATGATGCTAATCTAAGTGTTTTGCTTTATAGGGCACAGTGCTCCTCCTAATTTCAGCAACTTAACAGCTTAAAAATTCAAAAGCCCCTTCTTATTTCAAAGTAGTAAGGGAGCCTCCTCTATAAAACAACACATTTATTAGGATCACTTCTGTGCTTGAATTCCCTCTGTGTTTCAGGCACGCGTATATCTGGAGCATGAAGTTCCCTGAACATTGAGGCTCAGTTTCTTGAACAGGTAAGGTGCAGGATCTAAGAGGTACACTATATGCTCTTGTAGGATACTTAGCCAGGTTCACAGGCTGGTGGAAAGAAACAAAAGTCCAGTATGATGAACCTTGTCACGTTTGCTATCAGCTAAGCTCTCATCTCAGCCTTCATTGGTCTTGCCTAACACTCACTTTTCCCTTCAAGAGGCATCAGGTTAAAAGAAGGGTTGGAAGACAGACATCTTTTTTTCTCACTCTTTTACCTTACTCCTCCACATTGAAACTCCTCCTAATCCAGTCTTCCATCAAATAATAGCCCCTTTCCATAACAAAATAATTTCATACTATACTAGGATAGTGATTTTAATCTGTGCCTATGTGACCAATTATTCATTTTGTCTTCATAAAGTGTAGAATTCCCAAGTCTCTTAAGATCCAGAAAGCAAAATCCTACACAGGGAGTTATCTAAAAAGCCTACACAGGGAGTTATCTAAAAAGCCAATTTTGTTGAAAAAAGTATATTTCAAATATGAATTATTGAAGTATCTGCAAGAATGAGCTACTTAATTATGTATAAGGAACTCCCAATCTCTTCACATTTTCTTATCAGCCATCTAACAGGTTAGGAAAGCTTTTTCTAAAAAATGAGATAAACAATCATTTTTTCATTAGTGTTTGCTGATGAGAATATATAATCTCTTGGTTCAGCCATGGCAGCCTTAAAACTCTTTGAATCCAGAGAATTTATTTATTCAGAATTTGAAAAACAGCTAAAAAAATTCATGATTCTATTTTGGCTGTTTATCGGTATTCATTTATTCCCATTATCATTTAACAAACATTTACAAACCCCTAGTAAATGCCACATTGCCTGGAAAGATATAGTCTATACTTTCTTAAGGTGCACTCTATAATATTTATATATATACACACATATATGATATATAAATAATATTATAATACCTAATGATAAGTGTCATGACAGGTAAGTTTCAAGGAGAGTATTTAATTTTAATGCACAGGAAATGGGAAAAATCAGAGGAAACTTCCTAGAGGAGGAAGAACCAAACTGTTTGAGACAAAATTTAGACTCCTTATATACTTGGCACTAAGGCAAGCTTGTAAGTGAAGCAGATGTTCCTTTCACCAATTATATCAAAGCACCAGGTTAAAAGCTAGGGATACAGAGATAAAACATGGTTCAGGCTTTCATGAAATTTCCACTCTAAAGGAAGACATAAAAATATCCTTATTTGAATAGTCAAAAGGAAAGGGTCACAAAAATCACAATGTATCATTTGCGAGTTTCAAAGAATAGCAGGTCCCTCAGTGATTAAAATGAGCAGTTTTTGGCTTGGGTTGACAGTGATCATTACTATGGATGAGAAAATAGGTTTCTGGGGGGAGATATGGTAAGTTCAATTTTGTGCAGAGTTAGTCTGCAATGGGCCTTCAAATGAAAATGTTCAGAAGTAACTCGATTACCATTTAGTTTGTCTCACCAAGTTTTAAAAACTGAAATACAGATTTTTGGCAATTATCCATGTTCAATTTCATTTTATTAGGTATAAGATCCTTTGCTCTGTTCACAGTCATATTCCTGGTACTTAGATCAGTACTAGGCATAGAGGGGCATGCAATCAGAATATAATGAATGAAAACTGAATGAATCTTTTCTGCCACTTAAATCAAAACCTAGGTATCATTCTTATCTCTTCCTTTTCTCTCCTCCCACAAATCCTATCAGTCACCAGGCCTACTGATTTTACCTCCAAAATACTTCTTGAACCCATATCCTTCTCTAGTTTTACAAATGATGTTCTAGTTGGACATCCCATTATCCTTTAATTGAGCTAGTACAATAGATTCATATTTGATTTCTCTGCCTCCAATCTGCTTCCCTTACACCTAGCCTCTACACAGCAGCCAAAACTGTCTTCTCTGAACTGCGTATTTGGGGAAAGAAAATCATTTCTCACTTACAAGCCTTCTATGGCTGCCCAGAATTCAAGTTCCCAACTTGACCTGTAAGACCTATTCACCTTCAATCTTATCTCTTATGTTTGTCTCCCACTTTATTTGCATAAACACCAACCTACAGTCATCTCTGTGTATACTGCATCAGATCATGTTGTTTCCTTTGAATGTTTCTTCATTTGGTTGACTATGCCTCATTCTTTATAATTTGATTTGGATAAAAATTCCTCTAGTCTTTCTTCCCCCTCCTCCTCCCTCAACTTGTTCCTCATCCTCTTCCTCCTCCCCTTCTTCTACTTTTTGTTTTTTTAATATTTACTCACCAATATTTATTTTGTGGCCAGTATATGCCAGGTACTACACTAGGTGTTAGGGCTACAGAGGTACATAAGGCAGATATAGCTTTTGCTTGCAAACATTCTTGAATGTTATGCCTCCAACCTCCACTTTTGTGCTCCCGTAGTATCTTGTACTTGCCTCGATTTTTTCACTATATAATATAAAATTACCAGGTATATTCATCTGACTAGCACACAGTGAACATTCAAAAGATGTTTCCTTAACCGAAGTTATTAACTAACTAACTAGTGTCTATTACATTTGAAGTTTTTTTTTTTTATTCTTGGGGTACTCCCCCCTCTTCCACTATCAACTGAGGAGTTGACAATTCTCCAGAGGCCTGGGTCCATGGGTCCTTACTCTGTCCCACCCAGGCAGCTGGAAAAAGAAGAGGAACGTATTTAGCTAGGTACTGAGATATGGAAAGATCATTAAAAGGGGGCTGGGGAGTAAGGGAAGGCTGGGAAAGTAAGAAAAAATGGCGAATTATAAAAAAAATGTAGTTGCAGGACCAGAAGGAAGATGTAAGAACCAAAATTCCCCTAGGTAGAGGACACATAACTATAAGCCATAAAATTCAAAGCTTAAATTTAATTACTGGTCTCAAAAGTCTTCTTCCTAACTTGAGGCTTAAGACAATCAATAGAAAAATGGTAATTGTCCTGAAACCTGAAATCATGTAGAAGGGTTAAAACTGGAAAAAAAAAAGCAGAACCACTGGGTGGAAGCTACAAGGACACATGTTCCAGTTTAATATATGAACGATATCAAGACCTATAGCTGTTCAACAATTGGAACTGGTTGCCTTGTTACAGGAAATCAAATATAGGAATATTTTGAGAGGATATTTGAGTGAGGTCTTTCAGCATACAGACTGTGGTCCTAATGACAGGTACCTAGAAGACATTAAATGTTTAAATGAATGAGGGATAAATAGTGGAAGTGGAATAGAAGAGTGGAAATAAAATTTTAAAAATCCCTTCCAGTTGGATAATTTTATGACAGCATAAAAGCCTGAGTCACCCTTGTCCATTTCTCACCAGTCCCCTGAAAAGGTGATTTTTACAGTCAGGGAAGGAAAAATAATGGTTTCATTCCAAAAGTCATATTTTAAGATGCTCCCAAGACTGTTGCTCTTTTAGTTTATCAAAGCCTCACTAACCCCACTCTACTTTGACTAACCTAAAGAATGTGCTGCCTCATAAACACTATTTATTATTGTATGACATTGACTTTTTTCCTCTTTTTTTTTTTTTTTTCCTGACAGGACCCCCAAATAACACATGTAATAGTGAGAGTGAGAGAAGGAAATAAAATGAAGTGAAACAGGTATATGTCATCTTTCAAAGGAAAGAGCTAAAAATTTTGGGTGGAGCAAGTTGGCCACCATTTAACATAGTGGATTTATCCGTAAGAGGGTTGAAGCATAACCTACTTTAGTATTAAAAACATACCAAGCACTAGAAAGAAATATTTCAATAAATTATTTCTGGTAATTTCTGCCAAGCAGTGACTCTCAGTATCATGTTTCCTTTCATGAGGATTAGTGAGATAAAATGCTAAATAAAATGGTGTGGGTTCCTTAAAGGAAATTAACATTTTTAGAGGCCCAAGAAAACACTTACAGTAATATTTGTAGCAGGAGAAAACCCTTCCTTCTATGTGGATTTCTAAGATATGTTAAAAACCAGAGTTGCAGATTATCATTTTCACAGGATGATCATGGACCAGAATGTGACTTATGTAGTCTCACTTTTCTTTCACCTATTTAAGTGATATAAATATATATTCAGAGGATGGCTAAGAGGTCCTGTAGCAGTTTCCATAATGAATGTCCCAAATACACATTTTAAACAAAAATTCGCAACCATATTTTGTATAGAACGTAAATGGAAAAAAATTTCTTGGATTAGCCCAACCTTTTGAATATCTGGATCATCCTTTAGCCTGAAAAACACTGAGATAAATAACGTTTTTCTGTGCTATTTAGTTATGACCTTTTTGACATGTGCTTTTTAAGCCACAGTGATGACTATTCTTAGCACATAGTAGGAGCTCAATAAATGTTTTTTAAACAGATAAATTATAATATCCAAGCTATCTTTCCCACTCCCTTATAATCAAAGGCATAGTTGGACACAAAGTGTTATTTGTAGCCATGGAAAAGATATTGCCTTTTAACATTGTTCAGACCACAAAGACACATACAGGTACATCCCATACACAAACATGTTCAATCTTATCTTCCCCCTCTTCTCTATTCCTATAGCACTCTATGTGCTATCACTGCTCTTATTACATTTTGCCATTATTATTAGTTTACTTGTCTATCATCTTTGACTTTGAGCACTTTGGTAAATACATTGTTATTCATCCTTGTTACTTAGTATCAAGCACAATACCTGGCTAATAGACTGGGCTCCAACTCAATGAGTTAAAGAACCTTCAGGATCGGTCTTAATAAATGTACTCAACTATAGAGTAGGCAACGAAGAAAATCCTTTTGTCAACCTGTCAATTCTAAGTAAAATTCATTTCTATCAATCCACCTGAATTCTGTCTGTTGAAACATGAAACTTAGAGACCAAGAAGGAGCACATTAGCAATAAACTCGCATGAAAAGTTTCTGCCTTCAAGAATTTACTGAGATTTTATTCACGCTACATTAACTTTATCTATTCATTGCTGTGGCAGATAAAAAAAGAATAGGAAATGGGCAGGTAGTAGAAGACAGGCCTTCTATTCACCAGAAAGCTTGGCAAACAGGCTTACCTCTTCGGACTGCTCCCGGGTCTGCAAAGGTGAAGATCTTCTGCCCACTGTAAGCCGATGGCAGGGATAAGACAGTCCTGATTCAGCAAGACACATCTGCAAAAAGAATCCACCATTTGCAAACAAAATGAGGCCAGGTCTCACAAAAGACCCTTTTGATATTTTCTAGATTTTTTTTTTTTTTAAGATTTTATTTATGTGAGTGAGAGAAAGAGAGATAGTATGAGCAGGGGCAGAGAGAAGCAGACTCCCTGCTGAGCAGGGAACCAGCCTGGTGCTGTGTTCCATCCCAGGACGCTAGGATCATGACTTGAACCAAAGACGCTTAACTGACTGATCCACCCAGCTGCCCCTTTATAAAATAAAACTTTTATTAAGTTTTAATTTATAGTTCTTTATTCTAGTTAGAAATATCTTAAACATGCCAAATAAAAATCCACATTTTCAAACCACAAGATGTTAATACATTCAACAAAAATTTATATTATCTTATTGCTGTGAATTTACAGAGTAATAATCCAGGTCCATTTTGATTAGATGATTGAAATAACCTTCCTAGGTTAAACTTTCTAGACATCACAAATCCCTTATAATAATGTAAACGAAATAACTTTTCTCTAAAAGATGAACTTGAAAACTTCACTCTTTCAGGACTTGCACTTCTTTATGGACTTCCTGATGGGGAATGATTTCTTTTTGTAGATAGAAATCTGGACTTTGACTGATTGTTGGCAGTGAAACAGACCTGGATCTTGACCCTGACCTTGATGGAGATCTTTATCCTTTTATAGAACCAGCCCTAGATCCTCTGTGTTAAGCTGATTTTGTTGGTCGAGGAGATCCTGATCTTGACCTTTCTCCCTGCTCCTGCTACATGAGTGTGAGTATCGCCTACCTCTGGATCTTAAATATGATCTAGACTGCAACCTGCTTCCCCTCTGCTGACTGTAATGATGACAATCATAAGCATGATGTCCTTTTTTGCCACACTTATCACTGGGACCAAATGAATGTTGGGCAAGTGGTCTATTTTCAAAATCAGATCTCCAAAGCATGCCTGTTGATAATTCAACTCTCATTCTGGAACCACAAATCACCTTCCCATCCAGATCTTGCACTGCATCTTCTGCATGTGTTGGATCTTCAAATTCCACAAAGGGAAATCCTGGAGGATTTTTCACAATCCACACAGTTCTTAAAGGACCGTAATAACTGAAAGCCCTTTTTAACTCTCTTCTGCTGACACCAGTTCCCAGATTACCAACATATACCTTGGTTTTCTCCTCCATACCACCTGTAAGGTGATATGATGTCTGGTTTGCTCACAGTGCCCAGGGAGTACGTAATACAAAGGCTGTAACACCAACTCAGTTGCCAATGTCCTGGCAGCCGTTTTTATTTTAATTCCAGCATAGTCAATATATACAGTGTTATATTAGTTTCAGGTGTACAATACGGTAATTCAACAATTCCACACATCACCCAGTGCTTATCATAATAAGTGCACTCCTTAATCCCCATCACCTATTTCACCCATCCCCCTAGTCCACCTCCCCTCTGATAACCATCAGTTTGTTCTCTATTGTTAAGAGTCTGTTTCTTGGTTTGTCTACTTTTTCTTCCTTTGCTCACTTGCTTCGAAAATTCCACATATGAGTGAAATCATATGGTATGTCTTTCAGTGACTGACTTATTTCATTTAGCATATATCCTCTAGCTCCATCCATATTGTAAAGCAAATGGCAAGATTTCATTTTTTAGGACTGAATAATAATTATATATATAATAGTTATATATATATATATTTCATCTATATATGAAATAGTTATAAACCTCTTCTTTACCCATTCATCAGTTGATGGACACTTGGGTTACTTCCATAATTTGGCTATTGTAAATAATGCTGCTGTAAACATTGGGATGCATGTATCCCTTCGAATTAGTATTTCTGTATTCTTTGGGCAAATACCCCATAGTGCAATTGCTGGATGGCAGTTTTAAGTTTTTGAGGGAATTTCATACTGTTTTCCAGACTAGCTGCAGCAGTTTGCATTCCCACCAAGAGTGCAAGAGTTCCCTTTCTCCACATCCTCACCAACACTTGTTTCTTGTGTTTTAGATTTTAGTCATTCTGACAGGTGTGAGATAATATATCATTGTGGTTTTCGTTTGCATTTCCCTGTGATGAGTGATGTTGAGCATCTTTTCAGGTGTCTCTTGGTGATCTGCATGTCTTCTTTGGAGAAATGTCTGTTCATGACTTCAGTCCATTTTTTAGTTGGATAATTTGTTTTGGGGTGTTGAGTTGTATTAAGTTCTTTAAATATTTTGAATACTAACCCTTTATTGGATATGTCATTTGCAAATATCTTATCCCCTTCAGTAGGCTGCTTTTTAATTTTGTTGATTATTTCCTTTGCTGTGGAGAAGCTTTTTATTTTGATGTAGTCCCAATAGTTTATTTTTAGTCAAGGTTATTTTTCATAAGACAAAAGACTAGTGCTCCAGGAAACTGTAAGAGGCCTAAAATAAAGCTAATCATGTATATCTCCACACCCTCACCTACCACCAGTGTGTCTGTTACTTTTCCAATTAGAATAATACTTCAGCTTACGAATTCCCAGGACAGTACTCTAATAAATCTTTTTTGGAGGGTACCCTAGAGTAGTGTTTGCTGAAGGCATTAAAAAGAAAAGTTTCTACAGATGGTAACAATGTCATTTATGATTTAATAATATTGATACATAATATCAGATTCTTACAGCTTATTAATCTATAATATATGTAAAACACCTAGCACAGTATCTGGCACACAAACATTGAGCTAATTCAGTTAATTTTTATTACCATTATGATATAAAATATTACCCAAAGAATCTGCCTAGTTTAGCCAACACAATTAAGGCCAAATATATTTACTCCTACAGAAGTTTTTAGTGGGTCATATATTAAATAACTAATTTGAGGTTTAAATTAAATTTGGGAAAATGTGAGCAAATATGAGTACATGTCACTTTTGTCTACCTAGAGGAATTAAAACAATATTAAATAGCCAAAAGAGGGTGTTTTTCTTTGGTGTTCATGAAATGACACATTTGTGTATTTAATGTAATGATGATATCAAGTTTCTTTTATTATTATTAGAAATAAAATAGGTTTTCCATTAGCACACTGAAAACATTCACTGGCAACTTGTGGGGAAGTGTGAATTAAACTGATTTATGAGGAAGCCCAAATTTCTGTAAATTCACAGATACTAACCAAGGACACAACAGTGGGTTGGTCATAACTACAATTCAAAAGTGTTATAATCAAGCTAATTACCTGAAGACAAATATAGGAATGAAAAATGCAAATGCCACAGATACACAGGTATCTTCAAATCATGTGATATGTGTGCTATCATATAGATTATAATGATAAAAATCATTTGCTTTTGATTATTTTTCCTTTAGTCTGGTTAGAGGTTTTTAATTTTTTTTTAAATTGGGGTAAAGTATGCATACCTTTGCTATTTTAATAATTTTATCTTATTTATGTTTTAAAGTAATCTCTATGTCCAGTGTAGGACTCAATCTCAGCACCCTGTAATCAAGAGTCCCATGCTCTACTGACTGAGCCAGCCAGGTGCAAAACTGTACCACGTCAGTCATATTTATTAACATTTGTCACAATTGGCTCAATTTATTTTATTTCAGTACAAACAAATACAATGGAATATTACTCAGCCATTAGAAACAACAAATACCCACCATTTGCTTCAATGTGGATGGAACTGGAGGGTATTATGCTGAGTGAAGTAAGTCAATCGGAGAAGGACAAACATTATATGTTCTCATTCATTTGGGGAATATAAATAATAGTGAAAGGGAATATAAGGGAAGGGAGAAGAAATGTGTGGGAAATATCAGAAAGGAAGACAGAACATAAAGACTCCTAACTCTGGGAAACGAACTGGGGGTGGTGGAAGGGGAGGAGGGCGGGGGGTGGGGGTGAATGGGTGACCGGCACTGAGGGGAGCACTTGATGGGATGAGCACTGGGTGTTATTCTGTATGTTGGTAAATTGAACACCAATAAAAAATAAATTTATTTAAAAAAAAACACCATAACATAAAAAAAAGCTAATTTAGATAAGAAGCACAGGCTAAATTTCAAGTCATGTTACTTTCACAATATTCTTCATTAAAAAAAGTCTTCCTCCCCCACCCTAAAATCCTCTGGTAATGAAACAGTAATGATGGTAAATGTCACTGATAGTAAGAAGCAGTTTAGTGTAATGGAAAGGGACTTGGATGAGGAGCCAAAGAAATCTCAATTCTCAAGTATTGCCCAGCCTTCTGAACTTGGGGAAGTCATTTCTCTATTCTAAGCCAGAATTCTCCATTTATTGAGGCGAGTAATCCCTGCCTTAACTACCTCAATGGACTTTTCAAAGGGTTAAATGTATTAAAAGTAAGTAAAAGCTGGCTTCGAAACTGTACTGAACAGGTACAAGACCTTTTGTCATTCCAATGATCATTATTTTTAGGACCTGGGAAGAAAAAATGGGCTTGCCTCCATAATAAGAGGAAACTGAGTCACTATATACCCAGTGTGGATTAAATAGTAGTCTATCCTAAAGGAACATATATACCAATCAGAGAGACAAAAGATGCACATAGGAACAGGCACAGAAAAAGGAATACAAGGGAGTAAAGATGGGGCTCTATCTCCACCAGGCAGTCTCTGTAGGGCTTTTCCCTTTTCCCTTGGAAGGGAAAAGTTACTCAGAGAGTGATTTCAATAATTTAGGGCTAACGTAAATGTTTGATGGGACTCATAACCTAAATTTACACAAAAGATGTGAAGTCAGAAGGCTGAGGTTCCAGGGTGGCTGAATCATTCAATTGTCCAATGACTATGGGCAAATTTCTGTATTTCAGTCTTATTTAGAGAGAGAATGGTGTAATAGAACCTGTACTCAATTCACAAAATAGGGTAATACAATCTGTTCTTTCTCACAGAGTTGGTATGAACAACCAGTGAGATTGAGATAATGTATATGAAACCAAATGGTTATATAATTGAAAAGGATCGATACTATCATTTGGGTATTTATTTTGCAAGGAAATGGAAAAAAAGATTAAGGTTGCAGGTCTGTTTGACTTTATAGTTGAAAAATGTTACCTTAAAAAATTTAGATTTGCATACATTATGTTAGTTAATTAACCTAAACATAATGGTAATCTCTCAATCACAAGATTGCTTTAACCTAATCTAATGAAGAACTGTGACTCATTTGCAAAATCTATTTCAAGGCTTTATTCAGTTTTTTCCTGGCCACATTAGACTGTAATTCTCTGACATTCCATCATTGCAGATGCAGAAATTCAAAACAGGCTCACAAATTCAAAATGAAGCCAAGCCAAAATTCCTTTATTAATTAATTCTATACCTTTAAATAAATATAGCATATCTGAGGGTATAATCTGAATGCTTAGGGATAGGGAAAGGTTGGGATACAAGAATTTTCATGTCTAAAAATCCCACTGGCTATTATATATATAATACATATGTTATATAACATATATAGGTTTAATTAAACTATTATATATGTAAATACATATATAAAATAGGGATTATATATATGAATGTATATATATGTAAAAATGGCTTATGTTGTTGAAAAGCATGAGAGTTATTTGTTTATTTATAAAGATTTTGGTTTTTTTAAGAGTAATTTAAGGTTTACAACAAAATTGAGACGAGAGTAGAGATTCCTCCTATACTCCCTGCCTCCAAACAGGCATAGTCTCTCCCATTACCAATATCACTCACCTGGATGGTGTTTTTGTTTTTTTTTTTTTTTTTTTACCAAGGATAAACCTACATTGACACATTGTAATTATTCAAAGTCTATAGTTTACATTAGGGTTCACTCTTGGTGTTGTATATTTTATGTGTTTGGAAAAAGTTATAATGGCATTTATCCATTATCCATTTACCCATAATACCATACAGAGTATTTTCACCACCCTAAAAATCCCCTGTGCTCTGACTATTCATTTCCACCTCCCCCCACTGCCCTTGGCAACCACTGATCTTTTTCCTGTCTCCATAGTTTTGCCTTTTCCAGAATGTCATTCCAAATTGGTCTCTTTCAATTAGTAATATGCATTTAAAGTTCATCCATGTCTTTTCATGCTTAAAATCTCATTTCCTCCTAGTATTGAATGATATGTCTGGATGTACCACAGTTTGTTTAGCCATTCATCTATTGAATGATTTCTTGGTTGCTTCCAGGTTATGGCAATCACAAATAAAGCTTCTAAAAAACATCCGTGTATAGGGTTTTGTGGGGAACTAAGTTTACAGTTCTTTGGGGTAAACAGCAAAAAGCACAATCACTAATTCATATGGTAAGAGTATGTTAAGCTTTCTAAAAATCACCAAAATGTATTCCAAAATGTCCATAACATTTTGTATCCTTACCAATAGTGAATGAGAGCTCCTATTGCTCCACATTCTCACCAGCATTTGGTGGTGTCAGTGGTCTGTATTTTAGTCATTTAATGGATGTTTTTCATTTGTTTGTTTGTTTTAAGTGTGTGGGGTGGGTGGGGGCAGAGGAAGAGAGACATAATCTTTTTCTTTTAAAATTTTATTTATTTATTTGAGAGAGACAGAGAGAGTACAAGCAAGGGGAGGAGCACAGGCAGAGGGAGAGAGATAATCAGACTTCCCACTGAGCAAGGAGCCCATGGAGGGCTTGATCCCAGGACCCTGAGATCATGACCTGAACTGAAATCAGATGCTTAACAGGTGCCCCAGGCCCCAGGAAAGAGAGAATCTTAAGCAGGCTCCATGTCCTGATGTTGGGCCTCGACCTCACAACCCTCAGATCATGACCTGAGCCAAAAACAAGAGTTGGATGCTCGAAGGACTGAGCCACCCAGGCACCTCTTAAACTACCCTTAATAGGTAGTTTTAAAATTTACATTTCCCTGATGACATATTATGTGGAGTATCTTTTCATATGTAATTTGCCATCTGTGTATCTTCTTTGGTAAGATGTCTGTTAAGGTTTGGCTCATTTTTTTAATTGGGTTGTTCATTTTCTTGTTGAGTATTAAGAGCTCCTTGTCTATTTTATTTTTTTAAGATTTTATTTATTTATTTATTTATTTATTTATTTATTTATTTATGAGAGAGAGAGAGAGAGAGAGAGAGAGAGAGAGGCAGAGACACAGGCAGAGGGAGAAGTAGGCTCCATGCAGGGAGCCTGACGTGGGACTCGATCCTGGGTCTCTAGGATTAGGCCCTGGGCTGAAGGCGGCGCTAAACCGCTGAGCCACCCGGGCTGCCCTCCTTGTCTATTTTAGATAAAAGTTCCTTCTCAGATGTATCTTTTACAGATATTTTCTACCAGCAAGGACTTCTAAAGTCTGAATGTCTTAAGTTCAAATTCACTTCTGTTAGTTATTTTTCTATTATTTACTTCAACCAATATTTCATATCTCAAACCTTGGTTTCTTATTCTATAAAATTGGAAATTACCTTTCCTAAAAGGCTTTCTATAAGATGGCTTAAACGAGAATAGATTTGCCAAATAGTCAGGACACCTGCACTCCAATGTTTATAGCAGCAATGTTCACAATAGCCAAACTGTGGAAGGAGCCTCGGTGTCCATCGAAAGATGAATGGATAAAGAAGATGTGGTCTATACATATAGTGGAATATTACTCAGCCATTAGAAACGACAAATACTCACAATTTGCTTCAACGTGGATGGACCTGGAGGGTATTATGCTGAGTGAAGTAAGTCAATCGGAGAAGGACAAACATTGTATGGTCTCATTCATTTGGGAAATATAAAAATTAGTCAACGGGATTATAGGGGAAAGGAGAGAAAATGAGTGGGAAATATCAGAGAGGGTGACAAAACATCAGAGACACCTAACTCTGGGAAATGAACAAGGGTTAGTGGAAGGCGAGGTGGATGAGGGGTTGGGGTGACTGGGTGATGGGCACTGAGGGGGGCACTTGATGGGACAAGCACTGGGTGTTATAATATATGTTGGCAAATTGAACTCCAATAAAAAAAACATACAAAGAAAAAAAAGATTTGCCAAATAGTATATATCCCATTACTTAGTGAATACTCTTAAGGTCTATTTTTTTTTTTTTTCTGTAAGAAAGTATTTAGTATTTTCTTAGAAACATATTAACGATGCCAATGATTCTCAAAATGTGGTTTATAGACACAGGGTTCTTGAAATCCTTTTAGGGGTTCCACAAGATCAAAATAATTTTTGTAATAATATTTAGATGGTATTTGATTTTTTTAACTGTTTTTGCTCTAATAGAAAAAAAAAAGAAAAAGCAATGATAGGCAAAACTGCTGGTACCTTAGCACAAATCAAGGCAGTGACACCAAACTGTGTGAAAGTCTCCACTGCTGTGTACTTACTGTAAAAATGCCAGTTTAACTTAAGAATGCTCCTGCTGAATCAGTAGAAAATTTTGCTTTCAAGTAGACTTGACCTCTTTGAATGGGAATGACAAATGGGAAGTATGCATAAAACTCCTGCTGCATGACAAAGTATGATGGTTGTATTGAGGAAGAAGCACTTGTGTAATTGTTTGACTTGTGTGCTGAACTTTTTTCATGGAATACTATTATTACTGAAATGATTGGCAAGCAAACTATGGTTATTTGGTTTAGGTATTTGACAGGATTCTTCCAAAATGAATTAAGCCTGTTACTTCAAGGAACAGGTCTGAGAGTATTGACTACCCATGACAAAATTTGAGTTTTTAAGTAAAAATTAAAATTTTGGAAAACTTATCAGCCGCCATTAATGGAACAGCTTCCTAATGCTTAAAGACGTTTTATTTTCTTTTTAAAGGTTTCATTTTTAAGTAATCTCTATATCCAACACAGAGCTTGAACCTACAATCCTGAGATCAATAGTCACATGCTCCACCTACTGAACAAGCCTGGCACCTTCTTAAAGACTTTTCTGATGAGATCAGTGGTGATATTAACGGGTTATTTATTTTTTTTTTTTTTAGTATCATATAATGGAATAGGTCAGTATTAGAAAATCTGCATAACTCAGAGGACCAAGATGCTCCAAATGAACAACGCATGCATGATGTTATAAAATTATGCACTGGTAAAGGATCTAGTTAAAGTGCAAGCTGGGACGCCTGGGTGGCTCAGCGGTTGAGCATCTGCCTTGGGCTCGGGTCATGATCCCAGGGTCCTGGGATCGAGTCCACATCTGGCTCCCTGTATGGCGCCTACTTCTCCCTCTGCCTGTGTCTCTGCCTCTCTCTCTCTGCATCTCTCATGAATAAATAAATAAAATCTTAAAAAAATAAATAAGCAAAGTGCAAGATGGATCAATGGATCTTACTGTAACAAAGAACAAAAAGAATATTGATATCGCTGCAGATTCCACATCAAAACTAACATTAGGAAACTATCACTTTGAGTTCTGGTTTAGAGTCAAAGAATAATATCCACAATGATCTGAAAAGACTATTAAAATACTCCTCCTGAAAAAAAAAAAAAAATACTCCTCCTGGGCAGCATGGGTGGCTCAGCGGTTTAGCACCGCCTTCGGCCTAGAGTGTGATACTGGAGACCCAGGATCCAGTCCCATGTCAGGCACACTGCATGGAGCCTACTTTTTCCTCTGCCTGTGTCTCTGCCACTCTTTCTCTGTCTCTATAATGAATAAAGAAATAAAATCTTAAAAAAAAAAAATTCCTCCCTGAGAGCAATCCACATGAATGACCTCTCAGATCCCTTCCAGCTCTTATGAACTACAATCTTAATGCATTACTAAGAAGATTCAGTTCAGTCACCTCCAGGATCCTTGCCCTGCATGTGATACGCTTAGTAAAACAACCTAAAAATTATATAACTATAGCTTTACTATTTATATCTTTTAAAAATCAGCTTGTAAAACACAATTCCCTTGTGTTTAAAAAATATTAATAAGAGAATTTTTTAAAACCATATTTCAAGCTTGTCAACATCTTGACAAGGCAGCAGCATAAGTAGTTCCATCTAGGTCTGAGAGTCTTGCAAGGAATCAGCATTGAATACAATCATCATAGTACAATGAAGATACACACATACATATCACTGAGTATTGTTTTATTGAGATATAACTGACTTACAAGAAACTATACATGTTTTGAAATATGTAATTTGATATACTTTGGAATATATAAAAAATACCCATGAAATCACTCATGGTTTTAAAAATATTTTAATAATAATTGCTATTATTGAGAGCTTAATGTATATTGGTATTATTGGCATTATTTGTGCTTTATATACATTATTCCATATTGTCACAATAACCCTCCTTGATAGGTATTATTATAACCCCCATTTTAAAGATAAGGATATTGAACCTTACACAGATTAAGAAGCATGCCCAAGGTCACACAGCTACTAAGTTGTGAGTCAAAATTCAAACTCAGAGAGTTTTATCTCAGGCATTTAGAAAGAATTTAGTCAAACACTATTAAGGCCCTACTATATGTTGTCTGAGGGACTGATCAACAAAAATTACTTTCTGTGGCATAGTCAAAACAGCTTCTCCTGGATACCATTAATTTGTCAGGTACCATATTTTAAGTACTTTATATAATATATGTCTACCATACATGACAATCCTGCAAATTAAAGATAAACATGTTTGCATAGATCACAAAACAGCGTTGGGGTAGGGGGTAGAATAATTTGTCTAAGATTAATCAACCTCTAAGTGGCAAACCAGATTTTATTCCAAAAGCCATGGAGTTTTAACTATATCACATTTCTGACCAACGGAAAGCTTTTTATGAATAAGAAGCCCTGAAGATGACTGCTGGATCACCCCTCTAAAATATTCAGATGCTCACTGTTCAGCTAGACAGATTAAGGTAGTTGGAAGCCAAACTGAATCATGAGGCTGAAGTTTCATTTAATGCCAACCAGAGTGCAAATCAAAAAAGCTTATTTATTCACAATTCAAGCTTTTTTGTTTTTTTTTTTAAATCACTTATGTGCTAGAAATGTCACAGAGCTTTAATTTGTGGCAGGTTGAAGCAAGCTTATTAAGAATGTTAGTTACCAAGTGCACATCCACTTGTCTGGACTAGCCCACTGCCACATTCTTGTAGCAGGGTTAAATAGCAGTTTAGTCACTTCATAAAAAAAAAAAAAAGCACACTGTTAAAAAGGAAGTGGCTAATAATAATCTGGAACCAATAGGATGGAATATTATAAGAGATGTAGAGGTCAAGATCAATTATCTACAAAACTCCTCTATAAACAGCTCAAAAACTGTTCTCTCCCTGGTCTTGCTATATTAGCATCCTCAACTGATTTGGCAAGTTGGTAAGATTTAATAAAATAAAACCTAACAGTAACAAATTCTGAGGCTTTCTGCTGTGTATAAAAACAAGAATGATATCATGCAAGCCAAGTTGAAAGAAACAAGGATGGCTGCTATAGATGGCTTCATTTTAGACTCATAAAGTATTAGAGTTGGAAGGGTCTTTGAATTCATCAATTGCTGATATCCCAACAAGGAGACTACAGGCCTTTTTTTTTTTTTTTTTTTTTAAAAGAAGGCACCATACCCAGTGTGGAACCCAATATGGGGCTTGAACTCACACGAGATCAAGAGTTGGATGTTTAACCAACTTAGCCACCCAAGCACCCCAGAGACCACAGATCTTTAAGTCTTAGCTGAGGTAAGTGCTACTGCCATGCTATTTCTATCAAGCATCCCTCGTTCCATTCAAAGCTACTAATGGGACTCTCCTGAGAGTTTATCACCAGCCTACTTCTATCACCAGAATCTTCTATCAGTAGCCCATCATCTCCAGTAGATTCTAAATGAAATTTAGTTTCTTCTCATAAGAAGACCGAGTTTAATACTACTATTTAAGGGGAGAAACTGAGATGTAGAGAGTTAAAGTTGTTTGCCCCAAGTCACACCATCAGGATGGCTAGTATCAAAAAGACAAAAAATAACAAGTGTTGGCAAGGAAGTGGAAAAAAGGGAATTCTTGTGCATTGTTGATGAGAAAGCAAATTAGTACAGCTACTATGGAAAACAGTTCCTAAAAAAGAAAAGAAAAGAAAAGAAAAAGAAATGGAAAGGAAAAAGAAAAGAAAAGAAAAAAAGAAAAGAAAAGAAAAGACTAAAAATAGAAATATCTTATGATCCAGTCACTCCACTTCTGGATATTTACTCAAAGAAAATGAAAACACTAATTTGCGAAGACATATGTACCCCAGTATTTACTGCAGCATTATTTACAATAGCTAAGATATGGAAGCAACCTAAGGGTTAATCAATAAGTGGATGGATCAAGGAGATATGGTAAATATACGTACAATGGAATATTACTCAGTCATAAAATAGAATGAAATCTTGCCATTTGTGACATAAATGGGCCTAGAGGGTATACACTAAATGAAATAAATCAGAGAAAGACAAATACCATATGCTTTCATTTATATGTGGAATCTAAAAAACAAAACAAAGGAACAAACAACAATAAAGAAAAACAACTCATAGAGAACAAACTAGTGGTTGCCAGAGGAGAGGGGAGCAGGGAGATGGCTAAAATAGATGAAGAGGATAGGAGGTACAAACCTTAAGTTATAAAATAAGTAAATCATGGGGATGAAAAGTACAGCATAGGAATATAGTCAATAATACTGTAATAATTTTGTATGGTGACAGACAGTAACTACACTTACGGTATTTTGAAATGTATATAATGGTACACCTGAAACTAATATAATATTAAATGTCTATCATACTTCAATTAAAAATTTAAAAAAAAGAAAAAATGGATTTCAAATAAATAATGATTTGAGACTCATCTTTGAGGGAATGATTGTCAAAATAAATAGCATTTCCTAATGCAGTGATACACAGAAATGTCCTAGTGAAGCAACGTATTTGTGGCATTCTTGGATATCCACACTTAACTGTAAGCTGCATATGCTACGCATCTTCTTGGGTCCTCAGTGAACAGTTGCAGAGGATAATTTTCAATTAAAAAAAACAACTGCATTATATTTTATTTATTTAGGTTCCATTTAACCAATAGTTAGTGTCATAAGTTACTTGTGAATATTCCTAAGATGTAAACTGTAGCTTTGACAAGTTGTAAATTCTACGTGACATGTTTAATCTAAACTGTCTTTTTGTATAAAGAATACATTTATTGAAAGTTTCAAAATATTTTTAAAGATTTTATTTATTTATTTATTCATGAGAGACACAGAGAGGCAGAGACATAGGCAGAGGGAGAAGTAGGCTCTTCACAGGGAGCCTGATGCTGGACTCAATCCCTGAACTGGGATCACGCCCTGAGCCGCAGACAGAGGCTCAACCACTGAGCCACCCAGGTGTTCCTCAAAATATTTTTAAAAATGTGTTGAAAACAAGGAGAATCACCTGATGCTACTTTGCTGTGTTATAATTGCCTATCTTCATATTTCCCTCCACTTATCCAGCATTCTGTCTAGCATTCTGTCAAGGAGAGGTTGCTCAACATTAATTTTTTTTTTTTTAAGTCTTCTACTGCATCCCAGTTCCTAAAACCAGAGTATACCATTAAGAGATGAAAATTTGGGATGCCTGGGTGGCTCAGCAGTTAGGCACCTGCCTTTGGCTCAGGTAGTGAACCTGGTATCTGGGATCGAGTTCCGCATCAGGTTTCCTGAGAGGGAACCTGCTTCTCCCTCTGCCTGTGTCTCTGCCTCTCTCTCTCTCTCAGTCTGTGTCTTTCATGAATGAATAAATAAATCTTAAAAAAAAAAAAGGGAGAGGGAGAAAGATGAAAATTCGTCCATTGCACAAAATTAATAAAATTTCTAAAAAGATGTACTTTTATAAAACTAAATAGACAGTAACATTCTTGCATTTTAGTATATGATTCTAGTAAGTATACTAGACGAGCTTCTGACGTACTTCAGAATACTATTACTTCTGAGCATTGTTATATAAGAATATAGCCCTGTTAGTCTAGCAGAACACTGCCTACTGGCACAATTTCTCCCATACCTATTTAGCAAGAATGATCAGGTTTACCTCTATAAAGATACTAGCTCAGGCAGGTAGACTAGTTACTATTTGAAAGACAGCTTTAAGCCAAAGAAGCTATTTCAATTGAATCAAGAGTTCTAATTGAAAGTCTGCTATTTTGCACAGGGGCAGATAATCCATGCTGTGAATTAAATGGCACTTGTTTCTCAGTACCGATCTCTACAGCTGTTATTTAATTGCTTATGAGCACCCTCTGGTGGAGGGCAGAAAAAAAGAACCTATTAAAAAAAAACCCCAGTGCTTCTAATCCACGGGATGGGTGAGGGGAAAGAAAGCAATTTGAAACGTGTAGATTTCTCTTGAACTTGTCCTTCTTCCCATACTTACTTTTAATTCAGAACTAGTTGCTGAGAAAGTTATATGAACCATATAGTTACCCAGAGTCTATAATAACTTAATTATTCAATAAACATTTATTAAGTTCCCAATATTGTGTCCCTTGGATACAGATAACCTAGCCTTGGATCCTGGCTTTGATATTTAATACATTTTCCAAGGAAGTTGCTTGACCTCATAAGACCCAACTTTCCTCATCCAAGTAATGGGAATAATATCTTAATTGACAGCATTAAAAAGGTGATAAGTGGATAAGTGCTAAGCATAGGGGGCTTAATTTTGCAACTAAAACAAAAAGCACATACCCTTCATCTTTGGCTTTTTGTCAGAAGGAAGGTTTATCTCATATATAGGTGTTTTCAGATGCAATGCCCAATTATTTGTCTTTAAGAATTTAAGCCTAGATGACAGTATTGGTATCAGATTAGTGTTTAATAGCACCTTATGTCAACTACATTTAACTTAATTGATATGTGTTCTGAAACATACTACACAGGACAGACTAATATAGTAGTTAAACTTCCACACCAAAGGTATCCATAGGATGTTGACCAACACTTAATAAAATATTTTCTCCCTAGGTGAACAAACTAAGTTTATTTATGGGTTTCTTATCTATTCTCAAGACCTTGTATGACATTCTTCTAAGTATCACTCAGTGAGGAGTATGTTTGTTTAGATATATTTCGACTCTGAGTGCACCTAAGAGCCCATCCCTGACATTCACTACCTGTTTACAACTGAGATTTTTATAAGGATATTTTACAAGGGGTGTCCAAAAGTGGAAACTTGCTACAGGTTTCCCATTTAATTCCTATGAGATTAACTTAACTGAGATTGAGGGAGAGGAAAACAGCCTGCAGGGAGAGGCAGGGAGTGGGGTGAAGAGGAGAAGAGGGAGAGGAAAGGGGTGTTCCTATCTGCTGCAGTGACTTTGGGAGCCTAGTTAAGCCTACTAAGGACTTTCAACTTAAATACATTTAACCAGCCTGTAAGCTTCTCTTCTTTTGTCATCACCATTAAAGCAAATCAAGTATTGTTCTTTTATGTCTTAAGGCTGCCTGATATCCTTTTATGACTTTCTCCCATCAATGCTGCCTATGATATGATTCCATGTGTACAAAAATATCGGAGGGCTAATACATTGAAAGAACACTGTACTTAGATAAAATGATGTGGATTAAAATTCTAACTCTGCCTCTGTTTATTGTGTGACCTTGATTAACTCTCTTCTTTTAGTTTTACCACTTGTTTAAAAAAAAAAAGACTAGGTGATTTCTAAGTTCTGTTATCTCAGTCTGAACAAATTTTTCAAGGCCACTGCCTACTCATCTTCCAGCTATTATCTCTACTTTTTTGTACTGTATACACATATGTTTGCTCAATGAACCAAAAATTATGCCTTGTACTTACCTACTCCTAGGCTTTTGTTCATGCTATTACTCCTGCCTGGGTCCCTTCCCCTACCCCATTCTTTTCTGTTTCATAGGTCTATTAGGATCATATGGGAAAAGTAAGTGAAAGCACTTTAAACCTCAGCTCAAACTCATCCTGAAAGCCCCTATAACCTCCCAATATCAAAATTTTCTCTGTTCTCTAAAATACCTGGTAACTTTTTTTTCTTTTTTTCTTTTTAAAATTTTTAAAGTAAGTTCTATATCTAGGGTGTTTATATCTAGACACCTAGGGTGTCTATATCTAGGGTGTCTGCTCAATCAGTTAAGCATCTGCCTTCAGCCCAGGTCATGATCCCAGGGTCCTGGAACTGAACCCCACATCAGGTTCCCTGCTCAGCGGGAAGCCTGCTTCTCCCTCTCCCTTAGCCTGCCACAGCCCCTGCTTGTGCTCTCTCTTTCTCACTCTCAAATAAAGAAAATCTTTAAAAAAATAAAGTAAGCTCTATGCCCAATGTGGAACTTGAACCCACAACCTTGAGATTAAGAGTCAGATGGTCCACTAACTGAGCCAGCCAGGTGCCCTAAAAAAACACTGGTATCTTTCAGTAGTCAATTTTACCTCATGAAACTTGGACAAATCTTCCAGAAATAAACATTGTTTAGTCAGCCAGTTCCTGAGGGGAGGACCAGAATCCCAGGTGAGAGCTGAGTAGAAGGAGGCAGTGGGAATTTTAAAAACAGGGAGGGATAGGTCAGGGTCTGGGATAATGTAGTAAAAGCTTGGCCCAGTAACTGGACCTGACTGAAAGAAGGGCCAAATATCTAGGAATCAAAACTCTGTTATCCTACAACTGTAGAAGGCAGTCCAGGCCTTAAGCCCTTTCTGTCACCGAGGAAGAGGCAGCTGTAGGGCAGCAATACTGTTTCAATGGGTACAATGGATTGGGGGATCTGCTGTTGTAGGAGGCTAAAGGGACAGAAAGTGTCCTAACGAATAAGGAAGGAAGGAATTCACCCCCCAAAATGCACTCCCATGTCTCCTGAATCATTTACACCTGTGACAAGGAAGTTTCTGGGGAAATCTCTGTCACGATAAGACAATTTCTTTGACTGTGATTATGAACTTGCACTTCAAAGTCACACTGCCAGTATTTGAAATCCTGGCTCTGATGACTAATAGCTGTATGACTTTAGATAACTCAATTTCCTCCTCTGTAAGATTTCTAAGTCACAGATTGTTGTGAGGATTAAAGTGTGTGTATCATATATACATATGGTAGGGATTTTGCCATATAACTCTTGGGAGTAGACGGAAAGTACTAAACTTGTCTTAAGTAGAGTATGAAATGCACTTCATTCACTCACTAGTAGTTATCGAACATCCATGGGGAAATCAGCTGAGTGCTAGGGATACAGCCAATGTATCCCTTTTGATGAAGTTCATAGCCATTGGTTTGTGACTAAAGTATACATGTTAGTTAGCTCTATTTTATCTTGCTTTATCTAATTTCTGTTATCCTCACTGAGAATGTACCTGACATAGTTTGCCAAGAACCATTCCACAGAAAAAAAAAATGAAGATTTTTTTACCGAAGATCATAAAGCTAATAAATATAGCACAGTCAGGACTAACATGTTGACTCCTACCTAACCTTTTAAATTTTTTTTTAATGACATCACCTCCATTTTAAAGGCGAAGCAACCTGGTTAGCTTGTTAAGCCTCTAATTTATTGGGTGTGGGAACATGGTGAAATTAAATTATGAAAAAAAATTTACAAGTCTCATTAGATCAACTGAAATCATAACTCTATTTCAAGGCATAGAAAGGCAATGAAAGAAATAGAGACCAGTATAGGTTGCAAAATCTCAACTATTTTTTGTATAGTTAGCTTCTATAGCCTGGACATTTGTAAAGAAAAATCATACTTTAATTCTTCTACACTTCTCAAGTCAGGCAACATAGTCATTATGTCATTTGAATTACTTTGTAAGTAAGTTAAAGTATACTTTAAAAATACTACTGTAAAAGAAAATGACAATGGCTGGTGCTTAGAGAGCAGACTGGAAAAAGGCTTATAAAATCTTTCTCTCAAGAAATATAGTACATTTATACTTCTCTTAGGAAGTATATGTAGCAGTGCTGATATGGTGACTTGCAGTTTCATATGGGTCAGTCTAATACTCTGAACACTTTTCAAAGTAACTGAAAACCAAACTTTCAAACATTAATTGTGAAAGTATTTTTTCCCAGAAGATAATGTAATTTTCTATACAATACTTGAGATTTCACACCATAATGGCTTACTAAAACAAGAAGCATGAAAAAGAAAAACTTCTGTTACTCAAACTACCTGAAAAGAATCCACATGTTAAAATAAAAACAAATTCTTGTCTTCCAACAATTTATATTTTGTGATAATTATTATTGTTGTTATTGTTTAATTAGGCTTATGAAAATATCTCTTGAAAGGTATTTAGCAGTTTATGTTAAATGGGTAAAAAAAAATCTATCTTGGGTGCAGTGTGTTCAGGTTATAAAAGCGCCAGTGCTTATTTTATCTCTCTACAAAGTGTTGCTGAGATAATTACTGCTGACAGCTTTATTCAAGGTTCATTTCACTTTTTCTGCTATTTTTCTCTGGTTAGAAGTTCAACAGAGCCCATGGGAAGCCACACCCCTCACACCTGTTAGGCTTCTTCATGTTACGGAGGGCCAGTATGGACATGTCACTTCAAATTAGCATTGTACCAGGGCGCTAACTGTGACAATTACTTATCACAGGTTTAACTAAAAAAAAAAAAAAAAAAAAAAAAAAAAAAAAAAAAAAGTTTCTAATTCAACCACAAAAACAGTGTCACAGAATGTAATTTAAACCTGTAAAAGCAGGTTGCATAAAGAACATTCAGAGAGCTGCAGAAAAGGTTCCCAGGGTCGAGCTTTGTGCTGTGAATTATGCAGGAATGCTCTGCAACTGAACATTTCCTTTAAAACAAAACCAAATAAAAAAAGTAAATAGGGAAGAGCCAGCAATTATACTTTAACAGTGGGCCTAAGTTTTCTTCATGGTTCTCTCTCAAGCTTGAAAATGTGATTCATTTTGTTGATTCTTTTGTGTCATGTAACTAATTCAATACTGAAATTTCCAGTTAAAATAAAGCAGCTACTTCCAGATTTACCAAAGAAAAAACACAGCTTTAAAACCAGGTATGAAAAAAAAAAATAAAAATAAAAAAATAAAAAATAAAACCAGGTATGAAGGAAGTATTCTCTCCAGTATGGTTTTTTTTTTCCCACTTATAAACCAGAAAATTATCATTAGAGAGAGTAGACATTCATGCAAAAAGGAAAAGGAAAAACCTCACACTCTTAAATGTGTTTTAAGCTAGTTATTATAAGCCTCTCTGTTTCAAGTGCAAAATAATCTCAGAATTATGCCACCTCTGAAAGACCTGGGATGGTTGGAGATGGTTAATATGGACTGCTGTGAGGCTAATTGTGGATCTTGAGTTAATTACTCTCTCCTGATAAGGGATTTTAAAAATAAATAAAATGGTCTTTTACTCCATTTTTATTTCAATTTGTATTCAAGGGAACACTGAATGATAATGACTAAACTCTGGATATTTCACTGTTTGCTGCCTTTATTTAGATGAAGATCCAGAAAGTCTAGGAAATAAACATGTCCATATCATAATCAATGTTAATATACACTAACTAAATAACAACGAATGGATCTGTATTGGTCACAACATATGAGATTTGATTAACAAATAAATGCCTAGTGTCCATTACCTGGTCAAAGTTAAAAGTAATTCGGCATTGTTTCACAAACACAAATATATACACCAACAACTTGGCTGAAAGATATAAGCCTGAGCTTGTAGAAACTATCTTAGAAACAGAATCTAGAAGTATTAAATACTCATGAAAAGCAAAGGACAAAATAATGACACTGAGGAGGAATTTTGAAGAAAGTAATTGCTTGTTTGCAGAAAACTACATTCATTGATGAATCCATTGTAATTTTGGCATAGCAATATAATTTCAGCATCTTAATAATTCCACAAAATTTTAAAACCATCATATATAAATAAAACCATCCATCCGCATTACAAATGCAAAATTTTTCCCAAGCCAAAATACAGAAGGGGTAACTTATGAAAAAATACTCTCAAGGTATTTTTCTTCATTTTCTTAACATTTGGAAAGTCATTTATTAACCAAAGCATAAATGAAATATTGATTATAAGAATCTAGGATCTTATCAAGACAATAAAGTCTTTTGCTTTATTCTATAATCATAATGTATTCACAGAGAATGAAGACAAAACCTTTGGTTAGAAGGTGCTTTTACCTCAAGCTGGCTGCTCATTTTAAGTTTGATAAAGAGGTTCTGTTAGTGGAAAAAACTCATCATTTTAGAAAGCTACAGTACTTTTTTAAAAAAAATTATGCATTTATTTGAGAGAAAGAAAGAGAGAGAGGGCGCAAGCAAGGGGCAGAGGGGGAAGCAGGCTCCCACTGAGCAGGGAGCCTGATGCAGGCTCAATCCCAGGACCCCAGGATCTGACCTGAGCTGAAGGTGGACATTAACCAATTGAGCTACCCAGGTGCCCCTACGGTGTTAATCAGTGGTGACTTCAGCTCATCATAATGACAGAATCTTCAAATATGCAGGGATATATCTCAAGCCTGCTTTGCATGCATAAAGAGTACTAACCAGCCATTTGGCTCATGTCTAGTCAATAGTGGGATGCCATTTACCCCACAACACTGGGAAACTCTTTGGACAGAAAACATAGGAGCTCTGGATATTCTTCCAGCAGCATCTAATTCCTTGGCAAAACACAGGCAGTTATGCTAACAGCTTTGGTCGCAAGCACGTGGACATAGTGCTGCTGTGCATCTTGTTGAGGCTTTTCCTCCTGGGAAAATTAGAGTCTGAATACAAAGTTAGGCACAGCACCATAAATGGGTGCTATCTAGAAACTAGAAAAAAAGAATTTCACCTTGCTGGTTAATCTATGCTTGGCCTATCCCAGTCACATGATTCTCCTCTGCTCAACTCCTACGCCCTTATTGTGAATGTTGAGAATTCTTGGTTTGTGTTTCAACTTTGCCTATGTCTCTGTTTAGGTATTTGACCCTAAGGCCCCTAAAGGAACAACCTGAATCTTAAGAGTCTCAGTTTTAACCTGCATAGTGCTTAGCAGGTTGCTCTGATAGAACTGCCATATAATAAATGTCTATTACTTTAATTTAAAGGATTACTTTGCTTACTTTTCTTGTCAGGGTAAAATATGAAAGATACTTATAATTTTCTAGAGAAACAGGTAATCTGCCTAGAAGGAAAAAGCGTGGAAGCCACTCCAAAGTGAGATAAGAAACACTAAAAAGTATTATCAGAGTGCTGATAGATCTCTGGGTCTGAGTGAAAAGCATTAAGGCCCAAAAGGATTCTGACATAGATAGCAGGTTAAATTTAATTTAGTAACCGATGACCTGAAACCACCAATCAAAATAAGCAAAATAAAGACCATTCAAATTCAACATCAACATAATTTGAATGAACTTAAACATTTTCATTTTTTTGATAAAGCATACTAGTTTCTTTCATATTTAATGTTCCTGTATAGTTATCTTTGCATTCTAATGTATTTCATCCCTATGGATTTCATGGGAATTAGAGTATTCAAATATCACCTTTTTTTGTTTTGTTTTTTAAAGATTTTATTTATTTATTTGAGACAGAGAGTGCTCTCTCTCTCTGTTGAGTGCATGTGGGTGCTCCAGAGAGCATGAACAGGGAGCAGGGGCAGAGGGGAGGAGGGGCAGAGGGAGAGGGAGAGGGAGAAGCAGACTTCCTGCTGAGCAGGGAGCCCAATGAAGGCCTCCATCCTGAGGACCTGAGGATCATGAAGCAGACACTTAACCATCTAAGCCACCCACACACCCCTCAAATGTCATTTCAACTCTACTTCGTAAAATATGATGGCTCCCAAATTTATGACAATGCATAAAATAGCTAATAAAAATGTTTTCAGATAGGTATAGAAACTATCTAGTAGTATATGCTATACATAAAAATACCCAGCTACCCCATGGCCCCACCTTATAAAGGGCACGTGATATAATGAACAGGTATTATATAAGACTGATGAATCACTGACCTCTACCTATGAAACCAGTAATACATTATATGTTAATTAATCTAATTTAAATAAAAGTTAAAAATGCCCCCCAAAACCCCAATATATTGTAAATTACAACTCACCTAGGAGTAATAATATATCAGCATTATTTTACTATCTTATTTTTTTAGGACTTAAACTGATAAATATAAGAAGCACTAAATTCTCTAAATCTCTCTAGATATGTGTGCATATGTTTGTTACTCGTTCACTAGGTTCTTGTATGTACACACACATACCCCAAGAATAATCTTTTGTATTAAAAATTGGGAAAATCCTCAAATCCAATACTTTTTCAAAAATATTTTTACTTATGACAAAATAATGTTTTATTCCTACGTCAAGCATGCTTTTGACGGCAAATTCATATCTGCAGCACTTACTTGTGTCAATGCCAAAAAAGTATGTGCTAAAGTGCTAACTCTTTAAAATAGGCAGTAGTCATTTTTGTGTGCTAATTACAAGCCTTATTTTCCAAATACTAATCAATCTATAACTTTGAGCTGAATAAACTTACTGAAAAGTACTACAGTAGAGAAAAATAAAAGAACCTTAATGTGAGTATAACAAAACTTTTTAGTGAACTAATTCATTTTTAGTGAAATTTTTTCCAGAAGTGAGGAATAAATCATTTTATACATTATTTTGATCAACATATAGTAACGTCAAAAACATTTCTTCAAAGCAAAATAAAATACCTGGAGATATCTCAGCAAAGTGGGAGCAAGAAATGATGAGAAGGAAAGCTTTATGTTTTGAAGAACACTAGTAAGGTTGCTGTTTGGGAGCTGCATATTATTTGAAATTTACATATTTTTTTTTAGTTGATTAATTTCATTTGCTAAAGACACATTAGAAGTGTACAGAATCAAAGAATTCTAGAATTAGGGGAAATCTTGGAGTTGGGGGTGGGAAAGATGATGTAGAGAAAGTAAGAGGATTCTAATATTTTTCAGGCACCTACTATGTACCAGGCACTTTAAATTCCTCCCCAACTTCCCATTAACACAGGGAGCTATAAGGTTGGTATTATTACCTCTGTTTCAGGAAACAGAAGTCCCGAGAGATTTATTACCCTTGGTGGGACTGAGATTTAATTCTAACTCAAGTTGTTCTAAGTCTAGAATATATATCTGTTCACCCATATGAAAGAAACTAATGTTTATTTAACCAGGCAATTAATATTCATTAACACATTCCATCCTAAAGTTGCTAATATTCCCATATGACTGAGGAAACAGAGACTTAGTAAAACTAATAAATCTGTCTAAAGCTACTTTAGGTTGGCCCCATGTATATTTTCTAATATAACTCATTTGTCTGTTAGAGAAACCAAAGTCCATATGAGTTACATGACTTGCCCAAGGTTGAACAGATGGCAAGTTCAGAGGAGAGATTATAAACTGGGCCTATTTGCTTCAATGTATCATACTTTTTTCCCTACACTTTGTCATTCAAGACACACACATTTCATCACCGCCTATTCTAAGAGCCTCCTAAATGATGTCCTATGAAATCTTCCCCAGCTAAAATGACACTCAAACTTATTTGACATAATAATGACATCACTCAAACGTTTCCAATTTCCTAACATTAAAACTTTTACTCAGTTATAGCCTGGGAGGAAAAAATACTATGCTATAACCAGTCTTGGGTGAAGTCTATTTAGGAAAGGAGGATACAAAATTACCCTCTTGTTTTGCCAACCCAGAAGGCATCCACTAAGGTGGGTTCCTAGGGGCTTAAGAATAAGTAGGCTGCCACTGGGACACCCAAAGATAGCTAGAGGCAAATGGCAGTGATCAACTCTAGCAGAGTGGGTGTCCTTGTGGATTCTGTGAGGAGAAGGGAATATGGCTCCTCTGGGGAACCTCTGATAGTACAGCTATCTATATCTGGAGGTAGGGGTAGTCACAGTTGGGACCAAATGAGAGGCAGCCTGGAGTTTCTTGTAGATTCTATCTTTATTTCTCAAGTCCTCTTCTATGACTTCATCATCTTAGACTTCGTAACTCCATATGGTATGCTACTCTACACTCTAGGCTCATTAATATCATCTTCAACATCATGACCCTGCTCCTCTTACCATCTCCTAACTACACTGAGTTTGTATTGAGATTCATTCCCTCAGAGCCTAAAATATCAGTTAGCTCAAGAGATATACCAAGCCCGAAACAACTCCTACCAAGTAAAAAGCACTTGAAGACTTTGCTAAATGATACTTTCACTTTCACCGGCATTTGAGGGACAACGTTCCATTTTGATTGTACTTTAGAAATTTTCAGGAATTTTGGCTCAGGTTGAAAAATTTCTCACAGATCAGAAGATAAATGGTATTGCAGTGGTATAGCTAAACAGAAAGGTCATATGGTTCCATAGGAGGCATTCTGGTAGTCAAGTCAGAAGAACTGGATTCTAGACTAGAACTCTACAACTTTATTACTTTCTAGTGTTCCTGGCCATCTATTTACCTCTCTGAATCTCAGTTTCTGCCTGAAGTGCCATGTAGTAAGCAGATATGCAATAAAAAAAAAAAAAAAGACTATCAAGCTGATCTTGATGACACAGTAAGAACTCTAACTAGCCAAAGTCAAATGCATTATAGCTCCTCCCTCTACACAGTGCAGCTGACCACAGTCCTAACAAGAATAATAGAAGGAATCCACTATACAACATGAATTTCACGTCTTTTCACTTTATTTATTTTTTTAAGTCTTTTCACTTTAAAGTCTAACCATTCCTCATTTCTTCTAGTCACTCTTCTCTAATCACTAATCACTCTATCACTAAATATCAAGTATGTGTCTACACATACTTGAGGGGTCCACAAACAAGTAGTAAAATGTACTTACACATAGGAAGTGTAAATAACTAATTACCAATGTGGTTAAGTCCCCTAAAAGAACAAGAGGAGGAAATGCCTTACTTTGCCTGAAGACTTCAAGGGAAAATGTCACAAAAGAGTGCCAGCTGAATCTTTAAAGGATAATTTGATTAAGGAGCAGGCCATGAGGCATGCAAGCACCTTAGAAGAAGAAAAGGAAGTAACATAAGCAATGGCAAAATGGCAAGAAAGGAGACAATACATCTAAGAAACAAGTAATTTAGTGCTGTTGGAGGGCAGATAAAAAAAAAACAAAATAGTGAGACATACAGGTAGAAGGGCATAAGTCCAATCATGAAGAGTCATATATGTCCCATTAAGGAGCATAGACATTATCCTATAGGCATTTGAAACCCCAGAGAGATTTGACACAAGGGAATAACATGATGCAAATGCATTTCACAGAAATAATTACACTGTAGAAGGGAAGTTGGACTGGGAGATATAAGAGAAGGAGACCTGAAACAGGGAAATGAGAAAATCATGAGAACCTAAATAAGAGAGGCAGAGACACAGGCAGAGGGAAAAGCAGGCTCCGTGCAGGAGCCCGACATGGGACTCGATCCCAGGTCTCCAGGATCAGGCCCTGGGCTGAAGGCGGCACTAAATCACTGAGGCACCCGGGCTGCCCCCCCCCCCTTTTTTAAGATGTTACTTATTTATTCATGGGGGGGGGGGACTTAGTTTAAAGTGGAAATATTCACTTAAGTAAAATATAAAATCACAACTGTGGTAAATACAATGAAAAACTGGCCTTGATGAAGAAATGACTGAGTTGGAAGAATGAGTAAGAATTATAAAGCACAGATCTTGGGGAGTATGACTGTTTCAGGTAGAGAGAACATTTGCAAAGGCCCAATGATGGTACATTAGAAGAACTCACAGATGATCAGTGTAGTTAAAAAACAAGGGACAGTATAACAAGACAACACTAAAGAAGTAAGCAGAAATCAGACTATGCAGGGTAGGTTATGCTAATGATTCTTGTCTTTATTTGGGATTTAAACAGAGAGACTACTTGAGCATATATGTTTGGTTGTTTGTTTTAAAGAATTATCCTGATGTAGTATGAAGCGCAGACTTGAAGAGAAGTGAGAGTGGATACGAGAGCCCAATCTGTAGGCTTTTGCAATAATCCAGATTCAAGAAGTTGGTATCTTGTATTTGGGTGGTGGTGGTAGGGATGGATAGAATTGAATGTATGTGAAAGATATATAATGCTAAAATTATGTATCTCTCATGGAATCAGGGAACTTTAGAAGGGGACCAGGTATGGCTGGGGAAAAATACAAATTTAGTTTTGGATATATAGAATTTAAGGTACTATGGTTAATTCTAAGAGATGATAAAAAGGCTTTTCTGGAACTGACGTGGGAGGACTGGCTAGAAATATAAATTTGTTAATCACCATTACATGGATGTTAATTTAAGCAAGCTATAGGCATGATGAAATGCCTAAAGAGAACATACAAAATGAGCACATGGAACTATGCCTTAACGATCTCAAATATTTAATGACTGGGTAGAGAGAAGGATGAACTTCCAAAAGAGACAGAAAAGAGCAGAGGCAGGGGAAAAACCAAGAGAGTATGGTATCTTGGGAGGCAAGAGAAGAGCATTTCAGAAAGGAGGAATTTTCAACAGGATCTAACACAGCTGAGAAGTAGTACTGAAAATAGCCCAGCAGTGGAAACTACTGAAATGCCTGTCCCATTAATAGTAAAACAGATGAATAATGTGGAACATCCACATAATGGAGTATTGTAAAGCAATAAAAATGAATCAAATATAGCTACATATAAGAATATGAATGAATTTCATAAACATAACATTAAAAGAAGGAAGAAAGGAAAGGAGAAATCAAAGAATGAATAAAGGAGACAAACAGTATATGCTATACGATTCCATTTATATATGTTAAAAACCAGACAAAACTAATTTAGGGTCTTATTTTTGGATGAAGGGGACCTGAGAGGGCCTTCTGGAATGCTGCAAATGTTCTCTTCCTTAATCTGGATGCTGAATACATGAAAGTATTTACTTTGCAAAAATGCATCAGACTGTACATTTATGATTTGCATAATTTCCCAAATGAATGTATTTCACTTAAAAGGTTTGATTTTTTTTGTCTTAACACTGTTAAGAAATCAAGTATAGCTACAATGAGGATTGAGAGGCTAAGTTGGTTTAGCAACATGGCAGTGAATGGTACCTAAAGAAAAGCTATTTCAGTGAAGAAATGGGTTGAAGGTGAGAGTGGTGTGAGGAGAGGAATCAGTGGAACAGAAAAAAAATGGAGATGGTAAATAAAGATAACTCTTTTTGAATTTTGGCTGCAAAGAGTTGGAGAAAAAGTAGTAGTTAAAGTTAGGCAGGATTTGTTTTTATATGTATATGTATATTTGTTTTTATGGTGTGTATAAGTGTGTTTCTTTGATGAGAGGTTTTTATATGTATATTTGTTTTTATGGTTTTTGTTTTTATGTTTCTTTGATGAGAGGTTTTTGTGCACAAATGTGGATAGAACATCCAGTACAATGAGATTAGTTAAAATATTGAAAGAGATCACTGATAATGTATAGTTTTGAGAAGACAAATGGGAATGGGGTACAGAGCACAGGTAAAGAAATGATCTTATACTCAGCCTACATTAGAAACAAGGTTTTCTGACTTCTAAATTCAGTGCTCTTTTTCTATACATAGTTACCTGATTTAAGTATGTGGAATTAGGCTACTGGCAATATTCTAATGTTCAGTATAAACGAGCTTCCAAGTTTTAATCCTGTCTCTGTGGACTTGGACAAGTTTTTAAATAACTAGCCATAGTATCTTCCATGTTTAAAATGGAAATGGCATTTAATATCATTTCTGGAGTTTTATGGATCAACTGGTAAACCCTCAGCTTTAGAGGTGAAAAGTCTAGAATGATATCCTCTCCTTGAATGTTAAAAGCTTGTTAGTAAATAAAGTTGTCAATGGTCTACAGATCAATGAATCTAAAATAAAGAAAAGGAGAACCGGTAAATGTGATACACACAGTGGTCATGCTTCACAGTAAATTATAGAAAGATCTAGTTTCCATTTTCTACCTCATATTCCATAAAAGTAGAATTACTGACACAAACATGGCATGCTCATCTATGAACTGTTCCACAGTGAACATTTATACCATGGTGAAGAACACAGGTGGCAGGCTTTCACACATGTCCTGTCATTCATCTACTTCTGCTATTACGAGAGGCATACAAAGTGGTAAGGCTATGAACTCTATTTTACTTGGGTTCAAATACCACTGCCACTTATTAATTACGATGTCATATGAATATGCCTCAGTTTGTTCACGTGTAAAATGGGACAAATAATAAATTCCACCTCCAATGGTAGTTAGAAAGATTGAGTTATATTATTATATACATTGCTAAGACTACTTTGTGCACTGTACTTTTATAGTACTATCTATTGCTATTATTATGCCCAGACAGATCTAAGATGAGCTTAAGGCAAAGGGACTAATCTAATTGGACAAAACAGATTCTTTAAGGAAAATATCTGAACGTTCATAATAGGTGAAGTTGGAGAACTGTGTAGGGAAGAAAAAATAAGAACTTCCTGGGGGGATGCCTACGTGGCTCAGTGATTGAGCATCTGCCTGCTGCTCAGGGCATGGTCCTGGAATCCCCGGACCGAATCCCACATCAGGCTTCCTGCAGGAGCCTGCTTCTCCTTCCTCTGCCTATGTCTCTGACTCTTTTTGTGTGTCTCTCATGAATAAATAAATAAATACAATATTAAAAAAAAAAGAACTTGAGATTCAGGGTTCATAAGGAAATCCCTTATGGTACAGTGTAAAGAGGTAGCCTTTTAGAGTCAAACCTAGGCCAGGATCTTTCTACCAGTTCTTCTCTGTGCATTGTTACACAAGTCACTAAATCACTCTGAGTTCAGTTCTTTCATGTATAAATAAGCAATAACATCTACCTTTCAGGACTGATTACTGGGAATATTAGGGATAAAACATAAAAAGTACCAGCAAGGTGCTTAAACAAAGTAAGATAAATGGATATTGTTCCTGTTATTACTGTTTTCGTTAACAACAAAAAAAATAATAATTATAGAGGTGAAAAGAAATGGCTGTATTTCATCTAGACTTTTTTTTTAATTTCTTAGCAGTCAAGCACAAATGTACTCCATTTTTAGCTATAACAATTTTTTTTATTATTATTAAGTAATCTCAATGCCCAAAATGGAGATTGAACTCACAACTCTGAGATTAAGAGTTGTATGCTCTACTGACTGAGCCAGCGAGGTATCCCAGTTGTAACATTTTTTATTAATAACTAAACTTCAATCTTTGAAAGTTATTTTAAATGTTCTTACTGCAAAATGGTAATTTTCATTAAATTATTTTTGAATTTATAATCATCTGAAAATCGATAAACATCACGATGAAACTTCTGCTTCTGAATTCAGGGAACAATAATCATGTTAATAAAAAGAAACAATTCCCTGAACATGATAACCATTTTTAAACATGGAATCATTACATTTTCTGAGAAACTGTTTATACCCTTCTTCCCTATCTTATAGTTCTTATTTTTCTGGTTTGTTTGTTTGTTTGTTTTTTGTTTTAGTAAAATTTAAGCTGACAGGGCAGCCCAGGTGGCTCAGTGGTTTAGCGCTACCTTCAGCCCAGGGCATGATCCTGGAGACCCAGGATCAAGTCCCACATTCGGCTTCCTGCATGGAGCCTGCTTCTCCCTCTGCCTATGTCTCTGTCTCTCATGAATAAATAAAAAAAAATTTTTTTTTTAATTTCAGCTGACATTTATCAGTTTTAAAACATTGTGAGGATGATATGATCCTAAAGACTTTCTTAGTGCATAACGAAATTTTGAGAGTGATTTCCCAGTGGAAATCACTAACCACAGCACAGAAAAGCATATCATATAATAATACAATTCTTATAAATCTCTCTTCCCTTTTATTTAATATATCAAAGCAGATGATTGATTAAGCTAACTGTAAAACAGTAAGAAATGCAATGAACACCATGTGGTAACACATTGTTAATAAAGGTCTACTAAATATCATTTGAAAATGTCATATTTATTTGTCACTAGTCTGAAGCTTACCCTTTTTTGTCTGAATTACAAATATTTGAATTTTATGACAGTCGAGTTTACATCTGCTCTAAATGAGATTGAAAGGTTAGAAACAAGTAACACAAATCAGATCTCCAGCTCTTCAATTGCACAATCCAATATTACCAATTAGATGTTTTAGGCCAAATTTTTCTTCTAAGTCCTCATCCATGTGCTATCCATATGCTTGTTCACCTAGCATGGTTCACTAGCAATTTACAAATCAGGGAATACATCTCTTCTTTTTCATCTCTTCAGATTCTCTAGTTACTTACTTCTATATTCAACTCATTCAGCTTGCTTCCTGTTTACTGGAAAATTACATTTTCATTTTAGGGGTAAGATGTAAATGCTTAATACCTTCTTTCAGATTTGCATGGTTTAATTCAGGTTAGTGTTCCTGCTTCTTGGTGTTTTTTGTTTCTTTGGTTTTGCCTCTTTTCAATAACATCAACTACAGAGACAGTGGCTTCAGCTCTCACAGCTTCTCATACTTATCCGTTGTTACTAGAGTTTTCCTTCTTCTAGAATTAAGACTATTAACTCTCTTAGCTTCCAGAGTCTATGGAAAAAACATGGCTTCTTAGGACATCTATGTTCTTACCAAGTAAGATTCTATTTTCTCCAGTGATTCCTTGATCTGCCCACCCCTTACCCATACCACCACTCTCTATCATCACAGTGTTGTCTTCTGAACTTGAAGCAATTTATATAAGCTGCTATTCATAACACATTCATTTTTAATTATTCCACTGCTGAGAATACTGAAAAGAAAGTAAAATAACCCTGACACTATCCAAATATAGCTCTTTGCTTCTAAAACAGCAAGATGTTGAGGCAATGGTTTCAGAATTATTATTTTTTTTTAATTTTTTTTTAAATTTATTTATGATAGTCACAGAGAGAGAGAGAGAGAGAGAGAGGCAGAGACATAGGCAGAGGGAGAAGCAGGCTCCATGTACCGGGAGCCCGACGTGGGACTCGATCCCGGGTCTCCAGGATCGCGCCCTGGGCCAAAGGCAGGTGCCAAATCGCTGTGCCACCCAGGGATCCCGAGGCAATGGTTTTAAAATGAGAAAATGATACACAGAAATGAAAGATAACTTCTAAACTTTGAGATGGAACAGCTAGCATGGTTCACCAACAACTTAGAAGTCACTTGCATTTATTTACTTAGCAAGGCCTAACTATATCATCACTAATAGTTTAAAATATCCAAATTAATTTGTTACATATAGTTGGAAAACACATATTGGTTCTTTAAAGTTTTATTTGTAGCATCAGTCCTGTATTTTCTAACCTGTCATAATTAATTCCATCCCCTTGCACTTTGAAATCTCCACAATAATAAGAACTTTATCAGGCTGGTGTTGGTATGAAGTGGCACAGCAAACTGAAATCCCACCGGGAGCAGTCCACAGACTTCCCTTCTAAGCAGCAGAAAGCTGTTATCATTTTCTGAATTACAGGAACTATAAAAGGACACTCTACTCAAGCTGCCGCTGAATGTCACCTGAAAAGCAATCACAAAAGGGCTCTGTCTTGGCTTATCTCTGAGCTCTGTCACTACGGCAACCAGCAGGGAATAAGTATCTGTGGGTCTATGAATTTCAGAATCCCATAAAAGCCAGGGCTAAAAAGGCATGTGCAGCCTCTCAGAGATTGACTGCATTAATACATTAGCAAATACTGTGAAACACTGGATAAATGTCAGCAATTATGGAAAAAGCGTCTAATAACGATATTCGTTGCCTGTCAAAACCCCGTGAGGTTTGATATGTAACTGCCACTCAAAGCTGTCTGTAATTTTATCTCTTTTATACATCTGAATCCACAGCATTCAAATTTGTACTTTGAAAGTAATAAACTGTAAAGCAGTTCATTCCGTGTTGATCACAACTGTCAACAAACATAAAATAAAAGAACAAAAAGATTTCATTGACTGTGGGAACAATCAGTACCAACAATCTCTTGTAGATATTTATAAAAAAAAAAAACCCTATTATACATGTAGAATATTAAACAATGTCATGATGTGGGCTAGCAACTGATACGACTATTGATTAAGTGACCTTGAACTCAAAAAGCTACTTATCATGCATAAATTTTCATTTTAATCCTTCTCTTTCTGTTTGAAAATTTAAAGGAATTTAGCCAATTGAACACAGTTGCAAACAGCCTTTTTCTTTGCACATTAAAAAATGCCATGGAATCTCTACTAGCTCTGAAACAGGTTACAATACTCTCTTCACTACCTTTCTCAAACAGAGAATTATAGGCAACTGATTGTTTAAAACCCAAGAGTCTAAAAGCACAACTTAACAAGCTGGGAATGCCATTCTCCAGATTCATATTTCTATTGCTCAAGAAAATGACTTATTAAGGAATCTCATCACATATGTTACAGCTGTTCAAATGCAATAGACAGCATGTTAACTTGCAAACACAAATGCCAGAGATTAAGTAGTGCACATATGTATTATAAACAACCTTCCGTTTCTCAGTTATAGAATAGGGTCAAGTACAAGGGTTCCAGTAAGATCTTTCTTAGTAACAGAGGAAAAGAGCTTGGTTTCTTGAAAAAGAGCAGGGAACCTCTGAAGAAAAGTAGTAATATGTATTAGAATACTAGGCTAGCAAGTTTTATTGCAGTTTAGAGCCAATCACTTGACTTTCCAGAATTACATTTAATATAAATACAAGAAACATTTACTGTTTACTTTGTACCAGGGGTTATGCTAGGCACTTGAGACACAAAGATGAATAAAATCTGCCTCCTGCCCTCACAGAGTTCATAGTCTTATAGAGAAAGGTTTTTGTAAACATAGAAGTTATTTACAACTACTCTAGAGCTAGTTAGAAGGAAAAAGTGGTTTGGAGTAACAGTAAGGAAAATCTACAGTAATACCAACTGTATTCTTCTGTACACTATTTCTATAAAAAATTATTTACTTATAATCTAGGGACTTGGCTCAAATGAGATCATGTATATGAGATATGCTTTGTAAACTAAAAATCTCTATGTAAGTATCTCTTAATATGTTTACCTAGTACTATACTAAGTAACTATGGGTAGCAAAATAGAGTATTGTTGCACATTCCCTGCCACATTAATCATATGGCTCCTATGCAAGAACACATATAAAACCAAAGTGCTACAGTGAATATCTAAAATTCAATTATACTCAGAGGCACATAAATGCGAATCTAATAAAAGAAAATAAAGACAAATTTTGTTTCTCTGTTTCTGCCTTTTATTGAATAATTGTTAACACTTCAAACCAGTATTACTTCAATTCTGGAAAAAATTTGACTGGATATTTAAAAATTGAAACTATTTTGGGAAACATGGAACATATAATAGCATGGTACAAGATTAAGTACATGGCATCAGGGAGGGAACAGATTTGGAGTTGAACACTGGTTCTGCATTTTGCCTTCTCATTTATCAGTTATAGTTTTAAATCAACATACTCATCATAATCCACTATTAAAAAATAAAACAGACACTCGAGTGGGGTCAGTGAGCTAAACGACTAACTCTTGATTTCAGGTCAGGTCACAATCCCAGGGTTGTGAGATCGAGCCCTGTGTCGAGCTCTGCATAGGGCATGAGCCTGCTTAACATTCTCTCTCTCTCTCTCTCCCCTCTTCCTTTGCCCCTCTCCCACCATTCCCTTCCCCTCTCAAAAAAAAAAAAAAAAATTACTTAGGAAAAAAACACTTATTGAGGCCCAGTCACCTGTAATAAAATGTACTCATTTTAAGTGTACAGTTCAAGGAGTTTTGACATATATACAAACTATTGTAACCACCACCACAATTGAAATACCAAAAATATCTATCACTTCCCAAAATTCCCTTGTATTATTATTTAGTTGTTAAGACTTCTTTATATAACCTGGATGCAGGGCCTTTGCCAAATATATGTTTTGCAAATATTTTATCCTAGTCTTTGACTGCTGTTCCTTTTATTCCTAAATTTTATCTACTGAAGAGCAAAAGCTGCAAACTGTGATGAGGTCAGCTAACCTTTTTCTTTTATGGTGAGGGATTCTAGTGTTCTAAGAAATTTTTGCCTACCCTCAGGCCTTAAAAGATTTTCTGTATTTTCTTCTACCAGTTTTACAGTTTAACTTTTGCATTTAGATCTATGATCCATTTCAAGGTAATTCTTGTGTATGGCAAAAAAAAAAATTTTTTTTCTTGTGTATGGTTGAAGCTGTCCTTACTGAAATCACCGTTTGTTTTAAAGAAGACCATCCTTTCTCCATTGCACTATTTTGGTATCTTTGTACAAAACTGATTGATGACACAGACACACCCACACCCACAGATAAAGACCTATTCCTGAATGCTTTATTTTATCCATTGATCTATATGACTATCTTTACACAAATACTACGTATCACATTGTCTTGAGTACCGCATTCTTTTGGAAATCAGGCAATGTAAGTTCTCCAACTTTGTTCTTTTTCAAAACTGCTTTAGGAATCCTAGGTCCTTCATATTTCTATATAAATTTTAGAATTGACTTGCCAATTTCTTCCCCAAAAAAGCTATTGAGATTCTGATTGGGAATGCATTAAATTCACAGATTAGTGTGGGGAGAAAAACCACCTTATTTAGGTCCAATCTACGACCATGAAATTCTCCACTTCTAGGACCTTATAGGCATAACTCATCTTATTGTGCTTCATTTTATTGCACTTAACAGATAATTCTGGGGTGTTTTTTGTTGCTGGTGGTGGTGGGTTTTTTTTTTTTTTTAATTTTTTTTAACAAATGAAGGTTTGTGGTAATTCTTCAGTGAGCAAGTCTACTGATGCCATTTTTCCAATAATAGTTTCTCACTTTTTGTCTCTGTTGCATTTTGGTAATTCTTGCAGTATTTCCAACTTTTCCATTATTATTATCATTGTTAGGGTTATATATGATCAGTGATCTTTGATGTTACAATTGTAATTGTTTTAGGGGACCATGAACCACACCCTAATAAGACAGTGAACTTAAATGTTATGTATATTCTGATTGCTCTACCAATCAGCCTTTCCCTATCTCTCTTGTTCTCCACAGGCTTCCCTATTCTGAGACACAATATTGAAATTACACCAATTAATAATCCTACAATGGGCCCTGAATGTTCAAGTGAAAGCAAGAGTTCCATGTTTCTCACTTTAAATTAAAAGCTACAAATGATTAAGCTTAGTAAGGAAGACATGTTGAAAGCCAAGATAGATTGAAAACTATGCCTCTTGCGCCAGTTAGCCAAGTTGTGAATGCAAAGGGACAATTCTTGAAGGAAACTAAAAATGTTACTCCAGTGAACACATGGTGAATGATAGGAAGTGAAACAGCCTTATTGCTGATATGGTGAAAGTTTGAGTGGTCCAGATGAAAGATCACACTAGCGACAACATTCCCTGAAGTCAAAACCTAACCCAGAGCAAGACCCTAACTCTCTTCAATTCTGTGAAGACTAAGAGAGGCGAAGAAGCTGCAGAAGAAAAATTTGAAGTCAGCATAAGTGAGTTTGTGAGGCTGAAGGAAAGAAGCCATCTCCATAAAATGAAATTGCAAGGTGAAGCAGCAAGTGCTGATGTAGAAACTGCAACAGATTATCTAGAAGCTCTAGCTAAAATAATTAATGAAGGAAGATGCACTAAACAAGATTTTCAATGTAAACTAAACAGCCTTTTATTGGAAGAAGATGCCATCTAAGTCTTTCATAGCTAGAGAGGAGAAGTCAATGCTTGGCTGTAAAGCTTGTGCAATGGACAGGCTGAGTCTTGCAAGAGGCTAATGCAGCTGGTGACTTTAAGTTGAAGTCCATGCTCCTTTACCCTTCTGAAAATCTTAGGGCCCTTAGGAATTACACTAAATCTTCTCTGTCTGTGCTCTTTAAATCAAACAAAGCCTACATGAGAGCACATCTGTTAACAACATGGTTTACTGAGTATTTATTTTAAGCCCACTGTTGAGACCTGCTGCTCAGAAAAAAAAAAGATTTCTTTCAAAATACTACTGGCTCATTGACAATGTTCCTGGCCACCTAAGAGCTCTGATGGAGATGTACAAGAGTAATGTCCTTTTCATGCCTGCTAACACAGCATCTATTCTGTAGCCCATGGGTCAAGAATTTCTTTTGACTTTCAAGTTTTATCATCTAAGAAATCCATTTTGTAAGGCTATTGCTGCCACAAATAGTGATTCATCTGAGAGATCTAGGCAAAACAGATTAAGTACGTTCTGGAAAGAATTAACCATTCTAGAAACCATTAAGAGCATTCCTGATTCATGAAGAAGTCAAAATATCAACATGAACAAGAGCTTGGAAAAAGTTGATTCCAAACCTCATGGAAGACTGAGGGGTTCAAGACTTCAGTGGAGGAAGGAGAAACTGCAGATGGGGTGGAAAGAGCAAGAGAACTAGAATTAGAATTGGAGTCTGAAATTGTGACTGAATGGCTACAATCTGATGATAAAACTTGAACAGATGAGGAGCTGCTTTTTATGGATGAACAAGAAAATGGTATCTTGAGAAGGAATCAACTGGTGAAGATGATATGAAGATTGTTAAAATGACAACAAAAGATTTAGAATACTACATAAACTTATCTAATAAAGCAACAGCATGATTTGAGAGGATTCACTCCAATTTTGAAAGAAGTTCTACTGTGGATAAAATGCTATCTAACAGTATGGCATGATATAAAGAGATCATCCATGAAAGAAAGACTCAATCAGTATACATCAAATTTTATTGTCTTATTTTAACCAATTGCCACAGCCACCTCAATCTTCTGCAACCACCAATCAGCTGTCATTGAAATCAAGGCAAGATCCTCCACCAGCAAAAAGATTATAACTTACTGAAAGCTCACATGATGGTTAGCATCTTTCAGTAATAAAGTATTTTTAAATTAAGGTATGTACATTGATTTTTAGACAAAATGCTATTGCACACATAACAGACTACCGTATGACATAAATAAACTTTCATGTGCAATAGGAAACAAAAAATTCATTTGACTCACTTTATTGCAATATTTGTTTTACTGCTGTGGTTTGGAACCAAACCTACAATATCTCCAAGATCTTACATATATTTAGTTAGATTTATCGGTAAATATTTCATGTTTTGGGGTGGAATCATGAATAGTATAATATTTCAAAAACTCTATTTATAAAATTTTATTTGGTGCTATATAGTAATTTTAGTGTTTTTTGTTTGTTTTGGTATATTAATATTATAGGCTCTCCTTGTTAACTTCACTTGAAACATTTAGTAGCTTTTTTTGTTGATTATATTGGACATACAAAAAAACAAACTACTAAACACTGTGTATAAGAATAAAGATAACATATAAATTACAAATTCCATATATTACAAAATATGCTATTTAATTTTGTTTTGGTTAGATATGATATACTTGATTGCAGTCCTCTAAAATTTATTAAGACTTGGTCAAGTTGGTTAAAAGTGTTGCTCAAATCTTCTATACCCTTATCTGTCATCTTCCTGTAATGGCTGAGAAAGGAATGTGAAATCTCTAGGTATAATTGTGAACCTGTCATTCTTTTGGTCTTGTCAGTTTTTATTTTATTCATTTTGAAACTATTGTTACGTGAATACATATTCAAGATTGTTATATCTTCTTGAACTGCCCTTTCAATCACTATGAAATTTCTCTTTTTAGTCCTGGTAATATTTTTTATGCTGTACTTTGATTTTTTTTTTTTTAAGATTTTATTTATTCATGAGAGACAGAGACAGAGACAGAGACAGAGACAGAGACAGAGACAGAAAGAGGCAGAACATAGGCAGAGGGAGAAGCAGGATCCATGAAGGGAGCCCAACGTGGGACTCAATCCTGGATCACGCCCTAAGCCGAAGGCGGTGCTAAAACTGCTGAGACACCAGGGCTGCCCTGTACTTTGATGTTAATCTAGTCATTATAGCTTATGTTAGTGTTTACAAATATTTTCCCATTTCATTTATGTCTAACTTATTACTGTCACATTTAAAGTATGTTTCTTATAGACAATATAGTTAGTTGAGTCTTGCTTTTTAACACTCAGTTTGATAATCTTTTGCCCTTTAATGTACAGACCATTTATATTTACTGTAATTATAATGTGGTTGGATTTAAATCTTTCATCTTGCTATTTGTTTTGTACATATCCCATTTTTTTCCTTTTTCCTAACTTATTCTGGAAAATGTTTTTAGAGTTCTTTTATCTCTCTTAATAGTTTATTAACTACATTTTTTGTTTTTTTATTAGTTGCTCTAAATATACAATATGCATCTTTAGTATAATAGACTATCTTCAATTTATTATATCACTTCATGTATAAGAAGTAACCCTACAACAGTACAATTCTATTCTGTCTTTCATGCTATTGTCATATATTTTATTTCTACATATATCCAAAAGTCAATTAACATTTTTTCTTTAAATAGTTATCTTTTAAAGAAATGAAAAACAGAAGGAAAAATGTCTTTTATATGAAACCACATTTTAGCATTCTGGTGTCATCTTCCTCTTGCCTAAAGAATTTCCCTCAATATTTTTTTATAGTGCAAGTTTGCTAGCACCAAATTCTCTCAGTTTTTATTTTTAAAAAAGTATTTTTCCTTCAGTTTTGAAAGATTATTTTCACCTGATATATAATTTAAGTTGTCATTTTTTTAAACTTTCAGTACTTTAAAAATGTCATCCCACTGCTTTTTGGTTTGCACTGTTTCTGATGAGAAATCTGAAGAGTCTATATTTGTTTTTTTATTCTTTCTGCCTTGAAATTTATTTCTCTTTATCACTTGTTTTCAGCAATTTGATAATGATATTCCTTAGTGTAGAAATCTTTGTGTTTCCTCTTAATGGAGTTCGTTGAGCTTTTTGGATCTAAAAATTTTATAGTTTCCATTAACTATGGAAAAACTTGAGAGATTATTTCCTGAAGTATTTTTTTGTCTTGACCTCCTTCCCCGATCTTTTCTCTCCCTTTAGGATTTCAATTGCATGTATGTTAGACTGCTTGATTTTGCCTTAGAGGTCACTGACACTTTGTTCATTCATTGTCTTTTTTTCTCTCTGTGCTTCAATTTAGATAGTTTCTATTGTTACATATTAAGTTCACTGGTCTTTCCTTTGGCAGTTTGTAATCTGCCATTAAGCCATCCAGTGAAACTGTCATTTCAGGTATTATATTATCTCTAGAATGATGTTATTCCATTTTATATATTCTTTATATATTCTCCCCTCCTCAGTAAGTTCATGTTTTTAAATCCTTGAGCATATTCATAATATTTATAATAGCTGAAGTCCCTATGTACTAATTTCATTATCTAAGTCACTTCTAGATCTATTTCTTTTGACTAATTTCTCTCCTGATTGTGGGTTAGGTTTCCCTGTTGTTTATATGTATAGTTAACTTTTGACTGGTTCTGGACTCTGTTTCTTAGTGGCAGTTATTTGTTAATCAACTTGTTCCTTTTGAAGGTTGTTTTTAAGTGTATAAAACTTCAGTCTTAGAGTAGTCTTTACCCTATGGCTTGTTTATTCACTCTATTAAGGAGTGACACTTCTGGTGGGTAATTCCTGAATGCCCCACGTATACAGTCACTGAGTTGTCTCTATGATGGCTGGTGGGAACTCAAACTATTCCCAGTTCTGTGTGAGCTCTGAGATTTGTTTGCCTTACAGTTCTCAGTTGTTCTTTTTCCTAGAAGTTGTTCTTTGTCCAGCCTCCTGGAATTTCACCCTATGCATGCACAGATTGGTATTCAGCTAAATACCAGAGGTATAACACTATGTAGATTCCTAGATGTTTTTCCTTTGCAAGTACTCTACCTTGCAAAAAGTCTAGCTGTCTTGACTTCCCTAAACACATTGTCTCTTCAAACTCAATAAAATATGCAGGTTCTGGTTAGTTTCTTCTTCCTATTCTGGGATCCAGATATTGCCTCCAGGCAGAATGTAGGTCCATAGGGCTCATTTGTTTCTTTCTTCAGAGTCCAGCACTACCTGTTGTCTAACATCTGAAAATAGTTATATCACATATTTTATCCAGTCTTTTAGTTGTTTATAGAAGGAAGAATATTTTCATAGCAGTTACCTTTCCATGGGCAGAAGCAGTAGTCTACAGGTTTGGGATTTTAATAGACTGAAATTAAGATTCATAGCATCAGATCATATAGTGCTTGTAAATTTCCTGTTGGGGGTTGTCTTGCTTCCATGTGTTTGCCCTAATATGTCCCTTGAATGTTTCATCTACCCTCCCGAATTTCTCACTCTCTCTGTTCAGGGTATAGACCATTTCACAACTTTTCATTCCTTTTAAAATTAAACTTTCTTCTGCTTTCAAAGCTTTTCTTTCTGGCTGTTTAGTCTTTGCCTGTGTTATTTGTAAAAGACTCTATATGTTAAAAAACAAAAAAAGACTCTATATGTTGACAAGGGGGCAATGAACGCTCTGAAGCTATGGAGACTCACCACCATTAGAAGCAACATTATCTATAGATTGCCTAAATTTGTCAGACCTAGGACAGGTCAACAAAGTAATTTAAATAGCATAAAAATGACCCTGAAGCTACCCAAAGAATGCTTCTGATTCTGCATGCGTATGTGATATAAAGAAGGTGCTTACTCAAGGGAAAAGGAGTTAATGTTTGTTGAATGCCTACTAAATACCAGACATTACACCAGGGGTTGGCAAACTTTTTCTGTAAAGGTCCAAACAGTAGATATTTTAGGCTCTGTGGCCATGTGGTTTTGTTGCAACCACATATCCCTGTGTAGGATGAGTAAAAGAAGCTATATACAAATGAGTGTGACTGTGTTCCAATAAATCATTATTTATAAAAATAGATGTTGAGTGGGATTTGGGCTGACAGTTATAATTGCCAAACCCTGCATTACACTATGTGCTTTACCTGCTAGGTAAAACCATATGAAATTGTTAATATTCAACCATTTTGTTCTTAAAAAGTGGCAATTTCATATGTTTCAACCTGTTATGTTAATACATTTAATCTTCACAATAGACTTTCAAGCATGTCAATATCATCCTCATTTTGCAGATGAGGAAACAAAAATTCGTATCTTAAGTAACTTACCCAAATAATAGCAATATGGGGATTCAATGAACTTGGGTTGCCTTGCTCTGACACACACACATGCACACACTGGTACAAATCAGCTTGGTGTCATCCTGGCCCCCCCTTCCCCAACTATGTTATTCTATTTGTCACTAAAGAAAATATTGAGTTTTGATAATTTAATTTTTATTAGAAAGAAAATAAACCCAATTCTCAGTTTATCAAGTTATTATAATCATATAAAGTCATTGTTTAGTTGTTGTCATAGATGTCAACTTAGTGGAGCTTTGAATAATTCAAATGAGTGACTGTATAAAACACTATGTTTAATCCTTATAGGTCATACAAAGATGAGGAAGACAGTTCTTACTCTCAATTTTTAGAATTTATAAAAGAGAGGAACACAAGAATATAAATTAAAATGCAATCATATATCCCTTTCTCTGGGAAGTCATTTTCTCACCACTTGTGTCAGCAAAACTGGTTGCTCCCTCTTCAATGATCCCTCTGTATTTACATAAACTTTAATTGTCATCACTTATACATTTGTCTCACACTGTTATTTTGCAATCCCTAAGGAATGAACCTGAAGAACAGGACTTTATTCTTGCAACTTTCAGTGCCAGCATGGTTACTGGCCTATAAAAGTTCTACAAATGTCAAGTGAATGAACAGATAGATGGATTTAAAAAACAGTAACAGCCAAAGGTTAACTATGTCAGATATTATCTAGTATTGACTACTTTAATCTTCTAAATAAACTTTGGAGTAACTGTATTTATAACTACTGACTCCATCTTCACAACACCTCTAGGAGTAATTATCTGTATTCTATAGTTACAGAGATTGACACCCAGAGATGTTAATTGTTTGTGGTTATTCAGAGCCAAGTGAGAGAAATGAAGGAAGGAAAGAACAAAATGAGGAAAAATTAAAATAACTTATAGAGAAAAACAGAGGGGCACCTGGGTGGCTCAGTCAGTTAAGTGTCCAACTCCTGGTTTCAGCTCAGGTCGTGATCTCATAGGTTATGGGATCGAGCCCTGTGTCAGGCTTTGTGCTAGGCAGGGAGTCTGCTTGGAGGTTCTCTCCCTCTATCATCCCTCTCTCCCATGCATGTATGCCCTCTCTCTCAAATAAATAAATAAATCTTTAAAAAATTAGACCAGAAATATAAACTAATTTCTAAGAAGGGTTGGAGAAGGTGGCATGGGAAGAGGCATAAGCAGTTTTTTAAAGAAAAGTCTCGGAGGAAGGAAATAATTGTTGTAGGTATTCCAGGTGGAGGGAACAGTATGATTAACAGGTACAGAGTAGGAAAGAACGTCATGTATATTTCAGTAGCAAAAAATGAGTAGTTAGCATAAGCTGAGATATATGTTATCATATTCAATCATTTATTCAAGAAATATTTATTGAGCATTTTTCTGTGCCTATATGGGAAAATAAACCTGGAAGAGAAATTTCAGAGCAAAGAATGAAGGGGTTTGAGTACCAGCGTAAAAATCTGCACATAAATCAACAAGTATTGGGCTGCCATTGAAGATAAGTAAGCAAGGCTGAATGTGATTCATTCTGTACTTCAGAAATGTTAATTCTGCAACAATGGATGGAATGACATAAAGAGGCTTATGAGTTTACTTAGTAGGTAACTACAGTGTAGTAAGTATGTAGTAACTGTGAGAGTCTATTCTGACAGCAGCTCCTATAAAGTGGAGGGGAGGGATCCAGTGGCAAGGGAGTGTTCATCATTTGACACCTGCCAAATCTAGTCCATCAGGGAGAAGTTACATAAGAAAATGGTTCCTATCAGAAGGATCAAAGTCAATAACATATCTACATTCACAAATTCTTTTAAAACTACAAAAAGGAAGGAGGAGTGTGTGTGGTTTTTACTTTATGTTATTAAAAATCATTGTGTAATGATTCTGCTTACAAATGATCTCATTTTCAACATGAAAGTATTTAATAAGCAGCTTTGTGATTCCTAACACATGCTTAAAGAACTGATTCTAAAATTTCTAATTTCTCAAGAGGCACCTGGGTGGCTCAGTTAGTTGAGTGTCAGACCCTGATTTTGGTCCAGGTTATGATCTCAAGGTCCTCAGACTGAGCCCTACATCAGGCTCTACACTCAATAGGGGGTCTGCTTGAAGATTCTCTCTCCTTCTGCTCCTCCCCCTGCTTGCTCTCTCTTTCTCTCCCTCAAGTAAATAAATCTTAAAAAAATAAAAATAAAATTCTTCATTTCTTAAATTCTGAGTTAGCAGTCCTTTAGCCAATGATGGAACCACAGAAGTCCACTAATAAACTCAAAAGAAAAAAAGGCACACAATAAAAAAGTATTAAACCTGAAGGATTAAATTATATTCACAGCCACTACTGTGCCACCTCTATCTCACCCAGCTCCATCTGAAGGAGAAGGGGGGTAAGTAAGTCTCCCATAAAGCAGAATGCCTGCAAATCCACCAGTGCTAAAGCACTGAGGAAGCAACTGGATATAAAAGCTGCTAGCAAGAATGTACTCTCTATTGGAGGGGCGAAGAAACCTAATTGTTACAGGCCTGGTACTGTGGTATTCAGTGAAATTAGAAGTTATCAGAAGTCTGCTGAACTTTCTGATTCGCAAACTTCCTTTCCAGTGGCTGGTGTAATAAATTACTCAGGACTTCAAAACGGATCTGTGCCTCTGGAGTGCAGGTATTGGTGGTTTGCAGGAAGCAAGTGAAGCCTATCTGGTGGGCCTTTCTGAAAACATCAATGGGTGTGCTATCCATGCCAAATGTGTAACAATTATGCCAAAAGCTAGTATGCTGCACATACGGAGAATGTGCTTAAGAATACACTATGATGGAAAACATTTCATTCTTTAATAAATAGAATTTCTCTTCTTCCTGTTATTGTTAATTGAGAATGTTACAAAGGTTTTTCCATCGGGTCAAAAGATACCTAAGCATATGACTGCAAGTGGAAAAATAGGGGACACAAATCAGGTATTGGCAGTTTTTCCATTTTCATTTGTGTGTGAATTTTTAATATAAATGCAGGGACATAAAGCATTAATGCAAGTCAAAATATTTCAGTAAACAAGTTTCAGCAGTTCAACTTTATAACAAGAATGATAAATAAACCTGTTAAATTTTTCTGCACAATGCAAACATTTGGATTTTTTTTAAACAAGTAAACTTCGTATTGATGGCTTAACTAAATGGTGTCTGTAGCATTTTTATCATACAGTAGATCCTTTCCATTCACTATACTTTTCTGAGTTGTCCTACATGCAAGTACATGTTTTTACTGTTGTCTTTCTGTGCCATTCCTATAAGTTTTCTATTAAAATACATTAAACTATTAAAAAATTAAAAACAAAAACAGAAGGACTTTTCTTCCTTTCTATAAGTATTATTAAAACTTGGAATTTTAAAACCTACATATATTCAAATTGTCTGCATTATAATAAATGAGGTGTCTAGGCATAATTCAGTGTTAAAATTATTTCTACTCTCTGGAAACCAAGAGCGTCCTTGTTAAAGTGTAAAATGAGATTTCGCCTACTTGCAACTCCTTGTTCTCACAGCTGAACTGTCACAGCATGAAAACATTCCCCTACTGGTGCAGCTTTAGATACCTATTTCCCTGGTGAAAGAGTGCAAAAGGAACTGAAAGAGTTATTGACAATTCATACAGTATCCCATACCCCATTAGAGTACAACTACAAGCAAAGAAAATATTTCAACTCTGAAGGGAGATGGGACAACAATGTTTTAAATGATTGTTGGCTTCACTGAGAAGCATTGAAAATGTCAAAAGAGTGTAGTCTATCAAGTTGGTAAGAGACTCAAGATTATTCAAGAATCTAATTATAAGAAGTCTATTTCTTTGTCCTGTTTGCTAAGTCAAAGGTTAATGAGAGTACGCTAAAGAAAACATCTCCTGTGTTATTGCAAAAAATTTCTCATGCAACATAAAAATGTAAATGAAGAAAGCATTTTAATCTAGTTCTCTCCATTAACTTTTTAAAAAATAGCTTTTGAGGTATAATTTACATTCCATAAAATTTACTCATTTTTAAGTGTTCAATGATTTTTATCAAATTCAGAGTTATGCAACCTCGTCACAATCTAATTTTAGAACACTTGCATCATCTCAAATCCATTAAATTCTTGATCTAAGATATTCCCATAAATTCATGGAAGCCACCAGTATCTAAAGTTACTATATATTCAAAGCCACACAAATATCTGCAATTGAGCAGGAAAAGTGCAAACTAACCTCACTTTTAATGACCTTTATAATCAATCCTCTACTCTGGCACTGGGAAGAAGATGTTCAGGTGCTTTCTCTGAAAGTTAAACCATTCTAAGTATTAAGTTATGGCACACTGTCTTGGAAAGAAATTAATTATATTTTTGTTGGTAACACATTTCAGGCTGTTTACACAGCTGACATTTCTCAGCTGTACCCAATTCATGCCCTAAGCTGTGAGGACGATCTTGTTTTGTAGCAGATGCCTCCACTTGAGTGATTTAAATAAGTAAAAAACACCAGTGCCTGCAACAATATAGATTACAAGCACCAGATTTATGAGTTTTTATAATCCTAATGAAAGAAAGGTTTCATGACATTTCTTTGGCTGGGATCTCCTTAGAAGACTACAGTTATAAGCCATTTTTGCCAAAACCTAAATACTGGAGCTAGTGGATCTGCTATGGCACCAGTTAAAGGCAGCCTGGCCCTAAACATCTTTGTTGTATCAAATCATGCAGCTCAAGGCAACATCCTGCCAATGTGGCAACATTTGCTCTGGGGAGGTGTGGGCAGGCATCACTTCACAGGTTCTGGGACAAGGTGCAAATATGAATAATGAGGCAAAAAGAATCAAGTCTCTTAATGGAGATTCCCGCTTGTGTTAGCTGTGACTTAGATACAGTACCAGGCAGTATTATAGTCTCGAATATGGTGAGTTTAAGCTGCTTTCCATATTCTCCTATAGGGAATGAAATTCCATTAGAACTCTGGTAAAAAATTAAATGTTCTAACAATCATTAAAACATGGGCCTCATAAAAGACTGTCAACTCAGTTTAATTTTTTAACACCTAAAACGTATAAGGCACAATGCTGCAAAAGAATTCAGCACTGAATTTTTCACTAAGTTTACTTATCACTCTTGGAACTTGCATCTGAAAAGCTTATTTCAATCTGGCATCTTCAAGTATGGGGTCTCAAAGCTTTTGAAACCCTATGAAGTCTCACATTTCTGGACTAAATCACCTTATGTTCTTAAAATTATTTTTGCTTTAAACCTTGTATTATAGGAAATTTCAAATATATACAAAAGTTGAGAAAACAGTATAATAAATTGAATTTACACATCATCCAGCTTTGACAATTATCAACACATGGCTAATATGGATTTGCCTATCTACTTACTGTACCAATTCCACATGTTATTTTTTTCCACAAGTTATTCTGAAGCAAATCTCAAATTCCATTTCATTTATATAACCCAGCCAATTCTTGTATGTGATACTTACGTGAGCTAGTATTATGTTAATATTAATTGTAATAGTGACTCATTTATTGAGTGTCTACTATGAGCCAGGTACAATATATACATGTTATGTGTATATATATATACATAAACACTAATCATCCACATAACAGTACTGCAAATTAGTGAGATAACTAAAGCTCAGAGATTTTAAATGACATGCTCAGATCTTATTTTCTTCTATTAATGTTATTATTTCTTGTAGCAGATTATTAGACAATGCTAAGAACATTTCTGGTTTCTCCACGTCTCCCCAGATAAACAGAAGGCTATCATTTATGAACATTATTCTTATTTTTGTAAAAATAAATGTAGCACATTTTCTGTCACATGTGTAAAGTTTTTTCCAACAGGGAAAAAAAAAAATCCAAACTAAAACCAACAACCACAGCCCTGCCAGTTAGCCATGGACAACCAGCCAATAATCCTAATGATTTACTATATCAACATTAAGATCAGTTGCTTAGAAATAAATGTGCCTATACATAAATAATTTTTTTCCTGAAAGGTTCACTTAAAAAAAAAATGTTCCTCTATCTTCTGATTATTTTTAAAGTTTTATAACCTATAATGCATTTTCCAAAAGCACAGTGTTTAAATCGTGGAGTAATTTAGACACAGATATCATCTACATAAATTGTTTAAAAATGTTTCTATCTTCCATAAAATGTATCACAGTTATGCTGAAAGAGAATGAGTAATTATTATCCAGATAGAAACATAGTATTTACTAGAAAATACAAAAAGGTAATTCACTTCTTAGCTATAATCGTATGTGGGTGTTTATTATTAAAAGGTGTTCACAAAGTCTCAATTTCTTTTTAGCCCTATTTATTACAAACAGTGGACTTAATGTCAACATTCTTGAAACATTCTCAATTTTTCCTTTTTTTTTTTTTTCTTTTAAAGGGTATCTAGTTAGAAAAAGATTATGGGTAAAAGTGGCCAAAATATAATTTCAGCTGGCCTCCTTATATGATAAAATTATTCTTTCTTGGAAAAGAATAATCACTGCAAACAGAGAAGAGATAGGAAAGGTTTCAAAATTTATAATAGGATAATCATTGTAAATAGATTTAACAATAGGTAAATATGACAGACTAAATCTTTTCTCTAGCTTTTAATGGTGATGAAAATTATGGGTATATTTAAGAAGAGCCATTAATATTTCTGTAAAAATTAACTTTTTAAAAAGGTATCAACTATGGGAAATGTAGTTTTAAAATTAAATCTAATGATTAGGTTGATTTTGAGACATTTATAATTTAGGGAAAAAAATTTTGTCCTTGGGATATTTCACTAGGAACGTCTAAATATATTCTTCCCATCAAGGAAAAAAATTAAGTGAAAGCAAGCAATATCAAACTCCTGATATTGATACTACATTATTACCAAAAGAATGTTGATATACTTGGTTTATGATATCTGCTTTGCAAGTGATTTCAAATTATCACAACTCCTTATTTTCACATTATTTGATTTATAAGGTTCTTTCAATGGAGCATTCAACACATTTGATTCTGCTTATTATCAGAGCCAATTAGACTGAAAGTGGCAAAAGAGAGAAGAGAATAAAAAACTGATAACTCAACTGTCACTTACCGAGTCATCTGTGGCAGAAGTTGGCCAGCCCTCCCATAATTGATGGCGAACGGGGATACTCGTAAGGTCATACACATTTCTCTTTACCTACACAAAGAAAAAGCACAATTAAAATAAGGTTTCCATATGACTTAGGATCATTGCCACTTACATGATGTATTTCCTTTTCCTTTTCTCTTCTGGATTTGAAACCAAAATTTGAAACTCGGAAAACAAAAGTCAGAAAAATTTTGTGAAAAATTCTAAACCAAATTTGAAAGCAGAGATCCTCAATGAAGGCTAGATGAAATGAAGGTTCAAGAAACATCTCCCTCTACCGATTGTTTTTATATTCCGGGATGACTTTAAGCTTCTTTTCAGTCAGAAATCTTTAGGTACACAGTTCATCTATGATAGACTATAATTATAAATGTTAATAATCTATTAAGTTTTTAAATGACTCAAGATGTGCAATAAACAAAAGATGTACCTCAAGTTTCTATGTGGGAGAGAGAGAAGATGGTAGTTTTTGTTTGTTTTGTTTCATTTTTTGGAGAGGGCAGGAGGAAAAGCCTGAAACTATATTATTTGCTGTAAGTTTCAAAGATATAAAAACTTAATAAAGCAGCACAAGATTATTTCTTTGATATTACTCTAAATTAAAAATTATTTCAACAGATTATTAGCTAAAAACCATCTGTTAACATACTATTTAGGCTCTTCCTGAAAATAGAGTAATGATACCTTTCAAAATACTGTTAAAGATGAAAAACTACTACTCTCAACCAGCAACATTATACCTTTCATTTTAAAAGGACAGGAGGCAAGTAATTTCTCCAAATAAAGTGTTGGAAGGTTAAACTCTATGTTACCCAGTAATTAAGAGGTGTCATATCTGTCTTCAGCTTTACTTATAAATAGGATACAGAAATTCTATTTCATTCTGAATGTACAAATTTTAAAAAATAATAAGTCCTATGAATTGAGAGATCACTCATCTTAAACTAACTCTTCCGGTTAGTTACAGGATTACCCTTGACTGTAACAAGTAAAGCTAATATTGAAATGTTGCACATAATCCGTTCTATGATGCCACTTCGATATGGAAAACAAGCAGTATTCATTCATGTTTTAAAAATGCAGAATCCTAAAGTATCATGTTGTCCAATTACAGCATCTTGTATCACATTACTGTTTATTAGACATAAACACATCTAAGTTATCCTTCCAGTGAAACAGAGATATATATTCACTGTGGAAAAGGAAAAGAAGAAAAGAAAAGAAAGAAAAGAAAAGAAAAGAAAAGAAAAGAAAAGAAAAGAAAAGAAAAGAAAAGAAAAGAAAAAAGAAAACAAAACAAAACATGGAACTCAATCTATTTTTTATCTCTAATGTACACCTGTGAAAAAAGACTAAGTAAGTGAGAACTGAGGAGCTTGGGGGCATGGCTTGATCCCCACTCAATTCAAACAAACAGCTTTTCTTCAGAGGGTCTTAGCAAGGGCCAGTCTACCATGCAGTATTTTGTTTATGGTCAGTTTTATTAAGTTTGGAAATTTTCATTAATTATTACCAACTCAACAATTTAACCAAATGCAGCGGGCAAACTTCTGACCACTTCCACTAGCCAAACTACTCTGTCATGCTAAACACTAGTGCTCTTAAGGAGAAAAGTGTTCCATAAACTCAAAGCATTATATTAATAAAAGAAAGGGAAAGGTCAGAAAAGGGAGTATGAGGAGACTTTAGGTCTCAACAAAAAAATTCCCTTCTTAAAGTTATTTTTGAATTATGTTGTCAAGATATACCCAAGCTTCATCGGCTATTTTTTGGGGTGAAAAAAGAAAGGCAAGACAAATATTTACATCTGTTAGAAAGGTGGCAAGCCTACCCCAGCCTTGAAGAGTATATACAAATACTATGGGTTGGGTATATAAACAAATAACTCTGGAGTGGGATTCTTTAAATTCCACCTTAATTCCAAAACACAACAATATGGTATTATGAAATAAACAGTATTTTTCTTCTTCCATTAACTCATCTGCAACTGCACTGAATTGAATAACATTCCTGTGCTATTCTAAGCCTGAAAAGCATGTTCTGGCTATAGTGTTATGTTGGTATAAAGCACAACGCCAGACTGATGTGCTGAACAAAAGTGATCAAAGTTAGAGTAATGTTAGCCATTGCACAAGTATTTGGCTTCATTGTTCTTCCCAGAATGACATCTGTTAAGCAACTTGTCATAGAATAAACTGGTTAATGGGGACAGAACTTGGCTGAGACAGTACAACGTAAAGCATATTAGGCAAAGCAATTGGCTAATGTTGGATTGTTCCAATGGAAAAACTAAATTGACAGTTTCTGAGATTAAGTGAAAAGAATCGTGTGTTAAACCACAATCACTAAACAATTTAGGTGAAAACAAACTAGTCTTTCAAAAATAATTCTACATTTTATCAATGCTGTAACCATAGGCATATTTTACCATCATATGAAAGACAGATAAGTGACACAATAGCAAAAGTACAAAATGAGTGATGGTTTTACTGATGGAGATATTCAAATTCCATTATCTTCATTGACAGTTTTACTTAATTAAAATTTTACGTCACAATCTTGCAGAGAAGGAAAAAATCCCAAATGTACACAAAAGTAAAAATGATTCTTTTAAAAAATTAGTATTGTAGGAAACCTGAATAACAAAATATAGCTGTGTATAAAATGATGCAGATGAATTTAAGGTCATCATGAATCAAATGAAGAATAAAGAGAGGGAAGAAGGAAGGAGAAACAGAAAGAAGACTGAGATGCTGGGAGGAGAAAGGTAGGATTAAAGGGAAGAAAGAAGGCGAAAGGGGCTGGGCAGGAAGAGAGAGAAACTGAGAGACTGATTTCAGAGATTTGACAGTACTTAAGAGACAGAAAGAACACACACACAGGCTAGTATGTTGTAGCTGGCATGCCCAGCTGCCATTATTGTGCTACTTCTGATGGAGTTTTATCTTCAGAGATTTGTGTTAAACTCCAGTTAAGGACAAGTGGCACTTCATAGGGTAACATTTCCTAAGGGCCTTTTTGTCTTACACATTTTCTTTGATCAGCATTGGTTCAATATCATGCTGAATCTTTCAACTCTGGTTATGCATTAAGCTCTAAATCTATGAGATTTCAGGCTGCTAAACTATGCAAATGTTTCAATTAGTTCTGAAGAAATTTAATAAATGCTTTGATTACCAGTGAACAATAAAGTTATGTTGCAAACTATACTGTATATGGATCAAGCATTCTAGATTAACAACAGACTTTTCAGTTTGTTTTGTAGATTTTCTAAAAGATTAGTTTCAATTCTTCCCATTGCTTCAGATGAGACCATTATTTGTGACTAAGACAAAAAATCATATTAATTTGAAATAGTATAGGATTAATATTACTAATTTATTTGCTTTTTATAATTAATAAACATCTGTTTATTACACTATAATTAACGTAAAAAGCTAAGCAATGCTCTCTACTTCAAACCTCATATTTCCTTATGTGGAATTTTCAGTGATAAACACAGCACTGGGGAAAAGACCATTTTATTATGACCTGTTCAGTATAAAATTATATAAATAAGATCTTCATCTCCAATAAAGGTTTCTTTTAAGTTCCATAAATTTTCAAATGATTTTATTTTTTAAGTTAAATTTTACCAGAATTTCTTGGAAAAAAATTCTTAGGAAGTTATGTTCAAAAGCTAAAAGCTAAATTTTGAGGTTCAGATTAGCCTCAAATGAGTTGTTTATAGCTATTCAAAATGAAATATATATATAAAAAAACTTAGTAGAAACTTGTTAGCCTTAATAAAATCATTCTTTGCATGCTAAATGATTATCAAACTACTGAAAAACATTTCAGGGAACTTTAAATGTCATTTCAGTATTATCCAAGTGAAAGCAGATTCTGACAGTAGAAAAGGCACAAGGTTTGAGGTATTATGGAATAATGAGAGGAGAAACTAGATTTGTAGGCCTAATTTTGCCCTGCTGTTTTGGTGGGCAAGTTGGTGGAATCTCTCTGAGGCTTAATTTATTCAGTATTAGAAGAGCATAAAACAAGATCACTTCTGATTTTCAAAATTCTAAAATTCTATGATACTATTGGAGTTAATCATAGAAACAGGAAAAGAAGAGCTAACTGTAACAAGCAAGTAATGTGGGCAAGTTTATAATCATTTAATGTTAGAACATGGAAGAAAAATAGTAGAGTTAATACATCAAAAAGGAAAATTGCAAATAATTTCAGATAAGAAATACAGATTTGTAATGAGCATTAGGTGAATTTTTTTCTTAGATGAGAAAAGTCTTAGCTTTTGCTTTTTATTACACTAAAAAGTCTAAATTTTTTTAAAAGGCTAAATAACAGTTTCCTCTCATGAGTTCTCATTTAAAAATAAAGCTGGTCATGTTGGTTTCTCAAATAACTATTCCATCAACCAAATGTTATCAGTGAGGCTATGGTTTTGCCAGAATACTATTAGCTAAGTGATACAGTTGTAAAGTTCTATTAATTTATGTCAACATCTTTAAAATTTTTGAAATCTGGCTCAGGGCTCTTCATATATCAAACATCTTAATATAGCAAAAAAAAAAAAAAAAAAAGAAACAAAATACTTAATTATCATGGGATTAGAATAGCTATCAGTTTATGAGCATTCTAATTCCTAAATTTTCTGAATTAAGAATACTATGGCAAATTACAACCCTTACTCAAAAGCATCCTGAAACAGACATCTATCTTATTCTCTTACCAATCTTAGAAGAAAAAGGCCTTTGGTCCTATTAGAACCTGAGCTTATCCAAATTTTAATTATATCAAACTCTGAACTCCAAGTACTTCACACTATCAAATGATGCTCTGGCTAGGAGTTTGCTAAATAATAACTGCACTGAACAAATAAGTTTTTGTGTGGGGGTGTTTAAATCAAAATAAGGCATACAGACTAGGCTTCCTTCCAGTTTCCTAGCAATCTTTGGTGTTCTGAAAGGCTTATAGTTAAGAAACCAATCATTCCTGATCCAGACTGGGTTTTGAACACATACTTCATATCTAAGGACTTTCCTTTTTCTTCTTCTTTTTTAAACATATTATATACTCACTGCACTTGCAGATGGATTTGTTTTACTAAGATGCAAGTTAAAACCCTTCTAAAAATCCTTCCTGAACAAAAACACTTGAAACCGGATGGTGCAAGGGGAATGAGAAGGTGGCATCAGTAATCAAATGTTAATTAGCAAGCTTTTTTCCCTCTTCCCTCAGGGCTGGCCTGTGTTGGAGAATTCAAATCAGAAATCAATGCTCCAAGTGTTTAACTATTACTTCTTCTCATTAACCATTTAAAAGACTCAGCAATTCTCTCCTCATAAAAACAGTAACTCAAGACATTTCTTTTTCTCAAATACCATCTTTCCAGAAAACAATGAAGATGTTGTTTGAAGAAAACTATAAAACTGAAGTTGCTTTCAATCAGGCTTTGAACTGACTGTATTCTGCTCTTTAAAACATCTTTTGGCTCTAACTGAATTCTTCATTCCAACAACTGTAACTAAGTTTTGTTCTGTATACCATCCTTAAAAAACTTATTCCACCTCTTACTTGTCAGTAAAGAAGTTTGACAATTGGCATTTTAAGAGATTACTGGGAATGATGACAATAAAGCTAATCAAATATGGAAATGCATTTGAGTGCATATACTTGGAAATGGACTTTAGCAATCCTGAAAACCTGCCAAGGATAAGATTTAATACTGTCATTAGAAACATGAACTAATGATCATAAATTTATTAAAATAAATTCGTATCTTTATCTAAAGGTTAAGCCTAGATTTTAAAAGAGAATTCCTACCGTGCTAGGAAAATGCCTATAGATGAGTAAGGCTGAGTATATTTCACAAATGGAAAGATGCTGAATTTGAAGAGCTTTCTGGAAAAAGATGTTTAGAGAAATTATGCAGTTGCAGAAGTTGAAACCATAAACAACAATAGAATAATTATTTTTCTACAACACGGTTCTCAGAGTGTGGTACCTGGAGTAAAGTATTAATATTTTCTGAAAACTAAAAATGAAAATTTGGAAGACCTGTCCCAGTCCTAGTGTGTTGGAAACTCTGGAGCCTAGCATTCTGTGTTTTAATGAGCTCTTTTGATAATTCTTACTATGCCAAAGTTTAAGAAGCACTGTTTTAGGATGTATGAATCATAGGCTTTTCCAGGTAAGTATGCCTCTCTAGTATATTCATTCTAAAGTTCTTTGAATTTGTGCCTAATGTAGACAATCATTTTTGAGAATAAACGTGATTAATAATGATTTGTTACTGAAATTCTAGACATGCTATAATTTTATTTGAATGACAAAGTGATCATTGTTAGTTTAAGAAATTAATGAGATACCCGACTACCTCTTTACTACAGACTTTATAGCACTGAAATAACTGAGACATTATCATTGAAAATCTGTGTTATTCTTCTGTTTTTCTGTCTTAAGCTTAAGTGCGATTGCTTTCCGGCTATACTATATATTTGGGCAATACAGTAAAACTCCAAATCCACAATAAATGATCTATTGGTCACAATAAAAAAACAAACTTGGAAGATATCTGTATCCATCAGCTGAATTGGAAAATATTCCTAAACATCAGAGAACCATGCTTGAAACAAATGAAAAGCTAAACAGTTTTTTGTTTTGTTTTGTTTTTTTGTCACTCTCTTAGGCAAGCTGGAACAAGACCCAAAGGAAAAATAGCAAGAGGTTAACCTCATTATCAGTCAGTCAAGACCTTGTCCTACAGGGCGATATCTCCTATCTATACTTTATGGAAACAGTAAGAGAGCAAAGTTTTTCCAACTATTTAATGGTCTAATAGATACAAATGTTTTTTAATATCTTCAATGAATATATCAGGTTCCTCAAAATATGCTCTTAAAGTTTCGCTTTTAAAATAAAGTAAATCAATTGATTTAAAATTACTTCCACAACAGAAAATACCAATTAAGTCGAGTCAATCTTAGAAATAACTGAAACAATCATAAGAACATTTTTAGGAGTTTTACTTTAACTTAACCATTTTATAAGGTTCAATTTTATGTATTACTTCAGAGGTTATGTAAATTGAGAAAAACCTGTACATCAGAAATGTTTTGATTTTTAAGTCTGAATTTTAGCAGACAATCTGATATGTCAGAAGCAGTTAATGTATAAGTTAATCTCAAGGATATAATATGTGTAAAACCAAATATTTAAATACAAGGATATTCATTGCACCTTATCTATCATCAGACATATACAAAATTGGCACAATTAATATTCAATAGTAGTATAATTAAATAAATAATTAAATAAACAAAATATCCTTCGTCCATTATGCTGATGTAGAACCAGAGTCAGCAAAGCACAGCCCAGAGGCCAAATTTAGTCTGTTATATTTGTAAATAAAGTTGTATTAGAACACCATCACTTCCATTTGTTTATATATGATCTGTGGCTACTTCTGAACTACCATGATGGCAGAGCTGAGTAGTTGTAACAGAGGTTGTATGGCCTGCAAAGCCTAAGATATTTATTATTCAGCCCTTTACAGCAAAAGTTTGCTGTTCTTGATGTAGAAGAATATTTACTAACATTAAAAGTTGGTACATATTAGGGACTCCTGGGTGCCTCAGTGCATGATCCCGGGTCCAGGGATCAAGTCCTGCACTGGGCTCCCTTAGAGGAGCCTGCTTCTCCCTCTGTCTACGTCTCAGCCTCTCTGTGTCTCTCGTGAATAAATAAAATCTTAAAAAGAAAAAGTACATATTAAAGAAAAACCAGGTTACAAAATTATGTACATTTCTTCTTGTTATTAAATTACATCTATATATACATATACTTATGTGTATATTATATTATATATTATGTATGTGTGCATACAGAAAAAAGATATATAGTAGAGATAAAATTTGTTCCCTCTGTATCATGGGGTTATGACACATTTTTATTTTCTTTTTATCTTTTCTACATTTTTATTCTGTAATAAGAATTTTGTTTTGTTTTTATTCAAAGTAAACACATGCCCTTTGAGTCAGACAGAACAACCTAGTTTTCATTTCAGCTGTGCTACTAATTATAAGTAACCCTGAACAAAGGAAAGGGGAAGGAAAGAGAAGCAAGTGAACATTTACTGAGTATCTTCTATAAATCAAGAACTAGGCTTTATGTTAACATATCATCCTCACAAACAACATTTACATATTATCTTCATTTTACAAATTGGAGCTCAAGGACAGTAAATAATTTACCTGAGGTGACGTGACTCCAGTTAATAAAAGGTGAGATAAGGATTTAATTTAGTTCTCTGAAATTCTAAGTCTTACTTACTCTGAATGAGACCAAGAGAACCTTTTCACACCTGTTGTACTGCACCAGGCAATGCAGAGCAAGTTACAAACAGTAGATTTTTAAGTGTGTACTTTTAAGTACTATAGATGAATGACAACACAAATTTTTAAGTGTGTACTTTTAAGTACTATAGAGGAATGACAACTGCCAGATCAAGTAGCAACTTGTTATTGTTTCAACAATTGAATGTGGCCTTCACAGTAAGAGGGCAGTTCCTGGTGTCACACACAGCTGGGGAAGAAATAGCAAGATAAAAAATTTTCAAGGAAAATAAATCAAAGCAAAAGGAGAACTGTTAAAACAGTAAATAAACTATAAAGTGAGAGGTAGCAAAGGCTCTTTCTCTTATAAACTTTTGCTCAAAGCCTTCTGAGTTTCCACCCTATGCTAATGTAAGAGTTCTGCCTAGAACAAAAGAATATGAAGACATTCACACTATGGGCCTGCTTCTTCTACTTTGCCAATATACAGTATATTATGCCCTACCTTATTCTACTTTTTCTTCTCTCAACAGTTGGGCACTCTTGCCAACCCCTCTTTTATGCTTTTGATTTGAACAAGTGAAAATATGGTCAAGAATTTGTTTTAGTTACAACCTCTACAGGTTTTAATGTAAAATTGTAGGGCAATGCCATTAATCTATCCTACCAATTTTTTTTTTATAGAATTGCATTTTCTTTTAAATTTTTATCCCTCTCTCTCTCTCTCTCTCTCTCACACACACACACACACACATACACACAGAAATTAAACTACTTGCCCAAATGTCATTCAGTTAGTCTAAATCAGAATGATAATGCAGATTTTTAAAGTTCTTAATTCATTTATTCTTTCCTTAAAAAAAAAATTTTTTTTTTAAAGAAAAGATCATTCCTTCTATAGCAAACTTCCTTCTATAGCAAACTTCAAATTTATAATGCTGCCAATCATACTGTTTTGGGCAAAGACCCATCTTTACATTTCGATAAAGACTGTGTATCTTTTATCCATTCTGGTAGCACCACACTGATGCTCAGACATGATGTTTATGTTTGCTTTGCTGCTTTCTGTTGCCCATCCAGGCCTTTGCCTTTCTCTGAGATGCTGAAAAAAGTGGTGGGAACCATCAGCAATGGAAGCTCGGTCTATAATCAGGTCTCTTATAATTTTATCTTTTCTTGTTAACAAAAAAATGCAAAAAACAAAGACAACAAAAGGACTTAGTGTTGGGGTCTGCCATGAATACTAAAGTGGCCTGGGGGTGTGGCTCATCAAGTGAAAATAAACCATTCAAGTCATCCACATCAAGGAGAAAGTTTGGGAACACTAGGCCAGTGTTTGCATTTGGGGCCCTGGAGTCAGGAGAGTTACATTTCCCTTCACTCTGCTTAACCAAGACACCAGAGACAACCTATTTAACCTCTCTCCTTCCCAAAATATTAAGTAATCTCCTCCAAAGAGAGTAGCCCTGAGTGATATTTAGAAGTGCGTCCAATTAGGTTTTCCTATTCTAACTTGCTACTTTCCAAGATCAGCTTTCAGTATTACTCTCTTCAAGAGATATATGGGAGGGCAGGGAGGATATCTTAAGGAAAGTAGCTGCCTTGACTAAGAGCAAAATTGTAATAAGAGGATGGACACCATAATCACATATCTTGTTAATTTTAGATGAATGAGATAGAGTTGGAAACTTGTTCCAAATGACAATTTAATTAAAACTTATCAAAATGAATTGACACTATAAACTAAAGTCTAATACTGGACACCAAACCCTAATAAGGACTGATGCTGCCAATGCTCAGAAGCTCTATACAACTGGGTTTTAATTAAGGCAGTTATAATCCCAACCCAAAGACTTCACTGTTAAGGCTGGCTCTGAAATGTAAATATAGCCATTTTATAAAGAAAATAACAGGAAAACCCTAGCATTCCACTTAATGTATTAAGACCAGAAAATGTTTTTTAAAAATCATGATTCATTAAATAAGCAGGCATTCTAAATAAACTGTCTGAAGTCTCCCGTTTTTTTTAAAAAATTACTCCTATTTATTCATTAACAAAGCTATTCCTTAGCTCATCCCTGCCATAACCTACTCTATTCAAAACCATATGGGAAAGGACATTAAAAAACCGCCACAAACCATGGACTTCTGGTATTAGTGCTACACACTGCATACCCCTATTCATTATTCTACCTCCCTTGTTTAATCTATCATTAAGATTCAGTGACCCTACACTAAATTTAAAGCAGATCCTTCCTTCCTCCCATGCCTAAATTCACATACTTTTCTAGTTGGGGATGCCCTCAAGTATTAACAACTCTACGGGGTTTCTCTAATCTCAGCTCTGAACTATGTCATGCTATAGAACCAAGAAATTGCTGTTTTACATCTCTAACTATGGAGGCTTCCATATAAAAGGACCATATAATTTACTTAATAAGATAAAGGGGGAAAAATCACCATTTAATAAGTATTTTTTTTCATTGTATATGGTAAAAGAGGTGCATGGAGACACTGTCATATGCTATGTTGTCTTACAAGTTAATAATACCTAGAGGCATTACTTCAACTGTATTCATCACAGACTCAAGAGTTGTAAATAATGGTGAAAAATGTCAGGTTGACTATCCTAATGAATGGAAAAACAAAGGAAAAAAAGAACAAATTGATTTAAATATATAGTTGATAAAACAACCATTTGGGGGGTAAGAGATTTCAAGAAACTAGCAAGGTAGTATCTCTAGAAAATACTAAACTTCATTTTCAGATTATAAACAAAAAATCCAACGTACAATGTGGCAAAATAAAGGGTAAGGAGTTGTGTGTATGATGCTCTACCAGTGCTAACAGAACTTTCTGTGATATAGAAATGTTCCGTATCTGTGCTGTCCAAAAGGGTGGCCACTAGTCCTATGCGACTACTGAGCATTTAAAACACAGCTAGCTAATGTAATTCATTAAGGAACATAATTTTAAACTTTATTTAATTTTAATCAATTTAAATTTAAATTGCCACATGTGGGTAGTACTTACCCTATTGAACAGTATATTAAGACTACTTAAGGAAGTAGAGAACACAGAACAACGTAAAAACATACCACTGATTAAATATATACTTCATCTCATTCTCATTTCCTTATAGTCCTTGTGACATAAAAACAGAAATAATGTGCTAAATTAACTTTTCACACAAATACTTTTGTCTTGTTAATGATGTTAAAGTAGCCTAGTAAGTATCAACAGGAACTATCTGCTTTACTATTCTGAAATTGAAGGAACAGTGATAGAATAAACATACATAATACCTTACTTGAAAAAAAGAAAGCAGTAATGGGCTATATTATAATCATTAAATATCCAAGGTAGTCAAATATTTAGATAAAAATGTAAATTTGATTAAATAGCTGCCACAATATTTAGGTCTATTATTCATTTATTCATTCACAAAATGGTTACCTGGGAACAATAACAATGATTTAGATATTACTACAACAAATCATGCTAACTGTACATCTGGCAGTTTTTCATTTAAGAGAGTGATGATTCAAAATTAATTACTTCTTTTGGGGCCAAGATTTCTTTTTTTTTTTTTTTCAATTTTATTTATTATTTTTATTTTATTTATGATAGTCACAGAAAGAGAGAGAGAGAGAGAGAGAGGCAGAGACACAGGCAGAGGGAGAAGCAGGCTCCATGCACCGGGAGCCCGATGTGGGATTCGATCCCGGGTCTCCAGGATCGCGCCCCGGGCCAAAGGCAGGCGCCAAACCACTGCGCCACCCAGGGATCCCTGGGGCCAAGATTTCTAAAGCATTCATAGAAGCAGAACTGGAAAGAGACAGATATAATAGATGCTCTAACCATTACCAGTCTCAAACTCAATTCCTTATTGATTCAATACATTCTTACTGAGCATCTACTACTTCAGTGATTGTAATACAGCAAAGAAAGTGCTGGTTGAACAAGATACAGACCTCTATACTCCCTTGAGGAACTGCATCTGTTTGGTAAGAAAATATGTGAGAATAACTATAATATACTTGTTATAGAATTCTTTTAAAGGTAAATAAAAGGACTGAATAAATGAATTTTAAAAACGCAATGGGACCAGAGAAGAGAGTTAAGAATGAAATATGAAACATTTCTCCTCCTATAAAAAAGCAGATCATCTTTTTATTAATGCTAAAAATTAGGGTGACATTAAAAAAATAATTTTAAAGAAAGCACATAATTTACTTCTAACAAAGTATTTGGAGAATTTCTCAATGTATTTTATAACAACAGATAAACCTATTCTAAGTTTAACAAATACATTCATTAAGTGCTAATAATTCATGAGCATTCATAAAGCTGTACAGCCAGTCAAAAAATATCTACTGAGTGTCAATAATGAGGAAGGTACTATTTTGTAGTAGCGACTAAGAGACAAAGTATCTGCCTTCACGGAGTTTAAATTCACTCTATAATATGTATATGGCAGGTGGGGGTGGGCAGTAAGGAAGGAGACGGAAAAGAAATAAGTAAATACATAAACATGATCATTTCATATTAAGTTTTATGAAGGATGATATTAGCCTCCTACAAGTCATTCTCTATTTTAGATTAATTGAATCTTGAATGAGAAGGAACATATCCCAGAAAGAGTATTCCAGGCATTGAAACATGAAATGCAAAGGTACTATCAGGTGCTTTAGATACACATATATACTCTTGAATTCTTACTCTTAAGTTCAATGCAGCTTTTATTCTTTTTTTTTTTTTTTTAACAGAAAAAGCAACTGAGGATTCGAACTCTTAATAAGTAGCAGAAACAGGATTCAGAAGGAAATGTATGGGGCTGAGGCACTTTCTCTTTTTCACTGCACCATGATACTTCTCCCAAAACTAGAACTAGAAAAGTCTATTCTTTATCATTAGCTTATTACTGCCCCCTTCTACATCCCTTGCCAAAGAAATGTTACCCACACAGTTCTCTTACTTGGCTAACTCTTCCTTCACAGGTTGGGTCATGCATTAATTCAACTAGACTAAATAATCATAAATCCCAAATTACTGTCAGGTACAAATTAATAAAGTTTATTATACTAAAAGCTAAATTCAAAGGGATATTTCAGAGATTCTGATCAAAGATACCCCGTCTTCAAACACAGTTGGGTGTTGTTTGTACATTTTTGCTCAAATGAATAGATATTGTCATGCATTCCAAAATAAATGGCAAGTGCATTTGATCATATTTTATTTTTTGTCATGTTTCACTGCATTATGCCAGTACTTAATAAATTTGAGGATATCTATTCTTGAAAATTGTGGCAGGTTGGCAATCACATCCAATGAAAGCCAGTTATTTCAGAACATCATTCTCTGATACCCCAACACTACCACACCTTCTAAATTGAAAAGGATGATGGGAACAGCTGTTGCTAAAGCACAGTTAGACAGACCTCTATCATCTTGTGTATTTAAAAGTAAATCTCGTAAACTTCCTATACCTGTATATGTTTATGGTTCTCTCATTCATCCATTTAACCAAGATTCTTGAGCACTTCTGAGGTTCTAGCCTCTGATAGTCACGACAGCAGCTTTTTCAAATCCAAATGTTCAGAGCAGCCAGATAGTTCACAAAATGTGTCAAATGTAATGGGCAAATGGCATTTACCTTTAGTTTTGAGGGAGCAATACTGGGGTCTTGAGGACTATGGCAAACTGGAGAGCATGCCTCATCCGATGAGGCAGCTGCTACTCCAGAACAGCTGATTGTTACAGAAAATCTGAGGTTCAATGTTGCCAGAATTGTCTCATTCTTTGAGAGAAGTCAGAAGCCAGGAATCCTGTTTTGTTTGTTTTTTAAATATTAAGTCTCCTAACTTTTAAATGGCAACCAGTTCAAATTTAAAACTCTCGGACCAAACAAAAAAGTCTTGCAGTTGGCCAGTTTGCAACCTCTGCAGGAGAGATACAAAGATAGATAAAGACACAATATTCTTGCCTTCAGGGAAGTGACTGCCCTGTGATATTTATCCCTAGAAACAAATATTCATGGTACAGTGTGATAATTATTATGATAAAGATATCAATAAAGTATTCAGAGCACAGAGAGAAGACATAAACAGCTACAGCTACCATTTATTGAGTGCCAGGGCACTTTGATCTACACATTTTGCATATGTTACGACAGTTCAAGCTCACATCAATCCTGTGGGTACAGAAAGGGCTTAATATGTGCTTGAGCTGGATTTGAACCCTGTTTTTTGCAACTTCAAAAACCTGCGGGTTTTTCCCTACCATATCACACTACACATTGCTCCAAATAAAAGTCTTAGTTTCTGAAGATCAGTCATATAAAATATCTGAAAAATAAAACTAATACTTTTGCACCCAATTCATTTCAGAAAATAGAAAAAATTTTAGATATTCTTTCCAATTTAATAATCATCCTGGCAAATACTTATACAGCACATATTCAAGATGTAAGCTTTAGACATCAACACTTGAGCTGTAGTACATCTTTGTATTGTGAAGTTTTATTAAAAATGCTGAGATCCCAGAGGGTTAAAGAACTGTATTTACTCAATATGCAATAAATTTATGGATCTGATTAATTTAGCAGACATTCAAATAGCACTTACTATGGCCGAGCACTATCCTAAGCACTTTTACAGATATTAACTATTTTCATAAATTTTCTTTTTTTAAAAAAAAACACTTTAGGGACACCTGGGTGACTCAGTTGGTTATGTGTCCAACTCTTGGTTTCAGTTCAGCCCATGATCTTGTGGTCAAAGAATCTGAAGAATCAGATTCTTTCTCCCTCTCCCTCTTCCATGCCACCCCCCCCCCACCACTCCCTGCCCTCTAAAAAGTAAATAAATAAAAATCTTTAAAAATGTATTGAGGTATGACTAAAATAAAAAAAGTTGTATATATTTAAACAACTTGATAAACTGGAGACAAGTACACACCCATGAAAACATCACAATCTAAGCCATAAACCTATCCCTTACCTCCAGAAGTTTTCTTCTAACCTATTTATTCTCATTATTACTATTATTATTTGGTGATAAGAACACTTAATGTCTATCTTTTCAGCAAAGTTTTAAGTATACAATTTAGTACTATTACTACAGCCACTATACTTTGCAATATATCTCTATGATTTACTCATCTAACTGAAACTCTGTACCCTTTCACAAATACTTTCTCATTTCCTCCTTCTCCCTAACATCTTGCAACACCATCCTACTTCCTGCTTCTATGAATTTGACTATTTTTTTAAGATTTTATAAAAAAAAAAAGATTTTATTTATTTATTCATGAGAGACACAGAGAGAGAGAGACAGAGACAGAGACAGAGACACAGGCAGAGGGAGAAGCAAGCTCCATGCAGGGAGCCTGATGTGGGACTTGATCCTGGGTCTCCAGGATCAGGCCCCGGGCTGAAGGCGGCCCTAAACCACCGAGCCACCCAGGATGCCCCAAATTTGACATTTTAGATTCCTCATATAAGTGGTATCATGTAGTATTTGTCCTTCTGTGCCTATTTCACTTAGCATAATGTCTTCTAACTTCATCCATGTTGTTGCAAATGGCAAGATTTCCTTTTTTTAAGGCTGAATAGTATTCTACTATGTATATAAATCATATTTTTGTTACCCATTCATCTGTAGATGAGGCATCTGAGACACAGAGAGGATATGTAACTTAATCAGGATCACATAATAATAAGTGCCTCTCTATATTCCATTCTGTGATACACATGAAAAAGCAATAAATTATACACTACAATATATACTTTGTTTATAGTAAAACTGTGAATCAAGTGTTTCAGCATGGTTATAGTTCAACCATTACTATATGCACATTAACTAATCACTTTGTAATTCAATAAATACCAAAGTCACTTGGTTTGGAAATGTAATACTATCAAGGTAAATCAATACATGCAGAAAAATGCCTAATTTCACTAGTAATTAAGAAAATGCAAATTGAAAAAATATCATTCACACCTTTCAAATGGGAAACAACTAAAAATACTAATATAATCCAGCACTGGTGTAATATACATGCTCACACAGCTAGCTGGTGGGTGAAGAAGGTAAAGCTTTTCTGAGCAGGTGAATTTGGCCATATCTATCAAAATAAAATGAATGTACTTTTCAACCTAGCCATTCCATCTCTGGTAGCTATCTAAGAGAAAACCATACAACTCACAAAAAGGGGCTGTCATGTTTTTATTTTTTTAAGGCTTCTGAGATCCTGAGACATTTACAATGGAAATATTATTTATATACTTTCTGAGTAATTAAGAAATAGTAACTACTACTATGATGACAAAACTGTTGTTACACTTTTCAATGTCAACTTGAGTATACATAATTATTTCATTTTATTTCATATTACTAAGTTTAGAAAAGTATGAATTGTGAAACATATCTAGGCCAGATATGTAAACTACAAAAGGAAAATATTTGTGTTTGGGGGATAATTTAAAACTAGCTGATATAGCCACTACACATTCAAAATTAACACTTGATGTCAGGGCTTTCCCCTGCTCCAGGCAGGTTTAAACCCACCTGTGCCACCCTTAAGATACCCCACAATCTAAAAACTGCATCAGTTAAAAAAAAAAATTAAAAAAAAAAAACAAAACTGCATCAGGAATTTCCCCAATCTCTCATAAGTACAAACAGCATTAGCCTCATAGGCAAGTGTATAGGGACTGAGTAACCAGGCAACAGTACACTATTGAAACCACAATGTCATTTTTTCTTTAACTCTAGGGTCAAGTAATGCCAAGCATATATCTGAGGGCAGGTTCATTAGTGTTTGACTACAGTACTTTAGGGAATCCTTTTTTCCTCTATCTTACACATTTCACAAAACACCATTTTTATGAGTAAAAACACAAGGAAGAAGGCAAGAACTGGACACTCTGATAAAGTAAAACTAGTTGCTTTTTAAAAAATATATTTTCCTATACCAGATTGTTTTATCTACCAAATATGATCATTAACACAAAGTACATTGTTTTGTAACTGCTAAATGTGGCAATCAAATTACTGAGGAAAAGGAAGCTAGGTCCTTTTTTTAAAAAGGTGGTCATTTTGAATTTCAACTTCACACATTTTGAATTTTGAATTCATTCATTTGAATTCATTCATTTTGAATTTCAACTTCATTTCTTCATTCAATTGTTAAATGTCATATAATTTATAGTATCCCTATTAGAGGCATTATTTCCACTTTACAGAGAAAGATGACACCTGAGAATTTGCCCAATTTATATACTTGCTCCTCTATGCAGATACTTAAACAATAAAAATGTAACATTTCCAAAACTAAACTATTATCATGCCCAGTCCTCCCTCTTTTAATAAATGGCACTACCATTCAGTCAGGTCAAAAATTTAGGCATCATCTTTCATTTTCCCCTTAATCTCACTATTCATTCCTTTTAATTCATAACCAAAACTTTTAGACTATCATTGTCTCTCACCCGGAGGAGTACAATAACTACCTCAAAAGTCTAGGTGCTTTCACTTTTGCCTTCTGCAATCCATTTGACACACAGTAGCAAAAACAGTATTTAAAAAAAAACTTAACTAGATCATGTAATTTTTCTACTTAAAACCTCTAAAAGCATCCCACTGCACTTAAGATGACTTGGTCCCCACTTCTCCAAATTAAGAACTAATAATCCTCTCATCCACCAAGTTATTTGTTTAAAGATGAATTATGTGACCCAAGCTGGGCCAGTTAAATCAGTATCAGGAATTCTACTATAACTATAAGAGAGGCAAATTTCATGAAAACTACTAAATTAGCAGCATAAACTCAGTAGCTTACTACATAAACTACTTTATGTAGTAGCCACCGTATCAGCACTTGGGAAGATATGGACTGAAAATAAAGATAGTTAAAAGAAGATGGAAGCAAAAGATAGCACTTTATACTGATTTGTGCTAGATATATCACTTGTGTTTATTCATTATTCAAGCATTAAAAACTTACTATATGTCAAGTACTATGCTGGGAAGACCCTGACAAGACTTGAAAGTAAAAGAAACTTTTTTCTAGGTATATCAGAAACAGAAAAACGGTATTTCCCTAAAACACAGTTACTTTCATGCTTCTGTGCTTTTTCTCTTGTCCACTTGGAAAATTCTTACCCATTTTTAAACGTCCACCTCAAATATTACCTCCTGAGAAGGCCTTTTTTTTAACATATAGGTAAAGCCAATCCAGTCCCTACAATCTTTAATAGACTTCTGTTACAGGACTTACTAAGTCATCTGTAATAAACATGGGTTTATCTCAGAAGTCCACATGCAAAAAAAAAAAAAGTCTACATGCAAATTATCCTTGTGCTGTAAGCTATTAGCATAGTGCTTATCAAATGGTAAGAGTGCTATGAATATCTGTTGGACGTAGAGGTCCATATTTCTTTTACATAGGGATAGCTTTATACAAATGATTCAAATGTAAGATATTACATTATTAGGTATCCAAAAAGTTATAAACAAAGAACTAAGAGGAAAAAGCCATTTTATCTTCATGGAAGATAAAAGAAAGCTTTACAGAGGTGACATCTTTGAGCATGGACTTTAAAAACTTCCTAGATATGGACATGGAATGTAAAAGCAGTCAGAGGAGAAGAGAGCATGAATAAGGAAAGGTGCAAGAAGTTGCAGAAGTGTGTGTCTAAGAATGCAGGGCAGTTCTGAGTGGTTGAAGATTCTGGTAATTACGAGGAACAAGGGTGAAGTTGGCTGTTTTTAGTTCATAGCAACACTCAGACATGAAAAGAATAATTTTTAAACATTTTTTTAAAAGAATAATTTTATTACTCTGTAGATATTTAGGATATGGAATTAAGTACCTAATGATGTTGAATTAGACTTTAACTTGCCTCAGAACACTGTATGATATAGTACAGACAAGTAAGTAAGACATACCTACTACTCTCCTCCCGAAGCTTACAACAAAAAAAGAGCAATGGACACAATGATAAACAATTTTTATTCAATCCAAACCTTAATACATCTTAAAATATTAAAAATCTGTATTCAGTGCTGAGTAAGTATTAAACATTGTGTTAAGAGCTCTAAATGTACTAAGAAAGTTAATTTTTTATAGCAAACCACTGAGATATGTCCTCTTTGCAGAGATGAAGAAAATGAGGCATGGAGAGGCTAAATAGCCTCGCAAGATCAGATTTAGTAAGTGGTAGATCTAGCATAAAGTGTCTCCTCACAAAGATAAAGAGAGTGAGTTTGAGTGAGATTTTCTTAAAGGCAGCAAAATTTTGTTGTAGTTTTTGAACTAGGTGCTTGGGTTACGCCAGGGAATAAAATAGGCATGGTTTTACTCCCATGAAGCATATATTCTAATGGGAAAGACAAGTAAGCAAAAACATAATTACAATTTGTGACCAGTCCTATGAAGGAAATAAACTGAGTTTAATGACGGAAACCAACAAAGTAGTGGAGACCTAGTTAGACTGGAAAATGGTGGCAGAGAAAGTCTTTCTAGGATGACACTGACGATGAGACCCAAACAATGGGAGCCATTCATACAAAAGATGTTCCAGATTGAAGAGTAAGTAAGAGGTAGGCAAGAGCCTTATGCACTTAAGTAAAGGAGGCAAAGTGTAATTCTCAGCAAATTCTATCTTATTTCTATCAGTTATATTTCAATTTAGTATTACCTAAAGCACACTTTAACCAATTAATAAAAGCACAACACTGTGCAGTTAAAATGTAAAGCACATAGTAGGTAAACTAAATTAAAATATTGGTAATTGTTATACATTTCCACATAGATTTGTATGTCACAGATATTCTAAATGCAAATACTAAAAAATAAAATAGTTTCTGTACAAGCATTTAAGTAGAGTCTTAATGACACATGTTGACAGTTAATACATTTAATAACAACATCATACAGACTGACAATATATACTATTTCTGGTAAATTACCTAAACATGAGTAAATCCTGGAGCCTAAAACTTACACCTTTGCTTTACAATAAGTAATATTTTGCCTTGAGATAAAATCTAGCTGAAAAGGAAAACCACTTTTACTATGATGTATCTAGTATACATAGTAGGTGCTCACTAAAAGAAATAATTTTTGTTTCATATTTAATTAATTACAGATACAAACTTAGGAGATCTTAAAAGATTAAAATAATGGTTTCCAAGTTGAAGAAATATTAAGCTCTGATAGTGTATATAATGAACTGATAACAGGAACAGCTAATTAATGTTTTGTAAAACTAGCATTCAAGTGTTACTGACAGTTTTATCACTAAATATTAATTATAATTTTTTAAAGTTTGTTTCTTTTTATCCTTCAGATAAAATTTGTATTATAGAAAGGATACCTTCAAACAAGTCATAATGCTCTATCATGTCATTAAGGAAACACTTTGAAAATCCATCACAGATTTTAAGTACTTTAGAACCAAAAGTACCCATGAAATCATCTAGGAAAAACAACTACTCAATGCAGTATTCTCCAAAACAAAAATCTCTCACACATATTTGGAATTTTGAGAGAATTTCTATCCCTCCACAAGATGCTCATATCAACTTAAAGTACTTCTGATTTTCCCATTCTTATATTTAGAACGCTTAAGCACAGAATTTATATGAACCAATTATATGCAGTCTACTGGAAGTTATTCTATATGGTAACTTGAAGAGTTCCTTCTATAAACTTTATGATCATGTAATATCGATCACTGATGCTGTATTCAGAATTCTAATTATTTTTATAAAATAAAAAGTTAGTTGTGTGCTTCATTTCTACCAAAATTTGTGATGACCTTAACTTGGGAAAATAAAAAGTAGTTAATTTTTTTCATGTTTTGATTTATTACAAATTTCAAATGCTTATTAATCTGGAAATGATCCGACAATATTCTGGAACACATACACACTTGACAACAAATACTAGCACACTATAAATTTTTAACCCAAACAGGAATCTCCCATTTTTTAGAATAGCTTCTATCTCTTAACTTTTCCATAGAATAAGCAAGGTTTTATTAAAATGTCACCCCTGTGACATTTTGAACCAAGTATCTTCAGTATCTGCAATGCACAATTTTCATACAGCAAAAAATTTCAACGTGCAACTGAGTAGCTGATACTGAAAGATGTACCTCTAGAGATAGAGTGCACTTGCACCTAATTAGAACTGTTTGAAATTTTTCGCACTTTCAATAAAATCAACAAATATGCATGTTGTGTAATGTCATTTTCTGTGTCTTGATTTTACCATCAAAATATTTAACCTATTGTGTAAAGTGAGAGCAGAACTTCAGAAATAAAAAAATGTGGGTGATTAGCCTACTTACCTCTTTGGGTACAAGAAGGAACCTGTTACCTATTCAATACATACTGGTACATCTCAGCCTTTTTTTTTAAGTAAGCTCTATGTCCAACATGGGGCCCAAACTCATGACCCCAAGATCAAGAGTTGCATGTTCTACTGCTGAGCCAGCCAGGTGCTCCCATCTCAGCCTTTTGAAAGGAATCTAAAGTACTGTATGTAACACCATAACTATGATGTATAGAATATAAAAACTGTTTATTTTCTTCAAAATTTAAAGGAAATTAAAAATGGTTTTGAGTTTAGATGGCAATAGATGGCACATGGAATGGCCAGAAAGCACATCATTTTTTAAAAAAACTTACATGATTATAGGGGATATTTTAGAAAAAATAAAATATTCAAATAATTTTTAACATTATTTTTAAATTTCATTTGATATGTCATTTTTTATAAAACTGACAGTAATATTATTAGAAAAAATATTTCAAGTTGTTTTAATACAGTAATTTTTAGTAATATTTGAAGTTCCAAGACATATTTTCGTTTGTAGGCATTTATATCATCTATGACTAGAGAGAATTAATCAGTTAGTTACCTCTTATAATGTGAAAGGAAATCTTTCAGCTAATTTGAGATAGTTCACACTACTGGCTTCCAACTTGGAAACTGAAAGGTGAGTCAGTCAGTTAAGCAATGGATGCCAAAAACTTAGTAGGCAGCAAAATCATAGCAGGAGTAGCTTAACAAGGTGATAATGGACAGAAATGCCATCCTTACTGTGCTATTGAAACATCTGTGTTTAATAGCCTTGATTTCCAATAGACACTTTTTTGGGTTCAAACTCTAAAGCAGAAAGAAAATTGCAGACCATGACAATGGGCCATTTCTGATCTTGGTCTCAAAAAATACACTAGATTCTGAAATTCAGTCTCTCCCAGCAGGAGTCAGACAGTAGAGGAATAAGGCAGCCGATATATTCAATCACTTATTTATTCATTAATTCTGCAAAGTGTATTCCTATCATAGGACAGGCATTGAGGCAGAAATGACTGAAGGAATTCACAATCTACTGTGGGTTAGAGAAACACAATGAGTAATGGCTGGTAAATTGGTTCTCCTAAAACAAAAAGCCATGATTTGGAGAGTTTGCCAATTTACATGGTGTAAATACTCCAATTGAGGCCAATTTCAAACTATCAACAATTTATCAGGTTCACAAAATTCCTGAGTATCTAGCAATCAGCTTTCTTGCACTGACAGTAGTTAGCTCCAGCACTATACAACTAATGACTTCAAACAAAATTTTGCAGTTAAATCCAATAAGTGCTATAACAGATGCATGTTAAGCACTATGGTTAGAACAGCTGAATAGAATTCAATTTCAACACATGCTTTTTCTCCTACATTCTTTTTCCCCTTTACTGTTTAAAGTATTCTGTTCAGTTCTGTAGAGAACATAAAGATCAGTAGGACATAGCCTCTCTCTCCTCAAAGAGCTGAACAATGAACTAGGACAAGTATATAAATGAGCAGATGAGGCACAGTATCACTAAGTGGCATATAAGGGCAAAATGAAGTAGTAAGGAAATGTTACATTTTTAACAGGACAAAGAACTGTAGAAGATTTCCTGAAGGATATGTCAGCTGAGTATGGCCTTTCTTCCTGAAATTTATAGGGAGAACAGTATAAAGAGAAGTGATCAAACAGAGGAAGAGTTAAACCTTTTAAAATATAGTGATACATGTTCAGAGACAAATAATATCACTTAGTAAAGTCAGAGGTAAAGAGTATTTTAGTTATTAAAGTTATATTCACCTTTACTGTCTCATTTTCATTTGCATAATTAAATAATACCTGTTAGGCAAGTAATATTACCACTGCTAATCTTCCAGATGAGGAAAGAGTCTATATAGTGAGACGAAGGAGGGTAAGGTAGGCTTACTTCTCTGAAGAGGCCATGTGAATGGATTACAGATTTAGGAAATGAAATAAATAAATCATACAATGGCGAAAAAAACAATGACTTTATTGGGGACTCTTATAATCTGCATTAGTACCTATATTTATTTATATATTTTTCAAACATTTTTATTTTTTTTAAGTAATCTCTATACCCAACACAGGGCTTGAACCCACAACTCCAAGATCAAGAGTCACATGCACTACTGACTGAGCCAACCAGGTGCCCCGTATCTCTATTTATATAGCAGGAAGAGTGACTACACTCATCAAGTCCTACAGTCACATCCTCATCAAGACCATTGTTGGATCCCTGGGTGGCGCAGCGGTTTAGCGCCTGCCTTTGGCCCAGGGCGCAATCCTGGAGACCCGGGATCGAATCCCATGTCAGGCTCCCGGTGCATGGAGCCTGCTTCTCCCTCTGCCTGTGTCTCTGCCTCTCTCTCTCACTGTGTGCCTATCATAAATAAAGAAAAAATTAAAAAAAAAGACCATTGTATCCCACAGCTTCAGGAGGTGCCATTTTCAACCTACACAGCCATATGCAACAGGACTGACACTAGCAGATGTTATAAGAATACCTAAACAAATTAAAAGCAGGGGCTTGATTAGGTATTTGTACACCCATGTTCACAGCATCATTATTCACAATAGCCAAAAAGTGTAAGCAACCTGAATGTCCCATCAACAGATGAATGGATAAATAAAATGTGGTATATACAATATTATTTAGCCTTAAAAAGTAAATTCCAAAAAATGTTATGACATGAGGGCATTATGCTAAGTGAAATAAGCCCATCACAAAAGGTCAAATACTAACCCATTTATGTGAGGTACCTAGAGTAGTCAAATTCATAGAGACAGAAAGTAAAATAGCAGCTGGGGTAGAGAGAAGATTGGGAGTTACCGTCTAAAGAGTATGGAGTCACACTGTGGGAAGATGAAAACATTTCATATTTTCATGAAAGATAATGTTATCATGTTATCTCATGTTATCATTAGAGATAATGTGTACAAAAACAAACTTGTATACATATAAATAAGAAGATTTAAATTGACTTTCTTAATTTATTAAACACTCGGAATACACATGAAGATCTATGTTTAAATCACATTATATTTCTCATTATGTAAAATTTTATGCTTATAATACATGTAAATAAACAATTATTAAAGATATTTAATATTTTAAATGCATTGTGTTGCATAACTGGTAGGTTATGTAAAAAACAAAACAAAGCAAAACAACAAATAAAACCGTGTACTCATTAGCAGCCATACCAGTGGTTCCCCTTTCTTCCACCATGTGTTCCTGGCAAACACTTACCTACTTCTTAATTTTTTAAAATAGACTTAACTTTTTTTAGCATAGCTTTAGATTCACAATAAATTTGAGCAGAAGGTACAGAGATTTCTCATATATTCCTTGCCCCCACAAATGCATGCCTTCTCTATTAGCAACATCCCCACCAAAGTAGTCTATTTATTACAATGGATTAACCTACATTGACTGACGCATGATCACCCAAAGTCTATAATTTATATTAAGATTCACTCTTGCTATTATAAATTCTGTGAGTCTGAATGACATGTATCTACCATTACAGTAGAGAGTAGTTTCACTACTAATCTATCTTTTGTCTCTATACATTTGCCTATTCTAGGCATTTCATATAAATGGAATCATTTAATGTGTGGCTTTCTGTGTATGGCTTCTTTCACTTAGCATAATTTTGAGATTCATCTATGTTGTAGCATATATCAGTACTGCATTCCTTTTTTATGACTGAATAATATTCCATTTATGGATATACCATATTTTGTTTATTCATACATCAGATATGTTGGTGGATGTTTGGACTGTTTTTATATTTTAACTAATAAGAATAATGCTTCAGTGAATACTCACATACACACTTTTGTGTGAACATGTTTTCAATTCTTTTGGTACATGCCTACAAGCAGAATTACTAGGTCATATGGTAACAACTTTTTTAGCTTTTGCAGGAACTGCCAAACTGTCTTCCAAAGCTACTGCATCATTTTGCATTCCCGCCAGCAATATCTGAGGGTTCTAATTTTTCAACATCTTATCAACATTTGTTATTGTCATCTTTTTTTATGCTAGCCATCCTAGTGATATGAAATGCTATCTCATTCTGGTTTTGGTTTGCAATTCCCTAATGACGAAAGACGTTGAGCAACTTTTCATGTGCATACTGTATCTTCTCTTGAGAAATATCCATTCAAATCCTTTACCCATTTTTAAATCAGGTTATTTGTTTTTTCATTGTTGCGTTTTAAGAATTTTTTATATATCCCATATACAAGTTTCTTACCAATAAGTGATATAGAAATATATTCCTCCATTCTGTATTTTCTTCACTTCACTGATGATATCCTTTGAGGCATAAAGGTTTTCTCATTTTTATGAAGTCCAATTTTGTTGCTTGTCTTTTTGATACCATATCTAAGGAAACCATCACCTAACCCAAGGTCACAAGGACTTATTCCTATGTTTTCTTCTACAAGTTTTATAGTTTTAGCTTTTATATTTAGGTCTTTGAACCAACGGATTAATTTTTACATATGATGTGAAAGAGTAGTACAATTTTCTTTTTCATGTAGATATCCAGTTGTCTCATCACCTTATGCTGAAAACACTATTCTTTCCATATTTAACTGTCATGGCAACCTCGCTGAAAATTAATTGACCTTGAGTGTAAAGGATTTATTTCTGGACTTCCAATTCGGTTCTACGGATCTACAGGTGTATCCTTATGGTGGTGGTACCTTTATAGTCTTGATATTCTCATAGAATTTTAATTCACTTACCACAGGTAAAACTAATGGCACTAATATCATTTACTTTTATGTAACTCAACATTTAAAAATCTTATGTATTAGAAAGGCTTGCTAGTTTATGCAATTCACCTTTAAAGTCTTCTTACATCATATGTATTCAAGGTTAAAGTCTACTTTAAGATAAAAATATAATTCTTTATTATTCGAAAAAAAATTTCAATTCTAAACATTCAAACACCCTGACAAGAGAGGCCTCTATTTCAACCTTGAACATCTTGAATAACACCTTAACTATTAAAGGGATATCTACATTCCAGAGTGACTGATACATACACATATATACACATATCTATACACTGTGACCACCTATTGACCAGTTTTGTCTCTCCCCCATCTCCACTTCACATACAAGGTTCAACTGAACATATGAAATTTCTAAATTCACATGTAACGATCAAATTTTAGAAGCAGGAAACACCCCTGAAACCATTTCCGATTTGTCATAAATGACCCAGATCCAGAGTAGTTAAATGAATTGCCCAAACTCATATAGCTAAGAAAGCAAAATATCAGATATTAGAATCCAGGTTTCCCAATTTCTTTTCAACTACTAGATGGTGACTCATGTAAATATTTGCTCATTCAACATTTATACAATGCTAGGTACTACATTTAGTGCTATAAATATGAAGATTAAATGACTGAGATCCTACCCTCAAGAAGCCTACCACAAGAAGGAAAATAAACACAAAACAAAAGGATAGACATGCTGCAATAGAAGTATACAGCAGGTTCAATGGGACGTAGGGATTTTACACATACTTTAAAGTACCAAGACATTTTACATTTTCACCAGCAAAAAGTTTGAGTCTCTGCAGTTATGCATCATAAAAAAGTCAAACAAATTCAAAAGAAATACCAAGCCACTCAGGGCCAGATGATCTTGCAGCATGTTAACAGTAGAAGATTAGAACTCAGATTCCCTACACCATAGTATAATGATCTTTCCACTATCACATGCTAACTAATTGTCACCTGAGAAATAGTTTCATTAAAATCTGTGATTGCAACTCATAGATTCAGAAAACAATTTTTAAAAACCAGTTATAACTTCACTTACAAAGAAAACACCAGGAAATAACTTGGCAGATATAACAACTTAAGGATGACATAAATCTATTTTAAAGTTGGAATTTGTGGTGCCTGGGTAGCTCAGTGGTTGAGCATCTGCCTTCTGCTCAAGTCGCAATCCTTGGGTGCTGGGATTGAGTCTCAGACCAGGCTCCCTGTGGGAAGCCTGCTTTTCCTTCTGCCTGTGTCCCTCATGAACAAATTTTGAAATCTTAAAAAATAATAATAAAGTTGGAATTTTATTTTGTACTTTTTGTGCAATCCATCTCATTTTTAACAAGTGAGAATTTATATAGCCAAATCAGAGAGATCCTCTCATAACCTCTTCAAAAAAGTATCTATTTATGTCAATGTTAATACTTGAAATGCTTGAAATATTCAGAAATACTTGAATAACTTCACTTTTGCAAATGCCTTCATGTACAAATAATCTCAATGAGTTATAGATTCTTTTTTAATTCAGGCATTCATTAAGCTTAATTGATTAATTAAGTGGTAGGTCCAGAAATAAAGAGATGAATCTGATACTTTTCCTGTTCTTAAGGTGCTCTTAGTCTAACAAGGGAAAAAAATAAGTAAACTGATAACTGCAAATGAGTGTGGCAAATGCTAAGTCAGATATGTATTCACAGGGAGAGGAGAAGTTCAGGAAAGAGAAAATAACCAAAAATTTAACTACCCAGATTGAATACCCACTTGCCCCAATATCTGACTTCCAATTACTTTTGGCAGGTCCAACAAATCAATTTGTCTCCTTCATAGGACGAAGACTGCCCATACGTGAGGTCATTCAAAAAGAATATATTAAAAACCATCATTGTCTCTAAAGCTAGTTCCTGGAAATCTAGAATAACTTCTGAGCAACGGAGGATATACATATCAATAACAAAGATGACTAATTTGAAGGCATGGATATTCATTTAAATTTATGACATGTAAGCATGTTAATATATCAATCACTTTTAGAGTCATGCTCTACATATTGCTCCATTCATTATATATAAACATTATGGTTACAGTATTTGAAATTACAATTACCAACAGAAATTAGGGCTTATAAGACATTTTATATATTTCTGAAATTTCAAATTCCAAGCAAAGTGATCCATGTGCATATCTGTTATCAGCAACAAAGATTTTTACCCAACAAAATAGCAGCTTTAAAAACACCTTAATTAAAAAATAAATAAATAAATAAAATAAAAAAATAAAAACACCTTAATTAAAATTCCCTTGTTTGCAACGTGAAGCATAAGAGAAATAACTCCCAATTCAACAGAAATGAACTGATGTTTAACTGATATTTTATTATAGTAATAATTATTATTAGGCATTACAAACATACCTCTTAGTGGGAAATACTTTTTTTTAGGCAAATGCAGGCATGTAAATAAATGTAAAGTGCTTTTGATAAAAGGATATGAAAAGCACTAGAAAAAAATGGCAACAGCATAATTTGAATTTAACAATATACAATCTATAACTTTAATGTTCCTGAAATGCAATTTTTATAAAGTTGTTAACAAGAATCAGAAATGCACTATCTCATTCATTACTGTTTTTATTTAATATTATTTTGATAATTTTTCTTTCATAATGATTATAGGATCTCTTCTATATTAACTGCACTATCATAAATGTGATAACAATATACTTGCAAAAGAATTATGACAAGTATTAAATCGATGAAACAGAAAAAAATCAAAAAATGGAAGGAGGATGAGAAAGTCAACTATAAGACAAGATTTCAATTTATCTGAAATAAAGCTGTAGTTTGGAATATAAATCTTTAACTTTCTTATTATGTTGTTAGGAGTTTCCAATGGTGCCATCTTGGACAGACATCCACTGGACTAATATTTAGAACAGGCTTATTTAGCTCTATCAGAGAAAAGAGAATTACATAAGTGGATAGAAATTAATGCTCTGGAAATGTGACATAAAAGGTCTAGCGGGTATGTAAAAATCCTAAAGCTGTGTATCTTTAAAATCTATAAAACAGAAGGTTCAGTCTCTTTTATAATATGGTTTCTCTCTTTCTAGCTACCTGCTTTTCCTTTTTTAACTACCTATGTGCAAAGCAAAGCAAACTTTATCAATATTATTAAATATTCTCCTCACGGACAACTTGAAAAAAAACTCAGAGTATATCAAATAAGAAGTCATGGTACTCTCTAACATGATCTCTAACATTGAAACAAAAACTACTGATGCAGGACAGAATCTTATTTAGAACATTTTCTTGTCCTCTCACTCCACTGGCTAATCCTGGGCTTTCTCTGGAATCTATCTTATGTTGCACTTCAAAAATACATACTTAAGATTTACACTTTCCCAAATGGAGGTTATTTAATCCTAAATATCAACCTCCCACACACACACACACACACAAATATAAGCCCCACTGTCCTTTGTACAGTCTTTGTTTTAAAGGGAGAAAATATTTTCTTGGATAACCACAGTCATTTCAGTAGCTTAACTAGAAGGTTCCTCTCTCATCTTCTAGAACTGGTCAAATCAAATTTATTTCTTCACTGTTTTGTTTTCTTTTTTTTAAGTCTCTACATCAACCCCAACAAACATCCGGCTTTTATTCTTATGCCTTCAATTACTTTCAATTTGTGGGCATTTGACTTTCCTGGCATAAAGTTTCTAGGAAATTATTCTATAATCAGTATGTAGAAAAGCTGTAGCCAAACAGAAAAATATTCCTTCCTTGACTTGATCTACCTGGATACCATACCTCTGGACAACCCAGGCTAAAACTGCTGGCATTTAAAAAAATTCTATTTTGTACTCCAAGTGCAAATCTAATTTGTTTTCCACTGTCACTCATAGGACTTTCCCAGCATTACTCTTTTCCAAAGTACCTTCTTCCTTCATTTCCTTCATCCCTTTCCATCAAGTGTTCATGTTCAGTATTATTTTTCCCCCTGCTCTCCCTCCACCCCCATGCATAAGCTGTAAAATAGATGTAAAGCTTGGTGTAAGTCCAAAAATTTTATGATCAAAATACATACTTAGCAAATTGTTTGGCTAAATCTTTCATGTATGATGAAAGATTATTACCACAATTCATTAGCAAATTATAGACTTTGAAATGTAGGCAGACAAATATTTGGCCCTGTATCAATCAATTTGGACCAGCTGGGTAGAAATTCACACAATCCCAGGAAACCCGGGAAGTGAGGTGCTCTTTCATTTTTCATTCACTTGAAACATTAAAGAAAAATTATCATTCTATAAAAATGTCCACTTCTCAAGATTTTAGCAGAGCCATTTTAGATTGAGTTTTATTTTCAGTCGATTAATACTTTAGTGACCAATAAACTGATCATTTTTCTTGCAATCAATTGCAGGAAGAACAGTGCCTGTGTATATTATAGACACCTTAATATTTGACCATTATACTCCCGTTTAAAAGCTTAATATTGAATAATGGTTCTGTTGCCCTAAATACACTAAATCAGCTTGGAGACTAATTTTGCAGTTATTCACAATAAATATCATTAACATTCCTTCTCTGAGCCTTTCTAGCCTAGTAAGGTGACCCTGTACAAAGATTCTGATTGATCCTATGTCTGCCTGTTTTGGTTAAGCTACAAGGCTGTATATGGGGACAGCTGCACTTTGGGAGCAACTTAAAACAAATTTCATCTTAGTGGCATCTAATCCAGTGCTTGGTACAAGACGCATGGAAAAGTCAGTGTCAAAATTAAACAATGCCGGCTTTGCAATGAACAGATGCTTTTGCCTTGCAGCTGTAAAAACCTTAAAACAATCCAGTACTCTACTGTCTGGTCACGCAATGATTACAAAGCAAGGAATACATTTTGTCATTTATAAAAAATGTTTGCTACAAGCTTTTAAAGTCTTTTCTTTTAAAAATATTTTTTTAAAAAAGGAATGTATTGAGAGTAATAATAAGGCAATATAACTCTAAACTGAGTTATAGGGTTTTTAAGTTTTATTTTTCCATACTAAGTATGTTTGAAAAAGAACTCCTTGACTAGGCAATATTAAGTTATACCCAAAACACATTAGACAAAAGAAAAATGATCATAAACAGATGTTGTAAGGGGTTATGACCAAATAATCTTTGATATATAAGGATAAACATGTAAATAATTTTCAACATGCAGGCCTTAATATACCTTGACTCAATCTAGGTTATGTTTATGAGCACTCTACATTCACTTACCCATCCTTTCATTTAGTTCTCTCTCTCTCTCTTTTTTCCCTCTCTTTGCTGGGGATGGTTCAGGAAAAGAATGAGGTTATTATTCTTATTTTATGGCTGGAGGATACTTAAATGTTAAAATATTTCTCAGCTTAAGTAACATCATACCTATCAAGTCTATAAAAAAAAATTGTAGCCTTTTCCAACCCTCCCCTACAGGACACATGGTCTCTGGCATTCAGGAATCTAGGGTTAATATTTTAATACTGAAATAAACTCTTCTGCATGAGGAGAAAGGCTCCAACTACTATGCCTATGAAACCAAAGAATCAGCCCTACCTAAGTAAGTGCACCATCATGGTCAATCCATGTCTGCTAACTGAAGTTCTAGACTTAAAGGTAGTTTTTTATGGTACCTACAAGAAAGAGAATCTACTAGTCTTACCTTCAGTTTAAACAGTCCACTGCAAAAAAAAAAAATTTTTTTTTCAGTAAGTTTTCCTAATCATTCATATTTTTTCTAGAAATCCTTTTCTCCCAAAGGATATCAATTCATTAATACCTCATTGCTTATAAATTTCATTATATGTTTTGTTGGTTGAAGGTTTGGGGATTCCCTTTATGTTCTTCCCCACCTCAAAATTTATATTTCAATGAATGAAGCCCAAAGTAATGACATTAATAGCAAATGAATCTAATTTTATTTTAAATATCACAGAAGGCATGTTATGCTACCCTCTTTATTAAAAGTCTTTGAAAAATAAAACTTAAAATGTTTTTGTAGTTGTTCTTACATTACTACATTTTATTTCCTAAGAATGTAATTAACATACGTTGATATATAAGTGCTTATTAGTGCTTCATGCCTTTTAAAGTATAAATTTCTAGACATTCATTTAAAGAGATGGGCCAAACTTAGAAACAGTCTTCTCTATGAATTGTTAACAATTATCTTTAAGTTATATCTTATTGGCATAATTTTATTATATTCTTTGCTAATAACTATAATAAAATGAACTTGAATTACAGTGTTAAGCACACCCTCAAACAAAAGTAGACTATTGCAACAAAATGTATCACAAGAATTAAACTTAAAAGTATAAAAACATACAAAATTACTGACATGCCCTAGGTGTGATCCTTTGTATCTTAACCCACATTGCTTAGAAGAATTCATTATTTTACAGTGTCCATATTCCAAATTACAATTGTACATAAACAGCTTGAAGGATAAGAATAACTATAAATTCACACAAATTCGGTTTGCTCTATTTTCTTGTTATGTCATTACAATTTTGGTTAACAATCAGAATTATGCTAACAAGAACTATGTGAAAATATTTTGTCTGGAAGTGTATTCTAATTTAAGGTTATTAATTATACAATTCCATTCACATTTAATCGACTTTAATATACTATATATTTTTATGGGACTGGGTAGAAATTTGCAAAAATGGTTGGCTCAAATAAATGGTTCTCTATTAAGTGCATTTTATCCTTTTGGGTTCACTCAGTAACAGCAATATATTTTTAAAGTATATATTTTACTCAAAAAATACATAAGTAAGTCACAAACCAAAAGCTAACAGATGTGTGACTTCTAATTAGTTATAATAATCTCTGCTTCAATGCCATTAGAATGAGCCTTTCTTTTCTTTTGAAAACTAAAAAAGCTTTCCTTTGAATTTTAAACTGTCAGGGTGCTTCAAAGTCAATGTACAAAATCTGCTTTGATTAAAATTTTAGACATCTACAGTGATAACTTTATGAAAGGAAAATATTAAATTATAATTATCCTAAACAGACACAGTCTTGTGAAACTAACCCTACATTCATGTTAAAACACAAAGAGTTGAATATAATGAATTTGATTCATCCTCGGACACAAAGCTTCACCACAGTAAACTCAGTCAACTGTTGCTCTTGCGCCTATATTCATGGTGCTTAAATAGCGCACTTTAAAACAAAAAAAACTCCAATTGGCTTTTCATATATCCACCCTCCCCAAAAATAACGCACTTGAAAAACTCAAATGATATGAAAGGCTTCAAGGCCTCTTTTCTCCCTTTCATAGCCCTTTTTTTTATTTCTGTTTGCAGTAATCTGCCTTTCTCTTTCTCTTTCTCATTGCTACAGAGCAAGCGAGGAGGCTCAGAGCTTTGAAAAGGGGGCTCAGTGTGTAATGGGTCCACTAGAATTAATTTACTTGCACCAAATCCATTGAGCACAGAGGGGTTTTTTTCCTCTTCTCTCTCTCTGTCTCTCTCTCTCTCTTCTCAAATCATTTGGAGTCGAACGCAGCCCCCAGCCTTTGTAATTCTAGTAAAGCACTTAAAGTGCACAGTAGGTGTTCATGAGGACCATCTGGTCAAAAGCAAAACAAGCTGCTGATTTTGCCTTTGAATAGAATGAAGCAAGTGTGAATTAGTCTCTTCAATTAGCACTATTACAACCTGTCAAGTGCATATTGTAAAACAGGATTATTACAGTATTGGTCACCAGTGCAATTATTTACTCTCTGCCTTTTCTTGCATATAAAAATGTCTTATGTTTATTAGTTTCTGATAACTGAACATAATTTCTCTTAGCTCAGACATTTCAAAACTACCAACACACAAATCACAGATTATGAAAGCTAAGATGATGTTAGGATACACATATCTTAAGTAACAAAGGACTAAAGCATTGCCCTTAATTCTTAATAAAATTTCATTGTTTCTATCCTCTTGAAAAGTAGGTGAAGAAATAGACCTAAAATGGGGGGAAAATTTTCCCATAGAGATTATTCTAAAATAGTTTTGGAGAGAGAAGAAGACTTGTCAGCTCCAATTGCATGGTAAATATTACTTAAACTTATTTCCTAAGGGGATGATTTATTAAGAATCACAGGTAACCTCAATATTTATTAGACAGTCATTAGGAATTTGATCACTTAAAGTGGTATGACTTCAACAGATTATAAAATGCAACTTGAAACCAATAATATACATGCATATTTAAAAGAAACTTGTAATCTCCTTTTCTAAAAGCTGAATAAAGGCTTCATGGCCCAATTGCTTAAGAAATTATATCTCATTCTTGCTAAGATGTCATTTGTGATTTCAAATTGTAAAAAATCAAACTATGATATATGCTAATTAAAATGGGTTCATTGTAATTGAGTTTATACATGCCATTTACCGTGAAGTAAATTTATAAACCACTTAAACTTTTAATTAAATAAGCACACAATTTAATTTACCCTCTTGCATACGCATATTCTCAGCTACTCTACTCTTCAATTCTGTGCCAGCACCCCCCCAAACTGGAAAACAAACAAACAAACAAACAAAAAACAACTATACTTAAAACATTTACAGAAAGGTCATGTTAGTTAAGTAGTTATAGTCAACCCAATACCAGAAAATTGCTTATTATTACAATCAGTAAAAAAACAAAAAACAAAACCCCAAAACTACATATTTAATACTGTTAATGGTCTCCAGCATCAGAGAATGGTTTGAAATATGCTAATCAAGTAAATTCAGAAAGTATCAAGTAGAAAAACAGGCACAAAAACCTAACAAAAGTTTCAAATTTGCAGAATCAAAACTAGCCTCATAATTTCACAATTATTTAGCCAAGATTATTTTTAAAGACTGGTCTGATTTATGTATTTAGTTCACTTCTTGTTGCTAATTCAAACTATTAGCTTCTCACTTGACAATCACTAGTAACAGTAGTGAAATATTTTACTATTCTATGCAAGATATATCTTTATAGGTCATCAATTTTTCCCTTTCATTCCCCTTAAGAACTAAATCAACATTAATAAGAACAGTGAGAATTCTAGAGTAAAGCGAAACTTGGAAGAGGATTTAAATAATTCCAATAGCTATTCATCATGCTTCTCGCCATAACAGATAAGTAATACTCCATGATTCCATACCAAGAATGCTTAGGTTTCTTATCATTGTTATTCTGGGTCATGTGTGTATTCCTTAAGTTTGTATGACACCTGCAAATAAAAGTGGGTATTTTGCCTAAAAGAAGCTTTTGCAATAGTAATATGGACAACAAAGAATTAGTTTCCAAGAAAAGTTGGCTTGATTTCAGGGATTCATATCCTTTTCCACACCTGGGTTTAGGATTTTACAGTAGGCAAATCAATCTTTTTTTCCCTTAATTTAACCAATCCCAAGTGCATTTGTAATCACAGATCTTAATAGTATTAGACAGTATTACTAGAATCTGTATGATTAACTGTTTAAAAATCTGAATTCTCAATGAAGAAAATTCAGTAAAATAAGGTAAACTCACTTAAATTTTCAAAGAAATTCACGGTTTTAAAGTGTGGCAAGTAACTACTTCAGGACCCAAAATGGTGGAAAGACAGATTGTCACAAATAATTGTCATATTACCTGATAATTTCACAAACTATTTGTTGAAATGGAAAATGAGAAAGGATTTTTATTCTCATGACTACTTGCAACTTTCCAGTCTGACCTTTTTTATACTATTACTGCCTTTTCTTCAAATAGAAAGATAATGTAAGTGGAATGATTTGTAAAGAGCTTAAAATACCCCTCAATATCTAACTAGCTTAAATTAAAATCCAGGGCACCCAAAGGACATAAGTCATGCATTGTGAGGCAAGAGACCACAGAGCCAGAATGAACAAACACTTGCACAAGTATCGGTTTATCACCACTAACTTGCATGAACATATGGTCAATGAAGAGTTTATTTGAAATTCAAACTGCATCTAAGTTCTATTTTCTAATTCAATATTTAAAAAAGTGTATTTTGTCTAGTTAAAAGCTGAAATCATCATGTCTTTTTCAACCCTATTTAATGGAAATTTCTCTTTGAGGGAAAAATATTACAAAAGCTTTTTTTATATACACAAGACTTTCAAAATTTAAAAATACCAAAAAATGGGCTGATTTTTCACCTATAACAAAATAGTAATTCCTACCCTGGAAAAAAATCAGGGGTTATTTTCTTCTTTTCCCTCATATATTGGTCAGAATTCATTCTTGGAACTATTAAACAATACTGAAAAGAGACTTCTAAAACTGATGACAGAAATTAATTTATAATTTAGGATATATGGAATCATTAAGCTTCCACATTAATAGCAAAAATTCTAACATTTATAAAATCATACTGCAAAATCATATCAACATTGTATTTTTATTGTGTTGCAAACTGACTTTCAATCATACAACAAAAAAGGCATATACTTGAGTGTCACTGTGGGTTGCATGGCTGTAGCATAAGAGCATCTATTCCTCCTGAGTCATTCCCTTGGTCTCCAAATATTCCAGAGGTTGAAGAAGAAAAATCTTAGGATTAGGCTTACAGAGTGTGATCCTAGGCCCAGAGATTATAATACATATTCTTTTTTCTAAATTGTACAGAATAAAAGGGTCTACAAGCACCTGTCTCACAAAAAGCACTGATACTAGAAATCGCATTTATTTTGTCCTGGCACCTAGCATTTCAAAATATTATTTTTAAATTAATTAATTTAAAAGGGGGTGGGGGGAGAAAAAGAAGAAACCAAACTCTTGTGAAGAAATATATAAGAATATCTATCTCTACAAAAATATTTCTGGGACATTTGAAAAAGGTTTACTGTTTACAAGTCCTTGAAGCTTAAAATATATTTGATAATCTAAATAGCAGGCCATGGAGAACAGTTTCAGCCAACTGTGGCGCACAATGGCACATTTACAGAATTTTAAATATTTCTTTTAATAATTGATGTAGTCATTTTGAATCATTCTGCATAGGATATCAGGTGTGAGCAGATTGCATTAACGCTGCTTAAACATTTCAACTTGTCAGTATGGCCAACTCGATTTCGGAAATATTTGCAGTATTTTCCCATCGAAACAGTAATAAAGGCAAAATAAATATATGCCACTACTTTATAATCACCGAACATTAATGAATATTTTATGTCTTTTTAAATCTCCCTGTTTAATTTAAAAGGGTGAAATTAAGTCTCCTCCCTGCAATATGCCAATTATCTGTAAATCAAACAATAACTTGGCCATTATGCTCCTTTTTGTTAATATAAGAGAAGCTAATTTGAAAACACCGAATGACATTTTGACTATCAGTTTAATAGTCCTTTCTGCCCTCTTGTGGGAGAAAGTTGAAACACACTCAAACTATAGAAATGTTCAAAAAAACTGTAGAAAAAAATAGAAATTTTGGTTATAAAATTTCAATCAGAAAGAAAAATAAAACAGTGTATATTTATCCATCATGCATTATATTAGTCTTCAATTCAAAAAAGTAAATCAACAACAGAATGAAATTTATTTTGTATTATTTTTGCTTTTCTTGATTAAAATGGAGTTGTTACAAAAATAAATTTCCTTAATTACATCCAGTATATAATTTAAATTTTACTACCATGAAGTTACCAGAATAAATATGCAATAGAGTCATAGTTAAGCATTATTTCTAATGTAAAAACAACAATGATTCTCCAAGGAATTAAAAATTTAGAGACTAGAACACCCATTATAGAGGTTAAAATGAAATGGCAATCAATATGTTTAAAATCCTGGGGAAAAAATAACTCAAACTTACGATTCAAACTTGGGGCCAAGAAAAATATTAAAGATTTTAATTACTAATCAACAAACTATTCAAGTGATAAAGAGAGAAAATAAACTTCAAACAATGAGCTACTTATGCCAAATTCAGAAGTTGAAATTCATTGACAAAACATCCAAAAAGGAAACCATTAATATTCTAACCACTACCAAAACAATTCATATATGTCTGAAAAATGACTGGGTGAAATCAACTCATTCTTTCAATATGATATTAATAATTATCTTAAGCGATGTAGTCCAGGAAAAAATTTCTGAAATAATTCAAGTTAAGCATAATTAATTATCTTTATAAAAATTAGACAAACAATTGTTTTCACAACTAATAAGAGGTAATGTGTCATAATCATCATTTCAGTGTTTCTAAACATAAGTACTGTCAAAGCCTTATACATTTTTCTGCCATGGAGATAAACTACTGGCTTTCAAGTGGGTGGGGCCACAGGCAAAAAGGTACCTTAACTCTCTTGGGGGCAGTTCATTTTTGAAACAGTGGCCCTGGTTGGCCACACTGAGGAAAATATTGACACTATAAATAGACTCTTCTCAGATATTCCAAGCTAAAGACTGACAGTCTCCAAAAGCACCTCACGAATATTGCCTAACATTGGGATTGAGCTACTTAAGAAAATCCTCCTGAAACTCCTTTTGGAAAAAAGACAGGGTACACAATATAAATAATATATTTGAGAGCAACCTTTCAAATAAAATATAAACATGTTCGAAAATGCATGCTGTCAACAATTTCCAAATTAATATTTTGAATCATTACTAAAAAAACCATAAAATATATTATATAACAATGAGTTATTTTTAAGCAAGTTTTCAAGTTGACTATTTTAAGAGTTATCAAGAGCTCCCATTTACAACATCTATCTTTCTAGGTCAAGTCATTTAATATATCTACAGTAATCATTGATGCTCCAGTTAATTAAAATTAAGAACCCAATAATGAAACATAAAGAGAGTTTCCAACTAGAACAGATAAGCCCTCTTTAACAGGGTCAACATTAGCTATAATGAGCTACCTTTATTCCTTAGCTGTGAGACATAACTCACCTCTTGAATAGTACTGCTTCCTGAGAAGTTCAGGTTGTACTCCCGCTGGACTTCTCGGTGGGTGATGATCAGCATGAAGTTTTGATTTAATGACTCCTGCAGGGCACTGAAAGGGTTGAAAGAAAAACAAGGAACTCTGAGATGAACATGTTCTAGCTTGCTTTACAGCTAGCTGCAAAAACCCCAGGAGTACCATAACCTCCACACAGGCATGTCCGGGCCCAATGTTATCATCTTTGCAGCTCCTAAAGGCAAGAGAACATGCTGAGAGCAACCAAGGGGAGCTAATCTGTTAACTCTTTCTCTACCAAGGTGTTTTTAAACTTCAATTCTAAACATTTTGCATACATAAGAATTTTCTAGAAGATATATGCTATTGTCTAAGTATTTCCTCCAAGAGAATCAAATTTTTCAATTATATAAAATTCCAAATATGTTACTAAGATGCATATTCAAAGGCTTTAGTTCAAATCCAAGTGAAATGGTTTTAGAAGAACAGAAATATAAAACTCATGAATGTTGTATTAGATTAGAAATATGGTTTTAGTAAAAATTCAGAAGATACTGACATCTACTGAACTTTAATTGCTATATCAAAATTACTTCAAAATGTCTGTGCTTTCACTTAGGAATCAGATATACATAGAATTTAGAAATTGGGGAATTAAGAGCAACATTAACCAAAAAATGTTAGAAAGGTATCAGAACCATGAAGAGTAAATGAAATTAAGCACATAAACTAAGAAACCTAAGTCATAGTTCTATTTGTTTATGACAATATTAATTTGTTTAAGCATTATCAACACTGAAAATAAAAATCTGCCTCTATTCTGTATGAATAATCTATACTGGCAGCCTTGAGTATAATTGTGCCATGCTTATGGAATTGGGAAAACAATTTCAGTATGGTATACAGTTCTAGCCTCCGTTACTCCTCCTTTGCTATTCTGTAACCATGTGATAAACATACATAAGATTAGGATTAGGCAGTTAATCTGTCTGTCCCGTTGTCTCCTATGGAGTTCCTAGATTAATTACAGACTAAAAATACCTAGGAAACAGCAATACATAGCATGAAATATTATTGATCAAAATCAAAGGAAATGATACCAAATTAAAAGAGTTTAAGTAGGATTCTTTGTCACTGTATCCTTAGCACTTAAGCATAATGCCTGTCACAGTGTAGATAAATATTTATTGAACAATGAATAAATTGTAAATTTCCAGAAAAAGTCTTATTCATCTTTGTATTTCACAAAGCAATACTGCTTTCTGGAAAACTACTAGGGGATTAAGATTTTGATTTTGATTCATGTAGTTATCACATTAAGTCAATGTCTGCATTATTCCATGTGCGAAAGAAACCAACCCAAATAAATGCATAGATTCTGTCCATTAAAAACTTCTCAGTCTAAGAAGGGTAGACAGATACATAAATAGCCAAAGTAAAATGTAATAGGTACAAAAAAAAAAAAAAAATAGGTAGGAACAGGTTGGGTGGGGCGGCGGGGGGGGGGGAGATAATGAAAACTGAGAAGGAAGCACTTAACTGTCTCAGTGAAAGAGGGAAATGGTTAGGGAAAGCTTCAGAGGAGAAGAAAGATATAAGTTGAAATATAAAGGATAAGTAGGACCTTTGTGTTTGTCATTTGTAAGGCATGAAATTTTTGCTTCATTTGGGAAAGAGAGAAGGGTCGCACTTTTTAGACAAGGAAATAATAAGTAGAACAACACAGGACATTCATTCACTCAGTTGACATGTATTTATTGAGCACCTATCTAGGTTCTAACTGCCAGGGATACAGTAGTGAACAAGAAAAACATGATCCCTGCTTTCATGTAATTTACATTCCACTAAAGGAGACAGAAAATAACCAAATAAATGTTTTTTAGAGAATACTAAGTGTTGTGAAGGAAATAAAACAGATTACAATTAAAAAGTAACAGAGGGGCAGGATGAAGGGAATTATTTTCAACATAATAGTTAGGGAAGGCATCTCTGAGGAAGTGCCATTTAAGTTGAGGCTGGTATGATAAGAAAGAGATAGCAGCAGTCTGAGCATGTAGGTCCTTACAGACCATAGTAAAGAACTTGATATTTATAGTAATTGCAAGGGGAAACCACTGGAGGTTTTACGCAGGGAAATAGTTAAGAACTGACTTACGTTTACATGTATACAATATTATTCTGGCTGCCTGGGCTATGGTGAATAAAATGTAAAGGCAGGGAGAGTTAGGAGACTTAGGAGGCTAGTCCCAGCAAGAAGTGGTGACTTGAACTACTAGGGGCAAAGAGGGTGAAGAGCTGTCAGGTTCAGATGTCTTTTAGAGGTAGAAGCCAGACAAATTACTAATGAAATGAGAGAAAACATATTCCCAAGTTTCTGGTCTAAGCAAATGGAAGGAGGGAATTACATTTAACAAGGAAAACTGGGGTAAGAACAGGTTGGGTGGGGAAACTAAGAGTGAAGTTTTGGATATATTAAGTTTAAGATGCCTATTAGACATCTAAAAAGAGATCTCACGTACAGTTGTACACAGGTGATGGTCAACGAAGCCAGCTTACAGCAGAATTCATAGCACAAAGACCGTATTTAGATTTTGTGGGTGAAAGAAATAACCTAGAGAAATACATTGCTTAGAGAAAAGGAGAGAGGCCGGGATGGAGTCCTACACATTCCAATCATTTGAAATCAAGCAGAAGAGTCAGAGCAAAGGAGAATGATAAATGGTCAGTGAGTTAAGAGAAAGATCAAGAAAGTCTAGTAACTAGACTGCAGTAATTGTTTCGATTAGGAGGGCATGAGCAATTATGTCAAGTGATGTTGAGACATCAAATGCACTAAGGTCAGAAAAATCACATTTTCAGGAAATTGTGAAAAGTTCATTATGACTGCATGAGAAGAGAGTAATGAGGCTCAAATAGTAGGTTGGGTCAATGTTCAATATCTGTATATTAAGTTAATTTAGGGTCAAAGCGGCAAGTAACAGAAAGCCTACTTGGAGTTTCAAGGCCTTTCACAGGTAGACCTACTTCCCAACTATTCTCTAAAATTTGACTTTTGCTCTAGAGCTTGGCTAACTTCTACTTCTCATGACAGAAACATCACATCATACTCAATTCAATTTCTGTTCATGTTGTTCTCATCTTCCACAGCTACCCCACCAATACTACACAGCTTTCAGGCCAACTCATGGTCTACCATTTTTATTTATTTTAGACTCTCTCTTCTCTGAATTTCTCTATCATATAATTCATTTAATACTTAGTTATAGTATATTCTGTACAGTTTGCTTTGTTTCATGTGTAGAAGTCCTTAATTCAAGACTATTAGCCTTTTGAGGATAAATATCTTATTACTCATCAGTATTTCCCTTGGCAACTAGCATATTAAAAAGTGATATAACTGAATCCTATAAACAGTTATAGAATAGTTTTGCAAAAAAAAAAAAAAGAATAGTTTTGCATGTTCTGAACTGCATATATATGGAACTACTAATTCTCATTTTTTGAGTCTGTGAAGTGCCACTTTATTCACAAAATGTGGATCAGAAAAGTTATGTAATTGCCCAAGGTCATGCAGCTACAAAAAGATGAAATCCAGTTTCTAAACTATCTTTAATTCCATGTTCTTTACACATCAGTATCCTACCTCCCAAAATGGCTAAGCTGCTTTGGAGATACAAAGATGAAGAGTTCACAATTAATTCTTTCTATAATTATTTGATTCTATTATTTGTAACAGTCAAGATAGACTATTCAGAATTTAAAAGACACCTGAGGACTGTGAAGAAAGACAGAACTTTGAAGTAATTTGAAGGATGAACAGTAATTTAACAAGTAGATATGCAGAATGATTTCAGGCACAGACCAATTTGAGCAGAGATGGAGACCAGAGAATATAGAGAAAAGTGTAGAAAGCAATGAGGAAGAAGTATAAGAAGATGTGAAGAAAGGTTTGTAAAAAAGAAAACTTAAAAAAAAAAAAAGAAAAGAAAACTTTAAAAAATTAAAGACCACCAGTATGGGAGCTTGAAAAGCAAGGCTCAGAATTCTGCAAGTCTTGATTATTATATAGATCTTCCTTTATCTTTACATGTGAATCTACATACATCATTAATACTTTTAGTGCTTGCCTTTACACAATTGCTTAGGTATGTTTCTGATTTTGACTGGCAGACTTGTGCAATAACTTTGCAAAAAGGTTTGCCAGGACCAGTATTAACTGTCAGACTACTTTGGAAGAACATCACTTTTGGGGCATCTGGGTGGCCCAGCTGGTTAAGCGTCCAACTCTTGATTTCAGCTCAGGTACATTACAGAATTTACTGTAAATTCTCAGTTTCCTCTTCAGGAAAAGGATAATAATCCTTCATAGAACTATGAATACTAAATTTTAGAAAGCCAAGTGGGAATTTGCATTGCATGTTAGTTTTAAGTGGTTTCTCATAGAACTTACTGGAAACAGAATACTTTTGAGGGGTACCCATGCTTTAAAATCTTACAATGATAATGAAACATTAATAAAAGGATCTATGGGTGTTTCTGTGGCAGTAATTTTTCATGTTTTAATTCCATTCCTCCACAAGAGTTCATAAAGAATAAAACTTTTTTGATGCATTGAACACAATTGTATGTAATGCCTAATACTATCCAGACTCACTCACAATGTTCTTTTTTATACAGGTCTTGCTTGGAATTGATATAGTGTAGTCATGCTCCTTGTGAGAATTGTTCATCTGGAAGAGTAAGCTGAGGGTACTACCTGTGACCTCAGACTCCAGCCTGACTCATTCACTTAGCAATTAACAATGATGACTAGCCCTTAATGAGTTCTACTACGTATCAGGCATTAAGAACTTCACGTCAACTTTATGAAGTTAGGATTATCATTCTTCATTTTATGGAAGAGAAAACTGATGTTACTCTACTTGCCTAATGACACATACAAAATACACAAAATAAGTAAAAGTGATCCAGGTCTAACTCAAGATTTGTCCTCCAAGTCCTGGGGAAGGGAACCCAGTAAAATCACAGTTCTGCCTTCACTGAATTTATTGAGAGATTGGCAGACAAACTTACAACTCATCTTTAATACTGTTTGCTAAGAACTCTAATAACCACTTCTCCTAAGATGCTAAGGAAATAAAGAAGAAGAATTCCTAAATTTAACCACAGTGGCTTCCCACAGAGGCTGGCATGTGAACTGAGCAAGTTTTGTTTCTTGGTTTTCTCAAAGGGTTTGGGGAGGTGGGGATTGAAATAGGGCTAAAAGCTGTAAAGAATTTACTGTGGTGATTGGCATAATTTGCAAAGGCTTTATTGCTAAAATATTATCTAGGCAACTGATTCTAGCTATAACTCAGCAGAATGAAGTGAGTCCTCACCTTAGCTGTTGCACCTAGGAGCAATTTTCTAAGTGTCTTCTAATGGTTGATTAGGATAGTTAGCCTCAGTTAATTCACCTTCAAGCAGCTTCTCTTTTACCTTCAAAATGCAAAGTCATTCATGCTACTTCAACTTTTGACCTTTAGAGTGGCTCTGAGGATGACTGCCAACCAAAGTGGGTAGGTGAGAAATAACATGAAACGATTTTTTTAATAGTATGTTTTCTCTTCAATTAGAGGTAGAAGGATAGGTATAGGCAAATGTACAACCTTCTGGAAAACAATTTGAATTTTCACCCAAAGCAAGAAATGGTTTCAATAGAACATCTATTCTCATTGTAAAGTTTTAAATTTTTTATTCATCATGATTTTCCTTTCGGTTAAAAATATTTGCATTTACCAACAAGAAGATGATTTCGTTTCTATAAACAGACAAAGGCTCTTAAAACTTACCATTACCCTACCTTCAAACTCAGAGTGAAATTAATGTTTAAACCATAATAAGAATCACATACACTGTTCCAAGCTTTAAGCTAGTGGCTATTTGGCAAGCCCGGGTGGCTCAGCGGTTTAGCGCCGCCCTCAGCCCAGGGCGTGATCCTGGAGACCCAGGATCAAGTCCCACGTCGGGCTCCCTGCATGGAGCCTGCTTCTCCCTCTGCCTGTGTCTCTGCGTCTCTCTCAATCTGTCTCTCTCATGAATAAATAAATAAAATCTTTAAAAAAAAAAAAAAGCTAGTGACTATTTGCAAAAAAAATACAATACAGTATAATACAATGAACATTAACATTTTTAAGCAATTAGTAGACATAGTGCATGATATTTTCATATATACCATCTCATAATTCCCCTAGCCAGCTTCTTCATTTTAAAATTGGTAGGCAGAAGGGGAGTCTCGGTTGCAGGGGGCGGAGGGGGGTGCGGGGCAAATGCCTGGGTGGTTTAGTCAGTTGAACTTCTGAGTCTTGATTTCGGGTCAGGTCATGGTCTTGGGGTTGCAGGATCAAGCCCCGCATCAGGCTCCACACTCAGCACAGAATCTGCTTGGGATTCTCTCTCTCTCTGTCCTTCCCCTCACTCACATTCTCTCCCTCTAAATAAATAAATAAGATACTTAAAATTGGTGGGGAGGATACAAGAGCAGGAACTATAGCAAGGAAGCAGGCAGGCAGGCAAGCTGGCTGGCCACTCAAAATTCTCAGTATTATAACGAAGCATTAATATTGAAGTCACCAATGCAATTCTAGAAACAGTTCCAGTAGAACATCTTTTCTCTGCTTTCTTTTTTGTCCACAAGTCTTACACTTCTAGTGACCTTTCATTAGCAGAATGTCCACCTCTGCCTGGGAAGATTCTATTCCAATTTAACTATGAACATTTATCAGATAGAGAAGCCATCTATAAAATACCTGTGTTCTAATAAGTGCCAATTTCATTTTAATTCACTGGGTTGGTTTAACATATTTTTATATTACTCTCCAGTTTTTTTTATAAGGGGAAAATAACATATAGCAAATTTTAACACATAGGCCCCAGTAAATAAATTTGAAGCCACATTTTATCTTAAGATTTATTTATTTATTCATGAGAGACACACAGAGAGACAGGCAGAGACATAGGCAGAGAGAGAAGCAGGCTTCCTGAGGGGTGCCTGATGTGAGAATCAATCCCAAGATCCTGGGATCATGACGTGAGCCAGAGGCAGACATTCAACCACTGAGCCACCCAGGCGCCCTGAAGCTACATGCGAACATAAAAAGCCATAAATTACTAGACTTTGTGATCAGGTATTGATAAAAGTAACATTTTGAAATAATGAAGTATAACAGTCTAACTCAGTCTTGAGTTTATTTCACATTGAGAGAATACTTTAGTGATCCACTTATGCAGAAAGCACATGGCTATTTAATATGTATGATGCAGTGACTTTTCAAGGTTAACTTAAAGCTGCATTATGGTAATGAAACAATCTTTTGAGCATCATGTAGCTATATACCTATTGTTAATTCCTGATTAAAATGAGGAATGGCTTTCTTCCTGCCAAATAGCAGGCCCATTTCATAGGGTAGCACAAAAGTAGGCAAAGTATCTTGCATCAAGAATAATAGTAATTTTTTTTTTTTTTTTGGAGAATAATAGTAATTTAAGGATTTCCTTTCCAGCAATTCCTTGAATCAAGAATCCTCTCTTAAATTCTTAGGCTACCAAAAGATTTGGCCAGGCTACACTATAGCCTAACTATTAAAATAGTTACCAGTTCTAAGGGAAACACTGTTTATACTTTATAGTATAAATTCATCAAGATTAAACAACGAAACTAGGAAGCACAACAAATTCAGACTGAGGTTTCAGGAATCTTATGCCCTGAATGTCTGTGTCCCACCCTTCCTCCCCCACACCCCACTTCCACTAAATTCACAAACCAAAAGCCCTATCCCCACTGTGATGGTATTTGCAGGTAGGGCCTTTAGAAAGTAAGTTTAGAAAAATCATGAGGGTGGGGCCCGTAATGTAATTAGTGTCCTTAAAGCAAGAGAGATAAGAGCTTTTTCTCTCTCTGCCAAGTGAGGACACAGCAAGAAGGCAACCACCTGTAAGCTCTCTCCAGGAACCAAATCTGCCAGTACCTTGATCTTGAACTTCCCAGCTTCAGAACTGTGAGAAATAAGTATCTGGTTTAAGCCACCCAGTCTATGGTATTTTGTTATAGCAGCCTAAGCTGACTAATATAAGGGCTTTTTAGAGTTTCCGCATTCATAGTAGCATGTAAACAGCTGCTATCAATTGAACACAAGCTTCTACATGGATATGAACCATATATATAATATTTTATATTTTAATATTTATATATTTTGATATATTAATTTTAACATTTATATGATATATAAGTGGATGATATATCCAAATTTTAATATTTATATTAAATCATATTAATATTTATATATAATATATAATGGATATGATATATCCAAATTTTGTATATATATATGTATTATACATATATATCTCCAAATTAAAATCTCACTCATTAAAATCCATGGTAGAAAACAACATGCTTTTGTCAAAACTCATATAACTGGGAGAAACAAGAAATATGCATTTTTGGTTGGGGTATGGGCAAAATGGGTTAAAGGGAGTAAGAGACACAGGCATCCAGTTATGTAATGAAAAACAGAAATAAAAAGAACAGTGTAAGGAACATAGTCATCGATATTGTAATAGCATTGTATGGTGACAGATTGCAGCTACACTTCAGGGGAGCACAACATAATGTATAAACTTATGGAATCACTATACTGCACACCCTGAAACTAATGTAACATCCTGTATCAACTACACTCAAATAAAATTTTTTTTAATTGTAAATAAATTTGTAAAAAACAACTGTGCACTTATTGTATGTAAATTATCTCTATAAAAAATATAAACCATAAAAATATACTTGAACAATCTGATAATTACCATTCTTAAAATTAAATGGGTCCCAATTTTTTTTAAAGATTTTTAAAATTTATTTGAGATAGGGAGAGACAACATGAGTGGGAGGGGGCGGGGGGGGGGGAGTGCAGAAGGAAAAGCAGGCTCCCTGCTGAGCAGGGAATCCAACAAGGTGCTCAATCCCAGAACAGCAGGATCATGACCCAAGGGGATGGCAGATGCTTAACCAACTGAGCCACCCAGCCATCCCTGGGTCCCATATTCTTAATTTCAAAAATACAACATGTTTTTTTAATCAATGTAAATGGAAACCATGGATTTGTTGCCACTGCTAGTTAATAATACTGTATGTCCAGTGACACATGGTTTGTTGACAGTGAAATCAAACTTCTCAAATCAATGTTGTGTATGTACTTACATACACACCACTACAGGTATCAAAAATATCTCCTGTTTCATTCCTGCTATGTATGCTATTTCTTTTCTTGTAATAGATATTTAAAACAAAAATATCATTGTAAAATAATAGGCTTAAGGGGTTCATTTCCAGTAGATTTTATTTCTTAAAATATGATCTGAATTTGAAACAAAAACAGTAATTTCTTTCAAATTACTGTGAGTTTTTATTAGAAAAATGTAAATAATAATCTTGGAATATGCTATTGCATTTCCACTAATATTTTATATCTTTCCAAAAGGTCTCTTTTTTGTTTCTGGGAATATTTTATAACCTACAATGATCTTTTTATCCTTTCAGATATATCAAGATTTTAAATTAAAAAGCATCACACATGGCAATTTAAATTTCCATTCTAAACTTAAAGAGTCATATGAGCTCTTGTCAACAAAAGACCAAATTTACTATAATTATGGATTATTTACACTAAAACAAAATAAGAAATCAATATGTAAATGTAATGTTTGTTGTAGCTAATGCAGGCAGCAATGACAGATTAGGTTCAAATAGCAATCAGTTTGGAAATCTGGCACATATGTAAATGAGTTAGGGACTTGATGTTTACATTTGACTGTATTTCATTCAGGATTTTTAAATTATCTCAGGAACACCATAAAAATAAAATGTTAATCTTTCAACTATAAATACAACTTGAGCCCTCATCGTAACTGAAGCTAGGATTTGCTCCTGTCCAGCTAAACTAACATGATACTAATAACTCTGAGCTACAGATTACATCATTCTTAATTAACACTCTGCTACAGTTGTTAACATCCTCCAAGACACATCATGTTATCATCACCACAAGTTTTGTAACAATCTTAAAACCACGTTTAACGAAGGCTGGCCTCTTACTCTGCAGCTACTTTTAATTGCTTTTTTTGCTGGCAATTAAATATGTCTAGATAAACAAACATTTGGTTTCACATAATTTTAATAACATTTTTCATGATAATTTCAAGTTCAGGTGTCTTTATGTCTATAATTACTGTTTATCAATATAGTGATATACTGGATACAGCAAACTGTATTAACCAAAGTATATAAGATTAATCAAAATGTGGTAATTAGTGGTGATAGTGATATATTGTGATCTATCAAGTAGTTTATAGCAAAACTGTCAAAACATAATTCTAGCCATGTAGACAAAATGGAAAAAAGCAAAAAAAATTACGTTTACAGATGTATTGATTTTTGTTTCATGAATTAGTGACCAAGACTCTGACTCTTCATTAAATCAACTATAGAGAATACCTGCAATTCCTTTTCAAAGTGTGATGTTAACAAGCTAATCTCAGTAGTCACCAACCTATCAATAGTCAGTAAACTGTATAAATGGGTTTGGTACATCAATCCAATTAGATGTGTTGGGAACTCCATCAATGCTTTAATTGGAGACAAGTTTCTTCTTTCATTCAGGATGCATAACTTCAGGGAAATATCCTCTTCTTAAAATGAGCCACTTTTCAGTAACCCCTTATTAAGAAACATTTACAAACCTATATTTCCTAATTTTACTTTTATAAACTCTAATAATGATACTTGCTAGAATTAAATTCAACTTGAACAGAGTCACAATAATGTGCCAGAAACATTGCTTACATTCATTTATTCTCGAAAAATGATGAGTTAAAGAATGATATATCAAGCAGCACCTGGATGGCTCAGTAACTGAGCATCTGCCTTTGGCTTAGGTTGTGATCCCAGGGTCCTGGGATGGAATCCCGCATTGGGCTCCCCATAGGGAGCCTGCTTCTCCCTCTGCATATATCTCTGCCTCTCTCTCTGTCTCTCATGAATTTAAAAAAAAAAAAAAAGATATATCAAATAGATATCAATTATAATGATTACAATACTAGTAAAATATTTTTACAGGTAACTATCCTTTGTAAAAACAACAACAAAAAAGTTATTTTGTAAAACATTTTGGAAGAAAAAATTAATTGATTCATTCAGAACATTTACTTACATACATGAAGTTTTCAGAAAACTGTCACATATAGGCCATTTAAAGTCTCTCTCTCTCTCTCTACTACACTGCTAAAATCTCATGAATGCTTATCAATAAAAAGCCACCATGATGAAGACATACTCAGGGGCACCCAGCTGGCTCAGTCACTTAAACATCTGCCTTCAGCTCAGGTCATGACCCATAGTCCTGGGATCAAGCCCCACTCATCTGGCTCCCCCTCAGAAGGCAGACTGCTCAGAAGACAGTTTCTCCCTCGCTGGTGCTCTCTAAAGTGCTCTCTTAAATGAAGAAATAAAATCTATAGATAGATAGATAGATAGATAGATAGATAGATAGATAGATAGAAAACACACTCCTAGAACACCATTTCAAATGACATCTCTCAGCAAATTATTTAAAAGTTAAATTCTATTGTGTTTCTTTTTCCTAGTTGAAAATAAAAATACTTAGCCAAAAAACTCCCCCATTGAAAGCTGTTTGTCTCTTCCTAAAAGAGCTGCATCACTTTGTCTTATCCATTTAAAGGATTTTTTGAATGTCTACTTTACGTGTGAATTAGGTTGAAATGAGACTCTATGTTGAGGATCATACTCACTCTAACCTTTCGAACAGTGTTCAGAAGCACTACAAAGAATGTTTTGGAGTTAAGAATTCTATGACAGCCAAGTCCTGGCTCATCCATTAACTAGCCCTGTGACCTGCCCAATGCTCACATGTGCTCTTTTTTTTTTTTTTTTTTTAATTTATTATTTATGATAGTCACAGAGAGAGAGAGAGAGAGAGAGGCAGAGACACAGGCAGAGGGAGAAGCAGGCTCCATGCATCGGGAGCCCGACGTGGGATTTGATCCCGGGTCTCCAGGATCGCGCCCTTGGCCAAAGACAGGCGCCAAACCGCTGCGCCACCCAGGGATCCCCTCACATGTGCTCTTATTTAATCACATTACTTCTCTCCAAAGCCCTAGTAGGCCAAAATTATCAACCTGAACATTCTGGGTAAAGAAGCCAAGGCCTAGACTATTTAAGTTCTCCTTTCTGTACCTTAGTTCTTCCAATCATAAAATGGGACTGGATTAGATGATTGCTTTAGCTCCTTCCAAAGAGGATATTCTTGAGCTTTCCTCTCATTCTAAGTCAGAGCTCTTGTAGATGTGACTCTTCTTGTACTAAGGAAATATACCAAAAACAGAAATAGTAGGATACATCCCAAGAGTGAGAAACATTACAAGAAGTAAAATTGTGCAGAGATTGTTAGGTGTTGGGGAAATAGAAGTAGGATGAGAGTTATTTGGAGGCATTCTCGGAATGTCCTTCAAATAATTGAATCCCACAAATTATCTTTCTTAGTTTGGGTAATGGAGGTAGATGAGTGTCTAGGAAGGTCTCAGTACTGGGTGGGAAAGACTGGAATGAGAAAGAAAAAAGGGGGATCCCTGGGTGGCTCAGTGGTTTGACGCCTGCCTTTGGCCCAGAGTGCGATCCTGGAGTCCTGGGATCGAGTGCCGCGTCGGGCTCCTGGCATGGAGCCTGCTTCTTCCTCTGCCTGTGTCTCTGCCTCTCTCTGTCTGTCTCTCTATCATAAATAAATAAATCTTTTTAAAAAAGAGAGAGAAAGAAAAAGGTATATGATGTTTACATGAGTATCAATACACCTCTTAACTAGAACCAAGGCTAGGAGCACAGGTGGATACTTATTACCACAACTGCTGGATGGTTACAAGGAGCTAGAGACAGAAGAGGAATACTTCAATCCTTCCCTTATCATACCATGCCTAATGGGTATGGTGAAGCACATATCAAATGTGGCGTTAGAGACGTCAAGGATCCTGAGAAGAATGTTTCATCTGCTTTTCTTCAAACTTCTGCCTATGCACATAAGGAGTATACTACTTCTGCCCACGCCACTTCTTCACACAAAGGATGTCTTAGTAAGAAAATTTACAGCATTTCCCCCTAATCTAAACTTGTTTCTCCCAGAGAAAAGACAAGAGACTACTGCAATTATTCACAAGGTCACACTGTACTAGGTTACGCTTCACAGAAGGCAGAGACTAAAAACCAGCAGCTTCTCTTTCACTTTTTACAGCCTAGTGCACTGAATTCCCTCCCACTTCTTATCCTCTGTGGTAGATACATCTGAACAAAGCTTGTCATTCATTCCTACTGTGACTGGGTTGGTGATGCAAGGCCTACTGTACCAGGCCATCAGGTTCTGAAGACCCAGTCATAACTTTTTCTATAGGCTACCTGAGTATGTGGGTCCTAAGATTTAGATTTGCAGTGAAAGGTAAAAGACTCTACCCAGGATTCAAGTCTAAACCACATGTTCTATTGGATGCTTGTCTGGCCATTAAAGCAGTTTTGTTTTCTAATTTAAATACTAATTTTTATGAGTATAGTCCACTGATTAGAACCCTAGAGGAAAGGAAGAATGAGTGGCACCACAGACGCCTAAGAATCTAGAAGAATCTCTATTTTCTTGTAGTATCTGAAGCCCAAGCAGAGGAGCGACCTGCCTATCTATGGTCTTATGGTGATTCTGTGACACAGCTGGGGCTACAACTCAGACATCTTGACTCATTACTCCTTAGTTCCTTCCACAGCACCCAATGGAAAATATAATACCCTACTCCTGACCATCACCTGCTTTCCCACCAATGGTTTTTCCAAGGATAAAAAAAAAAAAAAAAGTGAGCCATATATATTAACACCAGTAGTATATTCAACTCACAAGAGTCCAAATTAGCACCCTGGACTTACCCTTGCTTATACAATAGCAATTAATTCAAAGATATAGTTAACAGCAACTTCATGACTCAGACACAAGAAGACCATATGCTTGAATGCATGACCAGAGCTCAAAAACACCTTCACAGAAGTCATTAAAATATTAACAGGAGCCATCCTCCCAGTATAAAAGGTCAAAGTTCAATAGCAAGACTCAATTACTAACTGTAAAAGGGACAACTATATAAAGGATACCTTGTTCTGTCACCTTTCCATAAAATGAAGAAAATTCATATAACTAAACTGGCAGACATTTTCATCACTTATTAGAACAAGATCAAAGCAAGCTGAAAAGACGACCTTATTACCAAGACATTCTCTAAGACCTTTTCTAGCAAGTGATCACTAGTAAGACCAAATTCAAAAATATACAACCTTCTCCAATTATATTTATTAATGACCTGAAAGCTTCACCACTATTTCCCTTACCTACAATACTTTTTCTTCTGCTCTTCACTTGAATGGCTTCTCAACCATTCACATTTCAGCTTAAACAGCACATCTTCAGAAAGGCTCTTCCTGAGCTTACAACCTACAGTCACCACTCAATTCTTATCATGTCACTCTATTTCAGTTTTCTAGAAAGCATTTATTACCACCTTATATTTTTTCTTATTTTTTAAATAATTTGTTGCCTGTCGCCCCACCTCTACATATACTATATTGTAAACCCCATGAAAGCAGGTACTGTGTCACCTTGTTCCTCACTGTATCCCTAGTACAATCCCTAGAACAATAACTTAATTGTATCCCTAGTACAATCCCTAGAACAATAACTTAACACACTGTAAGACAGTACTCAATTGACATCTAGTAAATAAGTGAATAACTGATATCCTGCAGGAATAACATGATGGGTGGACTCTCAATTTATCTGAAAAATATTTTATGATAAATTTAACAGTTAGTAAAACAACCAACAACCAATGGAGAGACTATGGATGCATGGAGCAAAAATCACATTCCTCAATTAGTCATGAAACTTTTCATATTCTTTACAACAAGGACTTGTTGTTAAGGGCCTTTTATGGGACTCCTGGTGGTCTCAGTGGTTGAGCGTCTGCCTTCGGTTCAGGGCGTGATCCTGGAGTCCTGGGATTGAGTCCCATATTGGGCTCCTTGCATGGAGCCTGTTTCTCCTGTCTCTGCCTCTCTCTCTCTCTGCCTCTCTCTGTGTTTCTCATGTTTAAATAAATAAAAATCTTAAAAATAAAAAAAGGCCTTGTACATACATGTTACTTCATGAGCTGAGGGGGATACTCATTAATAATGTTCTTGCTAGGGATGCCTGAGTGGCTCAGCAGTCGAGCGTCTGCCTTTGGCTAAGGGCGTGATCCTGGTCCTGGGATCGAGTCCCACACTGAGCTCCCTGCACGGAGCCTGCTTCTCCCTTTGCCTGTATCTCTGCCTCTCTCTGTGTATCTCTTATGAATAAATAAAATCTTAAAAAAAAAAAAAAAAAAAGAATGTTCTTGCTTTTCACAGCTCAAGATCTGGCTGAAGAAGATAGCCAACCAGAAATAATACTAAGGAAACTAGTCTCAGAGAGGAAAAATGTTGTCTGACACCAAACTGTAGGGCAAATACAGAATGACTAGCCTATGTGTTCTATTAAGCCAGAGTTCCTTCCATTATTCCATATTTTGATGAGAAAAACCATGAGGAACATCGGACAAAAATAAGGCTAACCTCATGCCAAGAAGTGAAGATTGTCTAGTTCATTACATTTATGAGACATTTTTAAGATCTGTTCCCCAAATATGTAATCTCTGTTCTGCATGATGCTTCATATCCCACCACTAAAACTTGACTCCTTAGCTATGGTCTTTAAGAGGCAAGTATCTTTAGGAATGTGTCATTTTACAATATTTATTCTACAAATATTTCTAAGTACCTAGTATGTTTTAAGCACTCTTTTAGCTGCCAAGGATACAGCAATGAACAACAACAACAAAAAAGTCCCTGATTTCTTGTAACTTTACACTGTGATGAGGAAGACGGACAAGAAATATAATATGAATATACTGAATGTATATGAATGTAATGTATTGCAATGATAAAGAAAGATAAAGGAAGAAAGTAAGACAGAGGGATATTTTAGACAGGAGGATCAAGAAAAGCCTCTCTGAGGATATGATATTTGAGTAGAGGACTACTCCAGTAGAAATGACCGAGTTGATTACTGGTGGAAGATGATTCCAGGCAGGGGAATAGGCGAATGCTCTGAAGTAGAATCACACTTAGAATTTTTAAAGAAAAGTTAAGTAGGCCAGTGTAGCTGGCAAGCTATGCGCCAGAAGGAGAGTAATAAGAGATGAAACGAAGAGGAAGGTCAGAATAAGATGATGCAAATTCTTTAGAGGTCAGAGTAAGGAACCTGGATTCTATTCTAAGTATGATGAAAAGCTACTTGAGGGGTTTGAGTAGGGTAGAAACACAATCAAGTCATGTTTTGCCAAAAAGAGCTATTGGTTCATTTAAATCTTAGTAACAGGGCAGCCCAGGCGACTCAGCGGTTTAGCGCTGCCTTCAGCCCAGGGTGTGATCCTGGACACAGGGGATTGAGTCCCACATCGGGCTCCCTGCATGGAGCCTGCTTCTCCCTCTGCCCGTGTCTCTGCCTCTCTCTGTGTCTCTCATGAATAAATAAATAAAATCTTAAAATCAATCAATCAATCAATCTTAGTAACACCATTTGAATTTGGAGATGCCATTTGAAGGTGGTGGATTAGAGACAGGGAAAAAAAGAGATCATTACATGGTAAAACTGAGAGGGGGCAAAGAAAAGTTTGCTTATTTTTATTATCTCTGGTTACAAGTTGAGATAATTTTTTCTTATACTACCTTTTTCTGGTTTTGGTATCAAGATTCTATGAGCACTATAACATAAGATAGACAGCAATCCCTCTGGGAAGAATGTATTTAAGATTGGACTATCCTATTTCATGAAGATTTAGTAAGACTTCATCATGGAAATTCTCTAGGGTAAGAGAGGAGGAAGGAATGATATTACTCAGCCATTAGAAACGACAAATACCCACCATTTGCTTTGACGTGGATGGAACTGGAGGGTATTATGCTGAGTGAAATAAATCAATCAGAGAAGGACAAACATTATATGGTCTCATTTATTTGGGGAATATAAAAAATAGTGAAAGGGAATAAAGGGAAAAGGAGAAAAAAAGAGTAGGAAATATCAGAAAGGGAGACAGAACATGAGAGACTCCTAACTCTGGGAAACAAACTAGGGGTGGTAGAAGAGGAGGTGGGAGGGGGGTGGGGGTGACTGGGTGATGGGCACTGAGGGGGGCTTTTGGTGGGATGAGCACTGGGTGTTATTCTATATGTTGGCAAATTGAACACCAATAAAAAAAAATTTATTTAAAAAAAGGAATGGTATATCAAATTTCTGACTGTTAATTCAGTTTCTTTAATGGTTATCATTTTTTCAGGTTATACTAATTTTAGTACTTTTTATATGGAACTCTCCATTTCATCTAAATTTCAGATTTTTATTGGCATAAAGATATATATTTTATTATTATATATATTTTTGTTTTCAAACAATGTATTAGTTTCCCTTTTGTGTAATATTAATTTAATAGTTATTTTATTAATTAAGAAATCTCTTCTGAATCTACAGCTAAGTCCCCTTATACATACTTGATATTTTTCTTATTTTTTCCTGGTTTGACTTTCCAAGCAAAGAGTTATTGCTGTTGATTACCTCTATCAATAATTTCTGCGATTTTATCTTTCTTTCCTTCTATTTCCTTCTGACTTACTCTGCTACTTCTCTAATTCCTTAAGTTGAATAACAATTCAATTGTTTTCTATCTTTTCTGTCTTCCAATTAGTGGACTTAGATTACACATTTCCTTCTAAATACCACTTTTTCAAAGTTTTAGTATCTAGCACTCTCGTTTACATTCACTTCTAAATATATCTAGTAGTTGCTATTATGATTTCGTTTTGACCCATAATTTTTATTTATTTATTTATTTTTAAAGATTTTTTTTTTTTTAATTTATGATAGTCACACAGAGAGAGAGAGAGAGAGAGAGAGGCAGAGACACAGGCAGACGGAGAAGCAGGCTCCACGCAGGGAGCCCGATGTGGGATTCGATCCCGGGTCTCCAGGATCGCGCCCTGGGCCAAAGGCAGGCGCTAAACCGCTGCGCCACCCAGGGATCCCCTGACCCATAATTTTTAAATAAATTATTTGTAGTATCCAAATATATGGAGAATCTCAAAGATATCTTTTACTTACTTCACCTCTAATTTTAATGCATAATGGTCAGAGAATAAGGTCAGTACAATAGTGATTCTTTGATACTGGCTTTGAGTTCTAGTACATAGCCAATTTTCATCAGTATTCCATTTGTGTTTAACTCAAGCTATTCAAATCTTCCATAGCCTGCAAAGATATATTTCTTAATTCATTAGTTTCTGAAAGATGTTTGTATATGATTGTGGTTGATCTCGTTCTCCTTATAATTCTGTCAATTTTGCTGGTTTGTGCATACAAGTTCACAACTGTCCTATCTTCCTGATAAACTGGCCCTCATTGCTATTTGCCTTAAATTCAATTTTATGTGATAGTAATATTGCTACACATTCTTTTAACTAATATTTGGGTAGAATATCATTTTCTGACCCTTTATTTTCCCTTTTCTATGCCATTTCTTCAAAAGATGATTCTCTAGTAAACAACATACAGTGGACAATTCTTAAAATCCTATTTGAGAGCTTTTATCTTTAATAGCAGAGTTTAATATTTACTGAGATTTTAATATACTTGATTTTTTTTCTGCTATCATATTTTCTGTTCTATACTCTCCTTGTTTTCCAGAGCTTCTTTTTTCATACTATTGCTTGCTAATGTATTAACTAAGTTTTCCCATTCTCTTTTTTCTTCTAGAAGTATTCAGGTTATTTTTCTTTACCATTATTCCTTTTAGTTAAAATATTTAGTCTGTATTAGAAAAAACATAAATCTAAAAAAAGAAAAAGAAAAAACATAAATCTTAGTATAAAGTTAATCAGAATCTCTAGCATTCTTCAAGTAAGAACCTAAATGAACTCCCAATAACTACTCTTTCTCGGTCACACTACCCTGAACTTAGTTTCCTAATCTGCAAAATGTGGTTAATAATATTTATGGTTTACTGTGAGAATATAATAATATATATGAAGGACTTGGCAAAACGCTTGTCTTCATAAATGGTAATCATTTTGTCACTGTCATTGACCAGACACTTTAACTTCATATTTCTTTAACATTCTTATTCTTGTAACTATTACCTATCTTCTATTTCAGTATTATATGTAATTTTTACTTTGTTGCCAACTTTTACTGTAATAGCTCTAAAATTAGGAACCCAGAAATTTTGTCCATTTCCTTCAATCTTCTATCTTTCCTACTGTCCCTAAATCTGCTAGCTAACTTCATTTCAAATATTTAATTCCTGGACTCTACTCTGTCTCTCTCTGCTATGGACTGAACTGCGTTTTCCCCTTTCCCAACCAGAATTCTTATGTTGAAGCCCTAATACTCAATATAACTATTTGGAGACAGTCTTTAAGAAGTAAGGAGGGGGCAGCCCCGGTGGCGTAGCGGTTTAGTGCCGCCTACAGCCCGGGGTGTGATCCTGCAGACTCGGGATCGAGTCCGACATCGGGCTTCCTGCAGGGAGCCTGCTTCTCCCTCTGCCTGTGTCTCTGCCTCTCTCTTCGCTCTCTCTGAATGAATAAATAAATAAATCTTAAAAAAAAAAAAAAAAGAAGTAAGGAGGGATGCCTGGATGGCTCAGCGGTTGAGTGTCTGCCTTCAGCTCAGGTCCTGATCCCCAGATACGGGATCGAGTCCTGCATCAGGCTCCTCACGGGGAGCCTGCTGCTCCCTCTGCCCGTGTCTCTGCCTCTCTCTGTGTGTCTATCATGAATAAATAAATAAAATCTTTTAAAAAGAAGAAGAAGAAGGAGGAGGAGGAGGAGGAGGAGGAGGAGGAGGAGGAGGAGGAGGAGGAGGAGAAGAAAGATTAAATGAGATCATAAGGGTGGGGTCCTAATCCGACAGAAATGGTGTCTTTATAAGAAGAGGAAGAAAGACCAGAACTCACTTGCTCAATCCCACACACCTGCTATCTTCTTTCTCTCTATCTCAGCCATGTGAAGACACTGCAAGAAGGCAGTTGTCTGCAAGCCAGGAAAAAAGCCTTTCCAAAAACCAAACCTTGCTGGAAACTTAATCTTGAAACTTCCAGCCTCAAGAATTGTGAGAAATAAATGTCTGTGATTTAAGCCACCCAGTCTATGGTATTTTGTTACAGTAGCTCAAGCTAAGCCACTACTGTACCCTTTTTGGCCAATAGCTCTTTTTTGGTTTTACTTTTTCAAATTTTCCCTATCAGCTGTCTCTTTCTCCTAATATTTTTAATTCTCCAGTCTCTTGTCCCTACTCATTCCTCAACTTCTTCCCTTCACAGTCAACTTTTCTGAAATAACAGTAACTCCAATTCCTCATTTCTCCCATATCCCTTAACATCTACTATAATCTGGTTCTCATGCTTATCTACCAAAAATAATCTCAACAAAGTCATCAATTAATATGCCAAACTCAATGACCTTTCAAGTAATTATCATTCTGGTGGAATACACTGACTATTTTGCACCACTGTATACTTGAGACCAAAAATATAGGCCCTAGTACAGATTTCTAAGGATTTTCTCACTTCTAGACATACGACTTTGAATTACATATGGACATACACACCAGTGAAAAGCTCCACTGGCAACTAGGTCATGTGGGTTGATAAACAGATATTTGTGTCATCTATACATATTTGTTTATGATAGACAGAGAGAGAGAGAGAGAGAGAGAGACAGAGACACAGGCAGAGGGAGAAGCAGGCTCCATGCCGGGAGCCCGACACGGGACTCCGATCCTGGGACTCCAGGATCCCGCCCTGGGCGAAAGGCAGGTGCCAAACCGCTGAGCCACCCAGGGATCCCCATCTATACATATTTGGAAAATGAAGTACTAAGAGTAGATATAAGGGAGAAGTTACAGTAGGAGAGACTGCTGAGAACAGGACTCTGAGGAACACCAACTTTTACAGCATATGAAAAAAGTAGCTTACTGAATGAATCAACCTAAGTGGTACAGAGAACACTAAAAGTGATATCTACACAAAATTTCTATAAAGAGACAAATTAAGATAAAGCCTAATACTTTTAATGAATAGGTTATAAGCTACTTGAGGACAGAGCTTATTTGTATTCAGTATGTAATCAATAAATCTTTGATAGACTAAATCTTATAATATGAAACACGTATAATTAACATGTTTTCTCTCTTTGCTAATTTTACTATGACTTATAGTTTAAAGTTTTGCCATTGAGGTACTGTTTCACCTATTAATTAGTGAAATGTGATTTATTAAAAGGTGTTTTTAAGTGATTTTCAACTGTCCTAAAGGTTGATTAAAAAGACTGTTCTTATATTCTCAGAAAGCTTGATACTCCATTTTCTGAAAAACACACTGTAAAATAATTCTAAATGTAATTATAGACATGCATATCATAGTTTTCTGCTCTTAGTGTTTTCTTTTTTCAGAAATTGTAAATATAAAAAAAGACTCAATTATCAGGCACCCCCTAGTGGCAGTAAAATAAAGAAAAAAAATTTTTAAAGGACAGGGTTTAAAATGTAGTGTTCTCTAGATATACAATTCTCCCCAAACTTTGAGGATAAAATGGTTTGTCAGTAAACAATTTAAAAGCATGCTATTTTATATCTACATTTTACTAAATGATTAAATATACACAGAAAAAAAGTAAATCATACACTAAAATTTCATGAATATTCCTGAGAATTACAGTAAGTAAAATAATGTATATAAATGGCCTTCTTCAAAGAGTATATAACAATTACAAGATTGAAAAAAATCTTTCTGGGATCCCTGGGTGGTGCAGTGGTTTGGCGCCTGTCTTTGGCCCAGGGCGCGATCCTGGAGACCCGGGATCGAATCCCACGTCGGGCTCCCAGTGCATGGAGCCTGCTTCTCCCTCTGCCTGTGTCTCTGCCTCTCTCTCTCTCTCTCTGTGACTATCATAAATAAATAAAAATTTTAAAAAAATCTTTCTAAATAACTGCCTCCAAAAGAGGAGGCATCTTTAGAGTAAAGTCTTGTAAATTTCTGTTGTGAATCCAAAAGCTATACTAGATGGAGAGTCACATGCAGACTTTAGAGTCAGAAGTATTTACTATTGGCCTTGAATGATCCAAAACTCTTTTAGACACCTCAATTTCCTCATTTATAAAACAGACACATCAAAATCAACCTTCATCCTTGCAGGGTTATTCTAAGAATCAAATAACAGTTGAATAAAAAGGATTACTAATGGTATTTATTAGCATAAACAAATCATTTTAATTATTGTGCTTTGTAATTTATACCACTCCTGCTACTGAATTTTTACAACCACTTTGACACTAAAAACAATGCTTCCCATTTTATAATAAATGAAACACCTAGGGTCCCTGTTAAACCAAGGGAGTAATCCAGGATTTTTCTCATTATACTTATACCTTGGCATCCTTTGTCTGGAGAGATATATTATAATCATAATACTTTACTGACTTGGTTATAATAAATTTTGTTTAGGAGTGACACTATAATACCAGTGTTGTCTAGTTCATTTAGAAAAGATAGATACTTAATAATGAAAAAAACCTAATGTTTGCCAATGCACTGGAATTGCAATGGCAGAATCCAGCAGCAGGACCTCATCGTAGTTCTGCACTGCAGCTAACAAGCAGGTTATTATCCAACTCCCCTCCATTTTCCAGGATACGTTGACTCATCTCAGAGAAAAATAAGCAATAAAACCAATTAAACATCAAACCAACCCCACCTAAATAAAATATATCATTTCTTCAAAATCCCTAAATTTGAGATGAAGAAAGGGATGGGATATGTGTATGTATGTGTGTGTGTATACATATATGTGTACACACATACGTATATATATTTCAGTAGGACATTGTTTTTAGATTCTACTATATGGTTAAGATGTTGAAAATTTATTTTCATTTGTTGAAACAAAAACTTAAAAAGCACAAGTTAAAAATAATTATAACCATTAGCATTTAAGGTTCTGCATGGATTTTGTCTCCCATGAAATCAAAATTCAGATATACATCACCCAAAAAAAAAGGGAAAATGATCCCTAGTTTTATAGAAAAATATATTAAATTGATACACTAAAAGAAAAACAACTTGGATTTTAGTTAGTTTTTAATAAAATGTGCATTAACATGATTTTTCATTAAGGGGAATTTCTACATGTCCCTTCTTCCCTTTTATGTCTTCTGTTTGGCTTTAAATTTTTGGTCTTACTGTTCCAACAAAGAGAACATAATCAATTTAACTTGGTAAAAATCCATTAAGCCAGGCTGGAAAATGGTGGCAAAGTAGAAGGACCCTAGGCTTGCCTTATCCCAGAAACACAACTAGATAATCATCAAATCATCCTAAATACCCCAGAAATTCATCTGAAAACAACTGGCAGAACAAACTGCTTTGGTACAAGCCAAATTTAATTTTTTTGCTACTATTTACCTGTAATGTCATGATCTATAATAAGAAATACACATTTGGTCTTCCCCACACAAGAGCTCCCTAAAACCCTTGGAATATTCTAAATGATAAGAGTGATTTAGGTGACAGGAGCAAGGAGCTTTTTATCTGTGACAAGCCCCTTTTAGCCACACCTGAGTTTGTTAATGAGTTCATGACTTTGAGAAAAAAACCCTCAGGATAGGGGAGGGAGGGACTGGTTGCCAGGGAAAGCAAGCAAGAGATTAGAGGGTTGGAGCTTTCAGTTACCTGCATTCTCCCTGCCTCCACATTTGTAGGGAGGGCAGAGGGGCGGGAGGTTGAGTTAATCATTAGTAGCCAATAATTTAGTTAATTGTGCCTATGTAATAAAGCCTCTATAAAAAACCCTAGCTGAAAGGTTTTGAAGAGCTTCCAAGTTGGTGAACAAGAATGCATCTATGTGCTGGGAGGGTGGCACACCCCCAAACTTTATAGGGACAGAAGTTCTGTGCTCAAGACACTTTCAGATCTTGTCCTATAGATCTGTTCATCTGGCTGCTCATTTATATTCCTTACAATATGTTTTGTAATACAATGGTTAATAGTAAGTAGAGTACTTTCCTGAGTTCTGTGAGCTCTTCTAGCAAATCATCAAACCCAAGAAGGGGTTTGTGGGAACATCCAATGTATATAGCCAGTTGTTCAGAAGCACAGGAGACAATCTACACTTGAAATGGTGTCTGATGTGGGAGCAGTCTTATGGAACTAAGCCCTGAATTTATGGGATTATATGCTATCTTCAGGTAGACAGTATCAGAATTTATTTAAATTGTAGAACATCAAGCTGGTATTGAAGAATTGCCTGATGTTGGGAAAAAGAACCCAACACATTTGGTAGTCAGAAGTGTTCTGTGAGCAGTGTAGTAGAGAAAAAAAAACAACAAAACAACAAACAGGATTTTTTCCCCCTTCTACTACATAATGATAAAGATACTTGATATGTGGTAGGAAAAGTTTGACAATTTCCCAAGTTAAGGCACACAGATCTCTCTACTACACAAAATCATCAAGTAGTATTAAAAGAGGTAAATGTGTATAAAAGCTATGAAATTCTAAAAACAACTTAAACATAGTTCTGGAATAATATTGTACTCAAAAAAATTATTACTCTATCACCAGCATCATTTACTTTAGATTAATTTGCCTCACCCAGCAATGTCATATATAATTTAATGTTAAAATCATTTAATCATTCTATAAATGTCCTGAGGTTCACTGTGAATGAAAAAAAGAACGAGATACTTTATTCCAAAAAGAGATAAAATCTTAATAAAAATGTATCAGTGCCTTTCAAGCTTTAACCTGCAGTGCCTAATGAATTTTCCTCAAACGTATGCCTTCTTTAGCCATGGGAGAAGCTTGAGTTCCATTTACTCAATCTCTTCCTTCCAACATTAATTAGTCTTTCCCCTTCAAACAAAACAGTACCATTTTTGACTATTTTTTCCATAATGGAGTTTTGCTAAAGATTTTCTTTGTAAAAAAAATTCCACCACTGAAATCAAACTATCCAAACCAAATAATCTGAAATTTTATATAGTTAATAGTTGTTGGTAAATTAAAGCTTCAAGATTTTTATTTGATCTCATTTTGGTATTTACATACAGCTTAAAGCAACTTAACAATCAAGCTTTTCATTTCAGATTCCCAGGAAAAAGTAAACACCTTACCCAGCATGACTAGATGATGAAGGTGGTGGCAAGTCTGGTGTAAGGACATAAAGACTGTTGTTTTTTGGCAAATGTAGCGATTTTAAGACCGTCTGAAAAAGAAAAATTAAAAACAAAAAAATGACTGCTGATTGTACATTATTCATTTTTTCCCTAAAGTTCTTAAGTTTTTTCAATATTGTAGTTCACTTTTTGAAAACTTTGACAATTTCCTAAGCAGAATATTGTAGAACTAATGAAAGCAAGTAACTTATTTCTCCTATATATATATCATAAATAAGCATAAATATGAACATTAAAAATAAAACATATTCTTTAGCTCATGATGAGAGATAAATAGATAACACAGTTAAGAATCACTAATTTCTTCATTGAAGAAGTATATCCTTGAAACTAATATGCACTTTGTGCCAGGATCATTAGAGCAAAAAATAGCAATGTAGGTTTTTTTTTTTTTTTTTTTTTTTGCAATGTAGGTTTTCAGAGATCATAAGACCTAGAAAAGATCATAGTGAGTACCTCAACCCAATGACTTTATACATGAGGAGATGAAGCCTGAAAAGGAAAGTAACTTGGATGAGGTCTCTAGTAAGTATTACCTAGGTCACTCAACTTTTACTCCAAAGAAAACTCTTATTCCAGAGAATTTTTTTTTTGTTAAAATGATTCATCCAGGGTGAATAAACTACCCTTGGGGTATATCAAAACTACATCTTGAAAACCATACAAAAATTCAGTAAATTTTGTGGCTGTAAAATTCCTGCATACCTTTCAAACTTCTAACTCGATGGTAAATACTAACATAGTTCAAACCTTTTTTTTAAGCTGGGGTAGAGCCCAACAATGGGGCCCAAACTCATGACCCTGAGATCAAGACCTGAGCTAAGATCAAGAACTAAACAATATCTGACTGTACCACCCAGGCGCCCCTCAAACTTTTTTTGACAGAAAAATGCATTAAGAAACACATTTTACATCTTTATATCATAATCCAGGACATACATATTTATTCAATAGATATTTACTGACCCACCTACTCTGTGCCAGGACTACTCCACACACTGTGGATATAGTGGTGAACAGAATAGTTTAAATCTCCTAATCTTATATAGAGCTTTATTTTAGTAGGATTAATAAAGTTATCTAAATAGCTGAATATTAAAAAGTGATGATTTTTTGGACTAAAGATAGATCAGGGAAGGAGGGGTGATAAATATGGAGGTGGGAAGTTATGTCATTTTAAACTTGGTGATCAGGCGAGAGCTCACTTGAAGAATGTGACATTTGAGTAAAGACTTAAAGGGTGATGAAACAAATCATGAGACTATACAGATAAAGAATATTTCAGGCAAAGGAAATACAACCAGCACAAAATGTGCTTAAAGAACAACAAGAAGTCCATTGTCACTGAAGTCAAATGAGCACTGGCAGAGATAGGTCAGAGAGAGAACATTCATGGTAGGGACAAGAAATGTGTTGAGCTACAAGCTCTGACTTTTACTCTGAATGAAATGAGAAATTATTAGAGTAACATGATTAGATTCACATTTAAAAAGAATCACTTTGTCAGCTATGTTGAAAACAGATGGAAAGGGACTGGCAGAGGAGGGCAGAAGCACAGAGAAGGCTAATGGAATATACTAAGATAAGGGTGATAATGGCTTATGTCTGTGTGATGCAAAATAAAAGTGATGCAGTAAAAGTGATGCAAATAGCTGGATTCTAGATATATTTTGAAGACAATGCCAAAAGAATTTCTTGACACACTGGATATAGGTTATGAGAGAAAGGAGTTGGTAATGGTCCTAAAGATTTTAGACTGAACAACTGGAAGGATTAAGTTACTATCAATTAAAATGGGAAAGACAGGATAAGGACTTCCATTTCAGGCAGGTAATACACATTTTGAAATGTGTATTAGGCATTTAAGTGGAGAAAATAAGCAGCTGGATATATCAATCTGGAATTCAGGGAACAAGTCCAGGGTGGAGATATAAAGATATAAAATTGTGCATATAGGTACACTTAAAAGTCATTACGCTGGATAAGATCACCACTGAATTTAGTAATGTGGTCACTTCACTGGTGACTTTGACAAGAACACTAGCAGTTCTCTGTTTAGACAGGACTCAGGAGACATGGGGAGAAATGGATTAGAGATAAGAAATATAAACAACTCTTTAGGGAAAGTTTTGTTATGAAGAGGACTAGAGGAATGGAGTGACTGCTGGAAGGGGAAGCAGGATCAAGAGAAAAATGGAAGAAATAACATCATATTTGTTGTTACACTCTAGAGGTAATAATCTATTAAAGGAAAATATTGATGATACAGGAAACACAGGGAAGAATTAAGAGTAAAGTTCTTGAGTAGGCCAGAGGAGATAAAGAATATAATCCAAAGCAAACATGGAGGGTTGGTCTTTGAAAAGAGACTGGATAGGCCATTTAGAGTAACAAAAGAAGAGTATGTATATAAAATGCAGTTAAATAAACAGAGACCAAGGTGGGAGCTTATAGAAATTTTCCTGTATTGCCTTTATTTTGTTAGTGAAACAAAACAGGAAGTCAAGTTATCAGCTGAGAGTGACAATGAGGGAGAGGTGCTTTAAAGGTTTGAAGAGACGATAAGTGTAACATAACCATTTAGGAGTGTGGATAAACCAGGTAAATACAGTGATTGCCTAGCAACATTAAAGGACTCTCTAAAGATCATAATTATGAATTTAAAGATACACCAACACCATAATTTTATATTTCTACAGCCATATTTAGCTGTAAGGCACAGAACAGGTGGAGTTGGATTTATCAAAAAAAAGGATTTTTTTTTTGTCATTCAGGATCCATAAAGCAAGAGTTGAGACTATGCACAAGAAAGTGAGTATAATGATTAACTGTGGGATTTAATCCACTGTAAGGAATAGAGGACATGAAGGAGGTAGTGGCATGAACAGATGGCAGAAACAATGGATTGGGAAGATTGGAGGCCTAGATATGTGGAGGCCGAGAAAAATCAAGGCCATTCCACCTCAAGTTTAGCATTAGCACAAGTACAGCCATCTTAGGTCCCTGTGAATAAGAGCTGAACTTTATAGGAAAAACTGCAGAATGTCCTCAATGTCCTTGCAGGGAATCCCACATCAGAAAGACAACAGAATCCACACCCGTGATAGAAAGTCCCATATTAGAATGAGAACAGAGCTCAATGCCCTTGAAAGCCCCATATCAAAATGTAAACAGAACTTGAGAAATTCCTCCATCCCTTCTGAAAATCCCCTAGACCAGCCTATAAAAAACCCAGCTGTAACCCACTTCAGGGTCCAAGTTCCTGCTCCGCTGTGTCACTTCACTTCGGGGTCCAAGTCCCTGCTCCGCTGTGTCCGGTATACTTGGACCCAAGCTCGAGCTTGCAAATAAACCCTTGTGCGCTTGCATTGGTGTCGGCTCCTTGGTGGTTTCTCGGATTCGCAATCTTGGGCACAACAGATAGTGTTGAAGGATTGGTGAAGTCAAGATGCCAAAGAAAATGAGCTAGAAAGATAAGAAATGGTAAACAAGAAACGGAAGCCTGAAATTAAGATTTGAGAATTATAATTAAATGATAGAACCATGGGAAGATATAGCTGATACAGAGTGAAGAAAAAGATTTCTGTAGGAAAGAAATTCAAGAAACTAAGCCAAGGTATTAGAAGTACCACTTACAAAGATTTTAAACTAAGAATTAAGACCGCAATTATAGACCAGGACTTAAAAATCATCAGGAAATGAGGGAAGATGACCTCAATAAGTAGGTGATGACCTTTTGACATGAAATTCAAAGCTACAGATCTTTAGAGAGGAAGAAGGACTGATAAAGGTCTGGAAGTGGAAGAGATGTACAATAAGGATACATATTTTAACAGATAGTCCAGTGGTATGATAGCTGCTAAAGAAAAGCAATTAACACAGAGAAGCCTATAGAGAAACAACGTCCTCCAGAAGACAGGTTTTAATCAAAGGAAGATGGTGAAGCGAGCATGCAGGGAAAAGGCTGACAACAGAAGGAATTTGGCTAGTGATAAAATTAGTTCCACAGAAGTAGCGAACAGATTTCAGGTATTGTAGATGAAAAAGGATAGAGACAGAGATGGCCTGTGCAGAAACTATGGAAATTCGAGTGAGGGTGATATGAGAAACTTCAACTCCTTGCAGTGACTGGTATAAACAGTGGGCAAAGATGTAATCAAATCAGTCCTGGTTTAATCAAATAATAATGTCAAGGCTGATAGTGTTGGAATGCAAGGTGTAGTAAATATCTAGGAATCTCTGTTAACCCCGCAGATGGAAGTAGAGACAGGGGCTGATCTCACCCAAGCACAGAGTATGAGGAACTCATTCTTGATCCCCCCACAAGAAGGTCCATCTTACTAGGTACACAGTCTTACTTCAAGGACATTGGGACTTAGTATGACCCATATTAGCTATATGTTAAATAAAATACTTAACCTTATTACTTGCAATATACTCTGACATCTTCTATTTCTTCTTTTTTCTTAATGCTGGCTACAACCCACTCAGTTCACTACACAACCTATTAATGGTTTGTAATTCATGATCTACAAAAATACTGTAGTGGGCTTTACTCATAACTTCACCTTTAAGTTCCGAATCTTTTTTTTTTTAAGTCCCGAATCTTTATGTCAATGTGTATAAGCCTTTTTGAAACTGATCTGTGTTACCTCTACAGAGTTACAAGTTAACATGCAAACAAAACACACACACATATATATACATAGAAAAATTATTTTTACCTTTCTATTTTTCATTATTTTACTTGGTGGATTACTGATAAATGTTTACTCTTACCACTTGGCCAAATCACTACTGTTCTTTTGCCATGCCACCACCCAAAGATTTTCCACTAAATCTCCCCCAAATCACATACAGTGTGACTTTCTTTAAGTCATTCATTCATTCATTCTACAAACATTTACTCCAATTCATGGAGATTGCTGGGATGGGAACCTAATTTTACACAGAAGCCTGTTAGAAAAAGTAATGTTTAAACTGAAATTTGAAGGATGAAATAGAGCCATCCATGTGAAGAACTGGAGGTAAATCGTTCCAAGCAGTTGAAGGTACAGGTAGACTTGGGTCTATTAGAAAAATTAAAAAGGGGTTTCTATGGTTGCATCATGGAGAGTGAGGGTAAGAAAGGCTGAAGATGAGGTTGTAGAGGTGAACAGTGGGTAAATAATAAAATGCTTTTTGAATGATGGTGAGTAGCTTGAATTTTATTCAAAGTGCAACAAAACACAGGAGAGTGATATAATTCAATTTATGTGCTTTTTTAAAAGACCATTCTGGCTGCTTGTGGAGAATGTAAGGATGAACCCAAGAAAGGAAGCTGGAAAACAATGATGAAGCTGTTACACTGGTATGGACAAAAGATGCTAATGGCCTTGATTAGGCAGCACAATAAAAATACTGAAAAGTGGCTATAGTTGAGATATATTTGGAGATAGAAGCTATAGGACTTACCAAAGGATTAGGTGTTGTTTGAAATGGGAAAAGACGGGATGCCCGTATTTTTGGATTCAGCAGTGGCTATACAGTGCTACTGTTTATTGGGAAGAAACTGGTAGAGAAATGGCATGGGAAGGAAAACCAAGAGGTCCATTTTAAACATGCTAACTTAAAGATGTCATAAGGCATACAAGTACAAAAGTGAATTACCAATTTGGATACATGAAGTATACAGAGTATACAGAGTATACACAGAAGTATAACCTGGAAATACAAATTTTGGAGCAATCAGAAAATTAATGGCATTGGAATAGCAGAAATCACCTTAGGAAAAGAGTACACAGAAATAAGTGACTGAAAATATTGTTGGTAACAAAAGACTATGTTTAAATATTAGAACAGATAGCTTTAAGAACATTTTCAAAATAATTGCCCTTTTTTTCACAAACTATTGAAAATGCCATGTACGACTGATTCATATCCACTGGTTTCTCAATAAATGAACAAATAAATGATATATTTCTGCCAAGGTTGTTGATTACTCAGGTAGCATTTCTTTTTATTTTTTAATCTATGTTTCAATTACAACAGCCATGTAGCCCCATGGGTCAGCAAACTATGCCTATGGGACAAATCTAGCCCATTGCCTATTTTTATATGGCCTTATGAATTAAGGATGACTTTTACATCTTTAAATGGTGGGGAAAAAAATCAAAAGAAGAGTATTTCACAATACGTGAAATTCTATAAAATTCAAATTTCTGTGTCTATCAATAAAGATGTATTGGAACACAGTCATGGCTCACTCTTTCACATATGGCCTATGGGTCCTTTCACGCTACCACAGCAGAACTGAGTAACTACAATGGAGACTATATTTTGCACACCTAAAATATTTACAACCTGGTTCTATATAGAAAAAGTCTTCTGACCTCTAAAATAGTACATCACTAACTTGTAGCTTAATTTATAAATCTCTTGCAAACATGAAATTCATTTAAATATCTTATTGAAATACTCCAAACATCTCCACAAACCAAATGAACTCACATATAAATATTTATAAGCACAATATCTACCAGAAGTAATTGACAAAGAACTGAACCAAAAGTTGAAGATTCTAAATTTATGCCTAGATATTTAAATATCAAGTTAATAACCATATAAAGATTGTGTAAGTATCTGATAACTATTTGCATTTCAAACACATAAAACTTTAGAGTTCTTTCATTTCTTTCCATCCTTCCCCTCTCTCTCTGTCAAGACAAAGAAAGAGCATGTGAAATATTTAATACCTGAGGCTGCTACTGGGTCCTCGAGAATAGCAGCTACTGCTTTATAATTGCAACACTTTATGAAAATTCTGAAGTACAATTCATTCTGTGCCCTTGCCACTACCAGTAAACAAAGATTCTACCATTAAATTTTCCAAGTTAAAAAGAATGTCTTATTATTATCTTTTTTCCATAATCAATATCTGCCATACATACACATTGTGGATGACTTCTTTCAGGCCAGTAAGTAATTGTTCAGTAAATTACTATTCTAGGGCACTTACTGACATCCTATGAGGTTTGATAAAAAAAGTAAAAGTTCTCAAAAGAGTGCCAAACTAACTCCTATATAACAGAAATAGGAAAAACATGGCATATAGTGTTTTCATTTATATACCTAGCTAATTCAAAACTATTGCTGGTTTACCACGAAAATGTTTTAACTTGAAGAACAGTTTGTTGATTCTTTAAACTAAGTTACTATTACCAAAATCCACTTGTCATATGCAACAAAACTAATAAAAACCAATTTTTATATATTGTTTATTCAACTGCATGACCTAATTTTCTTTTATTTCTAGGCAATTAAGAAACTCACACTGTCTTCCACATCTCCGGTCTTCCAGCCTTTCAACAGCATTTTAGACACAGGAATCTGAAGTTCATTTTCTAGAATCTGTTTAATCTCTCCTGTATAAATACGAAAAGACAATGTTACTAATAAAATAACACAATCAACATTTGTCCATATCCATGGCTACTAATATTAGGCATATGGTACACAGTCAATGACATATGTCTGATGAATAAATAAGAAAATTTTCCATAGTCCAAACTTCAAATCTTGAACTAAATGTTGCCCCTTTGAAGGACTCCAGTTTTAAGATTAATTATGAAAAAGACTCTACAATTAATTAACTAGTTAATTGCATAGCTTTTTAAAAGAAACAGATACCAGGGAATGGGGGTTTGAATATAAACAAATATTTTAAATCAATCAACTGACGATACGACTATATGCTCAGCATATGGTAGGAATAGCAGGTAAAGTATAAAACTTGAACTGGTATAGTATAAGCAAAGCAGATTGTGGAATGAAAATTTGGGTTGAAGTCTTATTTTAAAGAAATTAAATATCTATTCTTAGTTTTTGTATCATAAAGTGGATAATAATATTGCCTTTCTTAACTATTTCCAGGGTCTAAGGATAAAAGGAAATAATATCCGTGAAAGCAGCTGAAAAAATAAAGCCAACGTATATAATCTAGAAGACAATCTAAATTTTGTTAAAAAGACAAGCAACCGAATTTCAGAAAAGAAAAAAAAACTGTGTTGGATAAATAAAGCTTTAAGAAAAGAGATAAGACTTAAACCCAGCCAAACCAAAAGTTATTCTATTCAGTGAAGACAAAAGACTTAAAGGTAAAAGGCAAAAATGAACATGATGCTAACGAAAAACAGTGAGGAATCAAAATCTTCCCAGTACTCCACAAATTATTTTTCATAAATCAAGTCTACTTACAAATCAATCAGCTGGGCGCCTGGGCAGCTCATTGGTTAAGTGTCTGCCTTTGGCTCAGGTCATGATCCCAAGGTCTTGGGATAGAGCCCTGCATCGGGCTCCCTGTTCAGTGGGGAGTCTGCTCCTCCCTCTCCTGCTTCCCCTACTTGTCCTCTCTCTCTGTCAAATAAAATCTTTTTAAAAATATATAAGTAAATTAATTAATTAATTTCTGGAACTACAGTATATTAGATCAGATGAATCAGAATGTATAAGTATTGCATATATCTACTTTTATTAGGTTGTTGCTAGTCTATATTCTTTTTTAAGATTTTGTTTATTTTTAGAGAGAGCATGTGCAGAAAGAAGGGGAGAGGGAGATGGAGAGAATCTCAAGCAGACTCATGCCAAGCGCGACATGGGGCCCAATCTCACAACCCTGAGATCATGACCTGAGTCGAAATTAAGAGTTGGACACTTAACCAACAGAGCCACTGAGGCGCCCCTTGTCTACAATTTTAGATTAACATATAATTCAACCCCATTTTACAATAAGTGGTTGAATACTGATAAAACTGATTATATTATATACTAAAAGAGGAAAAATAACCCCACATTGACAAAGGAAAAGAAGGGGGGAAAAACTTATGCTACCCAAGTACTATGGAAACACAGTTGCCAAAGTAGGTACCGCCACAAACACTTCACTGCCTTAGTGACACAGTCTTACCTCCCCAAAGAAAATTCTTATCTGAGCACTTCTGAGAGTGATTAATAGATTTTACAAGCACAAATTTGTATCAACCTTGACCTTCAAAAATGTCATTGCTGACAAAGTAATGTTCTGTTTGTGGAAATGGTAGAATAATAAGCCATATTTTTATATCAAATACATACAAATATTGCCTTTTCGTTTATGGCTAAGGTTGGTATTTCTGGAACTGTACTTGTCTAGAACTAAGCTTATGCTCTTGAGAGTCTGCCCAGTGTTTTCCTCTTAGAATCTGATCTTCACTTGACACCTTCTACTTAGATTCTTGGAGACACTCTTAGCATTCATAACCTAAAAGAAGTTTCTTAAAGAAATACAAAAAGAGATTTTAAGTTGAAGTTGCAGTTACTCTTTGCAGCAAGCTTCGGTAACATATAAAACAGTCTAATTCTACAGGTAGAGAGGAATAGAAAACAAAACCAGAATCTTGATAGCAACCTGAGTTCCTCATATTTTAAAAATTTATTTTCTGTTGGTTTCAATTTCTTCTTCTGTAAAGTGGGGATAGTATTAGTGCCAACACTTCATTGAGTTGCTACATTGAATCACATAAGGCATGGTAAATATTCTATATTAATATGTGTCTAATACACAAGGGACTCAAAAATGTTGGTTATTTTGATTTGTGTTAACTAAGGTAATACACACATAAATGTCTAGCACAGAATGTAACCAGTATAGATTCTAAAAACAGTAGTTATTGTTTCAGGAATATCCAAAATAATCTAGGTCAGTGAAGTACTAGAATGCAGCAAGTTTTAGAGCCAGTATTTGTATATGGGTCTGCATGACACCAAAAATCTTAGCCCAAGATAACACAAGCATGCTAGTATGTTACTTGGGAAAATGTGAAGATATGCAGATGTCATCAAGAACAGTCCACTGAATGTGCAAACCATTTATCTGATAAGGAGTTAATATCCAAAATATATAAAGAACTCACAACACAATAGCAAAACACACACACACACACACAATCCAATTAAAAATGGGCAGGGGTGCCTGGGTGGTTCAGTTGTTTTAAGCGTCTGGCTCTTGATTTCACCTGAGGTTATGATCTCAGGGTCCTGGGACTGAGCCCCATGTTGGGCTCTGAACTCAGCAGGAATCTGTTTAAGGATTCTTTCCTTCTTTCTCTGTCCCTTCCCTTATTCTCTCTCATTCTCTAAAATAAATAAGTAAATCTTTAAAAAAAAGGTGGGGGGGCAAAGGACTTGAATAGATATTTTTCCAAAGAAGATATACAAATGGCCAACAGATAAATGAAAAGGTACTCGGCATCACTATTAGGGAAATACAAGTCAAAACCACAATGAGATATCACCTTGTGCCTATTAGAATGGCTACTACTAATATGTTGAGAGATAACAAATGCTGGCAAAGATGTGAAGAAAAGGGAACCCTTGTGCACTGCTGGTAGAATTGTAAGTTAGTACAACCACTAGGGAAAACAGAATGGAGGGTCCTCAAAAAATTAAAAACAGAACTACCATATGATCCAGCAATATATCCAAGGAAACAAAAACACTATGTCAAAGAGATATCTGTGCTCTCATGTTCATAGCAGCATTATTTACAACAGCCGAAATATGGAAGTAACTTAAATGTCCATTGATGGCTGAATGAATGAAAAAGTTGTAATATATGTATACACTTCAATTTTATTCGGACATAAAAAAAGGAAATCTTGCCATTTTTTTGACAACATGAACAAACCTTGAGGGTATTATGCTAAGTGAAAAAAGTCAGAAAAGTATTTATACTTGTATAAATAAATATAATACAATAATATATATTATATAATTTATATAAACATTATATTTTATCTCACTTTTATGTAGATCTAAAAAAAAAAGCACACAGAAAAAGAGCTCAGACTTTTTAGTAAACACAAGTGGGGAGTTGGGAATTGGATGAAGGTGCTCAAAACTTCCAGTTATAATATAAATAAGTACTGGGGGGACGCCTGAGTGGCTCAGCAGTAGGGCATCTGTCTTCGGCTGAGAGGGTGATCCTGGGGTCCCAGGATGGAGTCCCATATCAGGCTCCAAGTGAAGCCTGCCTCTCCCTCTGCCTATGTCTCTGCCTCTCTATCTCTCTGTGTCTCTCATGAATAAATAAATAAAATAAATAAGTACTGGGGATAAAATATATAACATGATAACAATTAACAATACTATATGGTATATTTTAGAGTTGTTAAGAGTAAATCCTAAGAGTTCCCATCACAAAGAGAAAACTTTTTTTTTTTGTATTTATATTGGATGATGCATGGTAACTAAACTTATTGTGGTCATCACTTTACAATATATGCAAGTCAAGTCATTACACTGTGCACTTTAAAAGTATACAGTGTTGCATATCAATTACATCTCAATAAAACTGCAAAAAGATTCCACTGACTCCAATAGGATATTTTTTTTAAAACCCAACTTAGATAATTTACATATAATAAAATTCACTCTAAGTTTTGACAAATATATACACCACTGTAACACTACCACAATTAAGATAAAAAACATTTCTTATATCACGAAAGGTACTCATACCCCTTCAAAACAAAAACCTTCTCCCATCTAACCACTGATCTTTCTTCTCATTCTAAAGATTAGTTCTGTCTGTTATCTTTTATGTCTGGGTTCATTTGCTCTGCATAATGTTTTTGACATTCATCTACACTGTTATCTATCTATACCAATAACCAGTACTTTCTCATTGTTTAGTAGTATTTCATTATATTGTAAAGTAGGCAGCTTCTGAAATGCCTTCCAATGCTCCCCACCCTCGTGGTATTCATGTCCTTTGTAATTCCCGCCCCCATGAGTGTAAGTTATATCAAGTTACTTCTAATGAGAATATAACAATGGTGATGGGATGTGACTTTGGAGATAGGTTACAAGACCATGGTTTCCATCTTGCTAGCACACTCTCTCTTGACCTTTACTTGTTCTCTGATGATACCAACTGCCTTGTAAACTGGTATATGGAGATGCAAATAGTAAGGAACAGAGGGCAGCCTCCACCCAAGAGTGAGTGAAGAGCTGAATCTCTTGGCTGAACAGCTCACATGGAAATGAATCTTGTCAGCAACCACATCAGTGATCTCAAAAGTGTATACTTCCGTAGTTGAGCCTTGAGATGACATATTGATTGCAGCTGGTAAGAGAACGGCTAAGCCATGCCTGGATTCCTTATCTACATAAACTGTGAGATAACAAATGTTTTCTTAAATCACTAAATTTTGAGTCATTTGTTACACAAGAACAAATAAAATACATATGGATATTGCACAATTCATTTATACATTTACCAGCTGATGAACATCTGCGGTGTTTCTATGTTTTCCCTACAGCAAATAAATCTACTATGAACACTGTGTAAACTCTTTCATAAATATGTGTTGATTTCTCTTGAATAAATATCTAAGAATGGAACTGCTAGACTGTATGATTAACTTTGCTTTACAAACTGCCAAATTGTTTTTCCAAGTGATTATACCATCATGCATTCCACCAAAATTCCAGAGGTTACATATCACTATTAACAAAAAGAATTTTCTTTTTAATTTTCACCATTCCAGTGGGTGTAGTTTCTCACTGTGTATTCCCTGATGATTAATAATAAGTAATAACACTGAGAATCTTTTTGTGCGCTTAAAGGCTATTTGCATATCTTCTACAAAGCATTGAATAGATGTGTTACAAGTGGACCTTGCATTGTTCTTGATCTCAAGAGGGAAGAATTTAGTCTTTAATTATAAAGTATTATATTAGTTGTATGTTCCTCAGCAAAGTGCTTTATGAGGTTGACAAAGTTTCCCTCTATTCTTACTAGTTATGAATTTAGGATTTTTTTTACACAAGAATGGGTATTAAGTGCTTTTTTGCTCCACCTACTGAAATATCAGATGAATTTTCTCATTTATTGTTCTAATACGGTGAATTACAAGAACAAATTATAGGCTGTTAAACATGCTTTGCATTCCTGGATAAACTTGCTTGACCATGAGGTATATTATATACACATGTATTTTATTATATTTTACTAAATTCAACTTGCATTTTTTTTTTTTTTTTTAAGATTTGAGAGTGAGCAAGAGAGCACATGAGCGAGAGTAGGGGGCAGAGGGACAGAGACACATAGATTCCACAGAGCAGAGAGCCCAACTCGGGGCTTGATCTCATGAACCTGAGATCGTGACCTGAGCAGAAATCAAGAGTCAGATCTTAATTTGACTGAGTGACCCAGGCACCCCAACCTGCAAATATTTTGTAAAGGATTTCTGCCTCTAATTGTTAGAAATACTGGTCTGTAGTTTTCTTTTCCTGTAATGTCTTTGTCTGGTTTTAGTATTAGAGTAATGCTGGTTTCATGAAATGAATAAGGAAATACTTTATCTTGTCTCTATGAATGATTGCTAGTCTTTCTTCCTTAAATATTAGACAGGCTTTACCAATGAAGCCATTTAATAATATTGGGTTTGGTTTCTGGGAAGGTTTTTGGGCAAGTTTTTGATTGTCAATTCAATTTATATATTTGATGCATACCTATACAGATTTTTAATTTTTCTTCTGTCAGCTATAATTTGTACCTTTAACATAATTTTCATAGCTTCTTAAAGTTTGATATATCTTTTAAATTTACTGACATAAATTTGTTCCTGATGTTGCCTTATAGCCCATTTAATGTCTATAGGTTCCTTTCATTTCCAATATGAATAACTCGTGCTTTCTTTCTTTTGTTCTTATTAATAGTAGCAAATGAATTATCAACTTTATTCATCTTCTCAAAAAAAGCTGTTTTATTTTGTTCATTTTCTCTACTATATATCCATTTTCTGCTTTATTGATTTCTGTTTGCATCTATACACATGTATAATTTGCTTCCTTCTATAGCTACTTTGGAATTATATTTGTGCTTTTAAAAAATTAACAGCCTTATCATTGACATGAAATAAGCTGCACACATTTAAAATCTACAATCTCATAAGTTTTGACAAATATATCCAAAAAGTGAAATTCATCCTAATCAAGGTTGTAAATTCACCCCCTTCAGGTTTTTTTTTTTTTTTTTTAACGCTCCCTGGTAATTCCTCTACACTATCCTTACTTCATCCTCAGAGAACTGCTTTGATTTCTTTAACTATGACTTAGTTAGAATTATCTATGATTTTATATAAATGGAATTGCAGAATACATCTGTTCAATTTGGCTTCTTTCACTCAAACTAATCTGAGATTCTCCCACATTGTTATATGTAACAACAGTCCAGTTCTTTTATTACTAAGTAGTATTACATTGTATAAATATGCAAAAATGTGTTTATCCATCCAATGGTTTATGGGCATTTGGGGTTTTTTACGGTTTGGTGTTTTTACAAATAAATTGCCATGAACACGTTTTGATAGATATGCTTTCATTTCTCTTGAGTAAATACCTAGAAGATGACTGGACACTGTATAATAACTTTGTGGGAAACTGCCAAACTCTTTTCTAAAGTGGTTTCTATTGTGAAATCTTCAAATTTACTAATCTTTTCTTTTTCACTGTCTAAACTGTTAATCCCATCTGGTAAATTTTTCATCTCACACATCATGGTCTTCTTCTCTGGACACTCAATTTGGGTCATTTTAACATTTAACATTTTTTTCAATGACTCATAATTTTAAAACTTTCCTCTTTTTTATTTTTATAATTACAATATACATTTGTTTAAAGTAACACATTTGCAGCTCAAATTGCTCTAAATTGCATGTTTCATGTTTACCCAACTTCTTAAAAATATTTGTAGGACAGCTGCAACCACAGATTTCAAATCCATGATTATTTCTTTTCCCATTCTTCTCCTTACCAAATAACTTCCTTCAGATATGGTTCAAGAAATAATTTGTCCTCTTCATATTTTGTCCTCTGCTCTGTAGGCAATATCTGCTGCCTCAAAGTCAGGGCCAGTGCTCTCTTAATGCGAAACATCCTGTTATAAAGGTTCTCAAGAAGCCTTCTTATGGCCTCTTTCACATCATCATTCTCATATACCATCTTGCATTAAACCCCAATTTATTGAACTCTGCCACCAAGGCAACCACAGGCCTGTTCACATTTTTTACCCTTTTCCTCTCTTTTAAATGTAAGTATGAGAGTTATAAAAACTATTTTAATGTCCTTACTTGCTAATTCCTTGTTTTTTTTTTTTTTTTTGAAGATTTTATTTATTCATGAGAGACACAGAGAGAAGCAGTACATAGAGGGAGAAGCAGGCTCCTTGTGGGGAGCCTGATGTGGGACTCGATCCCTAGACCTGGGACCATGCCCTGAGTCAAAGGCAGATGCTCAACCACTGAGCCACCCAGGCATCCCTTTACTTGCTAATTCCAAAATTTATGTCAATTTTAATTGTTTTTTGATTTCTCTCTTCATTATGGGCTAAGTTTTTCTGCATCTTTGAATGCCTGGCAATTTTTATCAGATGCCAGACACTACAAATTTTACACTGATGAGTACTAAATGTTTTTTTATTCCTATAAATATACTTTGGTTTTGTTCTAAGATGCAGGTAAGTTACTTGGAAAGTTCATTGTGCTTGGGTCTTGCTATTAAGATGTCAGTGAGTATCATCCAAGTAGCAATGAATCTAAAGCTAATTATTCCCCATTACCAAGGCAAAAAAGCCTTGCATACTCTATCCAAGCTTCATGAATTATGAGGTTTTCCTATCTAGTTTGTAAGCACAGATACTGTTCCTAATAGTATTCTTTCTAAGCATTTTTGGTGGTTTATTTAACTATTTTAGGAGTAACAGTAAATCTTATAAATATAAGTGGAAGGAGGGGAGGGGATACTTTTCCCATTTCTTTTTTTTTTTTTAAACATTCAAGTTTATTTTTTTTTTATAAATTTTTATTTATTTATGATAGTCACACAGAGAGAGGGAGAGAGAGGCAGAGACACAGGCAGAGGGAGAAGCAGGCTCCATGCACCGGGAGCCCGACGTGGGATTCGATCCTGAGTCTCCAGGATTGTGCCCTGGGCCAAAGGCAGGCGCCAAACCGCTGCGCCACCCAGGGATCCCTACTTTTCCCATTTCTTAGTGGAAGTGTTGATCATTGCTTTTAAAACTTTCTTCTTTTATAATTAAGAATTTGAACCATAAATGTCCCTCTCAATACCACTCTGTCAGCATCAAATGTTGGTATGCCATGTTTCCATTTTAATTTAGTTCAAAATATTTTGATTTCTTTTGTGATTCCTTCTTTGACCTATGGTTTATTTATAAATATGTTGTTTAATTTCCAAATATATCAGGATTTTCCAGACTCTTGATTTGTTAATTCCACTATTGTCAGAGAACATACCACACATGATTTTTTAACCGGCTGAGTATATTTTTTGCCTTAATGAATGCACCAACCGCCCATGAAAAGAATATGTATTTTGCTGGGATTATGAGTAGTCTACATACTTCAAATAGGTCAAATTGGTTGTTGATATATTGTTCATATTTGCTATTGTTCTGAACATTTACTATGAGAAAGGAGTGCTATAATCTCCATTTACCACTGTGGATTTTTCCATTTCTCGTTTCAGTTCTATTAGATTTTGTTTCATATACTTTCAAACTGTTATTAGACCTATACACATTTATGATACTATGTGTTTTTGATGACTGTGATGAGTTGCCATCTTCATCACAAAATGTCTCCATTTGGACTTAATGATATTGTCTAGTCTACCTCATTTAATATTGTAATACAATAACATGTTACTAACATTTCATACCCTGGTTAGTATTTTCCTATATATATTTTAATATTATACTTTATATTTAAACTGAGTTTCTTGTGCATATATATTTGGTTTTCCTTTTTTATCCAGTCTCACAATCTCTACCTCCTAATAAGAATGTGAGATAGGGGTGCTGGGGTGGCTCAGTTGGTTGAGCATTCAACTCTTGGCTTCTGCTCAGGTCATGACCTCTGGGTCGAGAGACTGAGCTGTGTTGGGCTCCTATCTTGGTACAGAGTCTGCTTGGGAGTCTTTCCCTCTTCCTTTCCCGAAGATTCTGCCTCTCCCCAGATGTGCATGCACATGTGCATACTCTCTCTAAAATAAGTGAATAAAATCTAAAAAAAAAAAAAAAAAAAGAGATATTTATATTAATTATAGCTATGGTCCTATTATTTTCTATTCATCCTCTTATTTTTCATGGTCGCTTTCTACCTTCATTTGAATTTATTATTTTTAGGTTTTCCATTTCATTTTAGCCCTTGACTTAATAACTATAATCTGCATTTCAATGTTTTCAGTGATTGCTCTTGGGTTTACAATTTGAATTTTTATTTATTTTTTAAGTACACTCCACGCCCAGTGGGGAGCCCAACACAGGGTTTGAACTCATGACTCTGAGATCAAGAGTCAGACGCTTAACCGAGTCACCCAAGTGCCCCAATATGCATTTTTAACTTCACACAGTCTGCTTTCAAATAATATAGGACTTGTCTTACAAAAGTATACTCATATTCTCCTTTCCTATTCTTTGTGGTATTGTTTTCATACATTTACTTCTATCTAAATCATAAACCCAATATACTGCAATTACTTTCACTTTTCAAATGTCAATCTTTTTTAAAAATTGAAAATAAAAAAAAGTTTCATATGTACCCAAATATTTACAATGTCTGGTGTTCTTCATTTATTTGTGTTCATCTAATTTTCCACCTGTTGTTTTTTTTTCAACCTAAGGAACTTCCTCTAACATTTCTTGTAACTTTTGAGGGAAAAATTATTTAAGTCTTCATTTCTGAAAGATACTTTTGTTGGATATAGCATTAATATTTTATTTCTTTAGCACTTAAAACTATCACTGATTATCTCCGGGCTTGCACCACTGATAAGAAGTCTACAGTCATTATTTTTAAGTGTTTTCCTATGTGCAATGTGTCTGTTTTCTCACCTCTACTTTAAAATTTTTTGTACTACTCATTTTTAGCAATTTTATTATGATATGCCTTGATATGGTTTCCTTTGAGTTACTCGTGATGGAGTCACAAGTTGCTTATATTTGTGAGTATATATTTTTCATGAAATTTGGGTATTTTTCTGTTATTTCTTTTAAATTTCCCCCTTTCTAACTAGTCCCTCTAGTTTAGGAACTTTAACCACACATACATTAGACTACTCTCTATGTACCCCAAGAGTCACTCACACAACATTCCACACCCACCCCTACTCCTACACACAACAAAAACACAAATAGAAAATATTTTTTTGCTGTGTGTACTTCACTTTGCAATTTTTTATTGCTATGTCTTCAAGTTCATTGATCTTTTCTTCACCAGTATCTAACCTCTCAACTCCTTTTGGGTAAATTTTCTTTTTTGCAGATGTTATATTTTAATTCTGGGATCTCCATTTGGACAATTTTCAGTATTTTTCATTTCTTTCCTCATTGCATTCTAGATTTCCTTTAAACTCTTAAGAATAGTTATAAAATTGCTTTTAAATCTTCATCTCCTAATTCTATCATTTTTGCCATTGATGTACTTTTATTTTCAAATTTTTCTTCAGGTTATGGGTTACATTTGGCTACTTCTCATGTCTACTAGTTTTTGACTAAATATCATTCATTATGAAAATTACATCAATGAGTGTCTATATTTAGTGGTTTGCCTTTGAAGAGTGTAGAAGTTTATTCTGACAGGCCTTCAATTTTTACACATATCAGATTGATCCTTTTTAGACTCCTTTACAACACTTTTTAGGGTAGATCTAAAGCAGCAATTCTCAAAAGTATAGTTCACAGACTCCAGGGATTTCTTGAGACTGATTGTACAGAAATAATGCTAAGTAAAACTGCTGGTACTCTACCACAAATCAAAGTAGTGATGCTAAGGAGCACCTGGGTGACTTAGTTGGTTAAGTGTCTGACACTGGATTTTGCCTCAGGTCATGATTTCAGGGTCATGAGTTCAAGCCCCATGTCAGGCTCCTCACGCAGTGCAGAGTCTGCTTGAGATTTTCTTTCTCCCTCTCCCTCTGCTCCTTCCTTCACTTGCATGATCTCTAAATAAATAAAATCTTTAAAAAAAAAAAAGAAAAGTAGGGACACCCAGTGGCACAGTCAGTTAAACATCCAACTCTTGGTTTTGGTTCAGATTGTGATCTTAGGGTCATGAGATTGAGCCCTATGTTGGGCTCCATGTTCCACCCACTGTCTGCTTAACAACTCTCTTCCTCTGCCCTTGCTCCCTGCTCTTGCTCTCTCTCAAAATAAATAAATAATAAAAAATTAAAAGTAGTGATGCTAAGCTGAACTAGTAGACATTGTAGTCACTGTATTGTATCCTTAACCACAAAATACTTGCATTTAAAAAAAGCCATGAAATAACAAAAAATATTTTTTATTAAATCTTGGTGCTTTTAATATTATGTATGATGAAATTGGAAGTACTCATAAGGCATTTCTGCTACATACTAAAGTAAATGGTTTTTCTGAGGAAAAGGACATGTTTACAGTGTGAACCAAACTTTTTTCACAGAACACCATTTTTACTTAAGCAAATGACATCATGCCATGTTATTCAGACTTGACATTTTCTTAAAAAGGAAAAAAGTAAGCCCATCAATTCAAGGAAAACAAATGACAATTTTCTGTCAATGACAAAATTTGAGCGTTCAAACTAAATTGCAAATTTTTAAAAAATTTGTATGTATCATTATGAGCTCTACAACTTCCCCATACTTAAAATACTTTTCTGTGAGATCAGTGATATTAACAAATGTGATTTACTGATATAATGCCATCTACTAATACTTGGTTGGTCTAAGTGAACCAATATTTTCCAAATGACTATTTCATAGATTTTAGAAAATCATAGATTTTAGAAAATCATACAATCATACATAAAACTGAATATTCCAGTGAATTTTAATACAACAATACCAAAATTCTGCTGATGTGGTTTCAGATTTTACATTGCCACTAACCTTTAAGAAATTATCACTCCCCAGGTTTTGGTTGTAGTAGCAAATAAGAATATCAAGTAAAGCAATAAGAATATTATCTGAAAAGGCTATTATGATACTTCTCTTTTCTCTAATTATACATCGGTGACACCATTTTCTTCACATACTCCAATAGAAATATTGCAACAGAATGAATAAAGTAGCAGATCTAAGAATCAAGCTGTCTTCTATAATAAGTAGACATTGAAAATTTTCAAAAAATGTAAAACAATGCTCCCTTTTTGGGAAAATTAATTATTTTTCATGAAGAATTATATTTATATCAACATGTAATGACTTCTCTTTTGTTATTTACTAATTATTCAATATTTTTTAAATTTCTCAGTTTTAATTACTAACACAGAAAATATTCCTCTGGAGCCTCTACTAACTGTCCTATATGTTTAACAGTGTCTCCTCTGGCTAGAAGGAAATTAATAGTCTCCTAACCTTACCCGTGAGCTCAAGGAATTGTTCAACTTAGTGCAGATTACTATTCAGCTGAAGATTTGAGGGGAGCACAATCCAGACTCCTGGAGTTTTACTCCTGCAGCTCTCTTCTCTCTAATATTCTGCCCAGAAGACTCCAGTCATCTCAGCATCATGGATCTCTGAGCTTTTTTTTTTTTCCCCCATCTCAACAAGACTGTTAGGTACTGCTTGAGTTCCCTTTCTGTAAACAATGGTCTAGAAATTTCCTTTACGCAGAAATCAGAGGAAACTATTGAGCTGACCTATTTATTTCCCATTATGCAGGGATCATAGCCCTATTACATTGCCTGTTGTCCAATACCTAAAGATAGTTGTTTCATATATTTTGTCCAGTGTTATGGGTACTTTCAGTGGGCACCACACCAGTTATTCCTCCAGGGGCAGAAATAGAAATTCTTATAATTTTTATTTCTCAAAGTTACTGCCAACAAAAATCCCAATGTTTTCGTAGGTTTGAAAAAAGTTTCATAAAAACTAACCAGAGGTGTAACTCATGAAAGCATATTCAGCTATTATTAGGCATATTAATTCTGCTTTACAAATTAGTGCTTACCTTTACATTGGAAATTATGATTTGTATTCATGTGGTTTTATATTAACATGAACCATAAATTATTTCATCTAATAATTTGTTCTATACATCAATAAGGATTTTACAAATACTGCTACAAGTACAATTATCTTTACTTTTTTTAAAGATTTATTTATTCATGAAAGAGAGGGAGAGACATAGACAGAGGGAGAAGCAGGCTCCTTGCAGGGAGCCAGATGTGGGGACTCGATCCCAGGACTCTGGGATCACACCCTGAGCCGAAGGCAGCCGCTCAACCGCTGAGCCACCCAAAGCATCCCATTTTCTTTTTTAAAAAGATTGATTTATTTGAGAGAGTGACACATACACACAACATGAGAGTGGGGGGAAGGTCAGTAGAAGGAGGAGAGATTCTCAAGCAGGCTCCCTGCTGAGCACAGAGCCTAATGCAGAGCTCAATCCCAGGACCCTAAGAATAAGATCATGACCTGAACCAAAATCAAGAGTCAAACACTCAACTGACTGAGCCACCTAGGCACTGCATTTTGTTTTTTTTTTGTTTTAACAGCAACATTTCTCTAGTTTTCCAGTTTCTGTGAAAACAAAGCTAAAAAAAAAAAAAAAAAAAAAGGAAAGAAAAAAAAGACTACCTCAAACATTAGTCAGCAATCAGTCTAAACAGATTTTGGCCTGGTCAACAGAGAAATAATTGGCAAGAGGTCATTTAGTCTGCTGCACTATAATAAACTATAAATAGATTTATAAACACTTTATTTGCCATTTAAATACCTAATAAACAGATATTTTATATAGTTGTTTTTATCTTCCTTCAGATTCCAAAGTTTTAACAAATATACTGTCTACAGAATTTACTTTCTTTCAAGGTCATTTGGAAGGAATATGTAGTTTTAAACCTTATAATTTGTAAAGGCAACTAAATATGGGAGGAAGAAAAAGTGGATTCTATCAATACAAAACAAATTAAAACATGGTTGTTAATACATTCCGATTATTTCCTCTTACATAGGAAAATGTGTAGTGAAAATTGGATACTGGGACTGTATTAACAATATCCAAGTAGAATACAGCATATTTTTGCAATGCTATGATCACTAGGATAAAAAGCATTATCCCAGTTTGATCACTAAGTAACTATTATTAAAGTAAATTATAGGCCTTCTCTGGGCCTCAAATTCCACATTAATTTTTTAAAAAGCTATGAATACATTTCATATTAATGACACTTGTAATGCTACCTGTTGCCATTTATTAAAGTTGAAAAATGACAACACAAGGTGGCGCCAAAAAGTTAAAACTGCCCCCAAAGGAAAAATGATTAGCCTGTTTCAGTAGACACAATAAGGAAATCAAACCCATCACCCAAAAGAAACAAAAATATCTGATAATGTCAGATAAACAAAAATGTCTGATAATAAATCACATTTTTCCCAAGCACAATCCTCAAAACTTAATATCTTTCCCCTTTATTTCCGTGGTATTTTTGTAAGTCAGAAATCTTTTAGTAATTCCAATCACTTCATTATTTCAAACATTTTAAGCTATTATGCCTACAAATATTCACTCGAACTATGAAAGCTATTATTTTGAGGAAAATCAGATTAAGATTCTGTATCAGAAGAAGAAGCACATTAGACTTTTAAGACTAGAAAGAACCCATCTCAGAGGCTGTTTAAAACTGCTCTGATGGGCAGACCGGGTGGCTCAGTGGTTTAGTGCCACCTTTGGCCCAGGTCATGATCCTGGAGACCCATGATCAAGTCCCACGTCAGGCTCCCTGCATGGAGCTTGCTTCTCGCCCTGCCTGTGTCTCTGCTTCTCTCTCTCTCTCATAAATAAATAAAATCTTAAAAAAATAAATAAATAAATAAAACTGCTTTGAAATATGACTTCCCCAAGAACAAGTAGGACTTTAATGGCAAAGACTACAAGGCAATGCTCCATTGCTTCTCCCTCTATACCACATTCTGTCCTCACAGATTCAAAGATGCAGTTCCTGCATAACTTGCTGCTCAAACATATAAATCTGAACAAAAATATCATTAATATAACAAATATAATTATCAAAATAATAATAGACATATGGATATTTAGGGGTTCTGAGACAAAAGGATCTAGAAAATGCTGCTCATCTTTACGAGGTTACTTATACTGTGTCACTGCGTCCTACAAGAACTTGAAATTACACCTAATAATGCATATAAACACTCTATCAGACTACTTTAAAAGCTAATGTTGTGTCTGTGAGATTAAAAGGCATAAGTCCTTATTTTCCCGCAAACATCAATGTTCCCTGAATGTTGAAAGAAACCTAAAGGTTATAATTAATAAGAAAGAGATGTATTTAAAATAAGTTTCTGGGACACCTGGGGAGCTCAGTGGTTGAGTGTCTGCCTTTGGCTCAGGGTGTGACCCCAGGGTCCTGAGATCAAGTCCCATGTCAGGCTCCCTGCAGGGAGCCTGCTTCTCCTTCTGCCTATGTCTCTGCCTCTCTCTGTGTGTCTCTCATTAATAAATAAATAAAATCTTTTAAAAAAATAAAATAAGTTTTTAGGGAGCAAAATTTCTAGTCATCTATGAAGCATACTGGTCAATAAGGATTATCAAGTAATTTTCATGTGACTATTTGCTATTTACCTCTCTGCTTCTTGTACTATAGAGCCTTTGCCTGAATAAAGACACTCTGTGTTTGCCATTCATACAAGAAAATTGTTTTAGGTTTAGTGGAAAACAGACTGGACTGAACATCAAAAGACATTCACCGTCTATTGTGGGGTCTACTAACTACTATGGGACCACAGCAGAGCAGCCTCCTGAGTTTTAAGTTTTCGTATCTGTAAAATAAAAAGCAGCTAAACTAAATGGCCTCTAAGGGCTTCCAGATCTAAAACCTCATATCCATGTTGTTTCTATTAAGTGTAAGGCATTAAGTTTAGCACTCTGAAGAATCCAAAAGCTGAATAAATCATAATGGAAAGGGATCCCTAATTACAAGCATAAAAGGAAAAGCTACAAAGAAGTTCAATAACATCAAAATAAAAAACTTCCTTCTCTCCAAAAGCACAATAAAATAAAAATGTAAATTGGGAAAAGATCTACAAAACAGATAATGAAATGATAATCTCATTTATTGTCTTATAAATAAAAATTTTTAAGTCCATAGAAACATATAAACTCACATATAAAAGAGCCAATAAACCTGGTGAATTATTAACTCATTAGTAGTGAAAGAATGGTGAATTGAAATCAAAAGATATCATTTATTTCCAAACTAGCAAAGCTCTTTTTTTTCTTTTCACCACTATCCATGTCCAGAACATACCCATCACCCCAAACTGTAACTCTGTGCCCATTAAACAATAACTCCCCATTCCAACCCCACCCCACCCCACCACCGGTAACCACTATTCTACTTGTTAGAATTTGACTATTATCAGTACTTCCTGTAAGTGGAATAATACATATTTGTCCTTTCGTGTTTGGCTTACTTCATTTAGCATGTCTTCAATTGTCATCCATGTTGTAGAATACTGCAAAATTTCATTCATTTTTAAGGCTGAATATCTTATTGCATGTATATATCACATTTTGTCTATCCATTTATCAACCAATGGTCCCTTGGGATGCTTTTGCTTTTTATTTATTTTTTTTTTAATATTTGAGAGGGAGTGTGAGAGAGAGCAAGCACATTGCGTGAGGGGAAGGGGCAGAGGGAGAGAATCTCAGATTCCCCACAGAGCAGAGCCCAACAAAGGGCTTGATCACACGATCATGACCTGAGCAAAGTCAAGAGTCAGATGCCTAACTGACTAAACCACCCAAGCATCCTAGGATGTTTCTACTTCTTGTGTTCTTCTGTAAATGTCCCTGGTTTTATTTCTTTTGGGTATATACTCAGAAGTGGGATTAATATATTATATTGTAAATCCATGTTTAATTTTTCAAGGAGTCGCCATACCGTTTCCTCGGTGGCTTCATCATTTTATACTCCTACCAGCAATGAACAAGGGTTCCAAATTCTCCATGTCCTTACCAACTCTTGTTTTTCCCTACTGTTTTGATAATAATAATCCTGATAGGTGTGAAGTGGTATCTCATTTTGATTTTGATTTGCATTTCCCTAATGATTCACGATGTTCAACCTATTTTCATGTGCTTGCTGGTCATCTGTACATCTTCTTGGGAGAAATCTCTACAAGTCCTTTGCCTATTTCTTTCTGTTTTCATTTTTATTTATTCCTAACTTAATTTTTTATTAAATTTTTTATTTAAATTCAATTTAATTAACATATACTACATTATTAGTTTCAGGGGTAGAATCCAGTGGTTCATCAGTTGCATACAACACCCAATGCTCATTACTTCAAGTGCTCTCCTTAATGCCCATTACCCAATTGTTCCATCCCCCCATCTACCTTCCCTCCAGCAACCCTCTGTTTGTTTCCCAGAGTTAAGAGTCTTATGGTTGGTCTCCCTCTCTGTTTTCATGTTATTTTATTTTGCCTTCGCTTTCCTTATGTTCATCTGCTTTGTCTTAAGTTTCACATATGAGTGAATGCATAATGGTATTTGTCTTTCTCTGACTTATTTCATTTAGCATAATATCCTCTAGTTCCATCCATATCGTTGCAAATGGTGAGATTTCATTCTTTTTGATGGCTGAGTAATATTCCATTATATATACACATTATATATATACAATTGTATATACATTGTGTATACACACACACACACACACACACACCTTCTTTATCCATTCATCTATCAGTGGACATCTGGGCTCTTTCCATATTTTGGCTATTGTGGAAACTACTGCTATAAACACTGGGTTGCATGTGCCCCTTTGAATCTCTGTATTTGTAACCTTTAGACAAATACCTAATAATGTAATCACTAGGTCATAGAATAGCTCTATTTAAAACTTTTTGAGAAACCTTCATACTGTTTTCCAGAGGGCTGCACCAGTTTGAATTCCCATCAACAGTGTAAGAAGGTTCCCTTTCTCCACATCCTCACTAACATCTATTGTTTCCTAAGTTGTTCATTTTGGCTATTCGGACAGGTGTGAAGTGGTATCTCACTGTGGTTTTGATTTTTATTTCCCTGATGCCAAGTGATGCTGAGCATTGGCCAGCTGGCCATTTCAATGTCTTCTTTCGAGAAATGCCTATTTACGTCTTCTGCCCATTTCTTGACTGGATCTGTTTTTCTTGGGTGTTGAGTCTGAAAAATTCTTTATAGATTTTGGATACTAGCCTTTTACCTGATAAGACATTTGCACATATCTTCTCCCATTCCATAGGTTGCCTTTTAGTTTTGTTGACTGTTTCCTTTGCCATGCAAAAGCTTTTTATCTTGATAAGGCCCCAATAGTTCATTTTTTATTTTGTTTCTCTTGCCTTTGGAGATGTGTCTAGAAAAAAGAAAAGCTGCTGCAGCCAATGTCAAAGAGATTTGCTACCAGCATTCTTCTCTAGGATTTTGATGGTTTTCTCACATTTCGGTCTTTCATCCATTTTGAGTTTATTCTTGCATATGAAGTAATAAAGTGGCCCAGTTTCATTCTTTTACATGTTACTGTCCAGTTTCCCCAACACCATTTGTTGATGAGACTTTTTTCCATTTGACATTCTTTCCTCTGTTGAAGATTAGTTGACCATAGAGTTAATAAGGGTCCATTTCTGGGTTCTCTATCTGTTCCACAGACCCGTGTGTCTATTTTTGTGCCAGTCCCATACTATCTTGATGATCACAGCTTTGTAATACACCTTTAAGTCTGAAATTGTGATGCCTCCAGTTCTGGTTTTCTTTTCCAACATTCCTTTGGCTAATTGAGGTCTTTTTCTTTTTCGGACTCCATACAAATTTAAGGATTGTTTGTTCCAGCTCTATAAAAAATGTCTATGGTGTTTTGATAAAGATTGCACTGAATGTGTAGTTTGCTTTGAGTAGCATAGACATTTTAACAAAAAATATTTGTTTTTCCAATCCATGAGTATGAACTGTTTTTCCATTTCTGTCTTCCTTGATTTATTGTATAAGTGTTCTACAGTTTTCAGAGCATAGATCCTTTTACCTCTCTGGTTAGGTTTATTCCTAGGTATCTTATGGCTTTTGGCACAATTGTAAATCAGATCAATTCCTTGATTTCTCTTTCTTCTGCCTCATTGTTAGTGTACAGAAATACAACTGACTTCTGTACACTGATTTTGTATCTTGCCACTTTGTTGAATTCCTGTATCAATTCTAGCAATTTTGGGGTGGAGTCTTTGCCTATTTTTTTAAATTATTTTTTATTGAGATATAATTGACCTATAACATCGTGTAAGTTTAAGGTGTACATGTATGATTTGACACATCTGTATACTGCAATTTGATTATCATTGTAACAACTCTATCAGGTCACAATTACTTCTTTTTTTGTGGTGGGAACAATTTTAATTGGATTGTTTGTGGATTTTATTGTTGGTGAGCTGTAGTTCTTTATATATTCCAGATACTAATCCCTTATCAGATATATGATTTGGAAGTATTTTCTACCATTTTGTAGGTTGCCCTTTCATTCTGTAGATATGATCCTTGATTCACACAAGTTTTTAATTTTCATGAAGTCCAGTTCACTTACTCCTTTTGTTTCTGTGTTTTTGGTATCACATATAAGAAATTATTGCCAAACCCAAAGTCATGAAGCTTTTTGTTACAAGAGTTTTAGAGTTTGAGCTCTTTTTGTTTAGGCCTTTGAGTTTTGTTTCAATATCACACACTGTTGTCAAGAGTATAAACCATAAGACTTCTCTAATGAATAATTTGGTGGAATATGCCTAAAACATGGAAATGGTTGTGCCCTCTCAGGTAGACTTGCACCTCTAGACATCTATATTAAGAAAAATAATCACAGAGGTTCAACAAAATTCACTGAAACATATTATAGTGAAAGATCAGGAATGGGAGGGAACTCAAACAGCAGGAAAAAAGTGATCCAACCAATATATCATTGTTCAGGCTTTAAAAATTGTACTTCAGGAGTATTTTAAAGTATGGAAAATGATCATGATATAATGCTACAAGTAAAAAAAAGTTGATTATGAAGCATCAATTTTATAAAATATAAATTTATACAATAGACATAGAATGAAACTGGAAATAAATGCAACAAAATGTTAACTGCAGTTAAACAGAATTATTGACTATTACTTTTCATATTTTTGTGTTTCATAAATATTTTACTGTAACACTGGAAATGAAGTTTTTATAAACAGAGAGAAACAATTTCTATCTCAGGACTCAATAAACAAAGGGTGAACTAAGCAACTAATATCTATTGAAAGGCTTTCTCTTAAGTGCCAGATTTTAATCGTGTATATTGAGTGGCATAGGGAACTTGTTACAGATTTTAAGAAAATCTAGTAAAGAACTGAATGGGAAACAAAGAAGATAAAATCTATTAGCAGAGGATATTAAAAGAGAAGACAAGAAATAGTGAATAAAAGCATAAACAGTCTATGTTGATAATGGAAAACATGGTAAGTACATGTTACTTTTTTTTTCACTGACGACAATTTATTATAATCTGTTGGCAGCACACAGACAGATAATAAAACCAGAACTATGTTTCCATAGAAGTGGATGATGATATGTAGCCATTCTATGGGAACTGTGTGCATTTAATCATCATCAGGTTTTAGATTTTTTATTTTCTTCTTGTGCCGCTTAATTTCTTTCTGCAGACGCTCAATCTCCTTTATATGATGACTGATCACATCTTCATGGTGTTTCTTCAAGGCTGCCAGTTGTTCTCTAGTGCGTGCTCGGAAGTATCGTTCCTCTTCAGCTTGCTCTTTCTTTCCAAAGGCCCCACCTGCCTCCCGGATCGAGCCTGTGGAGCCCGGGTCCTCTGACCATTCGGAGCCGAAGCCTCGGGTTTGCAGGGCCCTAACACCCCCACATGCCCAGCCACACCCGCTGTGCACCCCAAGTACATAAATTTTTTTTAAGTTATAGGGAATAAAGTTTATTTTGGCAGATAGTGTTAAACAAAATTAAAGTTGCATACATTAGTAACATAACTCAACATCCTTAATTTGGTATAAGTGTGACATTTTCCTGTTTTCCTGTGTTCTGCTAAATCACCATAACCTAAACTGCTTTATAAAACTGATACGCTGAAATTTAGCTATACTGTTTTCGCTTACGCTCTGATTCCAAACAAAACTTTTCATAAGCTTCTTCTATCTCTGGGTCCATCTCATCATCAATATCATCCAAGTATGGACCACCAGCCCCTGATAAATCTGTCCCATTTTCTTCATAATCTGGAAAAAAGTCTTCTCTTTCAAGTAACTCTTGATATTTCTCTTGGTAATCTGGATCAGCCGCGGTGAAAGGAACACCATCAGAGGTATAAAATGTTGGTTCATTCATAAAATAGTTAGGATCATTTTCCGGTGTTGCTTCTCTGTATGTTGAAGTTGCATGGACTCTACCCCAGTTACTTGACCGGAGTTCTACAAGCTTCAAGAGCATCTGTTTCACATCTCTGCTGCAATTTGCATCTACGACAACATTTTCAATTCTCTGAATAATTTCTTCCATATCATTCTTTCCTTTCTCCTTCCAGGCATCTTCCAAAACTGACCCTGTCAACTTCAGTAATTTTACCGCACAAATTAAGTTGTCATCCATAGGATTAGAAAAGAGGGCATTCAGCAACTCCTGAAGACCAACCTGAAGAATATCTGCTCTTGTAACCTGTCCATTTGTTCCCTTGATCTCCAGGTTAAGGTAATGTTCTCCCAGGAAGAGGACAAACGCGTGGAATAGTTTCCGAGTCACTTCGTCCCCTTTTGCAGCTTGATCTTTAACTTCATATTCAGTTAGACATCTTTGAAGCAGCAACTGGTGAAAGTTGCCACTCTGTGGGCTAATTGTCAGATGATGGGACAGGTAATTACAGAGGCGAGCTCCCATGTAAGAGAAATTTGGGATAGATGTGGCCTGTTGATAGATGAGTTCTACAAGTTCTTGCAAAGCATCATCTGTTGTAACCCAGCCATTCAGGGTCTCTGCAAACTGTTCAATTTAATATTTTTTTTATGATTTACAAAGCTTTTTTAATTGTATTATTTGAGATCATATACATGACAACCCAGAAAAAGGAAGATGCTTTTTCCATTCTGCCAAAAAGAAGCTAGGGTCCAGGAATGTTAGATGTTCAAAGAAATACACTTAAAATTTAAAAGGATTCAAATCGAGGCTAACAGACTTGGAAGTCTCTCTTTTTATCTGTGCTATACTTTCTTTTAATTTAGGTAGAGACCCAGCAGGGCCCTAATCACAGTACAACAATCAGTAGTACACTTCTTCCTTTTAAGAGTAAAAGGAAGTCATCTAGGCTTCTACCATTGACCACCCACGTGAGGGGTACATGAGTCCACTGGGGTTTTCTCTGGGGCTGGAGGCACAGAAACAGTGGGCATGGTATTAGGGAGTGGCCCCAGGTAAATACTGACACTGTGGATGAGATTCTATCAAAATGTCTTCAAAAGTGTTCCTACTATTTTGCTTTCCTAACGGCAATATATGAAAGTTCCTTCCATCCTTGCCAGGCCTTGGTATTTAGTCTTTTAAATTTAGCCATTCTAACAAGTGTTTAGTTGTATCTCATTATGATTTTAGTTTGCGTTTCCCTAAAAACTAATGGTATTAAACACCTTTTCACATGATGCTTTCTACCTATAGTTTCTTAAAGTTTCTGTTAGAATCTCTTGCCCATTTTTTATTGAGTATTCTTTCTTAAGATTGAGTTTTGAGAATTCTTTAGATATTCTGGATACAAGTCCCTTATAAAGGGTGTGTTTTGCAAATACTTTCTCCAAGCCTTCTGCTTATCTTTACATTGTCTTAAGAATGAATGTCTTCCAGGGTGCCTGGGTGGTTCAGTCAGTTAAGAGTCCAACTCTCAGTTTCAGCTCAGGCCATGATCTCAGGATGGTGAGATTGCACTGTGTGTGCATCAGGTTCCGAAATCAGCACAGTCTGCTTGAGATTCTCTGCCTCTCCCTCAGTCCCTCCCCCTGCTTGCATGCTCTCTTTTCTCTCAAATAATAAAATCTTTTTTTAAAAAAATATGAAGGTTTTTCAAAGAGCAGTATATATAAATTTTGATGAAGTTCAGTATTTCAATTTTTCTTTTATAGTTTGTACTTTTTGTGTCCTATTTGGGGAAGAAACAAACCATCTTTGCCTATAACCCAAGGTCACAAATATTTTCTTTCACAAATTCCACAGTTTCATCTCTTACACTTAGGTTTGTGAATTATTTGGTGTTTATTTTTTTTTTAATTTTTATTTATTTATGATAGTCACACAGAGAGAGAGAGAGAGAGAGGCAGAGAAACAGGCAGAGGGAGAAGCAGGCTCCATGCACTGGGAGCCCAATGTGGGATTCGATCCCGGGTCTCCAGGATCATGCCCTGGGCCAAAGGCCAGCGCTAAACCGCTGCGCCACCCAGGGATCCCTATTTGGTGTTTATTTTGGTATGTGGTGGAAGGGTTAAGCTGCTACCACTATTGCTGCTACTTTTGTTTGTTTTGTACTTTTGTTTTTTGTATTTTTTCATTTGGATGTCCAATTATGCATTTGGAAGTCCATTTGTTGAAAAGACTATCCCCACAGAGTTGAATTAACTGGGCAAGTTGTAAAAAGCTGACCAGGTAAATGTAGGGTCTATTTCTCGATTCCCTACACTGTCTCAATGACCTACCTGTCTATCTTTCTTTGCAAAAAAAATAAAGATATTGCCATGGCTACTGTCTTAAAATCAGTCTTAATGTGGTATGGAGACATCCAAGTTTCTTCTTTCTCAAATTGTTTTAACTATTCTATACCATTTGCATTTTAAGTATTAGAATCAACCCATCAATATATTTTATTTTTAAAAAATTGGAATTTTTATTAGTATTATACTGATTTTATAGAGTAATGTGAGAAAAAGAGACATTTTAACAATATTGAGACTTACAATTCATTAATATAATACTCTGCTTAGTTTTTAAATTTGTCTTGTTTGCATATTTATTGCTAAATTTATCTCTAAGTCTTTTAAATGACACTGTAAAAAAGTATTTTTTTAATTTTAGTTTCCAACTGTTCATTGCAGTGTAAAGAAATATCATTGATTTTTGTATATTGACTTTGTATCTTATAAGTCTGCTAAATTCAATTATTCCTAGTAGCTTTTTTGTAGATTCTTGGGGCCTTTCTACATTGATTATTCTGTCATTTTTGAATGACAATGTTGCTTTGAATAACAATGTTAACAGAAGTGGTAGGAGTGAACATTCTTGCTTGTTCTCAATCTTAGGGTGAAAAGATTCAATCTTTTTACCATTAGTATTCTAGGTGTAGAATTTTTATAAATTTTTTTTATCAGGTTGAAGAATCTACTTTTATTTCCAATTTTGGAATTTTGGACACTGAATTTTGTTAAATGTTTTCTATATCTGTTGAAATAATCATCTGGTTTTTATTTTTTAACCTGTTGATAAGGTACATGAAATTTTTTTCAATCACAGGAGTGACATGATTATATTTATTTTTTTGTGAGATAGAGTAATACCAATCACCATCTCACTGTGAGACTCTGAAACATCATGAAAAAGTAGTTCCAAAAACTAATATAAGGTTACACTAAAGGAAATGACATGCCTCTGGGGTGCCTGGGTAACTCAGTCAGTTAAACATCTGACTATGGCTCGGGTCATGATCTCAAGGTTCTGGGATCAAGCCCCATGTTGGGCTTCACACTCAGCAGGGAATCTGCCTCTCCCCCTGCTCCTCCTCTCCTCTGCTTATGTTCTCTCTCTCTCTCTCTCTCTCTCTCTCTCTCTCTAAGTAAATAAATAAAATCTTTTTAAAAAGTGACATGCTTCAATCAAGGAAGAAGATAGATCAACTATGGTCTCTCAACCCAAGGTGGGCACTCATGTAAGTGTCACACTGTATGTGCAGCAATGACCTTCTAAAATGAATCACAGTTCTAAAATAGAAAAGTTATCTGAAAGTGATGTCTCAGCAAATATGACTAAGAATAACTAGCATCTATAGTATGCATTTTTCAGTTTTATTAAGATATAATTATTAGTTCAAGGTGTACAACATAATGATTTGATCTACATGTATATTACAAAATAAGCAGCACAACATAAAGTCTAGTTAATATCACTTACCTCAGTTATAATATTTTTTCTTGTGATGAAAACTTTTAAAAGCTACTCTCTTGCAAATATAAATACAACATTGTTAACTATAGTCACCATAATTTATACACTGCATTCCCATACAGTATGTATTTTAATTTCAATACAACTCTATGCAATGGTTGAATGAACTAAAGATGTTTAGCCTGAAGAAATGAGAGAAAAAACAGTACTGTCTTTTAATAGCTGAAGAATTGTCGAGAAAATACATTTAACTTGTAAAATCTGTCTCTGAAATAAGAGTGAGGTCAAAGGAATGGAGCTTACAGGTGGCAACTCAAAATAAGGAAAAACATACAACTGATACTTCTTTTTTTGTATGTGGTCGGTGTATAAAATTTTTTATTTATAAAATTTCATAGTTGCTGGACAATTGAAGTAACGTCTTAAAATTAATAAGTTCCATTGCTAAAAGTATTTAAGCATGCGCTAGAAGACCCTAAGACAAATACATGGAAAATAATGCTTAATTTGTGGCCACTTGTACTAGACAGTTTTTACAGATCCCTCCACAATCATTAATCTCCATGAATCAGTAAGTTGCTTATTTTCTTTTGTCAGTTCTCACAACTATAAAGTGGGGATATAGTTTTTGGCTATCTCAAGGTAATGTGAAAATAGTAGGTCAAAGAGTATAAAAGGGCAGAGGCAGGAACTAAGATAGGATCACGGGAAGGAAGCATAGCATGAACCGGTCACTAGTGGAAAAGAAGAGGTTCCACTGAAGTGAATTGTTCAACTAGCTGGACTGTAACCCCAACTTCCTGCTCAAGACTGCAATATACCTCATTATTCCACCAGATACCCCATTATCATTCCTGCTTCCATGCTTTCCTTGCCTAGAATAAACTCACCAACTATGTTCACATACCATATTTTGGTTCATATTTCATAAGTTGGTCCCTTTGAAATCTTTTCTGATTACCCTCATAATCCTATTTATTCCCTTCCCATACTCTCAAGACACCAGTTAAAGCTGAATCTTTCTTTTCAATATTCCTATACCACTACCTACTTCATAACAGAAATAATTATTTAATTGGAAAGATCATGAGTTCTAGATTCAGTTTAAAACTGAATTTGTAATTTAGGAATTCTCCGAGCTTCAGTTTATTTGTCTTTGGAACAGGGATAATAATGACTGCCTCACGGTATTATTTTAAGTGTTGTATAAGAACCTAGTACTGTGAGAAGAGTGGCTGATGTACAATAAGTAATATGGTTATATGTATGTGTGTGTGTCTGTATTTAAAAATGAACAAATGAGTGAGTGAACGAATAGATAAAAGCCCTTATTTTCCACATCTACATTTCCCTCTTTAAAGTTTAAGACAGGGGATCCCTGGCTGGCCCAGCGGTTTGGCGCCTGCCTTTGGCCCAGGGCACGATCCTGGAGACCCGGGATCGAATCCCACGTCGGACTCCCGGTGCAAGGAGCCTGCTTCTCCCTCTGCCTATGTCTCTGCTTATGTCTCTGCCTCTCTCTCTCTCTCTCTCTCTCAGTGTGACTATCATAAAATTAAATAAATAAATAAATAAATAAATAAATAAATAAATAAATAAAGTTTAAGACAATGGAGTATTCTGGGATGAGGATTCCCTTATTTTATGCATAATCTGAAAACTTAGCATAATATTAAACCCAAAGTAATCAACAAACATCCATAATAAAATTATTCTGATTACACAAAAGTCTTTTGGGATTTATGTCTTAATTTTCAGCAGTAATTGCTAAATATGAGACTTTAAGAAAGTAAAGTGTTATTTACTGTTAGAGCCATCACTATGTGTTTTATTCCTTTAAAAAGGAAAAAAAGTCATCTGAGAGACTTTCGAAGGAAGATAATAGGGAATTATCAAAGGAAGAGAAGACTGAAAGATAAATGGCACAAAATAGTATGTTAGAAAACATAAATATATGCTTCTGATCTTTTGACTTGAAGATAAGACAACAGAAAAATGACATGAATGATAAAAGTAGTTGAGGGGGAAAACTATTTTTATTTTTTTAAAGACTATTTATTTACTCATAGAGGACACAGAGAAAGAAAGAGAGGCACAGACACAGGCAGAGGAAGAAGCAGGCTCCATGCAGAGAGCCTGACATGGGACTCGATCCAGGGTCTCCAGGATCATGCCTTAGGCTGCAGGCGGCGCTAAACCGCTGCACCACTGGGTCTACCCGGGAAAACTATTTTTAAATAAAACTTAAAGACTTTATAAAATGGCAACCTTACACTCTATACCAAACTGCTAACAGCAGAGACTTAAGAATGAGAAAAAAGAAAAATACTCCTCTATTTAAAAAAAATTTTTTTTTTACTGAAAATATATTACCTAGAAATGTGAAACTAAGTTAAAGATACATTTCTAATGCATAAATATAAGTAAACTATGCACAATAAGGCCCAATTTGAGATGCTGCTTACTTAGATATTGAAATGATCTTACAGATAATTTGGGGAGTGCACAATTGTTGTCACGGAGACCATAAACATCAATTTGCGGATGGAAATTATTTAATTTTTTAATTATCCTCTTGTCTTTTCATGCTCACAACATATAAGGCAAACAAGATTGCTATTCTTTCTCTTTTCACATGCATTAATAACAAACAAAAAACCCTCACTTATATGGTGTTTATTGTTCATAAAGGGTGTCTGAGCGCAGAGAAGTAAAGGCATGTGCCAGAAATTACACAATCTGAGTTTTAGAGTCAAGACTGGAAAGAAGTTCATAGATTCCAGGAAAAAAAAAACTGATTTGAAATAATTTAAACTACTTTTTAGGCTCAAAATGGACTTGCTAAATGCTTTAACTCTTTCCATACTCAATCTGATTCATTTAAACTAAAATGCCATCCAATATAATAAAAGCAGCTTTAAGAAAGTAGATTAAAAATGGAAAAGAAAATGAAGCAAAGGTTAAACTAATGACAGACCTATTTTCCTCTTTTCCATTTCAGAAATGAAAATAAGGCTATGTTTTGCTGACAGTACTGATTCAACAAAGTTTATTGAACAAATATCTGTATGTTAGGTTAAATCCAGTGCTAGATCTTATAGGCATAGAAAGACACAATAATTCCTACCTTCAAGATCATACTACTTCACACTAGATAGTATTTTATAGAAGAATCAAGGTCTTAAAATAATTATTTAAATTTATTTAAGAAAACCTAGAAGGATTTTATAATAAAATAAAACTGTAGAAATAAACAAATAAATAACATACTAAAAATATTAACAGACCAATACAATTACCACTAGGTGTCACTATGATATAAAGTTGGTGGCTGCCTTTATACATTGTTGAGTCTTCCTGATAATAACATGAAAAACTATCTTATTTAGCATCTTTTTGCATTTTAATATTTATAAATACACAGAAAAATTAGTATTTATCCAACTCCGTAACTTGGTCTATATATAAAAAATATTTAACAATTATATTGCAGGTCACATAAACTTTACTGAGTGTATTTTTTAATTTTCCTATGATAAATATTTTAATATACATACAAACATATAGATACGCTCATTTATTGATCCATTTATTTTCTCAACAGATACTGCTCTGTGCTAAGCACTGTGCTTGGAGAATTTATAGAAGAATAAGACCTAGTCTGTGAGTTTGAGAAGTTAACATTCACAAAGAAATTCCGAAACACAAAGAAAGAATAAGATGTTTTAAAATAAATGAATGAATCAACTTAGGCCCATGGAGGTTAGGAAAAGTGGAAAGGATAGATATTTACATGGAACATTAAAAGATGATTATGAGTTTTCTAGAAAAACTAAAATAAGGAAGGGCAAATCAAATAGAATATAAGAAATAAGGAATCACTGAAAGATGTAAAAGATTTATATTCTAGATACAGCACTATAGGACAACTATGTAGAATACAGACTAGAGGAATATAGAAACAAAGAATAGAAATTCAAGGAATTATCTTAATAATTCATTAAAGAAATTAGCTCCTGAACTATAACTGAGGTCATAAAAATGAAGGATTCAGTGATATTGTTATAAAACTAATAGAACTTAATCAATCAAATGCAGTGAAAGAAGAAAAAAATCTTCCATCAAGTCCCAAATATTCCTACACACAACTTCTACAGTGATGCATATTAACAAATTTAACAGTGAATACAGAGAAGATGCATGACATGATTCTCTGGCATGCAATTCATCATAACAGAATAACTATAATCTAGAACAAATAAAAAACTAGAATTAGAAGAAAGAAGAGAAGCTGTGTATCTGTATCCAAAAACAGTATCTGTATATAATTTCTTTTGAATCACATTTTATTTACAATATGTTTGCAACTATTTTAATTGTTACTTGTTTTCAATCAGAATGATAACTTGACTTTCTACTCTGCCATTCTTGGGCACAAGTCTGCTTTTACAATGAATTATAAAGCCAACATATTAACAAATATGATATCTGGAAATTCTATCACATGTTTTTACAACAAAGCTTTAAAGCAGTTTCCTAGACTACCCTCCAAACTCAGATAAAATTAAAGTGTAACATTAACGTATATAAAGAAGCATTTCTGATCACCATTTCTGAAATAAGCAGAGATTTCACTCCAACTGCATGAGCCAATGAAAAGGGTGGTTCAAGTAATCCAATTACTTCCACCATATACCAAATATTCCATCAACAAAAAGAATCAGGTCACTTTGAAATGAGACCTAGTTAATTACTCAGCCACATGCTACATAATATCAATTTAAACTTACTTATTATAATACTTCTTTCCAGTTTTTTTTAAAACAGATACAAATCTGGGATAATTTTAAGTAAAAGAAAAAGTGTGATATGACACTGAATTCTTTCCTCTATAATAAATATATTCATCACTAAACTAGGAAAGTAAAAGCCAGTAAAATGCTATATAAAGGGTTCCCTACTAATACACCAAGGTGCCTTAGCAATATTATTGAAAATCTATATGAACAATAAGCAGAGTCAATTCTAATTACTATTGTAAAGATAAATAAAACTATTATTCAAATATCAGTAGAGAGTTTTGGTAATTTTAGGATTATATATACATTTTAAATATCAACAAAGAGAAAATTATATATATATTAAAAAAAAGAACCAAGCATATTTTGGAGCTAAAGAATATAATAACTGAAAAGTCATTAAAAGAGCTCAACAACAGACTTAACCAGAAGAAAGACTATGTGAACTTGAAGACAAGTCATTTGTAATTATCCAATCAGAAAAGAGAAAAAAGAAAAAAAATGCAAGAGAAAGAGTGAAAAAAGACAGAAGATAAATGACCAATATGTGCATTATGGGAGTTGCAGAAAATAAGACCAGACAAAGGGGCAGAAGGTTTATCTGAAGAAATATGGCTGAACACTTCCTAAATCTGGGGTAGGAAACAGAGATGCAGATTCATGAGGCATAAAGGATCCAAAAAATAATAAATCCTAAAAAGTCCATATCCAAAAAAAAACCATTAAATTCAAATTGTCAAATTAAAAGACAAAAAGGAATTTGAAAGCAACAAGAGCAAAGCTCATCACATAAAGGAAGCCCCCAGTATCAGCAGATTTCTTTTTTTTTAATTTTCTTTTTTTAATTTTTATTTATTTATGATAATCAGAGAGAGAGAGAGAGGCAGAGACACAGGCAGAGGGAGAAGCAGGCTCCATGCACCAGGAGCCTGACGTGGGATTCGATCCCGGGTCTCCAGGATTGTGCCCTGGGCCAAAGGCAGGCGCCAAACCACTGAGCCACCCAGGGATCCCCATATCAGCAGATTTCTAACTGAAACTCTGCAGCAGAGGGGGTAGGATGACACATAAAAGTGCTGAAAAAAAAAAAAACTGCCAAAATGAATACTATGTTCAGCAAAACTGTTCTTCATATATTAAGGAGAAATAAAGACTTTCCCCATTTAAACAAAAACCAAGAAAGCCCAACCCTGGACCTGCCTTATAAGAAATGCTAAAGAGAGTACTCCAGTCATAACAAGAGGATACTAAATAGCAACACAGGAGTATAAAGCTGTTAATGGTAAACATATAGACAATTATAAACACCCAAACAAGTATAAAATACTGTAACAACAGTGATTAAACACTTAATCTGATATAGAGGTTATAAGACAAAAGCATATAAAATAAGTATAATTATAAAATATCAATAGTACATAATACAAAAAGATGTAATTTGTGACATCAATAACAAAGGGAGGGGATGAAGACTAGTTTTATATATGACTGAAATTATCAGGTTAAAACAGATTATTAAAACTATAAGATGCTTTATGTAAGCCCCATGGTAACCACAAAGAAAACAGCTAGAGAAGATTAGAACATACAAAGAAAACTTCTATCTTTATAGAAGATAAACAAAAGAAAATGAGAACAAGAATAAAGCATGACACTAAAAAAAAAAAAAAAAAACAACAAAGAGAAAGAGGAAACAAAAGCTACAAAGACAAAGGAAATAATCAACAAAATGGCAATAGTAAGTCCTTTCCTATCAGTAATTATTTTAAATGTAAATGGATAAAACTCCCCTAACAAGAGACACACTAGCTGGATTTATTTTATTTTTTTAAGATTTATTTATTTATTTATTTATTTATTTATTTATTTATTTATTTATTTATGATAGACATAGAGAGAGAGAGAGGCAGAGACACAGGCAGAGGGAGAAGCAGGCTTCATGCTGGAAGCCCGACATGGGACTCGATCCCGGGACTCCAGGTCCAGGATCGCACCCTGGGCCAAAGGCAGGCTCTAAACCACTGAGCCACCCAGGGATCCCCGCTGAATGGATTTAAAAAGAAAATTTCAACTATATGGTATCTACAAGAGATTCACTTGAGATTCATGTACACATATGATGAAAGTGAAAGGACAGAAAAAAAATATTATATGCAAATAGTAACCGAAAGAAAGCATGGTGGCCGTAACTACATTGACTAAATAGACCATAAATCAAAACTGTCACAAGAGACATAGGACATTATTTAATGATAAACGAGTCAATTTACCAGGAAGATACAACCAACAATTATACACATATGCACCCAAATCAAAGCACCCAATATATGAAGCAAACAATGTCAGAGCTGAGGGGAGAAATGCACAACAACACAACAGTAGTTGTGTTTCAATAATGGGTGAAACTTACAGAAAATCAATAAGCAAACACAGGGCTTGAACAATATCATAGACCAAATGGATCTAACAGACATACACAAAACATTACACTGAAGAGCAGCAAAATACACATATTTCTCAAGCACACATGGAACATTCTCCAGGGTAGACACCACGTTAGACTATAAATGAGTCTTAATAAATTTAAGAAGAAAGAAGCAGAAGGAAAACCACTATTGATTTTTAGTTTCATTATACTGTGGTAGGAAAACATTCTTGATATCATTTCAGTCTTAAGTCTGTCAAGACTTGTTTGTGACCTAGCACACCTGGGTGGCTCAATTGGTTAAGAATCCCGCTCTTGATTTCCGCTCAGGGCATGATCTCAGGGTCATGAAATCAAGCCTTGCATTCAGCTCCATGCTCAGCAGGGAGTCTGCTCGAGATTCTCTCCCCCTCCCACTCCCTCCATGCATGCTCTTTCTCAAATAAATAAATAAATCTTTAAAAAAAAAAGATATGTCATCTATCTTGGAAAAATCACAGATATGTGGCGATTAAACAACTTATGCCTGAACAACCAAAAGATCAAAGAAAAAAATCAAGAGAAAAATTTAAAAATATCTGGAGACAAATGCAGACAAAAACACAACATACCAAAATTTCAGAGATGTAAGAAAAATAGCAAAGTTTATAGCAGTAAGTGTATACATTTAAAAAAGAGAGAATAATATGAAAGATCTAATAAACAACTTCACATCTCAAGTTAACTAAAAAAGAGGAACAAGCTAAGCCCAGAGGGAGGAAATAATAAAAGATTAGAGCAGAAATGAAAAGAGAATAGAAAAACAACTTTTCAAAAAATCAGCAAAACTGATTGATATTAGAAAAGATAAAGAAAAGTGATAAACTTTTAGCCTAAACTAAAAAAAAAAAGAAGACTCAAGTAAAATCAGAAAGGAAAAAGGAGGCCTTACAACTATGTCACAGAAATCAATATGAATAGACTACTATAAACAATTATATGCCAACAAATGGTATAACCTAGTAGAAATGGGTAAATTCATAGAAATATATAATCTACAAAGACTGAATCCAAAGAAACAGAAAATCTAAACAAATCTGTAACTAGTAAAGAGATTGAATCAGTAATCAAAAGCCTCCCAACAAAGAAAAATTCAGCACCAGATAGTTTCAAGAGTTCTATCAGGGATCCCTGAGTGGGGCAGCAGTTTGGCGCCTGCCTTTGGCCCAGGGCGCGATCCTGGAGACCCAGGATCGAATCTCACGTCGGGCTCCCGGTTCATGGAGCCTGCTTCTCCCTCTGCCTATGTCTCTGCCTCTCTCTCTCTCTCTCTCTCTCTCTCTCTGTGTGTGTGACTATCATAAATAATAAATAAAAGAAAAAAAATTTAAATAAAAAAGAGTTCTATCAAACATCTAAAGAAAAATTAATGTCACTCTTTCTTAAACTCACCTCAAAAATTAGAGTAGAGAATACTTCCAAATTCATTTTGTGAAGTTAACAGTACCCTGATGTCAAAGTCAGACAATGGCACTACACGAACAAGAACAAAAACTATAAGCCAATATCCCTGATGAACATGGATTCAAAAATCCTCAATATTAGAAAACCAAATTTAATAGCACATTAGAAGAATCATATACCATAACCAAATGAAATGTATGCATGTGAAGCAAAAAGAGCTTAACACGTGGAAATCAATGTGATACACCATATTAACAAAATGAAGGGAAAAATATTACATGATCATCTCAATAGAAGCAGAAAAAGCATCTGACAAAATTCAAACCATTTCCTGATAAAAATATGCAAACTGCAAACAGAAGAAAATTACTACAACATAATAAAGGCCATATATGAAACGTCCATAGCTAATATCACACCCAATGGTGAAAACTAGAATCTTTTCCTCTAAAGATCATGAACAATGCAAGAATACCCACTGTTGCCACTTGTATTCAACAGAGTATATGAAATCCTAGCCAGAGCAATTTATGCAATAAAAAGAAATAAAAGACATCCAAATCAGAAAGCAAGAAATAAAATTATCTATGCTTCCAGATGATATTACATGTAGAAAACCCTAATGATTGCATTTAAAAAAACAAAAACTCTGCTAGAACTAATAAGCAAATTTAGGAAAGTTACAAGATATAAAATTAACATACAATAACTAGTTATATTTCTCTTTACTAACAATAAATAATCTAACAAGGAAATTAATAAAACAATCTCATCTACAATACTATCAAAACGAATAAAAATACACAAGAATAAACTTAACCAAGGAAGCAAAAGATCTGTACAATGAAAACAACAAAACGATGCTAAAAGAAAGTAAAGAAGAAACAAATAAATGAAAAGACATCACATGTTCTTGGATTGAAAGATTTAATATTGGTAAAATATCCATGCCATCCAAAGCAACCTACAGATTCAATGTCATCCCTATCAAAATCCCAATGGCATCTTCGCGGACATTTTTGCAGAAAAATGTGTTAAAATTCATATGGAATCACTAAAGACCCTATTATAGCCAAAATAATCTGAGAAAGAAAACTGTAGTTGGGGGCCTCATATCCCGAATTTAAAACATGTTACAAAGTAATAAGATAGTAGGTACTGGCATAAAGAAAAATATATAGACAGAATAACAAGCCCAGAAATTAATCCATGCATATAGGTCAAATGACTTGACAAGAGTGCCAAATCTACACAATGGGGGAAGATAGTCTTTTTAACAAATGGTGCACAGAAAACACCATGGATATCTAATGCAAAAGAGTGAAATTGGACCTTTAGCTTATTCCATATTCAGAAATTAACTCAAAATGGGTTAAAGATTTAAATATAAGATCTGAAACTATAAAACTCATTAAAGAAAATATAAAGCAAAAGCTTCGTAACATTAGTCTTGGCAATGACTTCATGGATATGAGACCAGAGGCAAAGACAACAAAAGTAAAAATAGATAAGTGGGACTAGATTTTTGTGCAGCAAAGGAAACAACCAACAAGATTGTAAAGAAAATAACTGCAAAGTATGTATCTTAAAAGGAACTGGTATTCAAAATATATAAAGAAATCCTACAATTCAAAAGCAAAAAAGTAAATATTCTGACTTAAAGATAGGCAAAGACCTTGAATAAGCATTTCACTAAAGAAGATATACAAAAACCAACAGGTATATGAGAAGATAATCAACATCACTAATTATCATGCAAATCCAAACCAAAACCATAATGAGATATCACCTCATACCTGTTAAGAAGGCCATTATAAATCAAAAACAAAACAGAAAATAGTAAGTGTTGACAGGATGTGGAGAAATTAGAACCTTATGCATTTTATATTGGTAGGAATGTATATCCATTGGATATTCACTATATCCAAGAGGTGAAAAAAACCTAAATATCCACAGAGGGGTGAATGAATAAAGAAAATGTAGTATATGCATAAAATGGATTATTACTCATTAGAAGAGGAAAATCCTATAATAGGGATCCCTGGGTGGCTCAGCGGTTTAGCGCTTGCCTTTGGCCCAGGGCGCGATCCTGGAGTCCCAAGATCTATTCCCACAGCGGGCTCCCAGCATGGAGCCTGCTTCTCCCTCCTTCTGTGTCTCTGCCTCTCTCTCTCTCTGTGTGTCTATCTCTATCATAAATAAATAAATAAATCTTAAAAAAAAAAAAAAAGGAAAAGAAAAAAGAAAATCCTATAATATTCTACACAGGGATGAAACTTGAGGATATCATACTAAGTGAAATAAGCCAAACACAGAAGGACAAACACTGTATGATTCCACCTATATGATATATTTAAAGTAGTCCAACTCATCTCAGATGAGTAGAATGTAGAATGATGATTGCCAGGGGCTGGCAAAAGGGGAAAATGGGGAGTTGTCATCCAATGGATACAAAGTTTCAATTATACAAGATGAAAATCTTCTAGAGATCTGCTGTCCAACAATGTACATATAGTTAACAAAACTATATTGTACATTTAAAAATTTGTTAAAAGGATAGGTATCATATTATGTACTTTTTTACCACAATTTTTTTTTAAAAAGGAGTTAATAGGAGAATATATGGGAGGCATGGAACTGAGCATGGGAAAAAATGGACTAAAGAAATTTGGGCAAAGGAAGGTACATTATAAATGCCTTGAGTGGGCTCATAACCTATTCAAGGAACTGAAACAAGTCCAAAACAACTTAGGCATGGTGAACAAGGGCAAAAGTGGTAACAGATGAAAACCAGAAATGTAGCAGGGACCTGATCAAGCAGGGCTTACAGGCCATGGTAAAAGATTTTCATTTTATCCTAAACCAATGGAAAGTTTCTAAATGCCTTTTAAGTAAGGGAATAACAATCTGATTCGTGTTTGAGAATGATCAATCTTTTAACAGTTTTGCTTTTCTCTACAGCATACTTCTTCTCTTTCTTTTCTCACAATCCTGAGATCAAGACCTGAGCTGAGATCAAGAGTTGGATGCTTCTTAACCTACTGAGCTACCCAAGTGCTCCTGTAGTGTACCTCAATTAATAAATTAAATAAAATTAGGAAAGAATCTTCCTAATAAAACAAAGGCAAAATTTTCAGAAATATCTGGAATTTAGATTTATAAGTCAAATAATCTGAATCAAATTTCATTCAACACAGTTTCTCTATAGAAATCTGGTAAAATCTGTCCAATAATGGCAGGCATACACTTTTTTTTCAAAGTTTCCTTTGAAAGGACAATATTGAAAAACTTATACAACTAGGTAGGAGAAGAAGTAATGAAAACATGTCTTATTTCTGATCTCTCATTAACCACAGTATGAAAAATTAATGAATTTCAGCTATAAAGTCCAATAAGCAATATACTTAAAAGTTTGATTTGCATCTGCCCTAAAACAGCATCTTATACCATTCAAGTGGAACAAAAGAATTATTCTTAAACTTGCCTCAGTAACAACACAGTATTTTAAAATGCAGTATAATTATCTGTATGGAAAATATCAGTTTCAATTGTCTTTTCTCCCTTCTTATTGGCATTCAACTCAAAAGAAAAGAATATAAAGAAATGTTTACCTAATAAATTCTCTATTTATGAAGGCTTTATACTAGGAAAAACCTTACCAACAGTACAGCTGTCTTCAAGTACCACATCAACATTTCTGTCCCTGTACTCAACCCTGAAGTCCAGCATCCGAGGTTGCCTTTCTACAATTTGCCTAGATGGCATTACAGGTCGAAATGCTGAAGAGGAAGAAGGAGCAGGAGCTGAAGCTGGGTGACTTGGATCAAATGCAGGTCCTGGTATAGTTTCACCTCCATAGTCACTGAAATATTGACATAAAAAGAAAGATTATCATCAACCAAATCCTTATAGATTACCACTAAGGACCCATTCCATACTTGGCTTGTGTTGGTCTTCCAATCAAATTTACCTACCTGTGCATCAAAGCCTAACTAAAGTTTTACTTCCTCCATAAAATCTTTCCTAGTGACTGAAAGCTACATTACTCTCCCTCCCAACCTTGCCTTCCTATGTCTATTGACAGTATCATACATATCATCTATCATTTAATCAGGTTTTTGCTTTATGATGTTAGTAAAACATTAATTTCTGTTAATTAAGAACAGTGTCTTCTACATTCACTAATGAAAGTGAATTCATTCACTAATGAATGCTCACTGAAGCATTATCTGATTAACTCTACTTTCCACAAAACTCAGAAATTTACCATCCTTAAACCTCTATTCTTTTTTTCTTTTTATAAAACAGAGGCAACATCTATCCAAAACCATCTTCTAATTAGCTTTACATTATGGATTATGAATTTCCTTTCCAGTACCTTCAATATCTCCTGAATTATTCTTCTGAATACAACAGCCTCCTAACTAATCTCTCTGAACGTACCCTTGCTCCTGTGCATGTCATTCCATACCACTACAAAAATGAAATTATAGAAATATCTTCATATCATTTTCTTCAATATTCCCCTCTTCTTCATACAGAACTACATGTAAGTCTCTATATGATCCAAAGCCTACCTACCTTCCTATCCTTAGCTTGTGCTAGGCTATCTCCTCCAATCTCTCTATGCTTCCAGGCACAACAAGCTTTCATTTCTTCCATCTCACCTTGATCCTTCCCATTTCATAGCGGAACACAGACTATTCCTTCTAAGACTATTCTTTCTCATCTCATCCCAATATTCCAACTTTCTTCTAGCTAATTATATTCACACTTCATATCTCAGATTGAATGTTTTTCAACTCAGTGCATGTTTTACTACCTCAGACTGGTTCTAATTCCTCATCACTACCAATTATAATTGGTATTAATCATTTGATATTTAAGACTCCAGGAGAATATAAGTTCTACAAGGTCAAAGTTCACATTTGTGGTTTTCTTTTTTAAAGATTTTATTTATTTATTCATGAGAGAAAGAGGCAGAAACAGAGGCAGAGGGAGAAGCAGGCTCTATGCAGGGAGACTCATTTGGGACTCAATCCCGGGACTGTGGAATCACGACCCAAGCCAAAGGCAGATGCTCAACCACTGAGCCACCCAGGCGTCCCCACGTTTATGTTTTTAATGGCTGTATACTCTGCCTGGAGCTCAAGATTTTATAGAGAAAGCACTTAAATATTTAACAAGCTAAAGAGTAAAGGAATAATTATTAAAGAACTTGGGTTTTCTCTCAATTTATCATATATAGTCACTCCTCCCCCCCGCCCCCTCACTAGGAGGAATAAGGAAGAAGAGAACCAAAGGAATGCTTCCATTGAAACATTATTATTGTATATATGTTCCACCACCACCAAAACTACTAGCTGAGTTTTAAAATACCCCTAAATCTGTGGGAAAAGAACAGATTAGGAACCCGAACAGGAACAATAAAAAGAATGACCAAAAACACACAAATAAGCACTATTCATACAATGAACCAAGAAAAAATATTTACCTTTACTTCACACTACTGCTCTGATTAGTGCTTACCAAATTTATATTAAAAAGTTGATTTAGTGAGTTGTGATCATCTTTTAAAGAAGAGGATATGATAGGACAGGATAGGATAAGATACAAATGATCAGTACATGGTACTTAATAGTTAAGATCAAGTATTGTTTCCTAAAACTTTTGATTCTGATACATTCTTGCATATGTGTTTGGATTCCATGTATTTCTAATTGTAGGTCATAGCCAAAAAAGTATGAAAATAACGAGTTCAGACACTCTAATAATCACTGATCCAAAGACAAAAAAACCTACACTTTCTCCTAGCTGTTAGATTCAAGAAAAGTTATCTTAAAAGTAAGACATGGAAAAGAAAACGTCCAAGCAGGAAACATCACTGTTGGAATCCAAAGTGAGCTCCTAAGTATCTATGAACAGAATATGCGCAATGATATTTCAGATCTCTAAATTTTGTCACTTCTCAGAAGCTCGGAAATATAGCTAAAGTTAATAGGCTGGTCCCTGACTTAATGTTTTCTTAACCCCGAATTCATCCTTCTGTGGTCTATTCTATGATGCAGATTCTGCAAAATTCTATTTGTCCTTTGGCATATGTTTCCCCAATAGATTCTGCAAATAGGATACTAGATAGAGATAGATTGTTAGGAGGAGAGAAGGAAAGCTTTCCTTCTTCCTATTCACATATATTTCTATTAGTATCATACAGCAGCTTTCAGTCTCCTGCTTTTTTCAGCGTTCATATAACCAGCTTCCTGACAATCCCTCAGACACAGACAGCAGCTAGACTGTATGCCTTCTAAAGTGGCCTGATCCTCATTCAGGTCCAAGGGGCTGCTTGGAGCTCTGAAGTTCTATTAATCCCTTTGATCTGGACCTAAGAGTGGTAACTTCCTGAAGCAGTTATACAGAGGTTACTTCAGTTTTACTTTTTTTGCTCCACACCTGTGTAACCAATCCTACATTAAACTTGAAATACCCAATTTTTGGGAGGTGGGTGGGGGGGTGGGTAATGGAGGTATCCCAGAAAGAGGATTCAGGAATTAGTTTGATTATGTCCTTGACCTTCAATACACTGATGAGCTACTTGCTAATGGAAAATGGGATACCAGTGATCATGCACTAGCATAATGATTAAATCATCACTTATAATTCATTATGAACACATACCTATTAAAACAAGTGCCTAAGGGGACAAATGGCTATTTGACTTGGCCCTTATGGTAGTCATAATGACAGTAAAGACTATGAGCTGGCTGCTTTTGACTCTAATGGAACGCTTAACAGAAGAAAATGACACACTTAGGGTTATCAACTTTCAGTTTAAGCCATGATAAGAAAGCTTCTGAAGTAGCACTTTCTGATTTCCTGTCTCCCAGGTATGATCCTACTGAGAATCACATGCAAATTTAACTTTTCAGCTTGCAGCATTACAGTGAAAGTTGAGTATATATACTTTCTAAGTATCTTTTGTGAAAATTACAGCACTGTTTTAGGAGGAGTGGTATTCTACAACGTGGAATGGGGATATCCAAGTGGACTCAGATGAAGGCAACAATCTTGAACCCATGGAGTTCCTGTGAACCTTCTTTGTAAGCAGAAACAACTCCTTATTCCATGACTAAAGTTATCCTCCTCTTGCTCGAAAACTGATAATGCTCTTACTAAGATCATTGCCTTGAAAAGGAATGCCTATTGTCAAAACCTACCCAAACCATTTCTTATTGCCTCTAAAATCAGATCTAGGCATTCTCCAAGAGAGTAAATACAATGTCTTAACTCAGAGAAGGTTATTTCCAAAAATAATTATTTTGATAAAGAGATAAATTTATCTTTTGATAAAAATATTTTGATAAATTATACCAGCAAAATCCTAGGGAATATGTAAGAAAATGAATTTGAAGTGAATTTGACCAAAAGAGTTTTGATACAGCCAAATATATAACATGTTTGCTTAAGCAGCTGTAAGTACCTCTAATAGTTTGCTTATCGACTGAATGAAACTTAAGTTCCAAAGGAGTCTACATTTAATGAGGATGAAATACCCAAACTTTCCTGGCAAAGTATAGAGGAAATCCAGATGCTTAGAAAAATAAGAATGCTCAAGTGGATTTACCATATACAATCCAAACATACATATACTCTCCTACTACATCATCCATGAGGTCACAAAGGACATTGCACTAAAGTATTACAAAATACATTAGTAAGAGGAGTTTGCATTCTTAAAAAAACTGTAGCAGTTGTCTTCCATGGGTTGGGAATAACATGAGGAGATGACACCACTGAATAAATCTCCTTAATGAGCATGGTATCCCAAAGTGCTGAGGTCAAATGGCAGAATTTAGTAAGAAAAAGATGGAAGCAATTACATTAATGGACAGCACAGACAAAAAGTGACAATCAGAAGATTTCAACCTACAGAGATCTTTAGAAATGGGCCATAATTATTATTTTTTCCCAAGGGTGGGGGAAAGTAAGCAGTGAGGGAGAGGGGCAGAGAAAGAGGGAGAAAGAGAATCATAAGCAGGCTCCATGCCCAGCCCCACTGGGGGCTCAATTTCACAATCCTGAGATCACAACCTGAGCTGAAATCAAGAGTCAAATGCTGGAACGCCTGGGTGGCTCAGTAGTTGAGCATCTGCCTTTGGCTCAGGTCGTGATCCCAGGGGTCCAGAATCGGGTCCTACCTCCAGCTCCCCACAGGGAGCCTGCTTCTCTCTTTGCCTATGTCTCTCCCTCTCTCTCTGTATCTCTTACGAATAAATAAGTAAAATCTTAAAAAGAGAGAGAGAGAGAGTCAAATGAGCCACCCAGGAGCCCCAGAACATAATTATTTCTAAGAAACCAACTTAAAAGTCAGTTGATAAAAATATTACTTGATCTAAAAACATTAGACCCCTAGACCTGATAGCCTAAAACCTAATGTCTGTAACCACAATGGAGAGTCATAGTCACTCTCAGTTTCCAAACATTAACTGTTTCACGGACATAGAGCTCCTGATCCCCACAAAGACAATACAACAGAGCCACACATGTAGCACTTTCTGAAGTAGTAGTAGCCCCCATGTATATTGGAAACTTTCTTCTAAGACTTGCCCTAGGAGGCTGCAGTCATTAACTAGGGTGTCTGTATACTGATAAAAGGAAAATATCTAAATTTTTAGGAGATTACTAGATGCTAACTCTAATTCCTGGGGATATAAAAGTAGAAGACTGTGGTGGTAAAATGAAGTTTGGGCCCAAATCCATTCATACTATGTTCAAACAATCTGTCAACCTACCCTACAATTTATTTTCTAGATTCTAAATGTATAATTCAAAGAGACATACTTCAGTAACTGGCAGACAACATACTGGCTTCCTGATCCATATAGTTAGGATTGCTATGCAGGAAAGGTTAGTAACAGGAAGACACTGATCTCACATATACTTTTTTTCTCTATGTTAATTTGCAGTCACCAAGACAACCATTTTAATTTTACCCAGCAGGGCAAACAATTCACTGTCTTTTTCAGAAGATTATGTCAACTCTCCCACTCTTTAGCATTAACAATCTAGCCTAGAGAAGTCTTGATCAACTAGACATTCCACAAAACAACATTACATTGATAACAATGTGAACTGATCCTGAAAAGCAAAAGTAGCAAGTACTTGGACACATGTATGACAGAGATTAGAAGATACATGCCACAAAAATGCAGGGACCCGCTACCTTGGTAAGTACTCAGAAGTAAGTCAGGGTAAAAGGCCAGTTGCTATTATCTTGCACTTTCTGTCAATAATAAGAGATAACTGGGCAGCCGGGTGGCTTAGTGGTTTAGCGCCCCCCCTTTGGCCCAGGGTATGGTTCTGGAGACCCAGGATCGAGTCGCATGTTGGGCTCCTTGCATGAAGCCTGCTTCTCCCTCTGCCTGTGTCTCTGCCTCTCTCTGTGCCTCTCATGAATAAACAAATAAAAATTTTAAAAAAATAATAAGAAATAACTAAGTTAAATGAGGAAGAAAAGATGTGGACTGGGAAAGGAAAATATGGTTGTGTATACCTGTTCACACCAACCAAAAACAAACTGCTGAAGCATTACAGCCCCTAAACAAAGATATTTCAGAAAGACAGTAGTGAAAGAAAAGTCTCCTAATAGGGAGAACTTGGGATCGTACCACAAGTTACCTTTTCATTTAGAGAAATTGCCTGAGGTACAAATCTATATTGAACCATGGACAGGTTGGTCAGCTGATCAAGACTTGGAAAGAATAAAAGAAAAATTAGGTGGACAAGAAAGTCTGGGTAAAAGATTAGAAAATGGGACTTTCAGAATGGACACAAAATGTGAATATATGCTTCTGAAAGGAATGCTGCCTACAGGCTATCCACTGGAGAAAAAAAAAAAAAGGCTCTCAATGTGAATAACATGATATTGTTCTGTTGATGTCAGTCAGCTTTTCTCCCTTACTCCCTTAGGACTATCAATGCATTAATGTATAATGTGGCCATGCCAATAGGAGTGGAAATTAGACAAAGGCACAACATCAGTTTCTCCTCAAGTCTGAATCTGGCTAGGGAAACTACTGAGCATCTAAACTGCAAACAACAGTCTAAACTGAGCCCCCAATATGACATCATTCCTTGGGGGTCTGGTAATAGATCATTTCTATCACAGAAAAAGAAGCAATTTGTTCTCCCTTAAAATGACACTTTTCTGGGGGATCCCTGGGTGGCTCAGTAGTTTAGCGCCTGCCTTTGGCCCAGGGCGCGATCCTGGAGTCCTGGGATCGAGTCCTGCGTCGGGCTCCCGGCATGGAGCCTGCCTCTCCCTCTGCCTGTGCCTCTGCCTCTCTCTCTCTCTCTATCATAAATAAATAAAATCTTTAAAAAAAATGACACTTTTCTGAATATGAAATGGACTTCCCTGACAGCAATGCTTCTGCCAGCACCACCATTCATGTATTAATCTAAGGCTTTCCTACACAACACTGGTTCTAACCAAGAAACTCATTTCACAGCAAAAGAAGTGTAGTGCTGGTAATATTCATATACACTGTCACCCAGAAGCACCTAGCTTGTTAGAACAGTAGAATGTCCTGCTAAAGACAGCTGGGAGACAACACTCAAAACTTGGCCCTCCACCTTAAAGGATGTTGTATATGCTTTGTATCAGTAACCAAAACACTGTGATATTTCTCATATTGCCAGAAAACATAGGTATGAGAACTAAGTGATAATAGTGGTTTCTCTTACTATGCCGAATAACTTAACAGAATTTTTGCTTCCTGCTACTTTGGGCTTTGGTGATTCAGAGATCACAGTTCCCAGGAATGTAATGTTTCCACAATACTTTCACAGAATTAGAACCTGAGAATGCCACTTGGCCATTTTGTACTCTTCATATTACTGAATCAACTAATGAAATAAGGGGATACAAAGTGAGGTGGGAGGTCCTGATTACCAAGAAAAAACTGGGTTGCTGCTATACAATGGACTATTTCTGGGGTATAGAAAACTATAGCCAAATAACAAAAGCAAGTCAACTGAGGATCCTGACTGTTAGGATGAATATTTGAGATGTCCCACCAAGTAAAGAAACTTGACTGAGTTGCTGGCAAAGGGAATATAAAGAGTGAAAGAAGAAACTGGCAAATACTAACCATGGCCTTATGACCAATAACAGTAACAAAAATGTAGCAGCACACGAGTGTGTGCACAGACACACACAAAATTTTCTTCTTACAGTTTTACATACTAATGTTATTTTATCAACATCAGTGACCTAGCAGTGACATTACTATAACAATAACATCCACTTTGTTTTAGCATCAGCCACTGATGTTAGCTTCTGGCTTCTTTCAATTATTTCAAAAAAGCCTCTGCATCCTGTAGAGGTACCAGTATCAGCTGAGCAGGGGCCATGTTGCCAGAGTCCTTCCTTTGGGCTTCAAAATCCTGCTAATTTCAATCTCTCCCAATCACTTTCCCTTTTTCCCCTAATACCAGGAGTGACTTCTTGCCCTTTACTGGTTAGCAGGGGGCTCTCCCAGACAGATCTGTCCTAGAGCAGGCTTCCTGGAGTACCCTGAACTTAGTCCACACAGTCCCGGCTGTGCCCACCCTACTCAGGGATGCTGCAACTGTAAATCTGCTCTTGCCTTATGCTCCTTTCCTCAGTCACAGCAGGACCACCCCACCCACAGGTGGGTCTGGTGATCCAGCTGTTTCCTGAAGTCATTATATCTGAATTGTTTCTGTATTCCCTTTTTGCTTCTTTCAACCTGCTCCACATCTTGGAACTGATTCCCTATATGAAATTCCCTGTGTTTGAAACACCTTCGTGCACTTTTTTTCTTCTTTACCAAACTCTAACTCAAGGAGACAGTTTAACATTTCTAATCATAGCAGGCTATTTGGTGTGTTGTCAGCCAGAGAGAATTTTTTAGTTTTCACTCGAGAATTTTCTTATTGGCTATAATTACTCTATTTCAAGATAAATAATAAATAATAAATTTACATTAGAGTTTTTCACTAGCAATCCAAAGAGAGAGAGAGAGAGAGAGAGAGAGAGAGAGAGAAAGAAAGACTATAGTTAATGATCCTATAAATTTTGACTAATGTTCAATAGTATCCATTAAGTACAAAGATATCCAAAACTTCTGACTCCAAAAAAAGTATTTTTAAAAAAAAAAAAAAAAAAAAAAAAAAAAAAAGTATTTTTAAGACTATGTCTATGAAGACACATTCTATAATTTGATCTATTCACTATTGTTTTCTAGTTAATAATTAAATAGACACTGATTGGTAAAGGAAGCTCTATGGAGAAATCTGTTTTAGATCTAAACCTCAACTAAAGGAGTGTTTTTATCCTCACTCAACTTTCCTCTACAAACCACACATGTCCTTGGAAGGCAACGGACAAAGCACACTAAACAAGAACTCTGTACATGTTTATTTCAGTTTTTAAAAATCCATCCCCAGGAAAAATTTCTAGGTACAAAAACAACAAAACAAAAACACACATGTGTCTTAAAGATAAACTTGTCTTTAGAAAAAAATCAGGGCAGCCCCAGTGGCGCAGCGGTTTAGCGCCGCCTGCAGCCCAAGGTGTGATCCTGGAGCTCTGGATCAAGTCCCACGTTGGGCTCTCTGTATGATGCCTGCTTCTCCTCTCTCTCTCTCTCTCTCTCTCTCTCTCTCTCTGAATAAATAAATAAAATCTTAAAAAAAAAAAATCAGATTCTTGGGGATCCCTGGGTGGCTCAGCAGTTTAGCGTCTGCCTTCGGCCTACATCATGATCCCTGTGAGGAGCCTGCTTCTCCCTCTGCCTGTGTCTCTGCCTCACTCTCTTTCTCTCTCTCTGTTTCTCATGAATAAATATATAAAATCTTAAAAAAAAAAAAAAAGAATCAGATTCTTAAATGAGCATCAGAGAAGACAATAAATAGAAACTAATTGGCCAAAATGGATATTTTCTATATTAGAAACCTTAGCACTTACATATTTTGAAAACATAATGGTCAATAAGTGAAAAAATGTCTAGTCTTCTCTAGGTTTTCTCAATGAATTAAACAATGGACAAAGAAACATACACTGTATCATCTGGGTCAAAAAAATAAATATGGGCAGCCCGGGTGGCTCAGCAGTTTAGCACCGCCTTCAGCCCAGGGCCTGATCCTGGAGACCCAGGATTGAGCCCCATGTCAGGAGCCCCATGTCAGGCTCCCTGCGTGGAGCCTGCTTCTCCCTCTGCCTGTCTCTGCCTCTCTCTCTCTCTCTCTCTCTCTCATTAATAAATACATAAAATCTTTTAAAAATTAAATAGAGGGATCCCTGGGTGGCGCAGCGGTTTGGCGCCTGCCTTTGGCCCAGGACGCGATCCTGGAGACCCGGGATCGAGTCCCACATCGGGCTTCTGGTGCATAGAGCCTGCTTCTCCCTCTGCCTGTGTCTTTGCCTCCCTCTCTCTCTGTGTGACTATCATAAATAAAAATTAAAAAAAAATAAAAATTAAAATTAAAAAAAATTAAATAAATAAATAAATAAATAAATAAATAAATAAATAAATAAATAAATAGGAGTTGACAGATACTACCCACTTAGTCAATGAGGAAAATTATACTACTGATTCATAAAATTCTTAGGAAACATAGCATGTCCTGCCTATTAACACAGGTAATTCATTAGCACTTTCTTCTAACAATAACTATTTCCAAAAATAATGTTTAAATGGCTCTGGACAATAAGATGGACAATAAAATATTACACCAAGATGTAAATAAATATGCACATACTTGATGTTTTATGACTGAATGGCTTACACTTATGACAGCATAAGCAATACAGTTTATGAATGTGTTGTATTAGCAGCATATTGTCTAATAAAATAAGCCTTGGACCAAGGTTGAGGCAGAAGACTCGCTTATATTCCTGACTCCATCAACACATGCTGTACCATCTGGGCCAAGTCACTTCATCCCTTATTCTCTAAACCTGTAAAGTGAGGGATAATAATATCTGGCTTTACTTACCTTTACTAAATAAGTAACTAAAAACAAAACTATGGGAGAAAGATCTTATACACACGTATTAAATTCCAACTTTTTTATCCAAGGGAAAAAATCTTTTTAAAAAGGTGGGACATGGCTAGTTTGCAGACCTTGAATAGGGCAGAGCGGTATCAGAGAAAAAGCATGGCTTTTAAAAGAAGACAATCCAGACTTTATCATCTACTACACTTGTGACTGTGGGCAAATCTATGTTAACTCTCTAACTTTCGGTTTCCTCACTATGAAATATGAAACTCTTAAGGGTTACACTAAGTATTAAGTGATGAAAATATGTCAGTTACTTAGCACAGTGCCTTAAGCATTTAAAATTGTTAGCTTTTTTGCTTTGGACTTCATGGGCACATTAAAAATCATATTCCCACTTTTGAATTCACACAAAAAACTGATTTCAAGAAAAGCTATAAAGCACAGGGATTGGGCTCTTCTCCCTCCAAAAATAATTCATATTTAAAAAACTTGTTGGTAGCTCTTTCCCTATCGAAGTATGAACTGACAAATTAAGAGTCAGTTGCATTCACAGACTATATTACAAAAGTCAAATTAAAAAACAAAAATCTTTTAACTACCTACGCATGCCATTCCTACTATTAAGTCTTCCACTTTCAGTAGAAGCAAATGAGCAAAGAGCCCTCTTTCATTTTCCCCTAGTTAAGAGGAATTTTCAGTTATGTCAAATCCACAGTGATTTCAAAGCTAAAGAACAAAGTCAGGAAAGGAGAGAGTTGAAGACTATTACTAGATACAACTGATTTTCTTCTGTGCACATATGATTCATTCCTTTCATTAATAAACAAGCAAATAAAACAAAAACTCACTCTGACAAAAGGTAAACCCCAAATATTATAGTATTAGAAATCAGTTTAGTGCTGAATCTCTACTTAGAAAATATATTAATCGAAATGTATCACTAGTGACAGGAGAGATGCAATGTTTCCAGGGATAAGGGAATTTCTACAGTTCACCAATAGCAAAATATTAATTTTAAGATATATCCACTATGTGCTCAGAAACCCAGCAGCTGAATCCACAAGGATTTAACAAGCAAAAATTTTGGCACAAAAGTGAAATAACATTTACTCAAGAATAAAACTGGAACCATATTTAGAAGTCTAAAACTTCCTAAACCAAGAAAAAAATGATCATGAAGGAAGTTCTGGTAATCACCTGGTTTGCTTTCTAGACAAGGGTTTCAGTAAAACTGAATGCTTCGGACCCGCCCCCCCACCCCCCAAAAAAAAAAAGGTACAGACTCTGGAAATCAGCCACATTTACTCTGGATGAAACTCTGATAGTGTTTTAAAAATGGTGGGGAACAGGTCTATTAATTACTAAGGGTAGTATAAGTACCAAAGAGAATTTGCTTCATTTCTAAATATACACAGTTTCCTATAAAGTACAGTCCATTTTGCAGTTCATGGTGAATTTTTTTATGGTTTTGCAACAGCACTTTTCTTCCTCTCCAAAACAACCTCAGTCCTAGTCTACTGTTTCTGTTTGCCTCATCTGCACTTAGCAGATCATGCTTCAGTGACTTAGAAATCCTAGCCACTAAAATTCAAGCCAAAGTTTGAATTGGGGGGGTGGGGGTGGGGATCAAGTAATTAAACTATACTTGGAAGGGAGAATGGTTTTACCTCCTATGACTTTATAGTGTCCTCTTTTAATCCAAACCAGTCTCCAATTTTAAGGAAAGAAAGGTGAGGAAAAGTTATTTCTAATTTAAGGAATTATTTTGTAACTTGTAGTTCTCTTGGCATCATCTGCCAATTTTACCTTCCGGCAATGACACAAAACCATGAAGCCCATTCCACATGTTAACAATGGATTCTTCAGGCGAAATGGCTCAGTGCTCTGGGAGGTTTCATCAATTAAGTACTTATTCAAATTCTTGCAAATTATCATGTACTTAATTTAAAAACCAAAAGTGAAGAAAAAAAGAATGTAGTAAGGTTGGAGAGAACTCCTGGATAGGTAGATGATAACCATGCTCTACAGCTACTGAGATTCAGTACCTCCCATTTTATGAATTAGAAGATGCCCTTGACCAATAAAAAAAATTTTTTTAAAAAGATGTCCTTGAAAAACAGTATCACTCATTCTGAAATAACATTATATAGTTAAAAGTTGGAAACTTTAGGAAATTGATATAACAAAAATGTCTAAAAGAACAATAACTATATTAATGAGCTTCTATACCAAAGATCAAATACCCTGTCAAAAAATTAAACAAAAAAATTAACAATTATTTATTTTTGCTTGGCTAAATTCTCATCCTTACCATTAAGCACCTTATAACTAACATACCTTTGTAGAATGCCATTTTCCTGGGGTATTACACCATTGATAGCTGCCTGCAAACAAAAAAAACAGGGAAAGCCATTTAAAAAAAAAAACAGAAAAATGCTCAGTGATGGGTGAGGTGGAGAACACTGTACAGGGAAATAAGTGTACTTTGAAAAATCAAATTTAAATGAAATACTGTTTCCTTAATAATACAAAATATTCTCTAAAATGTTTCTCTATTTGGTATAATAAAACTGTATTTTAGAAAACTAAAACCAAACCAAACAAACAAAAAACATGCATTTGGTATATAATATCTCCAAATCTTGAGTCATAAAAAGCTTAATTCCACAGTCCTCATTCAAGCAAAACACCCACAAAAACCAATGCTTAAGAATGTCAGAACAAGTAAAATCAGTACCTTAAAGTAATATTTTTAACATTATTTCCTTCTTCAGATTGAGAGGAGTGAGACATAAAATCACAAATGAAAAATTCCAATAAGAATGTAAAAATTAGCTCAGGAATTAAATTCATTCTTTCATGTTATAATTATTATTCTTAGTAAAAATAACATTTAGAAGGAAAAAACGTAGAGGCAAAAACTGTTTGAGAACACAGTACCATGATTGTACCAGGTTATAAAAGGAGGCAGGAACATCACTGGGGAAGTTTCCTTATATAAAACATTTCTGAAGTTGGTCTCTAAGCTAACCAGTCACCAGTTACTTAGAACATAGCACAGAAATGACATGATACCAACATTTTTGCAGGCTACTAAGCAAGCAGGTTGCAACATCCTAGATTATGGGCAGTTTACTGCAGGGTAACAAAGATTCTCTGAAGGAAAAAACTTTGCCTTTCCAACTTTGCCTCTGCATCATAACAACTTCTTCCCTCCCCTTGTCCATCCAAGTCCACATCAAAATGAAAACAGAAAAGAAAAAAACAGTAACATTTCAAAGCTTTATCAGCTGTCTAGAAATCAATTCCCAAAAAAAGAGTATTTTGTGAGACATTAACTTAAATATTTGCCAAAAGAGGGTCAAGTTTACATGTTATTCTGTTGAATGGAAATAAAGTAGAGTGTAAGATTTTGAGAGTTGTAATGCTTCACTGGTAAAAAACAAAGAAATCCACAGATTAATATAGACAGTGAATTCCATAGAACCCTGACAACTCTGGAGGTTCATAAATCCTTTGAGTCAAACAAATGCTAAAATGGGTCTTCAAAGCCACAAATTCAATGGAAGCATCCCTGCTTATTGCCAGGTCAATTATCCTTTTTCTTTTGACGGCATTGGTTCCACATACAAATATCTCCTTTGCTAAAAAAAAAAAAAAAAAAGAGAGAGAGAGAAAGAGAGGAAAAAGAAAGAAAGAAGAAAGAAAGAAAGAAAGAAAGAAATAAAGAAAGAAAGAAAGAAAGACAGAAAGAAAGACAGAAAGAAAGAGAAGGAAGGAAGGAAGGAAGGAAGGAAGGAAGGAAGGAAGGAAGGAAGGAAGGAAGGAAGGAAAGAAAGAGAAAGAAAGAAAGAAAGAAAGAAAGAAAGAAAGAAAGAAAGAAAGAAAGAAAGAAAGAAAGAAAGAAAATAGTAAAAGAATTTTCAATGGTGTTGGAAAAGAAACAAAATACCACAGTTTGGAAAGATTTTGTTCAAATTTTCACTCGGGAATGCCAAGGTAGAATAGAAAGAATACTAAGGATTTACAAAGTCCAAAATTTGAATCTAGACTCTCCCACTTATTATTTATGACCTTAATATGTTCTATACTCACTGAACCTCTTTGAACCTCAGATTCCGCATCTGTAATAATGAGCTAATACTATATCCTTAGCCAAAATGGGCTTGTCTTTTTGTTCCTCAAAAGCATCAAGTTCTATTTCTTAGGTCTTCTGAAGATACTTTGTTTATTTGAAATGCCCTTTCCTCATTTCTTGTCTGGCTAAATTTTAATCATAGATACACTTTTTCAAAGAATTCTTCTTGCATCAACCCCCATCTACGTAGGCTCACTCTCACATAGAACCTTGTGCTTTTCCCTCAAGGTAATTGATAATTACTTATTTGGTTTTATGTCTGCCCCTCTCCATAGGATGTAGGCTATGTGACAGACCAGACAATAACAATTTTGTTCATTACTTTATCCCTGTTGCGTAGCACAGCACAGACACTAAATGGCAATTGATAACTTGTTAAGCTAATGATGCTAGAGGAGTACAAAAAACAAAAACAGGGGTGTCTGAGTGGCTCAGTTGGTTAAGTAACCAACTCTTTTTTTTTTTTTTAAGATTTATTTATTTATTCATGAGAGATACAGAGAGAGAGGCAGACACACAGGCAGAGGGAGAAGCAGGCTCCTCACAGGGAGCCTGGGGTGGGACTCAATCCTGGATCCTGGGATTATGACCTGAACTGAAGGCAGACACAAAACTGCTGAGCCACCCGGCATCCCAAGCAACCAATTCTTGACTTCCACTAAGGTAATGATCTACGGGTCCAGGAATCGATCCCCAGGTTGGGCTCTGTGCTCAGATGGGAGTCTGCTTAAGGATTCTCTCTCCCCCTCTCCCTCTGCTCCTCCCTGCCAAAGTAAAAAATAAACAAATCTTTTAAAAAACAAATACAAAAACAAAAGCCGCTTAGTCAAGACCTGACCAAGGCTCGGAAAACTTTCTAGATGCAATAATGTTTCAACTAAGACTGAAGGATAAGCACACGTGCCTAGGTGGCTCAGTCAGATGAGCACTGGACTCCTGGTTTTTGCTCACGTCATAAGATAGAGCCCCCATGAAGGACTCCCATGGTCAGCAGAGTCTGCTTGAAAATTCTCTCCCTATGCCGCTCCCCCAACTTGTGCACATGTGCACACATTTTCTCTCTCTCTCAAATAAATAAATCTTAAAAAACAAAAAGACTGAAGGTTAAGTGAAAAGTAGCAAGATGGGATAGGAGGCAATACTATGCAAAAGGAACAGTGCAACACTTCTACTTTCATTTTCTTAGTCTTTAGATCATTTTAAATAATGTATTTGTTTTGGGTAGAAAGTCCCTGACCTCAACCTATTTTGTACATAAAAATATAAAATGTAATCCAGAATGAAGGTACAATAAAAGTATAATTTGCTAAAGGAATATAGAATAGGAAGACAGATTTTTGTGAGGATTAAGGGAAGTTTCAGAAAAGAGATGGAATTTGATCTGGACACTGAACAATGAGTGGATATAGAAGCAAAGGAAAATTTCAGATGAGTTCAATTTTGAACAAGTTAACATCAAAGTGACAGTAGGATATCATTTGTTTACCTAACAAATATATATTGGGGAATGGAGATATACTAATGGATGTAACATGGCTTGCCTTCTAGCAGGAACAAAAATATATTCAACAACTAATTTTACTATACACAGCTCAGGTTATATCCAATTGGAGACAAAAAGTAATTTAAAAATGTAGAGCTAGGTTAAGTAAAGCAATATATGTTTAAAGGCAAATAAAAGCGGCCCTAAAAATATTTTAATTTCCTACCCCTATAAGCTGTCTTTGGTGAAGAGAAGTGAGACAGAGATTAGAGTCTTGGGGAATTCATACATATAATAAACAGGAGAGAAAGCTAAAGACTAAAAGAAAAATAGAAGGGTTAGATATGAGAGAAAAGACCAGGAGTATGTCACAGAAGGGGCAAATAAGGTACTATAAGGAAGGATTAGACAAAACTGAAAAATGTGAAAATAGTCTCATATTATGAGGCCTGAGAAAAGATTATTAGACATATTTTTAAAGTTTTTATAAGGGAACCCTGGGTGGCACAGCGGTTTAGCGCCTGCCTTTGGCCCAGGGCGCGATCCTGGAGACCCGGGATCGAATCCCACGTCGGGCTCCCGGTGCATGGAGCCTGCTTCTCCCTCTCCTTCTGCCTATGTCTCTGCCTCTCTCTCTCTCTCTCTCTGTATGACTATCATAAATAAATTAAAAAATTAAAAAAAAAAAGTTTTTATAAAAATTAAATTATAAAAAGCTAAGAAATACATGGGAAATAAAGCAGGTATAACTAACTCTTGAAACAGTGTGAAAGTATAAAAATAGGAATATCAGTATAATGCTCATTATTCTCAGTATAATACACATTAGTTAAAACAGACCATCATTTTCCAGACTTCACTGACTACATCACAGCATTACGATTAGTTTTGGTTTTTTTTTAAGGTTTTTTACTTATTTATTTGAGACAGAGAGTGAGCAAAACAGAGAGCACAAGTTGGGGGGGGGGTGTGAAGGACTCCCTGCTGAGCAGAAAGCCCAATGTGGGGCTCAATCTCAGGATTCTTGGATCATTACCTGAGCTTAAGTCAGACGCTTAGCAGACTGAACCAGCTAGGTGCCCCATGTCACTAGCTTTATTCTTATTAGCAGCCTCCACACCTGGCCAATTTCTAAATGACTGACTGTAGACCAGTAAAACTAAATACTTAATACATTTAATTTATAAGAATTTATAAACAAATAGAAAAAGAAAATATTTAGAATTTTGTGAAAATAGAAATGATAAATACATTTTCATTATACACACACACACACACTCAAAAAAATCATATATATTATGAGTTGTTAAAGTTTAGGCAACTCTACTTATTCCACATGTTTGGAAAGCCTGTAAACTAGGATCATAATAATTTTTGTAAAACTGGCTTTTTTTGAGAGAGAGAGGGTAGAGGAGCAGAGAGAGGGGGAGAGAGGGAATCCAAAGCAGGCTCCACTCCCAGTGCACAGCCTGACACAGGGCTCGATCTCACAACCCTGAAAGCATGCATGGCCTGAGCCAAAATCAAGAGTTAAAAGACACTTAAAAAAAATAAAATAAAATAAATAAAATAAAATAAAAGACACTTAACTGAGCCATCCAAGTGCCCTTGTAATTAATATTGGTTTCATTGTGCCCATTATCCATTTTTTTCATCTCCTGAAAATACTTAAAATATAGAAAAATACTTTCAAAATTAGTATACTTTTGTTCAAGTTGAAATTATTACTCTATGGTATGTCGGAGTCAAATTATTTTCAAAATACACTTTGGACCCACAAAGTATAGTATTTTAGCATTAACGACCTGATCTTGCCATCAAGAGAATTCTTCCAACAAACCCAGACTTCCTTTCCTTCAATCATACTGATCCTTTATATAGAATATCCTCTTTTCACCAGTTCAAATTCATTCATTCTTTTATTCATTGAGCATAGTGTTTTAGGACCAGAGGGGATATAAAAATGGTAAGACATATTCCTCCCAGTTATAGAAACAACTAATTATAATGTGAAATACAATATGGGATCATGAAGGAAGGAATGCCTATTGTTGCCTAATGGAGCTGAAGACCCAGATGTGAATCATTTTCTTCAAGAAAATTTAACTGATTCATACTACCTTTTTCTCAATATTTTTTTAAAGTTTTTACTTAAATTCCAGTTAGTTAACATACAGTGTAATATTAGCTTCAGGTATACAATTTAGTGATTCAACACTTACATACAACATCCAGTGCTCATTGCAAGTGTACTCCCTAATCCCTATCACCTATTTAAGACATCCCCCCATCCATCTCCCCTCTAGTAACAATCAGTTTCTTCTCTACACTTAAGAGTCTGCCTCTGGGATTACTTTAAAAGTCTCAATGATTTTCCATTGTGTTGTACTTACACAGCACTCATGCATCTCATTCATTTGAATATTTCATTCATTCATTCATTCATTCATTCATTCATTCCAACATTAACTCATCCAACAAATATTTAGTTACTCACCTGAAACTATTCTGGGTACTGAGGAAACAACAAAAGTAGTAGATTTAAGTGTCCACACTAAATTCACAAAATCATCCTCCTCTTGTGTTTTCGCTCTGAGTAGGGTCAATAAGAAGTTGTGTAATTCTGTAGCATCAGCTAGGTGTCCTATAATTTAACTCAATTCTGACACTATCTACCTAGAGATAGCATCAGATCCCACAAATTAAGGGCTCAATCCCACAAGCCTACTCCCCCTTCAGATGCTAATCAGAATTTCAGGCTACTATCTGTGCTTCTGACCTACTGGCTATAAATCAGGGGTCCCCATAACACTCTCTTCAATTTAATTAATTTGCTAGAGTGGCTCAAAGAACTCAGGAAAAAAATTTACTTATTAGATTACTGGTTTATTATAAAAGGATGTAACTCAGGAATAGCAAGATGAAAGAGCTGCCTAGAGAATAGTATGTGAGAAGGCATGCTGAGCTTCTATGCTCTCTCTGGGCACACTTCTCCTCCCCACATCTTCATGTATTCTCTGGAAACTTCCCAACCTGTACTACTGGGATTTTTATGGAGGCTTCATTACATAGGCATGATCAATCACTAATTCAATCTCTAGTCCTTCTCTCCTTCCTGGAGGATGGGGAGTAGGAATGATCCTTCCAAGCTTCTAATCATGGCTTGGTCTTTCTGGTAGTCACCCCATCCTGAAGCTATCCAGGAGCCCAAAGTCTCCTCAATAGAACAAAAGACATTCCTATCACCCAGTAAATTCCAAGGGATTTAGGAGTTCTATGTCAGGACCAGAGTCAAAAACCAAATATTATAACAAAAGATACCACTAGATTCTTATCACTTAAGAAATTATAAGGGTTCTAGAAGCTCCTGTGCCTGGAACTGGGGGACAGAGACCAATATATCTTGTTTCTATTATTTCACAGACATCATTAGTATTATGTTAATCAAATGAGCTATAAGAAAATGGTCCATTTTGGGATGAAACTTTCTCAGCTACACAAGTGACATACCGAAGAAAGAAAAGCAGCAGATTTAAGTGTCCGCAGTAGAGTTGTAAAGAAAGATTATGAGATTATGGTGGGAAGCCAATGAGGCCTCAAAAAGATGCTTAACACCATTTTCTCCTCTTTCTTTCTAGGCAGAAAGAAAAATCTTTTTTTTTTTTCTCATAAATAAATGACTTTCTGTAAGTATCTGTAGCAGACTGTTTCCAATAATCTACTATATTTAAATTCTTCTATACATTCTTTCAAATTCCTACTTTCCAAATATGTTAATCATTATAACCCTTTTCTAAGCCTTCTTCAAGTACTCTACTGTATGACTCAAAAGGTGATGACTCTTCCTTCAATTACTATAAACTTCAATAGAGGAATATATAAGGTACTATATGAAGGCAAAAGAGTGGAAGTAATTTGTCAGGGAAAAAAAGCTGGAAGGAGTGAGATTTGAACCAAGTGTTAAAGCAGGGCACTTCTAGGGGAAAAAGCTGAGTAAGAGCACTCAGGGAGAAAAAAAAGGGGGGGTATTTTTGGTAAGTCTGTTCAGGAAGTAGAAAGCAGTTTTGTGTGGCTTCAGCAAACGTTTGGGTCAGGAAGTAGTGAGGAGCTAGTTGGAAAGGTAAGCAAGAGTTAGATTATGAAAAGCAGTATAAATACAGGCATTTAAAGTTTTACTTAACCTGAAGATAATGGGCAGGCAACTGCTGCAACTGAAATTTGCCCTTCAGGAACACCATTTTGGTCAGCACTGTGAAATACGAATTGAAAAGAGAAAATTGTTGAGAATGATGCCCAGGCTTCTGGCTTGGGTGACTGAATAGACTGTTCCTGCTCCAGTCCTCCCAATCATCACAACTGGCAAGCAATTCCAAAGATTCCATAGCTCAAGTCAAAATTATATAGTCGTCAATCCTTTCCCTCACATTCCATGCCTGACCTATGAGAAATTCCTTATTCTCCTCCAAAATGTAAAATCTGACCAATCTTTTCTATTACTACCTTAGTTTAAACCATCATCTTTCCTCTGGGTTGGTATTTCAATAGTCTCCAAACTGGTCTCCTTGCTTCTATGTTTGCCCCACTTGCTAACTGCCTGTTCACACAGAAGCCAGCATGATGCTTACAAATGTCAAGTCAAACAAAACCCTTTCCCTTTTCCCATATCAAGAGAACAAAGGTCAAAAATTTCATTCTGACCTTATGAGACTACATTAGCTGGCTCTAGCTCCTTCTCTGACATCATCATCATCATCTGCTATTCCTGAGGTTCATTCATTTACTCTAGTTGCTCTAATTTCCTTAAAATTTCTTGAACAAGGTGAACTATGTTCCTACATTAAACCCCTTATACTTATTTCTTCCCTCTGTCTGCAATGCTCTTTTTTTAGATATCCACATATCTCACTCCTTCACTTCAGTAAGGTTTCTACCCAAAGGTCATCTCAGAGAGATGTTCCCTAGCCATTCTATCTAAAAGAGAACCCCTCTAGCTATGACATTGTATCTAACAAATTATTCATGTATCTTCTTATTTGTTATATGTCTTCCCTCGCCAGAATGTGAGATCCAAATGACTATTTTGTTCACTGATATGTCCTCAACACCAACAACACTGCCTGGTCCCTAGGTAGTATGAGTTAACATACAGAATACATGAATAAATAAATGGAGCATGAGCAAAAGGACAGGCTGGTGAGGACAGTAGGATCTGAAGCCTTCAATTTTAGGTATGTTGATTCTAAAGTATACATGGGACATTCATATAGAGATGTCCAATAGACTGTAAAGAATCTAAAATGTGTGAGTTCAAGATACTAACTTTAGAGTCATGAGTCATCTACTTTAAAAGTATTTGGAGGGTAGCCCCGGTGGCACAGCGGTTTAGCGCTGCCTGCAGCCTAGGGCGTGATCCTGGAGACCCTGGATCGAGTCCCACATCAGGCTCCTTGCATGGAGCCTGCTTCTCCCTCTGCCTGTGTCTCTGCCTCTCTCTCTCTCTCTCTCTCTCTCTCTATGAATTAAAAAAAAAAAAAAGTATTTGGAAAGGGGCACCTGGGTGGCTCAATTAAGTGTCTGACTCTTGATTTTGGTTCAGGTCATGATCTCAGGGTCATGAAATCGAGTCCCATATCAGGCTCTGCACTGGGAGTGGAGCCAGCTTAAGATTCTCTCTGAAATTCTCCCTTTATTCCTCTCCACCCCCGAATGCTCTTTCTAAAGAAAGAAAGAGGGATCCCTGGGTGGCGCAGTGGTTTGGCGCCTGCCTTTGGCCCAGGGCGCGATCCTGGAGACCCGGGATCGAATCCCACGTCGGGCTCCCGGTGCATGGAGCCTGCTTCTCCCTCTGCCTGTGTCTCAGCCTCTCTCTCTCTGTGTGTTTGACTATCATAAATAAATAAAAATTAAAAAAAAAAATAATAAAGAAAGAAAAAAAAAGAGAGAGAGAGAGAAGAAAGAAAGAAAGAAAGAAAGAAAGAAAGATGAAAGAAGAAAAGAAAAGAAAGAAAAGAAAAGAAAAGAAAAGAAAAGAAAAGAAAAGAAAAGAAAAGAAAGAATTAATTTGGAAAAAAACAAAACTCCCAATTGACCCAGCAGTCTCACTTCTGGGTATGTATCCAAAATAATTGAAAGCAGGTTCTCAAAGAGATGTTTGTATATTGATATTCATAGCGGCATGATTCACAATAGCCAAGCGGTGGAAGTAACCCAGATGCCCATCAATAGCAATGGATAAAGAAAATGTAGTATAAAAAAAAAAAAAAAAAAAAAAAAAGAAAATGTAGTATATACATACAATGAAATAGCATTCAGCTTCAAAAAAGGAAGTATCATCGCAGGCTATAACATGAATAAATCTTGAGGACATTACGGTAAGTGAAATAAGCCCCCAAAAATGTCAAACTTAAATAATGACAAATACTGTATGATTCTACTCATATGAAGTACCTAGGATAGTGAAATTTGTAGAAACAAAAAGTAGAATGGAAGTTATTACCAGGAGCTAGAAGGAGGGAAAAAAGGTAAAGTTGTAGATTAGTAGGTATAGAGTTTCAGTTTGGCAAGACGAAAACATTCTGGAGATCTATTTCACAACAATGTTAATGTATTTACACTATTGAATTGTATACTTAAAAATGATTAAGATAATATATTTTGTATTTAAACCATATTTTATATTTATTTATTTTTTTTATATTTTATATTTAAAATCATATTTTTAAAGCCTTTGCAAAAGTCTCAGGAACAGATTAAGTTTACCTGAAATGAAGGATAGTGTGAACAAAGAAAAAAGCCTCGTGATGGAACCTTTAGAATTTCAACATTTAAGGAGTATTTAGGAAAAATGAAATCAGAGAAAAATACAACAGAACTATCAGAGAAGTAGGAGAAGATATATATAGACATCTGAGCCTCATACAAATCTCAGTTACAGTTACATATACACATTAACCAAATTTTTAATACTGAGGTTGGCCCTTAGGGAATTCAACAACTATGAGGATCTACAGTCATCAATAGAAAATGGATAAAAAGGAGATGGTATACAAACATTAATTTTTACATATTATTTTTATATATTTTCTAAGCAAAAAAAAACTACAATAACAATTCATGTTCAATTCTCTCTAATCTATAACCTACCACAATTTAACGGGGTCAACTATGGGATTTTTTTTTAATTCAGAATTTTAATTATGTACATAAATAGCAACATGAGAACCAGGAGCTCTAATGCTGGACATTATCTCTAGGTGAAAGGATTTCCGATTAGTCCACTGGTAGTATGGCATCACCCAAGATAACAAAGAAGCCTGGTATAGTTTTTCCTGAAGAAGAAAGCCAATTTACTACATTCAGTACTGACTTCTCTGCCATTTTTCTGTAGAAAATGCATGGAGTTTCCAATGTTTACCTATAACTGATTAAAATGGGCAGAGCATGGAGCATTCTACTTATTTCCAGGTGAATTCTTCACATTTCCTGGCTTTTGAAAGTTCTCCTTCTACAAATCTTCTACGACTATGTATCCTCGTAAACCCCAGTCATATAATTTCCCCCCACTGACCTGGACAAATACGATGGCTTGTTGCGGATAATTAAGAGAGGCAGCTAGTCCCATGAACCCAGGTGGATACACCAGCTTCTTTATTTTTGACCCTCTAGCCAAAAGAAGTCCAACAATGCCAGCGAAACCAGTAACACCAAGTCTTGGAAAAAAGCCAGGAGGTGCATTTTGGAGATACTCATAGCTGTCTAACCCCCATTGAACTAAGCTCTGCATCTCGGGCTTTGTTTGTGAGTACATTTCCTGACACCAACTTGTATATGGCTCGCAGTAATGTCGGAGATGTGAAATGCTTTCTTCAAGCTGGGTCCTTGCTCCTCCACATATTTAGATTGACCCTCAGGAACCGAGTAGAGTGAAAGCTCATTAACCTTCACAGAAGTTTTGAGGTGAGTCCCTTTTAGGTGATGCATAGACTTTAAAGGTGAGCAGACTGGCTGGCCCCACAGACCTCTGAATTACCTTGAACATGTTGCTGACAGAGGTGGCTCTGGCTAACTATGGGATGTTCTATGCCTTGTAGTCTGGCAGATCTGTGTTCAAATCCTAGTTCTATCAAGAGTTTATGACCTGTGTGACTTTGGCCATGTTAATTTGACTACTCTAAGATTTAGTATCCCCATCTACAAAATGTAGTAATACCAACTTAACTCACAAGGTTATTTTAAGGATTAAATGAGATAATACAACAAAGTACTCTACAAATGTTAGCCACCATAATTATTCATCATATGAATATTTCATCATATATTGTTTTTGTTTTAGTCTATTTTGTTATGTACTATATATCACTGGTACATAAACACAAGCTTCATGCTGGGCTAGAAAGACAGATATATTGAAGTCCTGCTCCCAGTAATTCAAATTCAGGTGATCTAGAATGGGGTCCAGGTTTTTTCTTCCCCCCTCACAAGCTCAAGTGATTCTTAAGCACAGCCAGGTTTGGGAACAACTATAAATATTTTAGAGACCTATATAAAATATTTTATTCTGATATTACATATACAATCTATTAATTCCTTCTAAACCATTCATTATTTCATAAGTCACTTAAAGGCATAAATAGCTATAGGCACAGAAGTTATCTAAAAGCATAGATCCTTCAGAAACTCATGTTATTAAATATACCCAAAGTAAGGATGAAGGCTCTTAAGCCAGAAAGCCATTGTTTCCTAGCTCTATCATTTACTAGTTATGCATCATTTAATAGTTATGCAGGGGATCCCTGGGTGGCTCAGCAGTTTGGTGCCTGCCTATGGCCGAGGGCGCGATCTTGGAGTCCCGGGATCAAGTCCCGCGTTGCGCTCCTGGCATGGAGTCTGATTCTCCCTCTGCCTGTATCTCTGCCTCTCTCTCTATCATAAATAAATAAATCTTTTTAAAAAAATAGTTATGCAATCTCGAGAAAGTTCTCTCTGTCTCAGTTTTCTCATCAGTAAAATCGGAGTGATAACCCTCCTTTGTTCATTGGGAGTCTATGAAACTTATTAACACAAACTAAGTACTTAAATGGTATATGATAAATAATAAAATACTCAATGAAGCTGAACTGCTTTTATTCTAACATTTGTCATACCAAGAGTTTTACACTTTTTTTAAAATTCCAGTATAATTAATGTACAGTGTTATATTAGTTTCAGGTGTACAATACGGGTGATTCAACATTCTATATATTACTCAGTGCACATCACAGTAAATATACTCTTAATCCCCCAACCCACCTTCCCTCTGACAAATTACCAGTTTATTCTCTATATTTAATAGTCTGCTTTTTTCTTTTTGTTGTTGTTGTTGTTTCTTAAATTCTACAATAAGTAAAATCATATGGTATTTGTCTTTCTCTGACTTCACTTAGCATCATGTCCTCTAGGTACATCCATGTTTGTCATACCAAGATTTATTCTTGTTTAAAATCACAAATAATTTTTAATCACAAAATTTTGAAAGGAATGGACACTTAAAAAATAGAAATTTTTCCACTCATAATATTTACCTATTGCAGACAACTTATTTCTGGAGATGTCTGCTCTTTTCACTATTTAAATAATGGTCTACAGTATCATCAAAATATTCTATCATTTACAGATAAGATGTCGAAACATCTTAGAAGTAGAAAAGTGAATAGTTTAACAGCCCTATAATCCTAAACTTAAATTTTTAACCTGTTTTTTCTAAATCAATCTATTACTGTTTATTTTTGTAATAGAAAAGAATTATAATTGGCAACCCTAAAAGAGCTCCTAACAGCTAAATATTTAGTTTTAATAAGTAAAACAATTTAAGAAATGTAACTATTCCACAATCTGTTTTTTAGTCAAATGCAAAAAATGTTCACCAAGTCCTTCCAAGTAGGTATCACTATCAAAATAGCTCAACATGCAGTATCAGGACTCATACAGACCAAATCAAAGACAAATACAAGGCAGACCCTAAGATTAATAATGGTACCTGAGAGATTTACCCTCGTCAAACAAATATCTATGGATAAAAAACCAAATAGCAAACTGGGAAAACCATATAGCTAAGATCGAAAGTAACTGGCAATTAAGATCTCATTTACTAAAAGCAAAAATGAGGAAAGGTGGTTTCTGTGACAGTCACTTACTTCCCTTCTCCAAATTCTCTATCCATCCTAAGGAAACATGGTGGTACTTAGACTTTGGTTAGTGTCACATAAAGACCTACTACAGGGATTCCTGCCTTTGGCCCAGGGCGCGATCCTGGAGACCCGGGATCGAATCCCGCGTCGGGCTCCCGGTGCATGGAGCCTGCTTCTCCCTCTGCCTGTGTCTCTGCCTCTCTCTCTCTCACTGTGTGCCTATCATGAATAAATAAAAATTAAAAAAAAAAAAAAGAATGGGATCCCTGGGTGGCGCAGCAGTTTGGCGCCTGCCTGTAAGAATACATTAAGCAGGAGAGGGCTACGTTCTTGGTCATTTCTCATGCATGCAAGGAGCAGCGTGATGTTCACTGGTTCGAGAAGATCAGCAACATCATTAAGCAGTTCAAGCTGAGCTGCAGTAAATTAGCCGCTTCTTTCCAGAGCATGGAAGTTCGAAATTCTAAGTTCGCGGCCTTCATCGACATCTTCACCTCAAACACGTACGTAATGGTGGTTATGTCAAACCTATTGGTGGTTATGTCAAACCGTCGATCCCTTCCGCAGCTACTCTGATCAACATTCACAATGCCAGGAAACACTTTGAGAAGCTAGAGGGAGTGGATGGCCCCAAGCACAGCCTCCTGATGCGTTGAATATTGCCAAATGCTCTTTCTGAAGATGCTCAATTGCCTTCCCCACCCCCACGTTTTTGTTTTTTTTTAATATTCATAATGTCGTGTACTTAAAAGTGGGCTTTGAAATGTGTGCTGCTTACTACCTTCCACCTTTCTTCCCTACTCCCCGCCCCCCCGACTTTAAACCTATTTACTCAGTTATCCAGTAGAGCTTCGGGATAGCCTTTCTGAAAAGTTGGTATGGTGCAACACTAAAGTAGGTGGTGTGTGTGTGTGTGTGTGTGTGTGTGTGTGTGTGTGTGTTCTGATGACCTGGTTATAATAGATACACACATTAAAGCCTTTACAGTCTCTTCCTGTATTCCTTACAAGATTGCAAAGATGGAATGTTACTATTTTATCAGCAAGGTATTAAAATGCATTTATAAATCCTTCTTGGCTTCAATCATGAATAAACATTTGCTGCTAGCAATTAAAAAAAACAAAAAAACCTGGGTGGCTCAGTAGGTTAAGCATCTGCCTTCAGCTCAGGTTGTGAATCTGGGGTCCTAGGATGGGGCCCCGTATCAGGCTCCCTGCTGAGCTTCTCCCTCTCCCTGCTGCTCCCCCTGCTTGTGCTCTCTGTCACATAAACAAAATCTTTAAAACTTTTTTTAAAAAAGAATACATGAAAATGGCTGAATACAGAAAGTGTCTCTATCTCAATAAATGACAACACCATTCTTCCAGTTGATCCAGTCAAAAACCTTGGTGTTATCCTTGACTCCCTCTTTGCCATTTATTCACCAATTCTGATAGCTGAAATGTTAAAACACATTCAGAATTTGATCACATTGCACTGTTGCCATTCTAAGCCTCCATCTTCTCTCTCCCCTACTATTTCAATAGCCTCCTATTTCCTTGTTTTGCCCCTGCTTATCTTTCATGTATTCTCATTAGAGTGGCCATAATGAAGCTATTAAAATGTAAGTCAGGCCATGTCAATCTTCTACTCAAAATCTTCCACTTTTTACTCAGATAAAAAGACAACATCCTTAGTATGTCTTATTTCTGCCTCTCTCCTGTATTATCTAACTTCACCTCCTCTTCCTTTGGTGAGCCACTCCTGTCTTCTTAATGTTCCAGAAAAATGGAAGCCTGATTTCCCACTTCAAGGTATTTGTGGTACTATTCCCCCTGCTAGAAATGGCCTTGTCCCCAGATACATGGTGCATTTGCTAACTTCCTCCTCTAGATCTTCATTCAATTGTTACCCGCCCACCTTTTTCTAGAGAACTATAGAACCTCACCCAACATACTTTTATCTTCCTTGCCTATTTTTTCCCTTAGAAATGATCACCTTCTGACACACACTATTACTTATTTATATCATTTATTGTCTGTCTCCTCCTATGAAAATATAAGCACCATGAAGACTGAGATTCTTACTTGTTTGGTTCACTGCTATATTCCTACCACTGAGAAGAAAGCTTTGCATATAATAAATGCTCAATAAATATCTTCTGGTGAATTTATTAATGAGTGTTAAGTGAATTAATCTTCATTAAATGTCTTTCTGGACTTAGAAGAATGAAGAGGGAAAAAGCATCTGTTATGTGCAAGAAATTACGTAAAATAATTACACATCATTACATGTTTCATTTAATCCTTACTCCATGAAGCAATCATAATGAAGAAATGACATTCTGTGAGATTAAGTGGTTTATCCAAGATCATACAGAGTAACATTCAAACTCAGGCCTCTCTGATTCCTAGAATTCCCAATCTTTTCACCACAAAGCAATTTAGGGGACTTTTTCCTTGACAATAACATAGAGAAAAGAGTACACCTTGTGTTTCAGATGAACACAGTATAAATTTCTGTACTATACTAACAATACTAATATTTACTAACAATGCTAATATCCTTGGATCACTACCTCTATTTTGGAAACTGAGAATACATCTTTGATCTGTGTCTGTATGGGTGAAGGGAAGGTGTTGGCTGGGGTGAGCAGTTGTGGGTGAGGGGAGGAGTTTGACTACTACCATCAATATGATCATTCCTAGAAATGAACTACATTAAATTCCTGAGGCTATTCCAGACTAGAGCTATCCAACAGAACTTTCAGCAATGATGGAAATATTTTATATCTGCATTGGATAATACACTAACCACTAGTCTCATATGGCTACTGATCACTTGAAGTACAGCCAGTGTGACCTAGGAACTGAATTACAATTTAATGATTAGCATAATTATTAAATTAATCATTTAATTTAAATTCAAATACCCATATAAGGGTAGTAACATCTATACTGGATGTATCTATATACACTGTTCTAGACTCTCCATTCCACTTCAGCCATCTCCTTTACGTCACTCACTAGCTCACTTGTAATACTTTGATCCACTTCAGATGATGACACTGCATATAGGGCAAAGTTCTTTTCCCAAAACTGTCCCAAAGGAAAAAGGAAATTATTCTATAGTTGAGTCCTTACAACTATTTTATTTTTGAAGAAAAAAAAGCTGTTCACAAGACATAGGATCTAAAACAACTTCAGGCTATACTAGTTTTGGATACTGAAAACATTCCCTGATGAAATCAGTTTAAAAAGATGGCAAAGAAGTTCAGCACAGATCTCCTAAATTTTATTTTAGTGGTGAGGGATGGGGGGAGAGGAGGAGATAATAATTTCACAATTAGAACTTTAGATGCCATTATAAACAAGCCTATTAAAGATTAGGTTTGAAAGGGTTTCACTGTAGAGCTCAAGAATAGCAAATGAGTTCTTGTGACTTGAGATTAAAATTCCCAGGAAAAGTGCCACATCCAGGTTTTTAAAATGCTCTACAAACCACTTAAAAATTTAATATCAGGGCAGCCCAGGTGGCTCAGCAGTTTAGCGCCTGCCTTCGGCCCAAGGCGTAATCCTAGAGTCCCAGGATAGAGTCCCACATCAGGCTTCCTGCATGGAGCCTGATCCTCCCTCTGCCAGTGTCTCTGCCTCCCCCACCCCCCTCTCTCTCAAGAATAAATAAATAAATAAAACCTTAAAAAAAATTAAAGATCATGTACTCTGAAAAACTGACTTACTTTGGTAATGAGGAAAACACCCATGTTTTAAAATGCATGTGAAGGGTCTGAATAATGTTTCATGAAGCAAGTATAAAAAAAGGATACTCTAAGGCAATATTTTATATTATATAATTTAAAATCTGTACATATAATTTAAGAAGCTAAGCTTAATAGCTATTTCTTCTACAAGCTTAAAAAAAAGTTTATGTATCCAGGCTGTTCAAAAATATTTTCATTATCTTGTCATTGAGAACCATCTTACATTTAGACATGTACAATAAATTCTTATTTTTATTTTAAAAGCAGCTAGATTCCAGCCAGTAGTCACAAGGTCCAATTCAAGTCTCTCTTCATCCCCCAAGCATTCTCAATCATTTTCACTCTCTTAATTTTTATTGCCTAAACCTACTTAAAAACACTTAGTTTATACATATTATATTTTATCTTATAGTATTTATGCTTTTTTCCCTCATCTATGTGGTTTTTTTTTTAATCCTCAGAGTCTAAGCTCACACAGGCAAGAGCCATGAATTACTTCTTTGCCATTCACCATAGCACTTAGAGCTGAGTGATTTCTAGGAGACAGAGGAAAGGTATGGATCTAGTGCTTCAAAAATCTAAGGAATGACAAAACAAAATTGCCCTCAATCTACTATACAATAGATTTGCAGGACAATAACCTCAAGGTCAATAAATTTGAGCAACTCGTACAAGATCAGCACTACTAAAATGCAGGTTCTTTCCAATTCTGAATTGTTGATCCTTTACTGATTACCATGAGTGAGTGATGGTAAGTAATATATAAGTAAGTCCTCATGTTACTCGAAAAGTACATCTCCCCGAGGATGGGAGGAAGTGACACGAACTGAGGGACATGTCTCTTGGCGTCTCACTCTCAGGGTGACTGACTTTACTGACTGACTTTACTGACTGATTACTTTCCAATTCTGAATTGTTGATCCTTTACTGACTGATTACCATCTGGTATGCACAATGTTAAAAAATTATAACACCTTCCCCACACTACTACCCTCACCCCCTCCTCCACTCTTCTTACTGCCGCCACCAGATGGTATGAAAGGCAGAAGAAAGGAAGATGGAGAAGGAAAGATAGTAATAGTTACTGGCAGTGAAGAACATATGTGTGTCCAGGGCACACAATTTCATGGTAAATTCATTAGTGTCCACTTTGGAAATGTCTTGGGTACTAATAAATAGATAACATAGATTAATATTAAATAGATTAATATTTCTACTCAGAAAAGAATCATAATTAACAGAAGATAAGGGATCACAAATAATTAAGGTCTATCCATAAGCAGTATGAATCATTTCATTTATTATCCTGCCACACCAATAAAGGGAAAAGGTTCCAGGCTGCTGAGAACCAAAAATTGAGTAAATCCAAATCTTTTCTTCAGTGCTTAACATCAGGGGACAGGAACAAAATATATAGAGAACATAGTATAGCAATTAATAATTCCAATTCTAGAGCCACAGACTTAAGTTCAGATAAGAGGTCTATCATTGACAAAATGTGTCATTTTAGACAAGTTAATATACAAAATGGAAGGTGATAATAATACTTATTTTTAGAATGGTTTTGAGAATTAATAAGAAAAATGGCTACCAACTACTTAGGATAAGACCTAACGTATGGAAAGTAGCCAATATGCTTATTTTTTATTTGAAGTAGGAGAGGCTGAGGTTTTCCGTTTGGTTTTGATGCTCTGGGCAAAGCAATTTCAGGTAATAAGAGTGTTAGACTGGACGTCAGGAGACTTGAATTTATGCCCTGGCTTTCTCAATAACTTTTCTTTGACCTTGGCCAATTTCCTCATCTCCTTGGGCCTTTATGTTACCAAATCTGTAAATATAAAGGGGCTGGGTTAAATAATCTTGTATTATTCAGCATTCTCCAGAGAAACAGAACTAACATGGTATGTGTGGTATGTATATGTTTACAGAGGAAAAGAAGAAAGGAATTGATTTTAAGGAATTGGCTAATCCAATTAGGGAGGCTGGTTAAGTCCAAAATCTACAGGGTGGGTCAGACGGCTGAAAACCTAGGGATGAACCAATGTTACAGTTCATGTATGAAAGCCATATACAAAAGAATTCCCCCTTGCTCAGGAAGAGTCAATCTTTTGTTCTAGTAGGCCTTCAACTATTTGGACAAGGCCCACCCACATTATAAAGGGCAGCTTGCTTTACTCAAAGTTTACCTGTATCAGGAAAGAGGTCAAGGTGTTGGATATAAAAGAATGAACAAAAAGAGTCATAGCCACTGAAACTATAAAACTCCTAGGGAAAAAGATAGAGTAAAAGCTTTGTGAGACTGGATCTGGCAATGATTTCCCAGCTATCAGACCAAAAATATCAGCAAAAAAGTCCAAAAGGGGGGACAGAGGGGAAGGATACATGAAACTAAAATTTCTGTGCATCAAAGGACACAATCAACATAGTGAAAAGACAACCTATAAAATGGGAGATAGTACTTGCAAATCATACCCCTGATCCTACAACTTGGTAACAAAAGATCAAATAATTCAATTTAAAATTGGCAAAGGACTTAAACATACATTCCTCCAAAGATGATCTACTAATGGCCAATGAGCAAATGAAAAGACTCTCAACATCACTCACTACCCATCACAGAAATGCCCATCAAAATTGCAATGAGAAAGAAAAAAAAAAAAACTGCAATGAGATACTTCACACCCATTAGGATGGCTACTACAAAAATTAATTAATTAATTAATTAATTAATTGAATTTTAAAAAGTGTTGGCAAGGATTTGGAAATATTGGAGCCCTTATGCCCTGCTGATGGGACTATAAGATAGTGTAACCACTGTGAAAAACACTAAGGACAGTCCTCAAAAATTAAAAATAGAACATATGATTCAATGATTCCAATTCTGGATATACATCCAAAAGAATTGAAAGTTAGGCCTCAAAAAGATACTTGCACACGTTTCTCAGCAGCACCTTTTGCCACAAACAAGAGGTGGAGGCAACTCAATCACCACTGATAAATGAATGGATAAGGAAAATGTATTACATACATACAATGGATTATTATTCAGCCTCAGAAAGGAAAGAAATACTGTCACAGTCTGCAACATGGATAAACCTGGAGAACATTATGCTAAATAAAATAAACAAGTCACAAAGAAATACTGTATGAATCCACTTATCTGAGGTATCTAAAATAGTCAAATTCATAGCAACAGAAAGTAGAATGGTGGTTATCAGGCAGGGTCAGGATGGGTGGAGTGGTGGAGGGGGAGATAATTGTTAATCAGTATAAAGTTTCAGTTTTACAAGATGAGAAAGTTCTGGAGATGTGTTTCATAACAACGTGAATACTTGTAACACTGTTGAACTATATACTTAAAAATGGTTAAGATGATACATTTTGTTATGTGTGTTTTATCACAATAAAACAAAATGCATTTAAAAAAAGATTTCTGAGGCTCCTGGGTGACTCCGTGTTTGAGCATCTGCCTTTGACTGAGGTCGTGATCCTGGGGTCCTGGGATTGAGTCCTACATCAGGTTCCCCGTGGGGAACTTGCTTCTCCCTCTGCCTATGTCTCTGCCTCTCTCTGTGTCTCTCATGTATAAATAAATAAAATCTTTTTAAAAAAATGATTTCTGCCAAGAAAGGATGAAAGAAAGGGAAAGAGGATTAAAATAAATATTCTGAGAGCAGTTTCCTTCCTGAAATGTCAATAATGTATAAATTTTAAACACTTACATTAGCAGATTCTTATATTGGTTAATTGATAGTATTTTTTAATACCGGGTTCTTGTCAAAAGCAGGTAAAAAACAATTAGTAATGAATACATGATAGACCACTTAACTATAAAGGCTAACTGCTCCTTACTTTGAATAGGTCTCCAATAATCCTTCTGTGATTTCTAATATTCCTCAGCACTCTTAAAATTTCTCTCATACCAGACACCTGGGTGGCTCAGTTGGTTAAGTGTCTGGCTTCAGCTTATGTCATGATCTCAATGTTAGGTTCCCTGCTCAGAGGGGAGTCTCCTTCTCCCTAGTCCTCTGCCCCTCTCCCCATGCTCTTGCTCTCACTCTCTCAAATAAATAAATGAATAAATATATGAAATGTTACAGGTAATAAATAAGCAATAAACATATAAATAAATATGTCATCAGTTTCCAACAAGGAAAAGTAACCAATACCAGAATCAATAGAGGGACTTCAATAAGGAAAATTACTTTAAGAATATTGGAAGAACTAAAGTAGTTGAAAACATTATGCTAAGTGAAAGAAGGCTGACACAAAAGGTTAAATAGTGTATAATTCCTTTTATATAATATATCCACAACAGGAAAATCCAGAGAGACAGAAAGCAGATTAAAGGTTACCAGGGTGTGGAAGGAGTGGGGAAAGTGAATGGGGAAGAATTACTTCATGAGTCTGGGTGTTCTCACTGGGTAATGAAAAAGTTTTGAAACCAGAGTAAGCTGGCAAATACACCACACTGGGAATATACTAAAGACCAATGAATTGTGCACTTTTACATGGTTAATAACATGTTAATTCTACTTCAATTTTTTTTTAAAAAGTCTATGTGAGGCAACCTAGCAATAAGCAACAAAAGGAAGTCCCTACTACCCCAACAAGAGTTGAGAGACCAAAGAAGAAAATAATTTAATACAGTCTATAAGCCAAGGCTACCCAGTAAGAATGGAGACCATGGAGAGAGGCTGCCCAGGGAGAGATGGAACTCTGGAAGGAGCCAGAAACAACAAGAAATTGAATCACTAACCGAAGACTCCAAAGAAATAGGAAGAGAAGAGTAGAAATAGCCTAGTATCTCACTCTCCAATCTCTTCACACTGCCTGTCATAAGATGATGGCTGAAAGTCAGATGGCAAGAGAGCTTTGGGGGAACTAAAAAGCATATACGGGTAGCTTATATGGGTGTATATATATACCCATATATATATATGGGTATATATATGTAGCTTATATGGGTCAGCCTCTTAACTCAGAACAGAGCAAGAGACAGCTGGGAAATTGGCAAATGATGAGTACAACCATAAACTAAACTAAGCAATACAGAATAAAAAAAACACAGTGCTATGACAGAAATATCTGTGATCAAGAAAAACCCTCTGAAGAGGTTAAATATTTGTTTATTCATGAGAGACACAGAAAGAGAGGCAGAGACATAGGTAGAGGGAAAAGCAGGCTTCCCATGCATCTCAGTCAGTTAACACATCTGCCTTCTGCTCAGGTCATGATCTCAGGGTCCTGGGATTGGGCCACAAGCCAGGCTCCCTACTCAGCAAGGAATCTGCTTCTCCCTCTTCCTCTCCTGTTCCCCCTGCTTGTGCTCTCACTCTCTCTTTCTGTCAAATAAATAAATAAACAAATAATAAAATAAAATAAAATAAAATAAAATACAGGAAAGGGAAAAATAGATGTTTCAAACAAACTAACCTGGAAGAGTTTGCCCCCATGAGATCTGCACAAGTTCAAACTCTATATACTATAGTAGAAGGAAAATAATCCCAAATTGAAAACAGAAATGAAAAAAGGAAGAAAATGGGAGGAAATGTAGGTAAATCTAAATGAAAACTGACTGCATAAAACAATGGTAACAGTAATTTATGATGTTTAAAATTTTTCTACAAAACTAAAGTACCTAATAATAAACAGTATATAAGATGAGAGGAATATAAATGGAAAATAAATAGTTCTTAAGATCCTTACAATGTATTAATATTAGAATTTGAGGAGTCAAATATCCATTGTCTAATTTCCAAAGAAATTACCAGAAGATTTTTAAAGACTATATAATTACCAAATGGGAAGAGGAAAGGGATATGAAGGAGTAACAAATATAACCAATGTAACAGAAGGAGGAAAACAGAACATTTAACAAGTGGAATGACCACAAGGCACATCACATTATTTATTTTGCCCTACGTATATGAGTAATTACATTAAATCTGGATGTTGAAAATGATAAACTTGAAAACCAAAGATTAAATGGGTTGAAGATGACTCATCAACCAGCTGTATGTTATTATTAAGAGATACATTAAAATATAAGGACACAGAAAGGTTAACTATAAAGGGTAAAAAGAGATATACCAAGAAAACACTAGCCAAAAGAAAGCTGGTATACCTATATTAATATTAAACAAAACAGAATATAAAGCCAAAAATTACTAGAGAATAATATAATAAGGGAAAAGGTTCAATCTGCTAGGAAGTTATAATAATTCTATATTTGCATATATCTAATAATATAGCCTAGAATGAACAAATAACATTATCCATAAAAATTAACAAATACACAATCTTTACTGGAGGTTTTAATATATCATGTTCAGTAATTGATAGAACAAGCAAACAAAAATAAGTTAAGATTTAGAAGATCTGAACAACGTAAAATATTTGATCCAATAGACATATAAATACTATACCCAAGAATTACAAAGTGAACATACTTCTAAAAACACAGAAAATAAATAAATTGGACCACAAATTAGGTCATTTTTTTAAAGATTTTATTTATTTATTCATGAGAGACACAGAGAGAGAGAGAGAGAAAGAAAGAGAGAGAGAGAGAGAGAGAGAGAGGCAGAGACACAGGCAGAGGAGGAAGCAGGCTCCATGCAGGGAGCCTGATGTGGGACTCCATCCCAGGTCTCCATGATCAGGCCCTGGGCTGAAGGCGGCGCTAAACCGCTGAGTCACCCGGGCTTGCCCACAAATTAGGTCATTAAGCAATGTATTAGTTATCCACTTTATAATAAATTAGTACAAAATAAGCAGTTTAAAATAATAAATGCTGATCATCTCATAGTTTCTATTGATCAGCAACTTAGGCATAGCTTAGCTGGGATCTCTGCTTCATGGTCTCTCACAGACTGCAACTGATGTGTCTACCAGAGTTGGGATCTCATCCAAAGGTTCAACTACAGAAGAATTTCCCCATTTACAGGCTCATTTATTTGGTTTTAGGCATGAATCCATTACTTTTGGGCTGTTGGAGTTCTTTGCCACTATTCCTCACCAACACAGTAACTTGCTTCATCAGAGCTAGCAAGGGAGAGAGTTTCTAGCAAGAAGTTAAATCCTATGTAACTTAATCAAAGAAATGATATCTCATCACTACTTTGTTGTACAGACAGTCCCCAAGTTAAGATGCTTTGCTTATAATTTTTTGATTTTATGATGGTGCAGAAGCAATACACATTCAGTAGCAATCGTATTTCAAGCTTTGAATTTTGATCTTTTCCTGAGCTAGTGATATACAGTACAGTACTATCTTGTGAGGCCAGCAGCAGCAATCCACAGCTCCCATTCAGCTATACAATCGCAAGGTTGTGATTACACTTACAACCATTCTGTACACACACAACCATTGTTTTTCATTCACTTTCAGCACAGTATTCAATAAATTACATGAGATATTCAACATTTTACTATAAAATATACTTTGTGTTAGGTGATTTTGCCCAAATGAAGGTTAATCTAAGTTTCTGAGAGTGTTAAGGTAGGCTAGGCTAAGCTATGCTGTTGGGCAGATTAGGTGTATTGAGTGCATTTTCAATTTATGGCATTTTCATCTTACAATATTTGATTGGCACATAAGTCAAGGAAGATCTGTATCATAGTGGTTAAAATTAAGTCACAGATCCCACTCACAAGTGAGGGAAGAGTATTAAACAAGTGCATGAATATGCAGAGCTAGGAATTACCGGAAGCCATCTTAGAATTAGCCTGTCACAGAAAGTATCAATAAGTTGCAAAGGACTGAAATCATACAAAGTGTACTCTCCCAAACTAATATAATACTGTATGTTACCTATGCTGAATTAATTATTCATACTGCTATAATTATAGCACAAAATATTAACATTTAAAAATCATGTTTGAGGGGCAGCCTGGGTGGCTCAGCGGTTTAGCACCGCCTTCTGCCCAGGGTGTGATCCTGGAGACTCAGGATCGAGTCCCACATAGGGCTCCCTGCATGGAGCCTGCTTCTCCCTCTGCCTGTGTCTCTGCCTTTCTCTTTCTCTCTCTCTCTCTCTCTCTGTCTCTCATGAATAAAGAAATAAAATCTTTAAAAAAATGTTTGGAATTTTATACATACACTTATATCCATTAGAATTCTAAATACATCCATGTGAATTGTAAATGAATATTTGTGAATTTGTTTGTTTCCAATCCTGATTAAACTCTCCATGTGTCATGTAATAATGTATTTCTAAAAAATTCTTGACTGATAACTGAAATAACTGAATCTCCTACACATCTGTTCTACTGTCTGTTTCTCTCGGTTTTCAGTAAAATTTTTACTTAGGGCATGCCTTATTATTTTTTACTGAGTAGATCAATGGGAACGAAACACTGAGAAATCTATTTGAGGTTCAACTGATTTTTCCTTCTGGAGGACATCTAGGCAAAAAGATAAATCATCTTATTGTAGTCAGAGATTGAGATGATTCAAAATTGGGCCTCATTTCTTCTGAGTGCTGATCTGCTTAGAGTTTTCCCTTACTCTTTAGGTGTATCCCTACAAGGTACCAAAATGAAACTGGGGTGTTTACCAGAGCTCTTTGAAAGGACCTGACCTGTACTCTCTCTCTCATTCCTCTCATCCCCAACACTGTGAAATTATGTCAATAAGAACTGAATAATAAAACTGAAGTAAAGAACTTTGTAGATGGGTTTAATGTCAGATTAGACTTAATTGAAGAGATAATTAGTGAATATGAGATAAATCATAAGAAAATTATCCAAGTGAAGCATGGAGAGACAAAAGAATGGAATAATGACTAAAAGACACATGGGAAATAGTAAAAGATATGATACATATGTAATTAGATTCCAGACTCAGAAGATAGAGCAAGAAAGACAGAACTTTTATAAAAGGGACAGTACTAATATTTCCTAAAATTGACGGACATCAAAAGCCATATTAAATAAACCCTAAGAACTCCAGACAAGATAAAAAGAAAGCCATACTTAGCACATATTAGCTAAATCGCTGAAAAACATAAGAAATAGTGAAAGGGACCATAAGGGAAGGGGGGAAACTGAGAGGTGAAAAATTAGACAGGAAGAGAGAAACCATGAGAGACTTCTAACTCTAGGAAACAGAGTTGCAGAAGGGGAGGTGTGGGGGGACAGGGTTACTGGGTGATGGGGATTAAAAGAGGGCACACAATGAGATGAGCACTGGGTGTTATACTTTATGCTGGTAAATTGAATTTAAATGAAATTTTTAAAAATCGCTGAAAACCAAAGAAAGAGAAAATCCTAAAAGCAGCCAAAGAGGAAAAGGTTTACCATCTGAGAGCAAAAATAAACTCAACAGCTGCTTTCTTCACAGAAACAGTGGAAGCCAAAAGAAAATGTTTTCAAACTAATAAAAAAAAAAAAATAAACTTTCTTAACCTATAATTCTATTTCCAGGAAAAAATATATATACATATATACTCTTTGTAGAGTATATATGTATATACTCTGCCTTTGGCCCAGGGCGAGATCCTGGAGACCCGGGATCGAGTCCCACATCGGGCTCCCGGTGCATGGAGCCTGCTTCTCCCTCTGCCTGTGTCTCTGCCTCTCTCTCTCTCTCTCTCTCTCTGTGACTATCATAAATAAATAAAAAAATTTTTTTAAAAAAAATTTTTTTAAATAAAATAAAAATGAATTTAGAAAAAAATAAAGTGAGATAAAGACATTTTGAAAACATATTTAAAAAGAGAATTTTTTGTTAATATACTCACACAATAAAACAAAAACTAAAAGATGTTTTTCAAGAAGAGAAATAGCATGAGACGAAAGGAAGAAAATGCACAGAGGAATAAAAAAGCAACAGAAAAGGTATATAGAAAGTAAATCTAAATGCATACTGACATTATAAAACAATAACAATGTCTTATAGGACATAAAATACATACAGAATTAAAACATTTAACAAAATATATAAAACTTAAAAAACAATAAATAGATGTTAAGTGTTGTTCTAATGTCCTTGTTTTGTCTGACAAGTAGTATAACTTTTCACTTATATTAGGTTTTAAAAAATAAGGGGCACATATTTAACCTCTAGCATAAATCATGTTAAGAATAAGGAATATATAATAAACAAATATTGTATATCCTTGGCAGGACACAAGGTTATGGTATAAAAGTTACTCACTTCCCTATACACCAGCAATGAACAATTCTAATTTGAAATTAAAATCCGTATCATCTACATGAGCACCCCAAAAATTATATATTTAGGTCTATATATAACAAAATTCCAGGGTCAGACACTTTAATAATGAATTATACCAAACATTTAAGGCTGAAAACATCAATCTCACATAAACTCCTCCAGAAAAAGAGAGAGCTACATTTCTGAACTTGACCTATGAGTGATGTTGCCAGATAAAATACAGGATGCCAAATTAAATGTGAATTTCAGAAAAGCAATAAATATTTTTAGTATAAATATACATGAGATTTTTATTTACTAAACCCAGCAACCCTGTATGAAACCAGAGAAGCTTCATATCAAAATATGTTAACATTACAAGAAAAGAAAATCATATGCCAGTTTCTCTTACAAACACAGAGGCAAAATTCCTAAATTAAATAAAACATCAGTAAAGTACATCCATAATTAAATGAAAAATAATATATAACACTCAAATTATCAACCAGTGTAATTCACAACATTTACAGAATAAAGGAAGAAATTTTCTATGGCCATTTTCATCTATGCAGGGCAAGTACTTAATAAACCTCAATATCAATTACAATTTCTAAAAGATAATTAGAAAAAAAAGAGTAGAGAGAAATTTCCTTAACTTCATAAAGGGCTGCTACATGAAAACCTACAAGTAACATCACTTTTAGTTTAAACAGTGAAATCTCTGTCTGTAAGATTGGGACTAATTCAAGAACGCTCTCTAGGACCACTTCTTTCAACACTATACCAGCAGTCTGAAGCAGCAAATATGCCAGAAAAAGAAATTCAATGTATTGAAAAAAACTAATGAAAACTTAAAAACACACCATTTATAACACTATCACAAAAGTTTAAGTATCTAGAGACTATCTAATGAAAAAGTATGAGACTATGACAAAAAGAAACAGAAAAGCATACTAAGAGACACTGAAGGTGATAAAAATGAATTGATACTCTGTGTTTGTGGATTTAAAGATTTTACACTGTAAAGACATGATACTTCTCTTTCAGATTCATCTTATCAAATTCATTCTCAAATTCAATATAATCTCAATTACAATTCTGGCAGATTATTTGGTATGAATTGATAACCTGATGATAAATACATATATGAATATGCAAAAATCAAGAACAGCTAAGACAATCTTGGAAAGGACAAAGCTTAAAAATAAACGCCCCCACCAGATTATAAAGACTTTTTAAAAATTTACAGTCTATAAAAAAGGGTAATACTTAAGCAAGGAAAAACAAATAAAGCAATGGAACTGTTAATAGTTGAGAAACAAACTCACACATATAGGAAAACTTCGTTTATGATAAACATAGCACTACAGAGAAGTAAGGAAAGAACAGTCTTTTCAGTAAATTGTAGCAGGTTAAGTGGATATCCATGACAAAAACAAAAAAAAACTTAAACCTATCTCATACAACCACAACAATCAACTCCAGATAAATTACAACTCTAAATATAAAAGACGAAGGCAGTTAAGCTTCTCAAGAAAATGTCTAGAAAACCATCCTCATGAGTTTGGACTAGGCAGAGATTTCTTTAAAACATGAGACACAAAAAGCAAATTCAATAAAGGAAAAGATTAATAAATGGAGCTACATTAAAATTAGTCTTTCCTCCTCGTTAAAGACTCCTTAAGGGAGAAAAAGGCAAGCCTCAGAATGGAAGAAGATACAACAGATACAGCAGAGTTCCTACCCAAAAAACATAGAACTCCTTGCAAATCAACAGGAAAAAGACACATACTCCAATAGAGAACGAAGAGATTTTTTTTAAGATTGTTTATTTATTAATGAGAGACACACAGAGAGAGGCAGACATAGGCAGAGGGAGAAGCAGGCTCCATGCAGGGAGCCTGACGCAGGACTCAATCCTGGGACCCCAGGATCACACCCTGAGCCAAAAGGAGATACTCAACCACTGAGTCACCCACTTAGTCTTGCCCCAAAGACTAAGAAATTTAAATGGGTACTCAGAAGGGAGCACACTCGAATGACCCCTAGTAATCAAGGGAAGTAGAAATTAAAACCACAATGAAATGCCTTTACATGTCCAAGAAAAGGATAAAAATAAAAAGGTGACAATACCGAATACTGGCAAGGATAGAGAGCAACTGGAACTCTCACACTCTGCCCACAGTAACATAAGTCATGTAACCACTTCTGCAAAAGAGGTAGTGTGATAGTCATAATGTGGAAGGGAGAAGAAAAGGAGGTGCACTACTGCAAGAAGCTGTAGTCTAATATGAAGGTGAAAAGCAGAACTTAACCAGTCAGGAAAGGTCTGTTGTTTGGTAGTACAGAATACACACACAAAAAAAGGGTACTATCCTTTAACTACTTATTCACTGAAGCCTCACAATTTGGCTTTCACACTGTAACCTACTACGAAATACCAAAATTGTGTGCTATAAGCCATAAATTGACCCTCAAATAAGCGACCTCTCATTACAGCCTAACCTCAACAGTGCTGACACCATTTGCTGTGTTCCCCAACACATTCCACAAGAGGAAAACAGGCAGGTGTGCCAGGGTAAGTAGGAAACTGAGACTGCTGCTCAGAATTAAAGGCAGTAAAAGGCAACACCCCTTCCCAAAAGTCCATTCCTCTTTCAGAGCATTTTGTACTACTGAGTGGAAACATCAGGAAACCAAGAACCTACCCACACACCCTTCTCTTTTTTCCTATTCCACTTGTTCTAAATCTGGGCAGCTATATTGCATTCTGTAACTGAGCTGTCAATTATTGACAAACCAAGGGCCAGCGTTTCAGTTGTTTAAACCTCATGAGCCAAACTACTCTTGCAAGTGAGTAAAACTCAAAAATGTATCATTTTAAATACAAAAGCATTATTAGTAGCTTGAAAAGAATTACAAGGTTACAAAAGTAATAAAAGTTTGGTCGTTACATTCTGGCATGCATGCACTATCAAAATCTTGGTGCCTTACTATTACGTCCCTTGGTTAGTCAGGTAGGCTGAAAGGAGGTATCTGCATCCACATCATAGAAATTTAAGTTAAACACAGTCTGTTGGGATCCCTGGGTGGGTTAGCGGTTGAGCATCTGCCTTCAGCCCAGGGCATAATCCTGGAGACTCGGGAAGGAGTCCAGCATTGGGCTCCCTGCATGGAGCCTGCTTCTCTTTCTGCCTGTGTCTCTGCCTCCCTCTCTCTCTCTGTGTGTCTCCCATGAATACATAAATAAAATCTTTAAAAAAAATAAAATAAACACAGTCTGTTTAACCTTCTCTTTGGGATCCCAAAGGTGTCATTTAAGACAGAGACTTTTTTTTAAGGTTGTCCTTACAAATTTTCTGCAACAATCATTATATCAATTCAGACTGACCACTAAATAGATCAATTCCAATTTACCAGTTCAGCAACAAGTACATCTTTTATAAAACATTTCCAAGTTTTACCAACTTAAAATTTAAAATCTGAACAAAATTTGTTACTGGTTTATCACATGGATAACCTGTTCTGTAGTGTAGCTTCCTCGTTGGGTTCAAAGTCTCATTTAATAATTCTAACGGCTGCTCATCTCATTTAAAATAAAAATATCTAAACTTTTACTAAAGAAAATATGAAGGAATGGAAAGCTATTCCTGAATGAAAAGACTATTAGAATTATGCCAATTTCTCCCAAGTTACCGTACAAGAGTAAGGAAATTACAATAGTAATACCAATATGCTTTGTGACCTAAACAAAATAGTTCTAAAATCCATCTGGGAGGAAAAAACAGTTGAAAAAAGGTAAAACATTTCTATAAGAGAAGTGTAATAAAAAAACCACCATTTGCCTATCCTATGCAATAAGTATGTATTTACAAAGTTACCTTAAGGAAGGCCACTTGAAGCAAGTTCAAGTACAGATTTCAAAAACCAAAGAAACCCTAATATACAGAAAAATTCAACATATGCTAAAGGTGACATTTTAAGTCAAAGAAAACACAAGAATTGTAAACAAAAAATGTTCCTGTTAAATGAAATTAACAACTGTTTAACTGAGAAAAGGTTAGGTTGCTATTTCACAGTAACAGAGCCTATGTGGATTAAAGAGTTAAATGTGAAGAAGGAGGAGGAGGAGGAGGAGGAAGAGGAGGAGGAGGAGGAGGAGGAGGAGGAGGAGGAGGAGGAGGAGGAGGAGGAGGAGGAGGAGAAGAAGAAGAAGAAGAAGAAGAAGAAGAAGAAGAAGAAGAAGAAGAAGAAGAAGAAGAAGAAACACAGCAGTGCTAGGAGAAATACATGTGTATTTTAATCTGATCTTGTAGTTAAAAAAAGCCCTATATAAGCATACTAACCAAAAAAAATTAAAAAGAAGCGGACAGATTTGGTCACATGAAAATAAAAATTGTGACATACAAGAATGCCATAAATTTAAATGACAAATGACAAAACAGGGGGAAAAAATTAGGTGCACATACATGATTGTTTAAAAAATTCCATGTCGGGCAGCCCGGGTGGCTCAGCGGTTTGGAGCCGCCTTGGCCCGGGGTGTGATCCTGGAGACCCGGGATCAAGTCCCACGTCGGGCTCCCTGCATGGAGCCTGCTTCTCCCTCTGCCTCTGCCTGTGTCTGTGCCTCTCTCTGTGTGTGTCTCTCATGAATAAATAAATTTTTTAAAAAATTAAAAAAAAATTCCATGTCATTACAGGCTGAATTACAGAAATAATTTAAATTTTTTTTAATAACTGAAAAAATGGACATTGGAAACAAACCACAGGAAATAAATATAAATGACCAATTCAACATTTGGGGCAACAAAAATCTCAACCAAAGGAAAAAAAAAAATTAAACAAGATAACATGCTTACTTATCAAACTGCCAAACACTGACATGCATACATGCACATACACAGAATATCGAATGTTGCTAAGAATTCATGAAAAGACTTTCTTACATTTGCAAACAGAGGAAGCCTTTCTGGAGGTTAATTTGATAGACTATCAAAATCATTAGAAAGGGTCAAGGCGAGAGATCCCTTTAAACCAAAAGATCCATTTTCAAGTATGTGGTTTAAGGAAATAATAATAAGAGATTTTTTTACATGATTTTCTACAAATTATTCTCTGTGGAGTTTTTATTATAAAAAATTAGAACAAACCAAATGAAAAACAATGGGAGGCTGGTTAAATACAATAGTCCGTAATAGGATATGGTGAGGCCATTCAAACTCATGCTTTGGAAAAATATTTTATGACATTTAAAAAGAAATATTAAAAATAACTTATAAAAGAATAATTTAGGGGAGAGACTTTTAAAGCCAAATTATTAATTTGGTATTTATTTACAACTAGATGAACTTTTATACTTGTATAACTTGAATTAAAATGAATTCATGACTTTTATGATTGTAAAAAATGGGATAAATTTGAAATATACAATTACATGTGAAATATATTCTCAATTTAAAAACGCAAAACTAGCAACTATCTTCCTCTGTCATTTTTATTTATAAATTTGGGGGGATATTTAAAGGAAGTTTTAAAACATTTTACGTCTGGATAGGATAGGCTATGCTACAATAACAAATAATACCCCAATTTTGGTGTTTAACAAATCAGAAAGTTCATTTCTCACTCATGTAAAACCTGTTGAACATATTCAGGATAGCTATTTTCCATGTGGTGGCTCGGTGAGTCAGGCCACTCCAATATTGTTACTCTACCATATGGACACAGCATTCATCATTGGCTACCAATCAGGAGGAAGGAAGAGAGGAGGGGAAAAAGAGAAAGAAGGGGGAAGGATATCTCCATCTAACCTCAAAAGAGCTAGAAAAATCAACCTGTTAGCCCAGGAAAGAGTAAAGGATTTGGAAATTTATTATAGTATTGTCTTTGCCACAGTGTTCACAGGATCACTACAATCCCAAGATCAGGATGTCAATGTTGTGAAAAAACAGAAGCATATCATTCATTCTCATTCCTCCAAATCCATTCTATGATCCAGTGGCACTTTAGAACTTGGAGTTTCCTAAGCCACTTTCTTTCAATCCATAGTACTTTACACTTAATATTATTGTATCAGTATCTTCCTTGCCTTCCTTCAAGATTCAAATGTCAATTCTTTTGTTAAGTCTTTCCTGACTCTTTTCTTTATCCCTCCTGGGTCCCTCCACAGCAAATACAGGATAAATACGTAGGTGCTTTCAGCATCGAATATAAGCCTCTATTACCCTACTTGTCATACTGTATCATAGATACTGAGGTCTATAACTGCCTTCCAACTACTCTGGAAGCTCTTAAAAGTAAATAATCTGATCCATCTTCCTTTAAACCTATCCCTGGTATAATCTGGGGTTTCCTAAATGTTTGTTGAGCAAAATAATGAATATGATCAGAAGAACACAAAGCCTCCAGGAATAAGAATTATCTCAAATTGTCAGCACTCTCCAGTAGTGTGTTGAATGGAAAGCCAACAAAATTTATGTCAACCTATATAACTTCAAAATGTGACCTTATCTGCCTCTCTCTCGCTCTCTCTGAATGAATAAATAAATAAATCTTAAAAAAAAAATGTGACCTTATTTGGAAATAGGGTCTTCGTAGATATAAGGTAAGGACTGAGATAGTACTGGAAAAATATGAGTCCTAATAAATTTAATAAGTGTATCCTAATCAAAGACAAAAAGTATACACAGAGAAGAAGGCCATGTGAAACTGGAGGTAGATACTGAAGTTACACTGCACAAACCAAAGACCACAAGGAGAAGCTGAAATAGGCAAGAAAGAAAGGATTCTCCCTTAGATTCTTCAAAGAGAGTATGGCCCTGCCAAAAACTTGATTTTGGATTTCTGGCCTCTAATACTGTAAGAGAATAAATTTATCTTGTTTTAAGACAGCAAGTTTGTGGTAAATCGTTACAACAGCCCTAGGAAACTAATATATTTTGTTATTAGAAATATCAATGTGCAGGGAAATATCAGTATGGCAGGGAAAATACAAAGGTAAAATGGGGAAACACATTTCCTCTCAACATATTTGTAAATCCAGTGGAAGCATTATGTGAAGCTTTTAGAGAGGTAGCGACATTAGCAACAGCTGCCTCCACGGTTGTCCCTATTGCCTCCTACTAGAAGGAAATACAGTTGTGGTGACAGGAACAAAAGTGATCATCCATGACACTTCTCAGACTTAGTAACAATTTTGTTACCAAAGTTTTCTGGATTTCTTGACTATCTAGGGTAATATGCACCAGTAGCATCCTTACCATATAGGAGAGATATTTTCTAAAAATCCCAGCTGAACAAGTTTGAAAGCTCAACAAATGTTAAATTTAAGTGTGCAACTGCAGTAATACTAACAAGGAGGTCTCCACACCACTTGCCCCAGTGAGGAAAATCTCAAAACCAAAATTTGACAGCCTATAAACTTGATGAGCATGTTTTGATAGCTGAGGTTTTTTGTCTTTGTTTTTTTTTCAAACTAAGGTTTTCCAAGCTTTCTTTTCTCTCTTTATGCTTCTTCTGAGTGATAACCTTTTTTTTCTGTTTTTAGGGAGTGGTTTCTTCAAATGGAAAAATTTTCTATGTAAAACTGGAAATAGCTATGTCTCTGGTCATGAAGTTCCTATCTTTCATTCTCTTTTGAAACTAAGGTAGGAATTAGAGAGAAATTTAAACCATTTACTCCCCTAGTTTCATTTCTCTCAAAATAGAAGTCAGTACAGGCTTTGAATCTTGGAATCCATTTGAGGGAAAGGACGAGGCAGAAGACAATCCATTCTGGCCTCACCATTTCAAATTGTAAAGTTTCTCTCATAATTATTTCTCCTTTCCCAAATACTGATCCTATATGAAATGCTCATCAAGCCACATTATTCTAACTGGTTTCTCTGCATCTATCCTATACCCTTGCAATCTACAGTCTGTCAAAATGAAACTCTTATAACACTGCTGTCGATGTGTTACATCTCTGCTCAAAAACCTCCCAAATGAAATCATAAAATCAGAGTCACTGGGAAAGATGGGTAAGTGTCAGAAAACATTTAATTCAATCTGCCATTAACTGCATAACTGAGGCCTAGAAAGTTACACTGACTTGCCTAAGAGAGTATACCAAATAAGAGGCAGAGCCAAAACTAGAAATCAGGTTCTCCTATTACCATTCCAATACTGGGAATGAATTTTAAAAATGTCAAGTCACAACAACTCTGAAAACCTGACAGATGCCAGCTTCCCTAACAACAAGTATTTTCTTAGTGTTAAGATTAGATGAAGGTCCATTAACATTTACTGAACACCTAATATGTGTAAGCTCTGACCCTCAAGGGGTTCATAATAGTAAAAGGAATGAAAACAATTAAAATGTAGTTTTAGAGCAGAAACGTGCACAAGGCAAAGAAAAAGCCCTAATTCAGCCAATAAAGGTGCCGTGAAGACTTCCAGCAGGAACTTATACCTTCAAATCTTGAATTAGTAAGTGTAACACATAATGTGGCAAAGAATGAAAGAGCAGAGTAGCTCCCGGTGCATGGAGCCTGCTTCTCCCTCTGCCTATGTCTCTGCCTCTCTCTCTCTCTCTGTGACTATCATAAATAAAAATAAATAAATAAATAAAAATAAAGAACTCGGGATCCCTGGGTGGTGCAGCGGTTTAGCGCCTGCCTTTGGCCCAGGGTGCGATCCTGGAGACTCAGGATCAAATCCCATGTCGGGCTCCCGGTGCATGGAGCCTGCTTCTCCCTCTGCCTATGTCTCTGCCTCTCTCTCTTTGACTATCATAAATAAAAATAAATAAATAAATAAAATAAAGAGCAGAGTAATAAATATGAGGGCATGAGCCATGACAGACAAAAACAGCTACAATTCTGTTTTTCAGTATGACTGGAAAGTAGGGTAGATGTGAGGAGTCATGTAAGGACGAGGAAAGAGAAGTAGGTAGTGTCTAGATTATATGAAGTGCTTTGTATCCATCCTGTCAATGAAAAGAAGCCGTATGACTAGATTTGCTTATTTAGAAAGTTCATTCTGTCAACAGCATGGAGGTTCTAAAGGAAACAAAGTGGACAGCAGAAAGATGGATTAAGTAGGCTCTTATAGTAACCCAAACTGAGACCTAATGGGAGTTTCGTAAAGAACAAGAGAAAGATTTAAGAGAAATCTGCCTCAGAACATTGGAGACAATGCACACTTTAGAAACCAGAAAACCTAAAGTTCATTCCTTATAAGCTCTGTAACTTAGGTCAAATCACCTAACTTCTTTGAGCTTATTTCCCAATGTCTACTATAAAACTGCAACTGTAACAATGGAGCCACATCTAATCACAGTGGTTGCTGAAAGAATTTAATAAGAGTCATGAATATTAGCAAACATACATGATACTGGATAAGTTCATGAGAAGTATTAGTTCTCTTTCCCTGTTTCTTCTCCCTCTTGAGTCAATTAGATAAAAGGACAGGAATTGAAGGATTTTTAAAAAAAGGAATTGTAGGATGGTACCCAGATGCCTCATTAGTCTATCTGGTTAGATCAAGGCATCATTAACCACGAATATAAAAAGAAAGGGAGAATACGTTTGTGGCACATTGTAGTTAAGATACCCGTCGAACATCCAGGTGGATGTGTAATGAATGATTAGAGAGAGAGAGGCTTCAGAAAGAAGTCTGGGCATAAGGGTAAATGGCTTGGTCCTTGGGTACCTTTCTTGAAACCTCAAGTTGTTCATCTCTAAAATGAAGAAAACACCTCATCTGTTTTACGAAATGGGAATAGAATGTATATTAATCTACTATATAAGTTCTTTAAATTATAAAACATTCTAAAATAATGGAACAGCATTATTAAAGTGTAGAAACCCAATTAATAAATAATTACTGAGCATATAACATATCTAAAAATCTCTTGCAAAAGATATGATTAGAGATAAAAATCAAACAAAATAAAGTAAGTTGCACCATCCTAATGGTAAAGTTTACTCTGTGTGGAGATTTTGTCCCTATTATCTATGTTTTGACATTTTTCAAGCTGGAGAAAAGCTGAAAGAGTAACACAATGAGGGGCACCTTGGTGGTTCACTAGTTGTGCATCTGCCTTTGGTTCTGGTCATGATCCCAGGATCCCGGGATCAAGTCCCACGTTGGGCTCCCTGCGGGGAGCCTGCTTCTCCCTCTGCCTGTGTCTCTGCTTCTCTCTCTGTCTCTCATGAATAAATAAATAAAATCTTAAAAAACAAATAACACAATGAACACCAATACGCCTTCACATAGACTCAGTGATTGTTACCTCTTGCCAAATTTACTTTCATTCTTTCTGGTTGTATGCGCTCACCTTTTCTTTTTGCAACATTTGAAAGTAAAGTGTAGACATTATAAAACTCTACCCCAACACTTAATCTGATAAACAAGGACATTTTCCTACATAACCACAATACCATTATGACACTGAAAAATTTTAATATTGACATTATATTGCATGTAGGATATAGTGTGTATCTGAATTTTCCAAATGTACCAACTGTCCCTTTATAAATGTGTATTGGTTTTGTTGTTCTTGCTGTTTCTGTTTTGGATCGAGATCCAGTTAAGGGTCATGCACTGCATTTAGCTCTCTTGTTGCTTGGTGTCCTTTAATCTAGAACTGTTTCCCCAACTTTTTTCCTTCTGTGTGTGTGTGTGTGTGTGCACTACATGTCATTAACAATTTTGAACCAGGTATTTCATACAATAATCCACCATTTGTATTTGTCTGATTATTTCCTCATGATTAGATTCATTTAAACATTTCAGCAAGAATACTACATAAGTGATGCTCTTCTTTATGAAATTATAATATATACATTGATTTTAATATGGAATCTATGTGTTCTAAAAGGCTAGTCAAATCTTTCATTATATAAGTTCAAAGACAACAAATGAAGCATAATTCTATTATCTGACACCCAACAATTTGTTCCAAATATATATCCAATCCGTAAACTCAATTCAGCCATCAGCTTTATGAAATTTGTAGAAAATAGTTGGGGAAAGGGAAATTCCTTTATATTATGTGCCCTTTAAAACTATAAAGTACCTCCCACCACCACCCCCTCAAAAAAAAGAATCAATCATAAAGGCATGCTCAACTCTGCAAACATTTTCCCCTCACTGCAAATATTCTCTGGTGTATTACAACAGGATGATTTTACAAACTGAACCACTGGGCTAAAGCATGCAAATACCATCAGATGGTAAATGTTCCTTTTTTGTTTGTTTGTTTGTTTGTTTGTTTGTTGTTTCCCAAAAAAAAGGTGAAAAATCTATAACTAATATTCAACAACTGTTATCTCTCAAAGCTCTCAACTGTTAAGAAAGTTTTATCCTGAAAAGTCTATGTAACTACAGTTACAGTATAAATGTATACATTGGCATGTATAGGGTTGTAAATAGGAATAAAAATATTTTGGACTCCTTCTGGAAAATAAATGTCACAATCAACTGCTACTATAAATGCTACTGGTTGTGCAAATACAAACATTTTGAAAAACAATCTCTCAGAATGATATATACAAAGGATTTCACTCTATTTTGAAAATTCTTTAAATGTGGTAAATATAAATAATACATGATTATTACTATTAAATACTAACAATTATTTTTAAAGCTATAACAATAAAACTAAATCAAAATCAAATTTATAACAGACAAATCTTTCAGATAGTAAAGTTGGAAGCTGAAGTTTTCAATACTCATTACCAAGGTATAAACAACTGAAATGTTTATTTTTAAAAGACTAAGGGGAATATATTCCAACAACTTAGCTGTACTATCAGCTACTCCTAAAGGCCTCAGTTATTCCTTTTTTGATGTGTTCACAGCACAAAGAAATCTCTACAGCAAACAACTGAAAAGTTTGGCTTGTTATGCTTCATTTTTATAAAAAGGAATATACATCTATTAGCCTGCCCCTTGCTCAATGACGACACATTTTTTTGTTGTTGTTGACACTACACAAGAAAAACAAGGGTGTTCATTGCTATAGTAACTAAATTTCTACTATTATCTTTATACACGAAAACAAAAATCAGGTTGCTACATATTCATGAAAAGTGTCTGCTTACATTAGTTTATATTGGTGACATCAACACCAAGCAAATGGCCACTACAGGATAGCCAATCATATATTACAGGTTCACATACTCCCAAACACTCAAAATACAAAAAACTTTCTGGTATGCGGGAAGTCTGGTATTTGCAGACTTAAGCATGTATTTAAGCATGAGCCTTTTTTCTTTTTTTTTTTTTTTTTTAATTTTTATTTATTTATGATAGTCACACACACAGAGAGAGAGAGAGAGAGAGAGAGGCAGAGACACAGGCAGAGGGAGAAGCAGGCTCCATGCACCGGGAGCCCGATGTGGGATTTGATCCCGGGTCTCCAGGATCGCGCCCTGGGCCAAAGGCAGGCGCTAAACCGCTGCGCCACCCAGGGATCCCTTTTTTTTTCATATTTATATAAATTACTGTAGTTTTATTCAACCAGAATTTCATAAAGCCTTCAACACTACTGGCATAACAACATGAAAAGATGTCAGCAAATATGTATAGGCAACGGAGAAATGGCCTAAGTATTGTTGATCAGATTTTGATAATCCCACAGCACCTTATCCTCTCACAAAAACAGAGAGTGGGGTGTCCTAAGGATGCTCATTACCTGTCAGGTCCTTCTAACAACTATTTCCAGATGGCTGTTTATCCCTCAATACCAGTAGATAATTTGGCAAAATTAGTAATTATTTTTTGTTTTGTTTTGTTTTTGTTTGTTTTTTGTTTTTTTTTTTTAGTAATTTTTAAAAGAGGAGGAAAAAATCTGAACATGTTCTGCTGAAAATGAGTACATTATAAATCAGATTCTATTGACAGCCATCCCTAGATATAGAAAAAAGGGGAAAAAAATTTAATAAAGACTTACCAACTTTAACCAACTTAAAGTCACAAAAGCCTGGATCCTGATTCCCTATACTTCAACACTATGAACACATCCATTCCTCAGAGATATAATTGAACATTTCTATAAATTTAACTGATATTCAAGAAGGGTGATAAGGTCATTTAATGAGGAAGGAATAATCCTTTAAAAATGGTTTTGGAAAAAAAATGGTTTTGGAACAACCAGATATCCATTTGACACAAGGTCATGAACAATAAAAGTTTATAAATTGAACACCAAAATTAAAATCCTGTATTTTTCAAAAGACACCATTAAGAAAATGAAATGGTGAGCCATATACTAGAAAAATTATCTATAATAAATATATTTGACAAAGGACTAGAAAATTTATATATACAAAGAATATATGAAGAACTCCTAATTCAGTGGAATAAGAAAACAACCAATCCACATATGATGCACAAAAGACCTGAATAGATACATCACTGAAGAATATAAATAAGTGGCCTATAAATATATAAAGAAGGTTAGAAGAAATCTTTCTGTGATAATGGAAATGTTCTACATCCTGATGGAGTAGTTATATAGGTGCATAGAACTATCAAAACTCAGGGCACCTGGGTGGCTCAGTTAGTGAAGTATCTGCCTTCGGCTCCAGTCATGATTCCAGGGTCCTGGGATTAAGGCCCACATCAGGCCTTCTGGAGCCTGCTTCTCCCATTGTCCCCCGTTTGCATACTCACTATCTTAAATAAAATAAATAAAATCTTTTTTTAAAAAAATTCATGTAATTATATTTATTTTTTAAAGATTTAATTATTTATTTTAGAGAGAGAAAGAGAGCACATGTGGGAGGGGCAGTAGGAGAGGGAGAGAATCTCAAGCAGATAGGCTAAACTCAGCCATGTTTTTCATTTGTTTCTTTGTCTTTGAGGTAAAAAGATAAGAACCCTAGGTCTTCAAAAACAAAAAAAAGAGAAAAAGATATGAAGTTAACTGAAAAACAACATTTTGAATTAGTCAATCAGGTAAGAAACACAAATACTTGGGAGAGAATGAAAAGTCAAACAGTAAAAGATTTCTTTAAAGAAGTTATTAAGTTCAAAAGAAAAATCCAGCTATGAAGCATAAAATTTTAAGGAGATCAATCAAAAGTGGTAGCTTGGATAAATTAATGATTCCAAAACCCCACTTTGACCATTAGTCTGTTTCCATTCTTCCATCAAACCTTCATACCAGTTGCTAAGCAATAACTGGCTAAGTGCTGGACTATTATACTTCCTGACTGACTAACTAGGAATGCTGGATCATTACAATTCCAGACTAAGTAAGAGATTTGGACTCTTACATTTCCTGACTGACTAGGAATGCAAGGGCCTCATTATACTTTCTAACTTACTTGGAATTCTGAACTTCATTTGATTTACTGACCAAAAGATCCTGTTATACTTTAAGTATAGCAAGTCTTATCACCCTAAATAGGAGTACTGGGTCCAGATACATCAACTGCACTGAACTTCATTATACTCATTCAGAGTACTTACCTCTTTCACACTGACCAGAACCAATACTTCTATTCTAATGTAAAACTCTAGATTTTGAGCTCCTATATCAATGCAGTGCAAAGGGTGAATGACAGACACAAAAAGAACTGAAGGTCTGGGTAATGATTTCTTCAGAACAGTAAGGAACTTTTCCATTGTTTCTTCCTTGTCATGTATTACATGGCTTATCATTTGAGATCGATTGTAAGAGAACACTACTTGCAACCCAAACTAATATAATTTTATATCATTCTTAAGCATGTATTTAAATGTTTCATGTGCTAATGAGAAAATCATTTTTGGATTATGAGTTATCAAATTGAAATGTTACTGATATACCCAAAATATTCATCCACAGGGTCTTAAAAAAAATTAAGTCCCTATTTCTTATTCTGACTTTTAGCATTCTCTCTCTTTTGCTCACTGCATTCTGGCCACATCAGACTTCTACCTCTTCCTCAAACACATGTTGGCCCTCACCTCAAGGCCTTGGCATTTGTTCTTTCCTCTGTCTCTACAGTGCTTTTTCCTCAGATCTCTACATGGTTCACTTTTCATTCGAATAAATAAATTAAGGAGTACACTCATTCTGGAATTATGTATTAGCTTTATAGAACACTATGGCAAGTGGCAGGAAGAGAGATGTTACCAACGCCAGTTATATCTGTCCAAAACCAAAATCTAAATTTGCTACTTAAACATATTAGTGATCACAGCTGATTTTAAGACACGTTGAAATAAATCTGGTTACAATGAGACAAAAATGTCTACTATAGGTTTTCAGAAGCAATTCTATCACTTTTTCCTGCTAAATCTGGACACAATCCTATAAACCTTAAGATACTTCTTGAGGCAGACATTATCAATTGCCTTTGCACACAGTCAAAAAAAAATGAACAGAGTTGGCTTACATCTTAAAACTGTTTGCCATCTCTAGTATAGCAGAATATGAATCTAGAGTCAGAAGACCTGGACTTCAAGTTTTAGCCTTGCAGCAGTGTCAATATAATAATTGTACCAAAAATAAATAAATCAGGAAAGTGGATACACAAAATCCAAAAGACAGCGTAAAGGTAACAGGATCCATGAATTAACAGATCCTAGTGTGCTTGAAGGGTTTTCCAAGTCAAGTCATTAAAGAGTATGAGATGGGGATAGGAAGGGATACTTGAAATTAAGATTAGGAAAGAGGTGGCAGTGACCGGTAATGAAAAAGCTAAAGTCAAAACTATAACAGAATGCCTGAGGCAGTATAAATGTCTGACAGGCTGGGAGGAAAGAAGGATTTGAAATGCTAAGAGATGGCATTCCAAACGAAGAATTTAATAAGACAAAAGTTACAGATACATAAAATTTGGTGGAACTTCCAGGTAAGTAAAGTCAACAGTGGCTGTCTAACCATCAGCCATCCAATATTTCCATCTGTGTCATTATCAATTTATTGACTCTCAAGTCCAAATATACACTCTAACTATGTCCTGTGATTAAACAAAAGAAGAATTCTTTGATATTGCTTTTAAAGTGAGCACACCACCTTGTCAGTAAAGGATACTGGAAGGACACTGCCGAGGAAAAGGCTCTCTCCTGCAGTTTCTAGCTGTAGCACTGGTATTGGCAACATGGGAAGTAAGGACACCCAATGGAGCTCTACCCCAGTTATGAGCCCAGAACACGGTCCGTCTACAAGCATGTACTCTTGGCTTAGTGAAAATCTTTCCACAGCCTTCTCAACTGGAAAACTGTCCAAAGGTTTTCTGTCCACTAATCAGCACCCTGACTTCTTCTGCAAGTCCCTGTGCATAGCTGCCTGTGGCCAAAGGGTTCACACTACGCTGCTCCTTATGCAAGTCCTCCAATCTCCACACTCAGCCTACCTGTGACCAGAGTTCCTAACTCCCTGCAAGCCCACAGCATACCCACACTACTGATTGCTGATATGCTTCCCCATCTTCCACCAGAGGGTGCCAATTACTTACCCAGGTCAGGTCTGGCCTAACAGTGAACTCTACTATTCAATGGCCTGAATTACTTCTCCAAAAAGGTCTTAATCCATTGTAAGTTTGTCCTCTCTTAGGTACTCTCACTTAGCCCCAGAGTACAGTATAGAGTTTTCTCATATCTTATACTTACTCCTTTATCATAGTTAATAATTCATTATATTAAATTTCACTTGTTTAACCTACTGTGTGGTTTTCTATATTCTAATTAAAGCCAGACTATTACACCATCCAAAACAATACCAAACAACAAAGGGGTCATAAAGGTAAACAAAAATCACTCCTTCATCATGACTTGCAGAAAGAGAATATTGAAACTTCAAAATAACTGTGAATAAAAAGAGGAAAACTATCAATTCCCAGTGTGTGGTCTCTCATGTTCCTGGTCCCATCCTTACCCCACAAGACAGGCCCCCAAAATTGAGGGAAATACAACAGAAGAGGAAAGCTAGAGAAGTAGATTACAACTGCTCTAAAACTACTGCCTGAAAATATAAGTTCTATCTGTCTGAAAACATAAAAAAGGTATAAACAGATCAGAGCAAAGATTACAAGGAAGGGACTTATAAAGGCACAATTTAAAAGGATAGGGGCAGTCTAAGAAACACATAGCTACTGCAGAGAGGGGGGAAAAAGGAAAAAGAAAGTAAAAGGATCCCTTTGATAGTTAAGTGGTAAGGGAAAAAGAAGCAAAATGGGAAAATATAATGTCCTACAAGACAAAAGAGAACCATAAAATCAAAGCACTCATTACACCGCTCTTCAACTCCCCCCAAGCCCCAAAACAAACCAACCAAAGACCTGGCTAAAGTACCTGAGCTTTGCTAAATTGACAGAAGAGGGCGCCATTAAGTAAAAATATTGTAATTCATACTATCACCTCAAAAATCAACATACACACACAAAGCAACAAATATATGAGCTACTCAAAAAAAAAAAAATCAGGAAATGACACTTCATACTTCTCTACTGAGAAAAATTTTTCTTCCAAAAAACAACCATGAAGCAGAGAAAAGTTGTAAATGAATGCTCCAAACAATATATTGAAATATACTTAAATAAGCATTTGAGGAACAATCACCTTGAATCAGAAAATTTTAAAACTATGAGCAATAACCAAAAAGGCAGGGTGAAAGGAAAGAAAGCTGATGGCACTCAGGAAAAGGAAAAAAGATATTCTCAGCGATGAAGAATAAAGTCACAAGGTACCCACGGGAAAATATATGCCAACAAAATTTCATGAGGGGCACTGAAGAAAGGCAGGAAAACAACCATGAGAACAAATATAACATAATAAAAAAAGAAAAAAGATGAGAAAGAAAGTAGAAGTAAGTGGAAGAAAGACAAAGCAATAACACTCATATTGTCAAACGCCTAACACAGGAAAACAATGCAACAGAACTAAAACATAAACTATAATATAAGAGGGGTGCCTGGGTGACTCAGTTGGTTGAGCGTCCAACTCTTGATCTCAGCTTGGGTCTTGATCTCAGTGTCATGAATTTGAGCGCTACCCTGGGATCCATGCTAGGTGTGGAGCTTACTTTAAAACATATTAAAAATATGGGACACCTGGGTGGCTCAGCGGTTGAGCATCTGCCTTTGGCTCAGGGCGTGATCCCAGTCCCAGGATCAAGTCCCACATCAGGCTCCCTGCATAGAGCCTGCTTCCTCCTCTCTGCCTATGTCTCTGCCTCTCACGAAATAATAAATAAAATCTTTTTTAAAAAATTTTTAATTTAAAAATAAAAATAAATCTTTAAAAACCCTATGTAAGCTTTGTAAAAATACAGAAAGACATCAATCTATGTATTGAATAAGCTCACTGGCGGCCTGGAGGAAATTAATCCAGAATGACCAACTCTGAGACATAATTTACTAAAACTACTAAATTTCAAATATAAAGATAAAATCCTCACAGCCTCCAGGCAAAGATCAATAACTTAAAAAAGCAAAAGACTAAGACTGGTATCAGTTTCCAAACCAATATACAAAGCAAGACAATGAAGTAGTAGGTTTTTAAAAACACAAAGAACATAGGAACCAAAGATTTTATATGCAGCCAACATTCAAATATATGGATAACATAAAAAAATTTTCAACATGGGGACACCTGGGTGACTCAAAGATTGAGCGTCTGCCTTTGGCCCAGGGTGTGATCCTGGTGTCCCAGGTTCAAGTCCCACACTGGGCTCCCTGCATGGAACCTGCTTCTCCCTCTGTCTGTGTCTCTGCCTCTCTCTCTGTAACTCTCATGAATAAATAAATAAAATCTTTAAAAAAAATTTTTTTTCAACATGTAAGAACTTAGGGAATTCTGCAGTAATCAGCCTTCCTTGAGAAATCTACTAGAGAAAGATTTTCATCCAACTGATGACTAAGAAAACTTTAATGAAAGACCAACTACAGGTATTTTAAGAATATATAAATATACATCACTAAAACAGAAGTGAGATGCAAGGCCAAAGTCTAATGGACAAATTTAAATGTTCTGAAAAAGTATAAAGCAATTTTTAAATGAAAGAAGGAAAACAGAATAAGCATAGTAATTATAATATAGGCAAAAGGTAGGCTTAAATAATACTTAAAAACTGATAAAGCACATAGTAAACAGCTAAAAGGAAAACATGAGACTTAGAGCATTAAAAAGTTCAAGTGTAAAAGTAACTATAAGAACAAACATGTATGCCTTCTTAAATACTAATAATTTAAGGAAAATAACTATAAAAGGAAAGAAAATATATCTCATAGAATGCATAGCAAATACAACAAAGCATGATTACAAAATATTATGACAGCACTAAGACCAAACACAGCAGTCGTATTAGTGAGTATGAATGGACATAACTGTTTAAAAAGATTTCATTTTGACTCATGAAACAAAACTATATGCTAGGGCAGCCCCGGTGGCTCAGTGGTTTAGCGCCACCTTCATTCAGCCTAGGGCCTGGTCCTGGAGACCCAGGATCGAGTCCCACGTCGGGCTCCCTGCATGGAACCTGCTTCTCCCTCTGCCTGTGTCTCTGCCTCTCTCTCTCTCTCTGTGTCTATCATGAATAAATAAAATAAAATTAAAAAAAAAAAACTATATGCTATATACAAGAGATTCATTCAAGACTAACAAAATTACTAATACAAAATTTTTTTAAATCAAGCGAATGGACACAAAAAAAGAGTAGAAGTAGACATCTGATGTTAAATGTAACAAAAGTCATTTTTATTTACAAAGGTCACTTTTTAATGCCTTTTAATGCCACAATTCACAATGAAGATATTATTCTTACGAATACGCATGTGTGGGGTACCTGGGTGGCTCAGTTAGGTTAAGTATCTGACTTTAGTTCAGGTCATGATCTCAAGGTCCTGGGTTTGAGCACTTGAGTCAGGCTCCACGCTCAGCAGGGAGTCTGCTTCTCCCTTGCCTTCTGCCCCTCCCCCCACTCATGCATGCATGCACCCTCTCTCAAATAAATAAATCTTTTTTAAAAAACTGAATATGCATGTGTGAAATAACACAGCAATCAGCTTCATGAGGAAAAACTATAGGTATTTAAAAAGACACAGAGATACACTAATAGGAGACTAGTTAAATACAACACTCTAAATACAAGACAAATCAAGGGGACAAGAAAGGAGATAGAAGATCTTATGGATTATATGTTAAATTCTACATAGTGATAATAAAGAATGCACCTTCTCTCAAGAGCCAATGACACAAACATAAAAATCAATCATATGTTAGGTTACAAAGAAACAATTTTCAGGAAGTAGAAATGTTATAAACAATACTCTCTGAATCTAATACAATGGAATTAGAAGTAACTAACAAGAAAACAGAAAGGACCTTACATCTGAACAATTTAAAACCAACTACTAAACATTTATTGGACAAAGAAAAGATAAAATGAGAAAGACAAGAGCATGCAGAGAAAGACAAAATGTGAGCACTGATTTGCTAGGGTAAGAGTTATACTAGGATGATTAACAAATTGGTAAAGACAGAGAGTGTTAAGGCAAATATAGGAGATCTGCAAGTTCTTACAGGCTTTTGTTTTATGAATACCACCAAGTGTTCATAGTAAAAAAAAATTGGCAGAGTCTTGAGAAAGTCTCTGCTAAGGTACAGAACAAAGGGAGAAGAGTAAGCAGATACTGTGGAAGGGGCACAAAACTCTGTCAGGACGCTTCCATCTCTCTCACAACACAAAAGTCCTAGTCTGAGAGGAGAAGGGCAATAAATATCCTCACCTTAGGGAACTGGTGGTGGATATCCATAGTAACCTGAAAAATAAAAAGAAGGAAAATCCTCTACCCCATGAAGGGGGGCAGGAAAACACACTGGGCTGGGAATTATACCTGGAGAGAGACAGGAGCCCGGAGAAGACCACAAACCCAAGACCCAGGGGATTCAATGCCCACAGAAGACTTATGTATCATCAAAACAGAGAATGCTCTCCAGTCCCCATGACCATTCTAGCTGGCCGAGTAACAAGTAACTTGCAAGAGACATTCTCTCTAAAGCACACCTCAAAGGAAAAACCAAAAGCTGAGAGAACAGTGAAAACCTAAAAAAAAAAAAAAAAAAAAAGTAAAAACTCTCCAGCAAACCAGTCAATATCCTAAACACAGGTATCACAAGAAGAATCTGAAGGCTTTGGGTGTACTGAGCAAAACAAAAGGAGAAATACATCTCAAACCCAATCCAATTCAAAGTTAGATCAACTCAAATACCTCCACAATAGTCTTAGCATAAAGAAAGGCATGCCTATTTCTAGATCTGAGTTTCTACTATCCTATATAAAATGTCCAACTTTCAGCAAAAAACTGTAAAGTATACCAAAAGGCCAGAAAAAGCACACTGGCAACTACAAGCAGTCATCAGACTGCTGTCATCAAATGACAGGGAATATTAAATGACTACTGAATATGTTAAATAGTTAAGTATGTTTAAATGACAGTTAATACGTTTAAGGCTCTAATGGAAAAAACAGATAACATGTAAAACCAGAAGAGTAACTTCAGCAGAGTTGAAACTATGCTAAATGAAAAAAACTGGGGATGAAGAATATCTTCATCAGGCTTATCAGTAGATTGACAAAGTCAAGGAATCAGTGAACTTGCAGATACATATGTAAGAAATTACTAAAACTGAAAGACAGAAAAAAGGGGGGATATAAAAGAGAATCGAAGAGCTACATGACAAAATCAAACTACAGTTACCCTTGGATACAGGAAATAATACAGGAAAGTTAAGAGTCCCAACCTCCCCCCACAGTAAAAAATCCATACAACTTTTGACTCACAAAAACTTATCCATTAATAGCGTACTGGAAGACTTACTAATAACATAAAATCAATTAATACATATTTTGTATGTTCTATGTAGTATATACTATATTCTTACAATAAAGTGAACTAGAGAAAAGAAAATGTTACTAAGAAAGTCATAAGGAAGAGAAAATACATTTACAGTACTGTACTATATTTTAAAAATCCATGAATAAGCAGACCCACACAGTTCAAGCTTGTATTAAGATTCTACTGTATTAAAAAAAAAAAAGACTCTACTGTATTTAATACATACATAGCCAAAAATATAGAAGAGGAAAAAAAAGAATAATAATTTTCAGAACCAACAAACAAGAGCTCAGTTCCATAACATTGTGAATACACTAAATACCACTGAACTGTACATGTTAATATGGTTAATTCTACGTAATATTAATTTAATCTCAAGAAAAAAAAGAAAAAAGAATCTTTAAAATTAGATCCAAGAATGCCAAGCAGAACTACACAAGCTACACACACACACCCTTAGGCAGATCATATTCAAACTGCTGAAAGCAAATACAAAGAGAAAATCTTGAAGGCAGCCAGAGGGGAGGAAAAAGTCATTACAAACAGAAGAACAAATATAAGAAAACAAATGACTTCTCTCCAGAAACCATGCAAACTAGAAAATAACTGAGCGACACAGAATTTTAAACTGCTGAAGGGGAAAAAAACTTGTCAACTCAGAACTCCATACCTACTGAAAGCATCTTTCAAAGATGAAGGAATAAAAACTTTCTCAGAAAAACAAAATACTGTAAGAACTAATTGCCATCAACCTAATCTACAAGAAATATTAAGTAGTTTAGGCAGGAGGAATATGATACCAGACAAAAACTTAAATCTACACAAAGAAAGGAAACCAAATGTAAGTAAAATAAAGTTATTTTCTCCTTACACCTAAAGCAAAAACTGTCACGTTTTGTGTTTATAGCATATATAAAACTAAAGTAATATGACAATAATTATACAAAATTGGGACAGAAGAATTAAAAATACAATGCTGTAGGGCCATCACACCACACATTAAGCAGTATGTCATTATTTAAATGTAGGTTCTGATTGTTTAAAGATTACTTTGTAAAACCTAGGACAACTACTAAAAATAATTTTTGTAAGAAGTATAATGACAGATCAATAGAAGAGAAAATTAGCAGGCAAAATAGTAAGACATATTGACAATAATAAGACATATTGATATTATGCACCTGTCATAATCACATCTGTGATATTCTTTCCAAGAATGCATATGTTCAATGTATTATGAGAAAACATCAGAGAAATCCAAACTCAGAAATGTGCTACAAAATACCTGATTAGTACTCTCCAAAAGTATAATGGTCATGAAACAAAGAACAACTGAGGAATCATCACAGATTGGAGAAGGCCACAGAGACACAAAAATTAAATGCATTATGGATCTTAGATTGGATCTTGAATCAAAAAAAGTGTATGAGTAAAATATCTAGTGATATTCAAATAAGTTCGCTAGTTAATAATATTGTACCAATAGTATAGTAGTACTATTATAATGTTATTGTCCTAAAATTACCAATAGTACTGTACCAGTTAGTTGTACCAATTGTTATCAACTGCACTGTGATTATGTAAGATATCAACATTAACAGAAGTAACAGAAGTTTGATAAAGGGTATCAAGAATCCTAAACTATTCTTCAACTCTTCTATAATGCCTCAACATGTTTAAATAACCCCATGTTCTAAACATGCTGTTATCATTTTATGTTTTAAAAATATTTATCCTCTAGGCATTAAATCAATTGCTAAATAAATAAATAAATAAATAAATAAATAAATAAATCCCAAAATTCAAGCCTAGACTTTATCAGAGTGTTATCAGACTTGCCATATCCCTAAAGTATAGACCTCTGGCTATAGAGACTACTGGCCTCTAGAATTATACATCAATTTTGACATTCAGAAAAAGATAATAAACTTACTGGTTTAAAAAAATGCCAACATGTTAGCAATAATCTGACAATACATTAGAACTACTCAATTATCTTCAAAGATATCTTCTATACAGCTGCTAGCCATAGATTTATTAAAGGCATAGCATAATGCATTTTTCTAGCTATGAGTCACCATGTACACTCATCCATAAAGTCCTTCCTTATATACTCTAGCTGAAAATCATCTTAATTCTTTCAACAATGTTACATATTCTCTTTAAATGTGTGCATGTGTATGCCCACATGTTGGAGTTGGAGCAAACACTAGGTATTAAAAGAGTAGTAGCAGATACAAAAGCTTCAGAGACAAGCATCCCCACTGAGAGAAGAAAGGATTAGAGTTCAGATGAGCCTTAAACGAAGGATAAAATCTGAATGCTCAACAAGGAAAAGGAAAGCTTGGCAAGAAGAATACTTACAATATGTTTGAGCTTCTAGGCTAATTTGGCAGCATGAAGTCATACACACTCTACAATTATGGAAGTTCTTTTATCATGAATAGGCAGGGTTAAACAGTAAGCTTTCAAACATTAAGCTATGAAAGATGGCCCAAATTCTGTAACAGGTATTCAAAGAACAACTCCACTGATCAGTTTCCTATAACTAAACTGGATATAGATAAAACGTAGTTTATCTTAGAGCACCTTGGTATCTGAAAAGTATAGACTGTATTTTCAAGATGTAGAACAGGTATATATTAGAGAGAAATCCATGCATAAGAAAGATAGAAGTATTTGATGATTACATCAAAATATAAAAAATTACTAAAACATCTAATTAAACAAAATACAAACCAAATGGCTATACACAAAAATATATTAGTAAAAGAAAATGAAGTTGCTGAGAGTAGGTCTTAAGCATTCTTACTGCAAAAAAAAAAAATTGTTTTAATTAAAAAAGTTAATAAAAGAAGAAAATGACAACCTGGGGAGAGATAAGTAGAAATATAAAGTTTTATGGGAACATTTTAACTACCTCTTAAATATAGAAGTGTTTATATAAGAACTAAAATTTTGAAGAAATTATGCTATCATTAGGTAGCAAAATTTTTTAAACTGTCAGTATAAAGAATTATGAAAACAGGAATTTTAACTGCCGTATTACTTTTTCTTTTCTAAGCACACACTGATTTATGTCCACTGACCCTTGAAACCAGCAAGAGAAACTGCAAGTCATCACATTTACAGGTGTGCTAACCACCGACTTTGCTGCAATGATGATTTTGTTTAAACCAATTCCAGTAACAGAAATAAATTAGCTAAGTTTCATATAGCAAGGCAACCTGGGGAGAATAAACCCATTTTCAAAATCAAGCTAATCTGTAGGTTACCAAGCTTTATAAAACATCAAGATCAAAGTGTAAACAATTGAACTGAATAATTTTTAAAACAAAACCATCTAAATTTTTATTTTCTTTTAAATATTCTAGCTTAGAGTAGCATAGGCTACCTCTTTCAGAATTAGCATAAAGCTTTTAGCTTAGTTTCACAACAGTGAACTGACTCTTCATGATTTCAATTAAATAGTTTAACTGTGTGTTCTGAAACAAAGGTTATTAGACAAGTATACTAGAAATCAAAAAATAATAAATATTAGCCACAGTTCCAAATTTCATTTAACAGTGGGCACATTATCAATTAACCATCAAATCAGCATACCACCTTTTTACTAGGTCTTAAAAGCCTCTAAATTTATACCTACCATAAGTTTTATAAAAAAGATATTTGGTTCCTACATGGAACTCTAGAACAAAATCATATTTAAAGGAGAAGTAACACAACATGGAGCAAAATCCAATGAAAAAATAAGCAGAAAATCAAGTTGCAGTCAGGGGTAAAAATGTGGACCTCTAACAGTTTTGTTTCAGTAATGTGAACCACTACAAGGTTAGTAAACTGAGAATTTCATGTTTGTAAAAATATGTTTTCCTCTGAAAGGTAGAAAACAATTCTTTCATATCTACTTAATCACACCTTAAATACCAGTAATCTTTTTTATTTTATTTATTTATTTATTTGAGTAAGAGCGAGCAACTGCACGCAAATGAGCAGACAGAGGGCCAGAGGGAGAGGGAGAAGCACACCCCCTCACCCCCTACTGAGCAGGGAGCATGATGCAGAGCTCTATGCCAGGACCCTGAAATCATGACCTGGGAGGAAGGCAGATGCTTAACTGACTGAACCACCCAGGAGCCCCTAAATAGCAGCAGTCTTTCACTGCTTTTAAGTTCTCTCTTAAGATGCAGAACTGATGAAAAACTTCAAATAGATTGGGTCCTGTGAGGAGCTTTCTTTATGATAGCTCAACCAGATTAGTGCAACCAGAAATAAACAGAAGGGGAAAAAAATAGAAGCAATTTATTTGTGAAACATATTACTTAGAAAGCTACAACAGGGATCCCTGGGTGGCGCAGCGGTTTGGCGCCTGCCTTTGGCCCAGGGCGCGAACCTGGAGACCCGGGATCGAATCCCACGTCGGGCTCCCGGTGCATGGAGCCTGCTTCTCCCTCTGCCTGTGTCTCTGCCTCTCTCTCTCTCTCTCTCTCTCTCTCTCTGTGACTTTCATAAATAAATAAATAAAAATAAAAAAAAAAAAAGAAAGCTACAACAGGAGAAAACCATCTAAATGTTGTTAGTGAGATAAGGAAATCAATCATAGTCCTTGAGTATCTTCATTATGACAAATAAGGAAGAGTAACAGCAGTAAGAGTCAGAAGTCTTAACAGCAAGGACTTTTCAAATATGCAAATAATGGAAATTGAAAACAGACTTAAAAATTTAAATGTAGGGGATCCCTGGGTGGCTCAGTGGTTTGGCGCCTGCCTTTGGCCCGGGCGTGATCCTGGAGTCCTGGGATCGAGTCCCGCATTGGGCTCCCTGTGTGGAGCCTGCTTCTCCCTCTGCCTGTATCTCTGCCTCTCTCTCTATGTCTATCATGAATGGATAAATAAAAAAATTTTTTTTTTAATTTAAATGTAGGGATCCCTGGGTGGCGCAGCGGTTTGGCGCCTGCCTTTGGCCCAGGGCGCGATCCTGGAGACCTGGGATCGAATCCCACGTCGGGCTCCCGGTGCATGGAGCCTGCTTCTCCCTCTGCCTATGTCTCTGCCTCTCTCTCTCTCTGTCTAACTATCACAAATAAAAAAAAAAAATTTTTTTTAATGTACTACTAATAAAAGCAATCAAATAAGCGTTTACTAAACAAGTATCAGGTGCCAAGACAAAAATTAATAAGAATCCCTTTCTTCTAGAATTTTAAAATCTACCTGAAAATAATGCATCGGGCAGCCCCAGTGGCGCAGCCTGCAGCCCAGGGCGTGATCCTGGAGACCATAGATCGAGTCCCATGTCTGGCTCTCTGCTTGGAGCCTGCTTCTCCCTCTGCCTGTGTCTCTGCCTCTCTCTCTCTCTCTGCATTTCTATGAATAAATAAATAAAATCTTTAAAAAAAAAAAAAAAAGAAAAAGAAAATAATGCATCAACATATTTTAAAGTACCACTAGGTAACCACAGCAAAAGCTCTTTCATGGGGTGCCTGGTGACTCAGTTAAGTGTCCCAATCTTGGTTTTGAGTCAGATCATGATCTCCCCATTGTGGGATCAAGTCCCACTTCGGGCTCTATATTCAGTGCAGAGTCTGCCTCGGATTCCTTCTCCCTCTCCTCATTCTTGCTGTCTCTCTCTCTCTCCCCCTCCCTTCCTCCCTCTCTCTCTTTCTCTCTAATAAGTAAATAAATAACATCTTTTAAAAAGACAATATGAAATTAGTTGTGAGTGGTAGAAAGAAAATTACAGGAGTAAAGAGAAGATAAACAGACTGGATATGAACCATGACTTTAAAGGTATGAAACATTTTTATGGATTGACAGACAAGGTTTCAGAATCACAGCTTTATTCCTTATCAAATAGATGCACAAGCATGGGCACTTGACTTAACTTTATAGGGCCTCAGTTTCTCATATAAAATAAAACCAATACTTACCTACCCACCTTTCGGAACTGCTTTGAAGATTAAATGAAATAATAATGTAGGTAAACCACTTGACATGATACCTAGCACAAAGTATACCCTCAATAAAAGGACAGAGAGCAAATGTGGGATGGTAGTCAAATTACAAACCAAAAAATGGAAAACTTCTGTAGAACAATGGCCTTATAGTCCCTTAGAAGAAAAACAAAGAGGGCTATAGCAAAAGAGAAATTGATAAAATGAGACATTCCTTCACAATAACTTCGCTTTTGTCATAGCAAGGATTTGTGCAAATATAAGCCAGTGTCTAATGGCCATTGATGAAGGGCAGCACTCAATGCTTGGCTGCTTTCTGATGACAACAGAGACTCATTATATCACTGGCTAAACTAGTTCATTCATAAAACTGCAGGTGTTCATAACACTGTATAAAATAGAAAAGCAGTGCACACTCAAGGAACTCTATAGCCAGATCCTGAGTAGGGTAGTAGAAGAAATTTTTCTAAGGACTTTTAGAATAATCACTAAGATACATTTCTTCAAAAGTGAAAACTGATAGAATGGAAATATCTCAAAGCACCTCAATGAGTCTTAAAATGGGACAAATTATGTGCATGGTAATTTTCCTGGTGTTTGACTCTTCAGTGCTTATCAATGTATTATAAGCTTCTATAAATACAAATATATTACTGAGGACTAGTAATTCAGTAATGATCCAAAAATAGGCTGATTTGTTTCATTTTTGCCTTAGGTTGAAACATGAGGTTAAAGATAAATACAAGCACACTGAATAGAGTCTTTCTTTAGCAAAACAGCTTATGTCAGCACAAGCAGAAAACTAGAGCAGAACTAGAGTGCAAAGTTCAAAACTTATTTCCTAAGAGCACAGAGTACTTAAAATGTAGTATTGACTAGGTTAACGTTTACTTTTACTTTCTTTTCATTTAGCACTGGGTTATCAAGTATATGCCAAATACCTTTCCCTAGATCTCCCAGAGCTTACTGGAAATTTTATTTTATTGAAGGAATTTCATGTATACAGACCTGTGAAGCAACTGGCATACATCTTTGTCCTGCCATTATCTACATCATAAAGTTGCTAAAAAAATTAAACAAAATGGTATGGGTACACATATTTCAAACACAAAATTCTACTAAAATGTTTGCTATATATTCTATTCATAGTTGACTGATTTTTATAGAATCTTAATAGGGATTAGGACATAAATCAATTCTTCATAAGTATTTCATGTATTAAGAGATCTTAATTCATTGGCAATAACCCTTCCTTATATATTCATCTTTCTGTATATAAACTGAAAATACTCATCTGCAAGGAAGGAATCAACTATAATGACATTAATTCTCTCCAAAATACAAGTGTAGGACAAGGTGAAAACCCAAAGACTGAGGTGGATGGAGGCAGGCAGAGTACAACTAGTCTTCATTTCAAGTAAAACCATAGCAGGAGATACCTCCCAATAGAATTAAAGTTCATGTTCTTTTGTTTTCAGAATTTTAGCAAATATAGCCCAACCTACAGTTACCCCAAAATAAACAGTCAACTGGGGAGTATTTAAAACAGGGTTTGGAAGCACTAGTTTGCGAATAGCTATATAATGAAAATAATATGCAGGATAAGGGTAAGTGACTTAATGACTAAAATTCCTGGGACTCCACTATATTTTATTATAGAATACTTTTTACTTGTGTCTAAATCTATAAAATAGCTAAAATACTTGCAATCATTATTTTTCAGGAAGTTATTTCCATTTATGAGTATAACATATATGTTTAAGAGACCAAATAGGTCTTAACAAATTTTCAGTACACTTCTCAAAGTCAGATACCATATACTATTAATTTTTTTAAGCTCACACTGTATCTAGCATAAATTTGGTTACGCTGTAAGCCCTCAATACTGACATAATGAGTTTTTTTTGTTCTTGGGTTTTCTTAAAACCATCACAATCACAACCAGATCACGGTACTTATCTCACATTCCTCTATACTTCTCTAGAACAATGGGCACTTTAAAAACATAGGAGGAGGGCAGCCCAGGTGGTTCAGCGGTTTAGCGTCGCCTTCAGCCCAGGGTGTGATCCTGGAAACCCAGGATCAAGTCCTACGTCAGGCTCCCGGCTTCTCTCTCTGCCTGTGTCTCTGCCTCTCTTTCTGTCTCTCGTGAATAAATAAATACAATATTAAAAAAAAAAAAAAAGGAGGAAAAGTCAAACTGATACATACAGAAAATTTTAAATATAGACATGTCCAAGATCTAAAACTCAAATTATGCAAACTATTCATAAGGTCCGTAAAATAAAGAACAGTGAAAAATCATAATTTAGAAAAAATATAATGCACAAGCAAATATATAAAACACCATTTTAAAAGTTCCATGAACCTAATGAAAAGTTTGAATAATGAGTTATTCAAAATGCTCGTTTCATTTTTTAAAAGCAACAGGATAAAATATTGCATAAAAATAGGACAATGAGAAAATGTATAGAGCAAGACAGCTACACAGCACAGTGTAGCTACACAGCACAGCAAATTTTTGCTGTGAATACAATTTGCAGAGAAAAGCCAACTAGGATATTTATTTCAATTTTTTTTTTAATTTTTATTTATTTATTATAGTCACAGAGAGAGAGAGAGAGAGAGAGAGAGGGAGGCAGAGACATAGGCAGAAGCAGGCTCCATGCACTGGGAGCCCGACGTGGGATTCGATCCCGGGTCTCCAGGATCACACCCTGGGCCAAAGGCAGGCGCTAAACCGCTGCGCCACCCAGGGATCCCTCAATTTTTTTTTTTTTTAATGATAGTCACACACAGAGAGAGAGAGAGAAAGGCAGAGACACAGGCAGAGGGAGAAGCAGGCTCCATGCACTGGGAGCCCGACGTGGGATCCGATCCCGGGTCTCCAGGATCGCGCCCTGGGCCAAAGGCAGGCGCCAAACTGCTGCGCCACCCAGGGATCCCTAGGATATTTATTTCAAAGAAACTTCTGGAATTCATTTAACCCTATCTGGAAAAACTGTCCTTTGCAATACTCTAGATAGAGTAGACTGAGAAAATGGGCAGAACCAACTGATATTTTACCCTTCAAAGCTAATGAACATGTACCAACAGAAAGGACCTTAGGAAAGAATTTACATTACTCCCAAATGGTAATTCTCAGATGAAAGACTATAGTCCATCATTCCAAGCCCACAACCTCACTTAACAATTTTATCTCATATTCCTCTCATCAATATCATGCAAGAGTGGCTTGACGGATTTTTAATCTAAAGCAACAATTTGCATAAGCCTCCCGAAAAGACACCCTAAAACTACACAAACTAAAGTAATGCATTTGCTATTGAAAAAAAAAAACAAAAAACAAAAACATACCTTCAAGACAAGAAACCTGAGGACATTATTCTGAATAAGTTCCTGACACTTGTCACCTCCATATAGAAATCATGTGCATATCATCTATACAATACTTTAATGAAAATATAGCACAATGGATTAGGAAGATGGTGGCACAGTAAGAAGACCCTAGGCCCATCTTGTCCCACAAATACAACTAAGTAACTATGAAATCACCCAAAATACACCAGAAATCGATCCGAAGATTAGGAGAACAAACTCTACAACTAAAGGAAGAAAAGAGGCTACACTAAAGAAAATACAAAGTGCAGAGATGTAGGTCGGAAGACAAACAGATCTTGGCTGCTGCAGTGCAAAGAAGGGCAAAAGATCAGACTAGCACACAGGAGAGCATAAGGGAAAATGAAAAAGCCATTGTAATTGGCTTGGAAAGCGACAAAGCCCAAATTTCGGGAATTCTTACAACCAGCAGGGCTTAAAGCCTGGAGTTTTTAAGGTGTTGACCTTTGCTTTGATCTGGGAGAGCTCAAAGGACACCATGGGCTGCTCTTGAATATAAAGCAGGACAAACAGCCCATGGACATACAGTGTGGAAACAGCGTTCTGAAGAGCACTTGAGGCACATGATAAACCAATAATCTGCTCATCTCAAAGGGGGCAGCATTCACACAGAGACTCCCCAGCCCTGAAACAAAGGAACAGGCTTGTGTCATTTCCTTTCCCCATCCCCTCAGCATGAACACGGGCCACCTGCAGGAACCAGCACAATGCTGACACTCACTACCTAACTTACTTAAACCAAGCCCTGCTTCACATATTCCAGAAGAACCACCATTCCCTATCACACTTGCCTCAGTCCCCAGGGGGCTGGCCCCTCCCCAAGAAAACCCACCCAAACTGCTGCCAACAGGAGTTTTACAAGGCCTTGGTTCCAGTGTTGGCAATGACAGGTCTCCTTTCACAAGCAGACCAGAGTACACCTAGTTAAAACATGCCATATTCAGGCCACAGGCCAAACACTGCCCATACCAGGCAAAGAGAGCCTCTGGAGACAACTGACCTGAAGGATAAAATGGTCAGGACAAAAGGGCAGAGCACACACAGCACCCATGTAGACAATCCCAGAGGCACTAGGCCCTGGGCAACAAGACAGACTACATTGTAGGGCACTAGAGGCCTTCTCCATAAAGCCATTACCCTCAAGGACAGGAGATATTGATGACTTTCCTAAAACATAGAAACAGGCACAGAAACTTAGACAAATGAAAAGGCAGAGGAACTTGTCCTAAATGAAAGAACAGGACAAGGCCACAGCTGGAGATCTAAGAGAAACAGACATAAGTACATGAGTAATGGAGAATTTAAAGCTATGATCATAAGGATGCTCACTGGACTTGAGAAAAAAGTGGCAATTGAAGTCAGTGAGACAATTAACACAAAGATAAAGAATACCATAGCAGAGATAAAGGGTTCAATAAATGAAATGAGAAACACAATTGATGGAATGAACAAGAAGCCAGAAGAAGCAGAAGAATGAATTAATGACCTAGAAGACAGAGTAATGGAAAGTAATTAAGCTGAACAAAAGAGTTAAATTTCAGGTCAAGGTATATCCTAAAGTTTAGCCTTGTTCAGAATTTACTGCATATAAGGGAAGATTATTTCATTCAGAAGAGACTGGTTATTGAAGCAGTGCTGCTAACATCCATTCCCTTTCATACCACCATTTTCATCCCATTTGTTCCCCTTCTCCAATTCTTTGGAAACTTGTGATTGAGGGGATCTTGTTAGTTATTTGTTTTGATTCTCTTCTTGTATGCAGTGGGCACTGGAGTAGAGATTTCTGAAAAAACAGTTTATTTTACCCCACCTTGCCTTTTGTGTTTGATTATAAAAATGATTATAAAAAACAAGAATATACTTAGGGAATCCAAAAACTCCATCAAATGTAATAATGTTCAATTTAAAAAGTCCAGAAGAAAAGAGAAAAGAAGGAGGCAGAGAATCTATTTGAAGAAAAAAACAGCTGAAAACTTTCCCAATCTGGAGAAGGAAACAGATATCCAGATCCAGGAGGCACAGAGAATCCTCACCAAAATCAACAAAAGCAGACCCACAAGACATATTGTAATTAAATTGGCAAAATATACTGATAAAGAAAATAGTAAATGCAACAAAAGAAAACTGTTACATACAATGGAAACTCCATAAATTGTCAGTGGATTTTTCAGAAGATTTCCATATCAGAAAGGAGCAGCATGACATAGTTAAAATGCTGAAGGGAAAAACCTGCAACCAATAATACTCTATAGAGCAAGGCTATCAATCACAATAGAAAGAGATAAAGGGGCAGCCTAGGTGGCTCAGCGGTTTAGCGCTGCCTTCAGCCTAGGGTGTGATCCTGGAGACCTGGGATCCAGTCCCATGCCTGGCTCCCTGCATGGAGTCTGCTTTCTCCCTCTGCCTGTGTCTCTGCCTCTCTCTGCGTGTCTCTCATGAATAAATAAATATGATCTTTAAAAAAAAAAAAGAAAGAAAAAAGAAAGAGAGAGAGAGAAAGAGGTCTCCCAAATGAAAACTAATGGAGTTCATGACCACTAAACTGCCCTGCAAGAAATAATAAAGGGAACCCTGAGTGGAAAGACAAAAACTGACAGCATGAGGGTAGTAAACACAAAAGCTGTAATAATGAATATTTCTGTAAAAAGCCAGTCAAGGAATTCATAAAAGGATGTAATATCTGATACCACATATCTGAAAATGGGGAAGAAAGGAGTAAAGAATGGGTTCAAACTTAAACGACCTTCAACTTAATACAGACTGCTATCTATCTGCACAGGTTGTTATATACAAACCTAATGGTAACCACAAATAAAAAACTATCAGTCTGCAAAGAATAAAGAGAAAGAAATCTGTATGTATCAGAAAACCAGCAAACCATAAAATAAAGACAAGCAAGGATCAGAGAAAATCTTCAGACAACCAAAATACAAGTAATAAAAAGGCAATAATGTCTATCAATAATTACTTTGAATAAATGGACTAAACACTCCAATCAAAAGACACAGGATGACAGAATGGATAAAACAAAGAAGACCCATCTATAGAATGCCTACAAGAGATTCATTTCTGATCAAAAGATCAGACTTAAAGTGAGAAGATGGAGAAACATGCAAATGGCCATCAAAAGAAAGCCAGAGTAGCAATATTTGTATCAAACAAAACAGACTTTAAAAAAAAGACTGTGACAAGAGACAAAGAATACTATATAATAATAAAGAAAACAATCCAACAAGAAGATATTTTTTATGCATCCAACATGGGAGTACCCACATACACAAAACAGTTAATAACAAACATAAAGGAACTAATCAGTAGTAATATAATAACAATAGGGGACTTTAAACCCCAATTACATCAATGGACATATCATCTAAACAAAATACCAACAAAGAAACAGCAGCTCTTAAGGACACACTGAACCTGAGAGACTTAACAGTTACATTCAGAATATTCCCTCCTAAAACAACAGAATACATATTCTTCCAAGTGAACATTCTTCAGACTAGATCACATATTAGGCCACAAAACAAGCCCCAACAAACTTTAAAAGGTTGAAGTCATACCATGCATCTTTTCTGATCACAACACTATGAAACTAGAAGTCAACAAGAAAAAATCTGGAAAGACCACAAGTACAGGGAGGTTAAATAACATGCTACTAAACAAGATGAAATTAAAAAGTACACGGAAACATATGAAAATAAAACACAATGACTCAAAACCTTTGGGATGAAGCAAAGGTGCTTCTAAGAGGAAAGTTGACAGCAATACAGGCCTACCTCAAGAAGCAAGAAAAAAACTCAAATAACCAACCTAACCCTACACCAAAAGAACCTAGGAAAAGAGCAACAAAGAAAACCTAAAACGAGAAGATATAAACAAATAATAAAGATTAAAGCAGAAATAGATGAAGTAGAAACTAAAAAAACAATAAAACAGATCAATGACCAGGAGCTGTTTCTTCGAAAAAAATTAATACAATGGATAAACCTCTACCCAGACATATTAAGAAAAAAGGAAAAAGGATCCAAATAAATAAAATCACAAATGAGAGATAATAACAACAAACACCACAGGAATACAAACAATTATAAGAGAATATTATCAAATACTACATATCAAGAAATTGGACAACCAAGAAGAAATGGATAAATTCTTAAACATATAACCTACCAAAACGGAAATAAGAAGAAATAAAAATTTAAACAGACCAATTACCAGCAATGAAATTGATTCAGTAATCATAAAACTCCCAACAACAAAATTCCAGGACCAGATGGCTTCACAGGTGAATTCTACCAAACATTTCCTTATTTATTTATTTATTGCTAAATAAACATAAATATTTATTTTTAGAATTATTTTATTTAAATTTTAGTTAGCATATAATGCAATATTGGTTTCAGGAGAATTCAGTGATTCATCACTTACACACAACACCCAGTACTCATCACAAGTGCCCTCTTAGATACCCATCATGCATCTAATCCATCCCCTTACCCATCTTCCTCCAACAGCCCTCAGTTTGTTCTCTATTGTTAAGAGTTCCTATGGTTTTTCTCTCTCTCCTTTTTTTTCTTTCCTCTTCCCATATGTTCATCTGTTTTCTTTCTTAAATTCCACGTGAGTGAGATCATATGGTATTTTACCTTTCTCTGACTGACTTACTTCACTTAGCATAATACATTCTAGCTCCATCCACATCATTGCAAACAGCAAGATTTCAATTTTGATGACAGAGTAATATTCCATTGTTTATATACATAAACATATCATATTTTACTTATCCATTCATCAGTCAGTAGACATTGGGCTCTCTCCATAGTTTGGCTATTGTTGATAATGTTACAATAAAGATTAGGGTGCATGTACCCCTTCATATATAGGTATTTGGGTAAATACCTAGTAATGTAATGGCTGAATCATAGGGTAGCTCTATTTTTAACTTTTGAGGAACCTCCACACTGTTTTCCAGAATGGCTGCACCAGTTCGAATTCCCATCAACAGTGCAAGAGGGTTGCCCTTTCTCCGCACCCTCACCAACACCTGTTGTTTCTTGTGTTGTTCATTTTAGTCATTCTGACAAATATGAGGTGGTGTCTCATCGTGGTTTTGATTTGTATTTCCCTGACAATGAGTGGTGTTAGGAATCTTTTCATGGGTGTACTAGCCATCTGGATGCCTTCTTTGGCAAAGAATATAATTTGTTTTTAATTAATTGATTGATTGATTGAGTGATTGAGAGAGGGAGGGGAGAGAGAGAGAGAAAGCATAAGCAGGGAAAGCAGCAACCAGAGGGAGAGGGAGTAGCAGGTTCCCCTCAGAGCAGAGAGACCAATGCAAAGCTCAATCTCAGGATTCTAGGATCATGACCTGAGCTGAACGCAGACACTTAACCGACTGAGCCACCCAGGTGCCCAAGTTTGAAAGTTCTTTACAAATTTCAGATACTAACCCTTTATCACATATGTCATTTGCAAATATCTTCTCCCAGTCCATAGGTTGCCTTTTAGTTTTGGTGACTGTTCCTTCACTGTGCGGAAGCTTTTTATATTGCTGCAGTCCCAACAGTTTATTTTTGCCCCTCTGAAGAACAGTATAGAAGTTCCTTAAAAAGTTAAAATCAGGGCAGCCCAGGTAGCTCAGTGGTTTAGCGCCACCTTCGGCACAGGGCATGATCCTGGAGACCCGGGATTGAGTCCTATGTCAGGCTCCCTGCATGGAGCCTGCTTCTCCCTCTGCCTGTGTCTCTGCCTCTCTCTCTGTGTCCCTCATGAATAAATAAATAAAATCTTAAAAAAAAAAAAAAGTTAAAAGAGAACTACTCTATCATCCAGCAGTGGTACTACTATTTACCCAGAGATACAAAACCCTAATTCAAAGGGATACAAACACCCCCAATGTTTATAGCAGCATTATTGACAATAGCCAAATCATGGAGGCACCCCAACTGTCCATGATTGAGGAATGGAGAGAGAGCAGTAGTATTTACATACAATGGAATATTATTCGGCCATAAAAAAAAGAATGAAATCTTGCCATTTACAACTACATGAATGGAGCTAGAGAGTAAATGCTAAGTGAAATAAGTCAGTCAGAAAAAGACAAATACCATATGATTTAACTCATGTGTAATTTAAGAAACAAAACAAAGGACCAATGGGGGGAAAAAGGAGAGACACACAACGCAAACCAAGAAACAAACTCTTACTGATAAAGAAAAAACTAAAGGTCACTCAGTGGGGAGGTAGGCAGAGGGGATGGATGAAATAGGTGATAGGGATTAAGGAGTGCACTTATCATGATGATCAGCAGATGATTAACATAAAAATTTTAAATATATATATATATTTTTTTTTAAAGATTACAGCAAGGTAAAAACATGGATTTGGAGTTAGGCCATAAAAACAGAAATTTTGACAAGTGGCCAAACATGCCCTATATGAAAAATAAAATAAGGAAGCTCTGGTTTAGTGAAATAGGCCATTTCAAAAACGTATATATTTGATAAGATTTAAATTAGTACAAACATCCTGGAAGGCAATTTACCTATAAATACCCAAAACCTAAATAATATATACATACACACACACACACACACACACACACAATTTGATACAGAAATACACTTATGAACTGAATTTATTCAGTATCTTCTAGGAAAATAATAGGTTAAGTATACAAGGATGAAGGTCTAAGAATATTCCTACAGCAATGTGGATAACAGCAAAATACTGCAAAAATCCTACATGTCTAACAGCATAGCACTGATTGGTAAAATTATTATGCTACAACCACTTCCTGGAATACCATGCAAACATTATGAACATTATAAAGAATGACTAGTCAATTTAATTTGACATTCATGATAGGTTGTTAATTAAAAACTGCAGGTGACAAAATGGTAGAACTACCTCATCTGTATGAAAAAAAATTTTTTTAACTTTAATCACACAATAGACTAGAAAAATGTTCATTACTTGTACAGGCAAAAAATAAAGCTGTTTTATATTTCGAGTAAAAAAGTTAATAGCAGTAAATCTATACAAAACACATAGACAATGGAGAGTTGATTATATAAGTCCATGCACATTTTTTTTTTTGCTATCCACGTATCTAATCTCAGTTCTATTAGCACACATTTCAAGTTTTGACCTTTGAAAATTAACACTTCTTCAAATTGTAATTTAGATTTTTTTAGCATTTCAAAGGCACTGAGGGACACCTGTGTCATCCCAACCCAATCAGTATTCTTCCTATACTGTTAAACAATTTATGTTTAGTTTGCCTTGCAATTTTAAGTAAATTACAATTCTGTGTGTTGGGCTGTGCAAGGACTTGATTTTGAGTTACTGCCTCCCCCCACGGAAAAAACTAAATCACTTCTATAATAAACTCTCTGAAGTAGATATTTTTAAATGTTTTAAAAAATATACAACAGAATGTCACTTCTTTAATGGCCTTAGAGAGGAGTGACATAAGTGAGAGCTCCAGAAGGTAAGGGGAAAACATGAAATAGAATTGTTCTGACATAAGTGAGAGCCTCAGGAAGTGATAGGATTATTCTGACATTTAGACAAGTCTGCATTTTCTCTCCTACCAAGCATCTCCAGCAAAATATTATATGGGAAGAGGATCCTTAATACACAGTAACATGAGAGAACAATTTTAAGAATTATTTAAATTATCTAAAAATTCATAATAATTTAGTAATTTAATAGTGAACTAAATACAAACTTCATGTTAAAGACATTTAGATTTTATTCACTCAGATTACAGTTACAAATCGGCTATGGTATGCTGAATCATCTATAAAGGAATATTAAAGACACTGAGGAGGGATCCCTGGGTGGCGCAGCGGTTTGGCGCCTGCCTTTGGCCCAGGGCGCGATCCTGGAGACCCGGGATCGAATCCCACATCAGGCTCCCAGTGCATGGAGCCTGCTTCTCCCTCTGCCTGTGTCTCTGCCTCTCTCTCTCTCTCTCTCTCTGTGACTATCATAAATAAATTAAAAAAAAATAAAAATAAATAAAAATAAAAATAAAAAAAAATAAAGACACTGAGGAATTAATGAAATTTGATTATTGGTCCAAAAAAAGAAAAAAATTCTTCAAATAACTCAGAGAAAAACAAATATTATATGATCTCATTTATATGTGGAATCCAAAAGAAAATAGAATTCAGAGAAACAGATTAGATTGGTGGTTGCTAGGGATGGGGGAGAGTGAGTAAAGGCGGTTAAAGAATACAAACTTCCAGGTTAAAAAAAAAAAAAAAAACTTCCAGGTATAAAATGAGTACATTCTGGTGATCTAAAGTATAGCAAGTTAACAATACTACATTGTATACTTGAAAACTGCCAACAAAAGAGTAAATCTTAAAAGTTCTTATCACACACAAAAAAGTAACTATGTGAGATGATGGATGTGTTAGCTCACCTTACTATGGTGATCATTTCACAATATATATCAGATTATTATATTATACACCTTAAATTTACACAATGTTATACATATCTCAAAAATGCTGGGAAAAAGAAAAAAGACTAAAAATACTCACCACTAAGTCCCAATTATTTTGCTCAAGCAATGTAATAGCTTCATCAATGTTTTCAATGCCAGTACATGCCTGAAAGCAAAGTAAGAATTTTAGATACAAGTTTGGGAAGGTTAATCTTAAAAAGGTAAATAGCATAATATGTCATTTAAGTTTTAAAAAGGTATATGAATAAAGCCACTAAATGCCTAACACTTCTGAACATTTTACAAATATGGTTTGAAAACTGCTAATTACAAAATAAATATACATTGCACTGAAATAAAAGACAATAAATCAAAGCAATAAAAGAAAGTATGTTTAAATGTTGAGCTTTGGAGCCCAGAATGATCTCAAGATCTCTAATTGCCCAGAACAACTTTTATTAAAAAGTTTCTGATGGAGGGACCGCTTGGTGGCTCAGAGGTGGAGCATCTGCCTTTAGTTCAGAATGTGATCCCAGAGTCCTAGGATCAAGTCCCTCATCGGGCTCCCCACAGGGAGCCTGCCTCTTCCACTGCCTGGATCTCTGCCTCTCTGTGTCTCTCTCATGAATAAAAAAATAAAATCTAAAAAAAAAAAAAAAAAGGTTTCTAATGAGGTTCCACGCTGGGAATGGAGCCTACTTAAAAAAAAAACTTTCCCACAGACAACCATATAAAAAGAACTTCAATCCACGCCTTTCACATTATACAAAGTTTAACTCAAAATAAATAACAGATTTAAAGTAAAATCTAAAACTGTATAAGACTTGTAGATCTGTGCTAATATGGTAATCAATAGACATACATGGCTAGTGAGCCCTTGAAATCTGTCTCAACTGACTTAAGATGAGCTGTGTTAAATACACGAGGGTAGAACTTAGTATAAAAATTAAAGGTAAATACTTATTATTAATTCTTTGTGGCTTCTAGCTGGCTCAGTCAGTAGAGTATGCAATTCTCGATCTCAGGGTCATAAATTTAAGCCCCATACTAGGATAGAGATTACTGAAAATAAAACCTTTAAATATAATAATAATAATTTTCCTATTTAATGTATATTGAGATGACCAATTTGAAAATATTGGCTTAATTAAGCATTTTTATTTTTAACATGGATACTAGAAACTTTTTAATTACATTTATGATTTTCATCTATTTTTAGTACTGAAAACACAGAAAGAAATCTTTCTGAGCTTTAGATACAACAACAAAAACAAAACCCAAAAGATTAATAAAATCAACTTCCTTAAAATTAAGAACTACTGCTCTTTGAAAAAAGGCAAGCTACAGACTGGGAGAAAATATCTGCAAAAACATCTAACAAAGGACTGATAACCACAATATAAGAATAATTCTCAAAACTAATTAAAATAAATAATAGCGAAAGATTTCAACAGAAACTTCCCCAAAGAAGATACACAAATATATATATGAAAAAATACTCAACAGCATTAGTCAACAGGAAAATGTAAAACACAGAGAGAAACGCCACTTCCATACATTACAGTGCTAAACTCCAAAAACTAACAATATCAAGTGATAGTAAAGATGCAGAAAAACAGGATCCCTGGGTGGCTCAGTGGTTTAGTGTCTGCCTTCAGCCCAGGGCGTGATCCTGGAAAGACCCAGGATCAAGTCCCACATCAGGCTCCCTGCATGGAGCCTGCTTCTCCCTCTGCCTGTGTCTCTGCCTCTCTCTCTCTCTGTCTCTCATGAATAAATAAAGTCTTTAAAAAAACTTTATTATTAACCCCAAATTACATATATTTATCTGCTTTTATTTCTCTAGTATCACAATCAAACATTAAGTCAAAGCAATGTTTTCTCATGCATAAATAAATAAAATCTTAAAAAAAAAAGATGCAGAAAACCAGAACTCTCATAGATTGACATATGTGTGACATATACATGTATCTCAAAATTAAATGGTCACTTTGTAAAACAGATTAGCAATTTCTTAGAAAGTTATGACAGTAATCCAACTTCCTAGGTATTTACCTATTCAAAAGAAATTAAAACTTACATTCACATGAAATTATAAATGAATGTCTACAACAGCTTTATTCATAATCATTGAAAACAGAAGACACCCCAAATGTGCTTCAGCTATACATTCATACAACAGATATAAACTTCTCGGCAACAAAAATGAACAAATTACTGATAAAAAAAAATGTGGAGGGGATCCCTGGGTGGCGCAGCAGTTTGGCGCCTGCCTTTGGCCCAGGGCGCGATCCTGGAGACCCGGGATCGAGTCCCACGTCAGGCTCCCGGTGCATGGAGCCTGCTTCTCCCTCTGCCTGTGTCTCTGCCTCTCTCTCTCTCTCTCTCTCTGTATGACTATCATAAATAAAATAAAATAAAATAAAATAAAATAAAATAAAATAAAATAAAATAAAATAAAATAAAATAAAATAAAAATGTGGAGAAATCCTCAAATGCATTATGCTAAGTGAAAGCCAGGCTCAAAAGGACACATACTGTATAATTCCATTTACATGATATTTTAGAAAAGACAAAATTCTAAGAACACATATGAATTATCACCAGAGAGGCTTGGGATAAGAATAAGAGTTGACTACAACTAAGAGGAAAATTGGAGGAATTAAAGGAACAAAATTTGATTCCTGGACACCATAAAAATTCAACAAAGCAAACAAGTAAAACAATAAAAAATGCAATATCCTCATTTTAAGCCAAATGAAAAAAAACAAGGATAATCCAAAGACTCCAAAATACTAATAAAAGCAACTAAGAGCAGTTAAGATAGAGCAGAAGTTGTACAGGAGGAAGAGGAGAGAAAAACTATAGGGGGTACACAGCAAAACATCAGAAAGCACCAACAAAATACACTTCCTCAATGACATCACTCTTTTTCCCCCCTCAGAAAAACATGTAGGAGAGGTAGTTCTGAGAGCCTATCCCCTCCACAGAGACACCAAAAACTGTCAGAATCAAATTTGTCAGAACTCTGGAAATTAGTCAAAGGTTTACATCAATCAAATAAATGCTGAAACATGAAAACGATGACTTCAGAACAGTGGAAAAGCTTCACAGATTTTTATTTCCCTTTCCCACTCTCAGCTGTGTGGCAGTCTTGAATATACTAGTCCACATTCCAACAGTTAAACGAACCCTGGTCCCTGGTTTAGAGGGAGCAGAGCAGACTGTTCTCATAGAATTCGTATTTGTCTGCTGTAACCTGTGCAGGGCTACCTGAAGGACTAATTCAATGCTCTCTCCTTTGTTTTATCAACTTCAAAATCTCCTACAGAAAAATAGCTAAGCAGAGGGCATTCTTCAGAAAAATTCAGTGCCACCTGGAACAAAATATTCCAGTTAAGGCAAACAGGCATGCCAAAAACCTGAAAGAAAAAATGGCAAGAGAGTTTCTTTGGGAAATTAGAACATTAAAAAACACTGGGAATTTAGAAAGCCATGCATGTCTAAGGCAAGAAATCTACTCAGAGAAGATCTGAGAAAACTACTGGCTCATCTCTAGGCTCAGCACAAACAGGAAGAAAAGACAGACTAGTGAACAGCCTAAGTGTTAGAGTGCTCCAACATAGGGCCAGTCTGCAAAGAAAGGATTTTCTTTCTTCTCTTCTTTTCTCTTTTCTTTCTATTTTCTTTTTTACTTCAGATATTCAAGGAAATCTCTCTCATACTACTGGTAGACCATAGCTAAAGAACAAAAGATTTCAGAGACTATTATGTACCAAGTCTGTGTCCCACCCCCCAATCCCCTCCACACACACCAAAATTCCTATGTGGAACCCCTAATCCCCATTGTGATGGTACTGAGGAGGGTGGGGTGCCTTTGGGAGATAATCAGGTTTAAATGAGATCATGAAGGTGGGGCTCTCATAATGGGAGAAGAGACACCAATGGGTGTTTTTTTTTCTCTTTCTCTCTGTGTCCCTCTCTTGCTCCCTGCCACGTGAGAACCAAGGGAGAAAGTGGCCATCTGTAAGTAAGGAGGAGAGTTCTCAGCAGAAACCAATCAAGATGGCAGCATGATCTCAGACTTTCAGCCTTCAGAATTATGAGAAAATAAATCTGTTCTATGTTGTCATGGTAGCCCAAGCAGATTTAGTGACAACGCATCACCAAAAAAATTGCAAAAAGTTTAGAAAAGTTGGTAAACAAGTAACAACCCACAGAAAGCAACAAAGACAAATCATAAGAAGAATCTGATTTCCAGAGTTATCACATTATAATATTTTAAATTTTATTTTAAATTTTTGAAAATTAAAATATTTTTCTTTTCAAAAAGAATATTGTGATATATACTAAGAATTAAGAAAGTATAACCCATTCAGAGGAGAAACTGACAGAAAATGTGAGGAAGAACAGACATCAGACTTACTACACAAGACTTTCAATTTCAATCATCATCTTAAATATTCTCAAAGAGTTCAAAGATTCCACAAAGAGCTAATGGAAACCAAAAAGACGATGTCAACAAATAGAGACTATCAATAAAGAGATACAAATTACTTGAAAAGGAACCAAAGGGAAAAAATCTGGGGCTGAAAAGTACATTAAGTGAAATGAAAATTAACTACAGGGTTTCAATAGCAACTCTGAGGAGGCAGAAGAAAGATAAGAGAACTTGAAGGTAGGTCAAATGCAATTATCCAGTCTGGGGAGCACAAAGGAAAAAAAATTTTTTTTTCACAAAGAAAAATTAATGAAGAAAATGAACAGAGCCAAAGATATGTGAGACCCCACCAAATGTACCAACATATACATAACAGGGAGTTCCAGAAGGAGAAGAAATAAAGGGGCAGAAAGAATATTTGAAGAAATAATGGCTAAAAACTAAATTTGGTAAAAGACAAGAAGCTACATATTCAAAACATTCAACAGATTCCCAAAAGGATAAATGCAAAGGCATCCATACCAAAACACATTACAATCAAGCTACCAAAAGCCAAAAAAGGGGCACCTGGGTGGCTCAGTAGGTTAAGCATCTGCCTTTGGCTCAGGTCATGATCCCAGAGTACTGGGATCTAGACCCACATCTGGCTCCCTGCTTAGCAGGAAGCCTGCTTTTCCCTCTCCCTCTGCCCCCTCCCCACTCTTGCTCGAGTGCTCTCTCTCTCTCTCTCAACTTTCTCAAAAATAAGTAAAATCTTAAAAAAAGGCTAGAAGCAATACCAAACATAAACACGGTTCCATTTTGTTCTCTTGAATTCAGCTTTTCTTCCCAGCTACTTGTCCTACCAACTACAATGACTTAAGCTCACCACCATACAAAGAAGCAGCAGCCACAAACTTCACCAACATCCCTTTCTGATTCCTGGTTACTGACTCTTCTCTCATCTTCCAACTGCCTCAGTCTGGACCTTTACATCCCAACCCTCCCCCCCAGCTTTTTCTTCAGCTGTGTAAAGGATAATCCCTGCAATAAATCATTCATTTCATGCTCAGCTTCCCCAATCTAATTCTAAATGACACAGCGAAACAAAAGTGAAAACAAATAACAAAGGAGTTTTACAGGTCCAACTGTACATGCTGTTTATGCCCCTTCCTGGATACTGAACTCATTTCCCACCTGCTATAAGTACTGGCTGCCAAAAGCTCAAACCTGCACTCTTCTCTGAAGGATTCCCTTTGATTGACAGGAGCTATTGAGCCCAGAAATGCCTGAGAGGTTACCTGACCGACACTTGCCAGGAGTGGTCCCTGGCCAATTTTTAATTGCTGATACAGAGGCTTCCGCACAGCAAAGGAAATAAATCAATAAAACTAAAAGGCAACCTACTGAATGAGAGAAGATATTTTCTACCATAACTTGGTGCTGAATTTTGTCAAAATATCTTCCTCTATTTATTGATATTTGTTTCTCCTCAAACCAATGAATATGGTGAATTCCACTGAGTGACTTTAAAATGATACATCAACCTTACATGTTTCAGATAAATCCATTCAGTCATAATATATTATCTTCTTTCTAGGTCTCTGGATTCAACAGCTAAAATTTTATGTATTTTCATGTCTATGTTCATGAGGATTTTGGTCCATAATTTTCTTTTCCTGTGTCTTTGTCTGAGTTGGGTACAAGGGCATTGTCTTAACCTATTTTCTGAAATAATCTAATAGAACTGGACTTTTTTCTCCTAAACTGACAAAATCCACCAGTGATCTGGGCCTAGAGTTTTCTCAAGGAAAGTTTTTAATAATCAATTTTTAATTGTTATAAATACCAATGTATTTAATATTGATAATACACTCTTCCCAATTGTTGAATGTACTAGCAAAAGCTATTTATAATTCTCTCCTAATGTGCTTTCAGGTCTGGAGGATCCATATTAACGCCCCCACCTTCATTCCTAATTAACTGTGAAAGAGTTATCTTAGGAATAGGAAGAATTATTGTATCATTGGTAATTTGTGAGCTTGTGTGGAGAGGGGGGATTACTGGTCAGCCTATTTAGAATTCTATTAAATATAGAGAATATAGATGGTTACCTGAAGAAAGTGAGATGGGATGAGATGAGCAAAATGGGTAAGGGGAGTGGGAGATACAAGCTTCCAGTTATAGAATGGATAAGTCATGGGACAAAAAGTACAGCATAAGGAATAGAGTCAATGATATAACGGTGTCGTATGGTGACAGTAGCTAATTTGTGGTAAGCATAGCATAATGTATAGAGAAGAAGCACTATAGTGCCCACCTGAAACTAACACTGTGCATCAACTATACTCAAAAAAATTTTTAAGAAAATTCATTAAAGTGGGATCCCTGGGTGGCGCAGCGGTTTGGCGTCTGTCTTTGGCCCAGGGCGCGATCCTGGAGACCCGGGATCGAATCCCACGTCGGGCTCCCGGTGCATGGAGCCTGCTTCTCCCTCTGCCTATGTCTCTGCCCCTCTCTCTCTCTCTCTCTGTGACTATCATAAATAAATAAAAATTAAAAAAAAAAAAAAGAAAAGAAAAGAAAATTCATTAAAGTATATACTTAATGATTTGTGCCCTTTTCAGTATGCAGACTTAAGTAAAAAGGTAATAAAAAAACTCAAGCCTGGGCAGCCTGGGTGGCTCAGCGGTTTAGTGCCACCTTCAGCCCAGGGTGTGATCCTGGAGACCTGGGATCAAGTCCCACGTTGAGCTCTCTGCATGGAGCCTGCTTCTCCCTCTGGCTCTGTCTGTGTGTCTCTCATGAATAAATAAATAAAATCTTTAAAAAAAAAAATTCAAGCCATTTACATAAAATAATTGTGATAAAAATTCTGGTGACTAAAAAATACAAGTGGATGACAAAAAAAACTGTATTTGCTTCCTTATTTTTCTTGTTTTTTATTTCACTCATTTCTGCATTTATCTTTATTTGCCTCTTTCCACTTATTTTACATTTAAGTTGCTTAAGGCAGAAGTTTAGATCAATGGTTTTAAATCCTTTCTCTAAAATAAGCATATACCTCCACATTTACCTTTAATCACTGCTCTTCCTATGTCTCACAAATTTTGATATATGTGCTTTCATTATCATTCCATTCAAAATACTTTCTAGATTTCCTCATAATTTCTTCTTTGGCCTATGCATTATATATGAAATAATGTTATTTAATTTCCAAATATTTAGAGGTTTCCCACACATCTTTTTGTTAATGATTTCTAATTTAATACATTATGGTCAATGAACACATTCTCCCATTATACTTTTAAGTTTGAAGGATCTTTAGATTCTTCATTCTCGATGAAGAATAAAAGAATTAACTCATGAAGATGAAGAACTATCCCATCAATAATCATTTTTTTAAGATTTTATTTTTAAGTAATCCCTACATCCAACATGAGACTTGAACCTACAATCACGAGATCAAGAGTTGCATGTTCTACAAACCTAGCCAGCAGACGTCCCATCATCAGTCATTTCTGTATCATATCAATCCTTTATAATTTATCAAGACTTCTTTGCCCAGTCAATGGTTCATATTGGTAAATGTTTCATTTGCATTAAAATAAAATCTGTATTCTTCCACTGTTGTGGAGTACTTTATAAATTTATAACAAATTAAGATTATTATAATTCAATTAAACCTATTAAATCTACTTATTGAAAATTTTCTTCAAATCTTTTGTATCTTAAATGATCCTATTTATTCTATTAGTCACTAAGCACTAATTCTAGCACTAATTCTAATTCTATTAAGCACTAAGACTGTAGAAATCTCCAGCTATAATTTTGTTGTTTTTTTTTAAAGATTTATTTATTTATTTATTCATGAGAGACACAGAGAGAGAAAGAGAGAGAGGCAGAAACATAGGCAGGGGGAGAAGCAGGCTCCGTGCAAGGAGCCAGACGTGGGACTCGATCCTGGGTCTCCAGCATCAGGCCCTGGGCTTAAGGCGGCGCTAAACCGCTGAGCCACCGGGGCTGCCCTCCAGCTATAATTTTGAATTTGTCTATTTCTGCCTTCAGTTCTGCTCATTTTTCCTTGATATATTGAATATATACAAATGTGGGGTACTATCTTCTAAAAGAATTGACCCTCGTACCATTATGTTTCTTTTCCTTTGGTAATATACCTTATTCTAATGTCTATCTTGTCTGATATTCAAACAGCCACTTAACCTTTCCAATAACTTAATAATATAGTTTTTTGCATACTTTTAACATAATTGTTGCTTTATTTATACAGGGCATTTCTCCTAGATAGCCTAGTCAGGTCTTTTTTATCCAGTCTACAATCTCTGACCTTTTTTTTTTTTTTTTAAGTTTTTATTTATTTATTCATGAGAGACAGAAAAAGGCAGAGACACTGGCAGAAGGAGAAGGAGGCTCCCTGCAGGGAGCCCAATGCAGAACTCGATCCCAGGACCCCAGGATCATGACTTGGGCTGAAGGCAGATGCTCAACCACTGAGCCACCCAGGTGCCACAATCTCTTGCCTTTAAATGGTGTATTTAAAACATTTACATTTAATCAAATATAACTGGGCTTAAGTCTACTATGTTCCTATTTGTTTTCAAAGTATTCTGGTCTGGTAGCCTTTAGTGGTTATTTTGTTTTGTTTTGTGTAATTTTTCCTTTAAATTCAATTTAGTAAAAAAAAAAAAAAATAAATAAATTCAATTTAGTTAACATAGAGTATATTATTAGTTTCAGGGATAGAATTTAGTGATTCATCAGTTGCATACAACACCCAGCATTCATTACTCCAACTACCCTCCTCATTAATACCCATCACCCAATTACCCCACCTCATTCTTTTTGATAACTGAGTAATATTCTTCTGTGTGTGTGTGTGTGTGTGTTCATTTATCCTCTTCATCCATTCATCTGTCAAAGGACATCTGGGCTCTCCATATTTTGGCTATTCTGGAAACTGCTGCTACAAGCACTGGGGTGCATGTGCTCCTTCGAGTCACTATGTTTGTATCCTTTATATAAACACCTAGTAGTGCAATTGCTGGATCATAGGGTAGTTCTATTTTTAACTTTTTGAGGAATCTCCATACTGCTTTCCAGAATGGCTACACCATTTGCATTCCTACCAACAGTGTAAGAGGGTTCCCCTTTCTCTTCATTCTCACCAACATCGATTGTTTCCTGAGTTGTTCATTTTGGCCACTCTGACAGGCGTGAGGCAGTATCTCACTATGGTTTTGATTTGTATTTCCCTGATGCTGAGTGATGTTGAAACTATTTTCAGGTGTCTGCTGGACATTTAAATGTTTTCTTTGGAGAAATGTTTGTTCATGTCTTCTGCCCATTTCTTGACTGGGTTTTTTGGTTTTTGGGTATTGAATTTGTACTCTGAAAACTACAGAACACTTGTGAAAGAAATTGAGGAAGACACAAAGAAATGGAAAAACCTTCCATGCCCATGGATTGGAAGAATAAATATTTTTGTTAAAATGTCTATGCTGGGCAGCCTGGGTGGCTCAGCGGTTTAGCACCACCTTCAGCCCAGGGCCTGATCCTGGAGACCCCGGATCGAGTCCCACGTCCAGCTCCCTGCATGGAGCCTGCTTCTCCCTCTGCCTATGTTTCTGCCTCTCTCTCTTTCTCTCTCTGTGTCTCTCATGAATAAATAAATAAAATCTTAAAAAAAAAAAAAGTCTATGCTACCCAAAGCAATCTACATATTCAATGCAATCCCTATCAAAATACAACCAGTATTTTCCATAGAGCTGTAACAAACAATCCTAAAATCTGTGTGGAACCACAAAGACCCAAATAGTCAAAGTAATGCTGGGGGGAAAAAAAAAAAAAACAAAGCTGGAGGCATCACAAGTCCAGACATCAAGCTGCCTTACAAAGCTATAATCATCAAGATAGCATAGTAGTGGCACAAAAATAGACATACAGATCAATGAAACAGAACCGAGAAACAAGAAATGGACCCTCAACTCTATGATCAACTAATCTCCAACAAAGCAGGAAAGAATGTCCAATGGAAAAAAGTCTCTTCAACAAATGGTGTTGGAAAATTGGACAACAATATGCAGAAGAATGAAATCAGGCCATTTTCTTAAACATACACAAAAATAAACTCATAATGGATATAAGACTCAAATGTGAAACAGGAATCCATCAAAGTCCTAGAGGAGAACACAAGCAGCAACTCCTTTAACCTCAGCTGCAGCAACTTCTTGCTAGACATGTCTCCAAAGGCAAAGGAAACAAAAGCAAAAATGAACTATTAGGACTTAATCAGGATAAAAAAGCTTTTGCACAGCAAAGGAAACAGTCAACGAAACTAATAGGCAACCTACACAATGGGAGACGGTATTTCAAATGACTTATCAGATAAAGGGCTATCTCCAAAAATCTATAAAGAACCTAGCAGTTATTTTTGATTTTGCTATTCTGGCATAGTGTTTGATTGTTCAGGGGTATTTTTATAAATCTGGGACATCCTCCACTTTTATTTACTTGGATGTTATTTCTCCCACATAATCTATTCTCCCTTTTCATAGCTCCTACTTGTCATTTAGCTGCATCTCATTCTAGCCTTCTGTCATCTTTTAAATGCTCTCTCTATAGTTTATTGTAATGATTTGCTCTAACCTACTTCCGATTTCTTTTTCTTAACTATGTAGCTTTCAAATTTACTCATCTATTCGGGTTTTTTTTTTTTCTTTCAGGACTTTCAGATTCTTTTATTTAATTCTTTTATTTATTTTTTAAGTAGGCTCTATGCCCAATGTGGAACTTGAACTCATGACCCTGAGATCAAGAGTTGCATGCTCTACTGACTATGCCAGCCAGGTGCCCCCAGATTCTTTTTAAAATCCATTCTATAACTATCACTATACTCTGTTTCTGCCTTATGAATTCTATTTATTCCCTGTTGCTTTACATATTTTAAACATCTATTTTAAAGTCTCTTTGAAATTGTTATCAATTCTCAAGTCATTGGTTCTTCAGTTTTGGCATCTGCTGACAGTGATTATGGCTTCTCTGTGGCATATAATTTCTGACATTAAGTTAATCTTCAGCAGGATTTATTTTCATGCTATGGGTTTGGTGGTGTCCTTATAAAGTGTTTCTTGCATTTACCTTGGCTGAAACTTTACAACTTTAGGCATTTCATTAGTTCTGGACCAGTTTTTTTTTTTTGTTTTTTTTTTAAGATTGTTTATTTATTTATTTATTTATTTATTTATTCACAAGAAACCGAGAAAGAGAGAGGCAGAGACACAGGCAGAGGGAGAAGCAGGCTCCATGCAGGGAGCCCAATGTGCGACTCGATCCCAGGGCTCTAGGATCACACCCTGAGCCGAAGGCAGATGCCCAACCGCTGAGCCACCCAGGCGTCCCAGTTCTGGACCAGTTCTTACTTGTCTTATTTCTTATTCTTATTTTTAATTTAAATTCAGAGTCTGAAGGGGATCTCTGGGTTGCTCAGCGGTTTGGCGCCTGCCTTCGGCCCAGGGCATGATCCTGGAGTCCTGGGATCAAGTCCCACATCAGGCTCTGTGCATGGAGCCTGCTTCTCCCTCTGCCTGTGTCTCTGCCCCTCTCTCTCTCTCTCGCTCTCTCTCTATCTCTATCTCTCACGAATAAATATTTTTTAAAAAAATTCAGAGTCTTAAACTTTTTATACAATCCTGTAGTTCCAGTTTTTTGAGGATGATGCCTCTTCTACCTATGTTCCTAAGTCAATACCCCCTTTCTTTACCATATCCCTAATAATCCATGGGTAGAATTTTACCAGGTATTATTTGAGACAGACACCAGGGTTTTACCTCTCATTGCTTACACTGGCCTAAGGTCTTATCCTTCAACTCCAGGCATGAGATCAGTGTCCAACAATACTGTATCTATATGAAGTATAAAAGACCATTTGACTTCAGCAACTGGTCATTGCAATGGCAGTGATTTCTGTTTGAGTCCTAGCATCTAAGAATTTTCCTTTCTTGTTTTCTAGCTTGAACGTATATAATCACATATATGATTCACTATTTTTCTTTCCTTTTTATAACAAAATTTCTTGAATATAAAAAGAAAAACATCCCAGACCTTGGTATACTCCTCCACCCACGTTTAACAATTTTATTATTTGCCATATATATTTCAAATCCATTTTTTAAGTGAGAAGAACTTACAGATGATTTAAGTCCCTAATCCTTCTCTATTTTATATCCTTTGCTTCTTCCTTCCCCAACAGTCTGAGAATTACAGCAGCATGTTCTATATTTTTATATTATATATATTAATTCAGATACAAAAGAATACCGTTCTGTGTTTTTAAAGTCTTAAATAAATCTCACCCATATGAATCTATCTTTTAGTACATTTTATAAAAATCAACAGCATATTTTCTGCTGGTAGTCAGCATGTTATCCAGGTGCCAGCCTGAGATTTTGAATATGTAAACTTAATGGGTTGTAAGATATTTACACCTTCAATTTTTCCTAGTTTAACAGGCTTTTCTTACAAATTTTCCTAGTTTAACAGGCTTCAATTTTTCCTAGTTTAACAGGCTTTTCTTACAAATTTTCATTTAGTTTTATGACTACCAGAGTTCAATGAGATTATATCCCCTACTACTCAGCATGGTGCCTAGCACATAGATGTTAAATAAATTAATAAATTAATGAAGAGAAAAAAATGGACTACCTTATGGCCACACCTTTTTGGTTTCACACTATCTTTTCAATGCATGTACTATATTGTCATATCTATACCAGTGCATTAGGTCTGCTTTGACACAACGGGGTCTATTTCAGATGATACATGTATAAAATGAGTATATATTTTCATTTCAAATTTTGAAATTTTAGGGATGCCTGGGTGGTTCAGCAGTTGGGCGCCTGCCTTCAGCTCATGTCGTGATCCTAGGATCCAGGATCAAGTCCTACATCGAGCTCCCTGTGAGGCACCTGCTTCTCCTTTTACCTATGCCTCTGCCTCTCTCTCTCAGTCTGTGTCTCCCATGAATAAATGGATAAATCTTAAAAAAATAAATCTGAAATTTTAGTTTTTTGATTTTTAAAATTCTAAGTTTACAAATGCACTTGGCTCACCTTACTGCCTTACAATTGCTTTCTTCTCTCACCAGTAAGTGACTGGGTGAGAGGAAAATCTTCAATTTTTATACAGCACTAAACTTTTGAAAAATTTAAGTCACTTTAAAAAAAGGCAAGTGGTATGGAGAGAATTTAAACGTTATTATTGTGTATTTCTATTTAATCTCAAGGGTTAATTTTTCTTTTAAAGAAATAATGTCAAAGGTCAAAAGTTTCCTTAGCAACCAGCTAGAGAGACAAATTCCTAACACAACATATTGAAATAGACTTTGTTTAGGTATAAAACTACTTTCTGGTGCACCTGAGTGGCTCAGTGGTTGAGTATCTATCTGCCTTTGGCTCAGGTCATGATCCTAGGGTCCTGGGATTGAGTCCCGCATCAGGTTCCCTAGAGGGAGCCTGCTTTTCCCTCTGCCTATGTCTCTGCCTGCCTGTGTCTCTCATGAATAAATAAATAAAATCTTTAAAAAAAAACACACACACACACACAAGACTTTCTCCCTATATTATTTTTCTCTCATCTTATGTATTTTATATTAAAGTTATATAATTTTATGCTTATCTTACTCATACCATACAAGTACTTTGAGAAGATCCTCAAGGACGTGATGGCCTATGTGACTATCTCAGGCTGGCACATGGACAACATGCTGACTACCAGCAGCAAAACACACAAGTTCAAAGACTAGCAGACCACCAGGAAAAAAGGGAATGTGGCAAGTATGATACTGCTAGATGTGCTGGACTCTATTACCTCTCCCCACGCCCCCTTGGAGTCATCAAGACCACAGAGAAAAAGGCAGTTAATGCTAAAAGTCACCATCTTGACCAGAAAAAAAATGAGAGTGTGACAGCTATTTTAAGCCCTCCAAGACTTGGAGCCTATAAGTACTGTTTACAAAGCAATGAATGTCCACTCTCAAGCACAAGACCATCACTACAAGTTTCAGAAGCATACTCTAGCAATGTGGTAAAGAATGCTGACCTGGGGCACCTGGGTGGCTTGGTCATTTGGATGCCTGCCTTTGGCTCAGGTTGTGATCCCAGGGTTCTGGGATCAAGCCCCATGTCGGGCTCTCCACTCAGTGGGGAGCCTGCTGCTCCCTCTGCTTGTGTACACGTTCTCTCTCTCTCTCTCTTTCTCTCTCTCTCTCTCTCTGTCAAATAAATAAATAAATAAATAAATAAATAAATAAATAAATAAATAAAATAATAAATAAAATCTGAAAAAAAAAAGAATGCTAACTATAGGTATGGCAGGATGGAAAAATATGGCCTAGAACCCATGGATATTACCATGAATGACAAAAGATGTGATTAAATTAAAGGTCTTGAGAGAGGTTTATCCTGGATTATCTGAATGAGCCCTATATGTGATTCTTAAAAGACAGGGGCAGAGGGAGTTTTGAGGTAAACACAATCACAAAAGAAAAAATGATGAGAATACTAAGGCAGAGATTAGAGTTATATGTCTACAAACCAAGAAATGCTGACAGAGAATGGTCCTGGTGACATCATAATTTGAACTTCAGGTATCCAGAATTATGAGGGGAAAAAAATTCTGTTAAGCTACTGAATTTACGGCAATTTGTTACAGTAGCAATAGGAATCTAATACAGTAGTCATATAGTTTAGACAAATATTGAGCAAGACTGACCTAGCCTATATAAAGTCACACAAAATTAGAATTCCTAACCCAAAACTTTAGTTTACAAGGAAATGTCATTTAAATATGGTAGAGATTCGATAGAGAAATTCAAAATGTAAAACTTAGACTCCCTAAATTTTCCATCAATGTTGTAAATACCAGAGAGGTTAAAAAAAAAAAAAATCAATCCAATAAGCACTATTTGCCAATAATGCCAAATAGGAGGAAAATAAACAATTCTGTACATTTATTAGAAGTGACTAAAAAACAAACATTTAACAAGATGTCAAAGTGAACATGTATGGCTTTCCCTGAAAATAACCAGAATTTCCTCAAAGACACATAAATATATATGGACACATACATATATTTCCATCTATTTAGTTCATAATCTCCCACTCAACCAAATCTTTTAACAATAGCACCTATCCCTGGTTAGCATTAACCACAGCTTTAAACAAAAAAAAAGAAAAAAGAAAAAATGATAAAAATAATTGGGGATCCCTGGGTGGCTCAGTGGTTTAGCGCCTGCCTTTGTCCTGGGATCAAGTCCAGCATCGCGCTCCCTGCATCCCTGCATGGAGTCTGCTTCTCCCTCTGCCTCTGTCTCTGCCTCTCTCTCTCTCTTTCTCTCTCTCTGTGTCTCATGAACACATAAATAAAATTTTTAATAATAAAAAAAAGATAAAAATAAGACACCTTTAGAGAAAGGCAGTATATGAGTTGTCATGTATATGAGAAATCCCCCAGATTCACAGTTAATCCTAGGTAAAGACCAAAAAAATAAAATCAATCCCTCCTTGTAGCAAAAGAAAATGCCTTGAGCAGACTGAAGACATGAAGTTCGCCATGGCCTCTAAGTGAGCTCTTACAAATCATACTGGCTTCTACAAATAGTTAAGATCATAGGTAGAAATTTTGAGCTATTCCTATAATCACTTATTTCTTGAAAGCAAAGGCCTTTCTTTTCAAACCCAGACAAAGATTTCATTAGCATCTAGTTCTCTGTATTAAACCCCTTCCTGCTTAAAATGTCTAGAGGTCTATTCATTATCTTTTTTTTTTAAGATTTTATTTATTTATTCATGAGAGACACAGAGAGAGAGAAAGAGAGAAAGGCAGAAAGGCAGAGACACACAGGCAGAGGGAGAAGCAGGCTCCATGCAGGGAGCCTGACGTGGGACTTAATCCTAGGTCTCCAGGATCAGGCCCTGGGCTGACCCCTAAATCACTGAGCCACCCGGGCTGCCCCTGATTTTTACCATATTCTGTTTGAGACAACAAAATGGTCTTCCTTTTCAAAGGACATTAAGTATGTATGAAAAGCTGTATGAAAAGCAAAAGAACCTAAGTATACTAAGTAGTATGCTGTCTTTTAGATTATAATTCTGGTAAAACCATTCCCTCAAGTCCCCCTTTAATTATCACCACCACTACTTCATTTCCTTTCAAAAACAAACTTTTTGTTTTGTAGGCTTTTCTAAAGAAATGAGAATGTCCCAACCACTGTTGTGAAAAACCTCAATGTCCAGCAGGGCAAATATACCTGTAAACAAAACAAAACAAAAAAACTAACAGGATTTACAATATAGCAATCACACCACTAGGTATTTACCCAACAATTACAAAAATACTAATTCAAAGGGATACGTGAACCCTGATGTTTATAGCAGCATGATCAATGATAGCCAAATTATGGAAACAGCCCAAGTGTCTACTGACTGATAAATGAATAAAGATATGGTATACATATACAATGGAATATTACTCTGCCATCAAAAAGAATGAAATCTTGCCATTTGCAATAGAGCTACAGAGTATTGTGCTAAGCAAAATAACTCAATCAGAGAAAAACAAATACCATATGATTTCACCCATATGGGGAATTTAAGTAACAAATGAGCAAAGGGGGAAAAAAGAAAGAGACTAGTAAACGAAGAAACAGTCTCAACTATAGAGAACAAACTGATGGTTACCAGAAGGGAGGTGATTGGGGGATGCGTTAAATAGATGATGGAGATAAAAAAGTGCACTTATTGTGATGAGCACCAGATGTTGTATGGAAGTGTTGAATCACTATATTGTATACCTGAAATTAATATTACACTGTATGTTAACTGAAATTTCAATAAAAACTTCAGAAAAAACCTGTAACAATATGCAAAATGTGTAAAAGAACTTTTAAAAGAGAGTAAATGACTCAGAGAATTAAGGAACTACTTTCCAGAGAAAGTACTCCTTGAATAGGCTTTTGAAAGATAAAATGGGAGTTTTCCACGCAGAAAAAAGGAAGAGAATATTTTGTACAAAGAAAGCATCATCGCCAAAGACATGGATGCATGAAATTATGATATGTTTTGGAGGAAGTGGGTCAAAATCAAGAACTCTCTGCACCACATCTTAGTTTCTAACTCTATTCTCCAATAAAATGAATCAGGGTTCCTTGGGATAATGTCTGACTCTAGGATTGGGGCAGGCAATATAGATTAGCCTGGAACACCCTGCAATGCCAGAAAGCATGTAAGGGTTCAAATACCAAACACACATAATGATAGGGATATGTAAGAGGGATGCAGCAGCTCAATGAAAGACACATTCAAAACTGAATTCAAATTCAGTCAAAACTGAAACATTTGAGCAACAAAATAAATTGTTACTGGAGTATAACCCCAAATATAAAATAAATATCCATGATGACTGATACACATACAAACACACTAAGAAGAGGCAAACCTCCCATGTAGAATTCCAATTAATTTATGTAGATACTCAGCCTTCACAAAGATGGAGCATAATTCCTTACTCCCTAAGTGTGGAATAGGCATAATGACTTCCTTCCAAGAGTACAGTATATAAATGGGAGGGAGGGAAGAACTTTCCAGTAGAAAAACTTAACAAACTTTATTCCAGCCAAGTGGTCAAGGTCAGTATCAACAATGCTAAGTCATACAATGTGAAGAAAATGGTAATCTGTCTCTGTGGTTTTCCTCCCCAAAACCCATTACCCCAGTCTAATCATGAGAAAAACATCAGTCAAATCCCAAGTGAAGAGGAAAAGTACTCTTGAAAACTATCAAAATCATAAAAAACAGGAGATGCTTGAGAAACTATCACAGTAAGAGGAACCTAAGAAACTACATGTAATGCAGTATCCTTTACAAAATCTTTGAACAGAAGAATGTCAAGTAAAAATACTACATATTATATAATATCTAGGTACTAAATGTTCCACTAGCTACATTTATATTGACTTTATATTGACATGTAACAGTTTGACTTTAAAAGCACTTCCTAGTCTGGAAGAAATGCTTCCTGGTTCCAATTAGCTGTTTTTCCCCCTTCAGTATATTGATGACTGAAAAAAAAATGGCTGTGTTCTTTGAGACAAAATTATCTTTAAAAAATCAAGCTGAAAGTTGTTTTGATGAGTTAAATATGTTGTAAATTAATAATGAAAGTTATTTGCTTCCCCTAAGTATTACTCAGGGAACTAAATTATCACTCAAAAGCCCAAGAAACCAATAAAGGCTAAGATTCTAGTCAAATTATTCATAGCCTTTTGAGTCAGACATAGAAGTGTCTGCTACAGGTAGTTTCTTCTCTTTCACCCTAAGACCTAGAGATAAAAAGTTAACTATCAGAACTCAGCAACACACACTCAACTGATATAATTTCCAAACTAGGGAAATAAGACCAAGGGAGAACACTCAAAATTAATCTGGTACTACCAGCATAAAACTCTTACCCATTCAGAACAAACAAGGTTATTTATTGTAAGCCAAGCAATTTACATTATCTCATTAAATCTTCTCAACAAACCTAGAAAGAAAAAGTGGATACCATTATGTCCATCTTAACAATAAGAAGCAAGTTTTAAGGAAGTTAAGACAGCACATTTCATGTTCTGTGTTCTTTACCACAGTTTTTTAAATTACAAGGGGAAATAGTGGCATTGGTATACAAGTCAGATCTGAGAGAGATTTCTATTCACAGCTTACACAAATTGAACCCAATACTATTGCAGCAACCATAAGACTTTCAGGATGCACTATACATAGGTTAGAAACCTGGGTCCAGATTTTATTTTTGATATGGGGTCATATCAAAATATCAAATATCATTTTCATATGGGGTCATAACTGAAGCCACTGCCAAGGATGACATTACCCAAGTAGGGGGCTGAGAATGGAACTTTATTAGTTTCCTGTTACTCCCATAACAAATTATCACAAATCTTAGTAGCTTAAGGTAAAACAAATTTATCTTACAATACTGGAAGCCAGATGTCCTAAAACAGGTGTCAACAGGGCTGCTTTATTTCTGGAGGCTTTGAGAAAACATGTTTACTTGCATCTGCAAGCTACAGGCTTCTGAAGGCTGTCCTCAACCTCTGGCACCTGGTCTTGCTTTACAGACTCTTTTACCTCTCTGCTTTTGTTGTCAAGTCACCTTCTCTCTAAATTTGACCCTCTTGCCAAACCCTTATAAGGACCATTGTGATTATATTGGGCTCAATATATTATATTGGCCAATTATATTATATTGTTCTGATAATGCAGCATAATTTCTCCATCTAAATATCCTTACTTAATCATCTTCAAAGTAGCTTTTGTCATGTACGGAAAATACTGATAAACTCTTGAGATTAAGATATGAACATTACTGGGGGGCTGCTATTCTTCCTATAACAATAACCCTAGGAACATCCAAGATGAAAGACATTTTAAAGGCTTCCTTGTTTATTTTAATAGAACTACCATTCTCCCACTCATTCAGATACAAACTTGAATCATCTTTGAATCACTCCTTACTAACTTCTACTCCCTTTCCTATTCAGTCACCTAATTTTGATCACTCTTTTAGTGATTTTTTTTTGAAATTTGTATCTATTTCCTTCCATGTCACTATACTTGTTTAGATTCTCAATACCAAATATCTGAAATATTATGATAGTGTTATAGTACTGTGTGTTTTGTATTTTCCTCCTTTGGTCCATTTTACCTACTGATATCGGATAAATCTTTGTGAAATCCTGCTTTAGCTATTTCACCTCTTCTATTTAAAAATCTTCCACGGTATTCAAAGCCCTCTAAAGTCTAGCCTCTGCAAACCTATTCCACTTGACTACAGTTAACTTTGTCTCTCAACATATGACATACATTATGAACCCTATAATTCCTATTTTGATTTTCCTATCTGTATTCTTGTCTATCCCTTCCTTCTTTTACCTTATCTTTAAGACTGAGCTATTATTTGTCCATCATTATGTAGCTCTCTTCCTAACTTCTACAGTATTTAGAATATACATAACACTTGACAATTAGTATATGTAACATTATAAACTGTATTTCTATGTATACAGCATGGTGGTTTCAGATGTTGTCTTCTTGATTTTCCCAACCAGATCTCTCACCCTTTAAATTGCCAACTGAGATTATCTTGTTAGAATATTACTAAGCTACTCAATAGGTAGAGATCTTGATTTACCCCCAAGGGGTAATCCAGCTAAATGGAGAAAGAAGCAGAAAAAAGATGGCAGATCTGAAAAAGAGTATGAGGGGGTCTGTGTCCACATTCTTTGAGAGGCAAGGAAACATGGTTTTCATGTGTGTTGTATGACCATCTCTGTGGATAGTTGGAGCTTCAGCCACCATACTAGAAACCCCTTCCTAGAGGATTGCCCAACTGAACAGGAGTACCCTAGCTTCAAGACACTTCAGGATGGAATGCTGGTAATGGGACCTGGGCTATAAAAAGACCTGCATAATATATAAAGTTACTGAGGACCTATCCTACTTTCTGAGGAAAATCTCAAGAGATGAAACTACAATCATAGCTACTACTCAGAGAAGAAAGCAGGGTACATCTTTGGGCCTATCACACCAAAGAGAGGAAGCACCCAGTGAGTTAATTTGGTTTGACAAGATGATAGAAGTAAAGGGATATACAAGTATAATCATATTTGGCTATTCTTTTTCATATATTGTTTTTCTGTTATCACTATTATTGTTAGAGGTGCTGGTAATTATACTGAACCAACGATTATCAAAAGAAACTTAGTATTTTTCAGTGACACAGAAATGAGGCTATCATATTTGCCCCATGGTATGTTGTGGAAAGAATCTGACAAGGTGAGGAGACTCTAAAGTTAGTTTTTATTTACCTAGTGATTTAGAATTAGGAGATAATGGTGCCTGCCACTTGTGAATGGAGCTCTTTTTGGTTTTCCCCTACTCCTCTGATGAGTCTGTCAGAAGGCAAAAAAATTACTACACATTTGTAACCAAGTAATTTAATTTATCCTGGAAAATGTTCCAGATCCACTTGAGAAGAATGTACATTTTGTTGCTCTTAGATGGAATGTTCTGTACTTGTTAGGTCCATCCAGTCTAATGTGTTGTTTAAGGCCAATGTTTATTTATTTTGTCTAGTTTACCCACTGATGGCACAGAGTATTGAAGTCCTCTACTATTATTGCATTGCTATTTTTCCCTTTAGGTCTGTTAATATTTGCTTTATATATTTAGGTGTTCCTATGCTGGGTGCCTAACTATCTACAAATATTATAATCTCTTGCTGGATTGATGGCTTTATCATTATTTAATGACCTTCTTCGTGTCCTCTTAAAGTCTTTGTCTTAGAATCTACTTTAGCTAAGTACAGCAACCCCAGGTTTTTTGTTTGTTTCCATTTGCATGGAATATCTTTTTCTATCTCTTCACTTTCAGTCTCTGTGTGTCCCTAAAGCTGAATTGAGTCTCTTGTAGGAGCATATAATTGGGTCTTGTTTTTGCTCCACTCAGCAACTCTGTTTTTCAAGTGGAGAATTTAGTCCATTTACATTTAAAGTAATTATTAGTATAGACATTGCCATTTTGTTAATTGTCTTCTGGCTATTTTGTAATTCTTTTGTTCCTTTCTTCTTCTCTTGCTCTTTTCCTTTCTGATTTATCTTCTCTAATGGTATACTTAGATACCTTTCTACTTTTTGTGTATCTACTATAAGTTTTTGCTTTCTGGTTACCATGAGGCTTACATAAAACATATTTGTGACAGTCTATTTTAAATTGATAACAACTTAAGTTTGAATACATTCTAGGGTTCTACATTTTTACTCTTTCCCCTACTACATTTTGGTTTTAATGTCACAATTTATCTCTTTACCGTGTGTTTTCCATTTAAAAAAAAAAACTATTATAGCTAGTTTTTACTACTTTTGTCTTTTTAATCTCCATGCTAGATTTATAAATGATTAAACCACTAGTACATGAGATTATCCTGAATGTAACCATATATTTACCTTTACTGGTGAGATTTATACTTTCATATGTTTTCCTGTTACTAATTAACTATCATTTAAGCTTAAAGAAGTTCCTTTAATGTTTGTTGTAAGGCCAATCTATTAATGATGAAATCCTTCAGCTTCTGTTGTCTGAGAAACTCTTTATCTCTTCTTCAAGATATCTCTTCTGAAGAACAGTTGTCCCACTCAGAGTATTACTAGTTGGCAGTTTTTCTTTCACCATTTTGAATATATCATGCCACTCCCTCTGACCTGCAAAGTATCTGCTGAAAAATCTGCTTACAGTCCTATTGGAGGTGGAGGGGGAGGGGCCCTTATATATAACAAGTTCTTTTTCTTTTTACTTTTAAGATTCTCTCCTTATTTTTAATTTTGGCAATTTGATTATTATGCATCTTGGTGTGGGTCTCTTTGGATTATTTTATTTAAACCTTTACGGGATTAATAGATCTGGATGTCTGTTACTTTCCCCAAGTCTGGGAAGTTTTTAGCCACCGTATATTTTTTTTTTTTTTTTCAGATTGATTGATTGATTGATTGGAGACAGAATGAGCAGAGAGGAGGAGCAAAGGGAGAGAGAGAAACAGACTCCCCACTGAGCAGGGAGCCCAATGTGGAGCTCAATCCCAGAACCCAGAGATCACCACCTAAACTGAAAGCAGACATTTAACTGACTAAGCCACCCAGGTGCCCCTATTTTGAACTCTTTATCAGGTAAATCACTTACCTCTGTTTCATTAAGATCTGTTCTAGGGTTATACCATTTTCCTTCATTTGGAATATACTCCTCTGTTCATTTTCCTTGCCTCTCTGGGTTTGTTCCTGTGCATTAGATGAAACAGCTATCCTTTCCAGTCTTGACATAGTGGTCTCACATAGGAGATAAATTTTATCTTTCAACCCTACTCTAGCTCTTAGTTGTCTCTCAAACCTTTATGATTCTCCAAGCACAATTCCTTGTTTTTAGTGGCTCCCCGTAGTTGAAGGTGTGCCAAGAACTGTCAGTATCCTAAAGGGGCAGGATCTCAGCAGCCAGATGTAGACTTATTAGAAGCCAGATACTCAGGCAGCAGCTATTAAAGTGAAAAAATATAACTCTTTCAGGAAAAGACTGGGGGATGGGTATACCTGTCTGCACTGGGGTGATAGCGAGTTAAGAATTGTTTCTTGGCTACCATGCTACTGAACCCATGAACACAAGCCCTGCTGGCCACCAGAGCTAGACTATCATCATATGTCTCCCTGGACACAGCAACAAAAGCTGGGCTGCCAAATGTATGCACAAGTTCCTTTCATGGATCCACTAGCAATATGGTACAAAGAGTAAGTATGAAGATGGCACACACCAACCTCCCCATTCTCTGGAGAGTAACACAGCTGGCTCCTTGATGCATGACAAAATAAAACCCTGGCCCTCAGGCTGCAGAATTATGATAAGCAAATAGATCTCTTTCACAGAAAGTCTAGGCACTTCTGTCTGCTACCTCGATACTGTGCCCTGGAGGATAGCTGGTTAAAAATTTTGTTACAGTGCTGTGTGACTCACGAATGCAAGCCACACTGGCCACCAGAGCCAGGCAATCAAGGGGCATCCTCTGGTCAACTGCTGCAAAAATGTGCCAGATATACATGTGAGCTCCTTTCTGAGATAGTGAAGACCTGGTGCAAGGCAGAGGAAGAGGAGGAAGATTGTGCCTCCCAGCGTCTTTGGTATCTGGAGACCATTGCAGTTGGCCCCTAGATAGGTCCTCAATTAGGTCTTTTTTTTTTTTAAGATTTTATTTATTTATTCATGATAGTCACAGAGAGAGAGAAAGAGAGAGAGAGAGACAGAGAGAGAGAGAGGCAGAGACACAGGCAGAGGGAGAAGCAGGCTCCATGCTGGGAGCCCAACGTGGGATTCGATCCCGGGTCTCCAGGATCGCGCCCTGGGCCAAAGGCAGGCGCCAAACCGCTGCGCCACCCAGGGACCCCTCAATTAGGTCTTAAATTAGAAGACTGCTCCCCAAACTGAAGCTTTTAAGATAAGGAAACAGGGCTCTTTCATGGAAAAAATAGATATGTTTTAGTCTTCTACCTGTGAGCTTGGCCCCAGGACGTTAGCCACAGTGAGTCAACAAAAGCCCTTCAAGAACTGTCTCTGAGTTCACTACAGCCTTTCGGTGGTATGAACACAAGCCTTATTTTCTTTCAAAGCAGGATGTTTTGGGAGCACACCCCTCAGGTGGAAGTCTTAGAAGTTAGGGCACCAGATGTGGGATCCAAGCCCTTTTCTTGTCAGGAAGAAGCTGGGAGTTGTTCTTTCCCTTCCAGGTATGTTGCTAACCAGGGGTTGATTTTTATGGTAAGATTGTGTCTCAGGCTCTCCTAATCTTTTTGAAGTATTTTATTTCATTTACCCAATGAGTAAGAGTCACTCAGCTTGTATCTGGATTTCTTTCAAAGGGAATGTTTCCATATGTAGCTATAGACTTGCGTGTGTCCATGAGAATACGTGAGCTGAGCCTCCTTTGTCACCATCTCAAACTGGCAAACTACATACCAATTCTAACCTTCAGAGGAAAAGATCCCTTCTACAGTTTTGTCTGACATATTGAGGCATATACACACACACACATATACACATATACACATGTATATGGAGAATGGTTCTCAGGGAGCAAGACTCCTTTAATACTTAAAATATTTCTCCATGGACTAATTCTAAAATATTTTTTCTTTCTCCCTACCACACTGCCTCTTAGGAAGAACACTTATAAATCAACAAACTTTCAAACAAAATAAAATAAAACAAAAACAAAAAAACTTTAATTGGTAAATTTCATACATTGTTGGGGGAATTTTTAAATGGTAAACCACTCTGAATAACCATTAGGCACTTTCTTAAATAGTTAATATATTACCTTATGACCCAGCAACTCCACCTCTATTTATTCAAGAGAAATAAAAATCTTCATAAAATGAAATATCCACAAAAAGATTTAACATAAGAATGTTAATATCAGCTTTACATCATAGTCCAAAAAGTAACCAACCCAAATGCCCATCAACAAATGAATAAATGAATTGTGATATATTTATACAAAAGAATATTACTCAGTAGTATAAAAGAATGCATTTCTGATTCATGCATCAACATGGATAAATCTCAAAAAACATTGTGTTCAGTATGAATAAAAAATAAGGAAAACACATATGTTATATAATTCCATATACATGATATTCTAAAGCAACAGAAATAAGAATAGCAATTGCTTCTAGAAGTTGGAGAAATGACAGGAAAGAACATGAGGAAACCTTTTAGGGTGAGAGGAATGTTCTATATCTTAATTGGAGTTATGATTTCATGAATATAGTTTTGTTACAATTTATAAAACTGTACTCCTAAGATCTGTGCATTTTGTTTTATTAAAATATACCTCAATAACCAGAAATAGCACAAAAAAAAAAACCACTAATGAGTGTTATTGTACTTCATGCCTTCACTTATTTATTCAACAAATGTTTATTGAGCATCAACTGTGTTCTAGGTTCAGGAGATACAGTGAATAAAAATATAGAAAAGGGTGCTTTCATTACACATGCATTGTAAAGGTAAAGAAGGTAAGTAGTTTAAATACACATATATTTAACATAATGATAAATTAAGGATTAAAACAGGGAAGGAGGATATGAAACATTGGGAAGGGATTGATATTTCTGATAGATTGGCCAGATAAAACCAACATTAAGAAGATAACTTTGAAGGATGCCTGGGTGACTCAGCTGGCTGGGTGTTCCTTCAGCTCAGGTCAGGATCCCAGAGTCCTACAATCAAGCCCCCATGTCAGTTTCCCCACTCAGCAGGAAGCCTGCTTGTCCCCCTCCGTCTGCCCCTCCCCATCTCTGCTCTTACTCTTTCTCTCTCAAGTAAATATAAGAAGAAGAAAGAAGAAGGAGGAGGAGGAAGTGGAGAAGGAGGAAACAACCTTGGGGCTTGTATGGCTTGGTTCTAGCATATTAGTGAATGTGACATTATGACAATTCTGAGCCTAGGCCTTCAAAGGTACCATGAGTTTCTGCTTGCCCTCTTATATCTGTGTAATCACATCAGATGTGAACCCAGATAATCACTGGGTTATCATTAAGAGGATCATAGAGTGAATATGCATGGAACATATCTGAGCTCCAATCTACACAGGAGATAGTCCAATAAGACCTCTAAAGTGAAGCAAAGCCACCCACAAAAACAGTCTAGATCAGTCAACTCACAACTAATGCCTGAATGAAAGTAAGTAATTGTTCTTTTAAGTAACTGAATTTAGGGCGGTTTGCCGTCCAACAATAGCAACAGTTTGGAATGAAATACAATTTAGGATTTACATTTAAAAAAATACTCTAGCAGGGCACCTGGCTGGCTCAGTCAGAAGAGCTTACAACTCTTGATCTCAGGGTTGTGAATTCAAGCCCCATGCTGAGTATAGAGATTATTTAAATAAGTAAATAAACTTTAGGGGTGCCTGGGTGGCTCAGTCAGTTGAGTGTCTGCCTTCAGCTTGGGTGGTAGTCCCGGGGTACTGGGATGGAGCCCCATGTCAGACTCCCTGCTCAGCAGAGATCCTGCTTCCCCTCTCCCTCTGATGCTCCTCCTGCATGTTCTTTCTCTCTCTCTCTCTCTCTCTCTGTCAAATAAATAAATAAATATTTTTAAGTAAATAAAATTAAAAAATAAAAAATACTCTAGCAGTACTATACAATTGTAAAAAGGAATGAGCAATTTTTCTATATATGACAATTAAGAAACTTCCAGAATACTTTAAGTGAAAAAAAAATAAGCTGTAGAAAAATTTGTGTACTGTACTATCATTTATTTAAGACTATAAGAATATAAAAATACTTTTACTTTTTTCGATGCAAAAATAAACGTTAAGAAAAAAGGAAAAGGCAAAAGGGAAAGAAAATAAGCTAGAATTCTTTGACTATACTTTGATGCATAGATTTCACTTTGTAATCATATAAATACATTATTTTTTTAAGATTTTATATATTTATTCATGAGAGACACAGAGAAAAGGCAGAGATATAGTCAGAGGAAGAGAAGTAGGCTCCTCACAGGGAGCCCGATGTGGGACTTGATCCCAGAACTCCGAGATCACACCCTGAGCAGAAGGCAGATGCTCGACCACTGAGCCACCCAGGCATCCCAAATACGTTATTTAACAACAGCAAAAGATGGTTTAAAGGATTCTCAAAGATAGAGTAACAATGACTAGTAATAGTGACACTGGGCCTGGAGCCTGCTTAATATTCTTTCTCCCTCTCCCTCGGCTCTTTCCCTCCCACCAGAAACAAAAACAAAAACAAAAACAAAAAAATCCTCACATTTAATTAAGCCCTTAGTATTGCTTAGTTGAGAGTTTCCTATCAATCTCACTAAAGCCAACTTTTCAAATCTCCTAGTGGATTTCATTTTAGAGTCTACTATTCCAAATACACAGACGGTCTGACTTATGTTACAAATGGTTCTAATAATAGTCAGTTTATATTTCACTTTTCCCTATTTGAGCAAAGATGAATAGCCAGTTTCCAAACACCTACTAATATTCCCACCAACAAACTAAAAAATTGCATCATAATTAGTATCCTAGAAGCCTTCAGAGTGCTACTTCCTAATCACTTTCCTTTTTCCATTAACTATTATCCTGAATTTTACTTTTTTAATTGTCTTGTTTTTCTTAAGAAAAATCTCTTCCCAGGAATGGGTAAAACAACCATGAAACTTATATATGACTAATAATATTTTGGAAATACAAGACGTATTATTCACTTATTCAATATATTTAATTAAGTACCAATTCTATTGGTACTCAAGCTGTATGTATACGGTCAGAGAAACAGAATAGGAAGTGATGGAGGGAGGAAGGAAGTAGTAGAAAAGAAGAGAGGAAGTAGAAAGAAGAGATAAAGACAGAGCAGTCATGCTAGGAAACTAAAAATAATTCACTTTTATTAAAACAAATTTGTGTGAAAGAAAAAAATTTTAATTAAGAATTGTTATGGAAAATGAAACAGAAGAGTAATAGATGAGTCGTCTCCACATTATAAGAAAATTCAGATATACTCAAGGAATACTCAAAACCAGAGCACTTAGAAGACTGTAACACAACACAGAGCACACTATTACTGTCAGTATTGCAATGGTAAGGACAATATGATTTCAAGAAGGTCACCAGCTTCAGAAAGAGGAGGGAAGGATTGGAGCAACAACATGACAAGTCTTTATCACAGTCCAGGAGGCAGCATATTAGACTAAAGTGTTACCCCCCCTGTATCAGGTTTACCTGGAATGCTTATTAACAATACTGGTTTTTAGACTCGGCCTCACACTACTGAATCAGACTTTCTGAAAGTAGGGCTCTAGTTTACTACCCATCCCAGGTGATTCTTACACTTCTCAAAGCTTGAGAACCACCAGCACAATGAAAAGAAAGCCTTGCCCATCTCCTAATCCCCAGCTGGATATTTTCTGGTAAACCACTTCAACTCAATGCAAAAGTTTTCCCGTTATTAAAAAGGACTACTCGTGTACCTAGCTGGCTCAGTCATAAAGCATGCAACTCTTGATCTCCAGGTCATGAGTTCAAGCCCACGTTGGTGCAGAGGCTTACTTACATACACACACACATACATACCATCTAAGAATGAAAATGAGAGCTAATGAATTATGCTATTTTTTATTTTTACCAAGCATTGTTGTTCTATTATTTTTAACATCACTAGTCTGATCATAACAACCTATATAAATGCTTTTATTGACAATGTATGTATACTAAGACAAATAAAGCACATCTCTACCATTTCCCAAAATAAGCTGCTATATGATTCTGTACTAATGAAATCTACTCACAGGTTGCTCCATGCAAATAAATGCCAAACAGTCCCACAGTGCAAATGCACACACATTTTGTCAAACAGCACATTGATATTAGGAAATACTATCACTCATTGACCCAGTTTCAGTTGTTTTTTTTTTTTTCAGTTTCAGTTTTTAAATAACTTTTCTTTGAAAATTTTTCTTAAAACTTAAAATTTCTTTTAAAAAAATCTCAAGGGCAGCCCCGGTGGCTCAGCGGCTTAGCACTGCCTTCGGCGGCCCAGGGCATGATCCTGGAGACCCGGATAGAGTCCCACATCAGGCTCCCTGCAGGAAGCCTGCTTCTCCCTCTGCCAGTCTCTCTCTCTCTGTGTGTGTGTGTGTCATGAATAAATAAATAAATAAATCTTAAAAAGAAAACTCTAAAAAAATAATAAAATAAAAAATAAAAAAAACTCAAGGGTCACCTGGGTGGCTCAGCGGTTGAGCATCTGCCTTCAGCGCAGGGCGTGATCCTGGAGTCTTGGGATCAAATCCTGCATCAGGCTCCCTGCATGGAGCCTGCTTCTCCCTCTGCCTGTGTCTCTGCCTCTCTCTGTGTCTCTCATGAATAAATAAATAGCGTATTTTTTTAAATCTCAAAATGTAGAAGCCACACCAAAATTGAATTGTATCAATTCAATATCTATCTTTTGTACAAATATCTTCATATAAGGTGTGCATGCATTCAATTCACAAAAATGAACCAGGCACTGTTAGTAAGTTGGGGAACTCAGGTCTTGAAAAGTCTTTATTATTCTGACGTTGCTTTTTCTAAGGCACCTCTAAAAACGCTTATTAATATGCTTCTACCATCTATTAGATCACTTATCACATGGTATTACAGTTGCTGGTTTATGTGCCTCTATCCCCCACTAGACTGTAAATGCCAAAAATGCACAGATCACAGATCATTATGGTCAGTGCATAGCAAATCGCGTGGCACATAGTAAATCAGTCAATTAATAGTTATTGAAAGGATAAATGGATGGATGAATTTCATACAAATGCATTTCTTTTTTTTTTTTTTTTAAGATTTTATTTATTTATTCATGAGAGACACACACACAGAGAGAGAGAGAGAGAGGCAGAGACACAGGCAGAGGAAGAAGCAGGCTCCATGCAGGGAGCCCGACATGGGACTTGATCCCAGGTCTCCAGAATCACACCCTGGCCTGAAGGCGGGCACTAAACTTCTAAGCCACCCAGGGATTCCCCACAAATGCATTTCTTATGCATTCACTGCTCAAATATTTTACACACATTAATTCATAACCCTCTCAACATCTTCACAAGAGAAAGTACTACTGAGGCTAAAAGAGATCATATAGCATAACCAAGTTGCTCATCTACTCATTAGCAGAACCAGAATCTAGAGCCAGAACACCAAAGTGGCTCAATGTTTCCACTACAACCCTGCAAATATCATCAAGATGTTAACACAAAAAAGGAAGAGCATCTGTACCACAGTCTTAGGAAGTCTTGGATTGTTCCCCAGTTTCATCAAGAAGAATAAACTGTCAGCAGCCAAAGTATCAATCAAACTAATCACATTAATATAACTTAAGTTTCTAACAGAAACGCACACCCAATATAGGGAAAGAAGAATCAGTAAGAATCTGTCCATTACTGACCAAAAGCAGTATTATAAAGATAGCTTAAAGATACTAAAATATAGTACTCATAAAACTAATTGCATGAATATCTCATCACTAGAAATAAAGCAAGAGTAATTCCTTTAGACTTACCTCTAAAACAATCCTCTAAAAAGCAATCCAGGTATTTTGTTCTGCTCTGCTTCCTTACTTACCAATCCATATTCTAATAACCAAACTGGTTTCTCAGGTATCCTAATACCAGGAAGAGGATGTGTGAATAATGATTACAAGTACTAAAAAAAAAAAAAAAAAAAAAAAAAAAACAAGTACTGTGGTCAGGGATCCCTGGGTGGCGCAGCGGTTTGGCGCCTGCCTTTGGCCCAGGGCGCGATCCTGGAGACCCGGGATCAAATCCCACATCAGGCTCCCGGTGCATGGAGCCTGCTTCTCCCTCTGCCTATGTCTCTGCCTCTCTCTCTCTGTCTCTCTGTGACTATCATAAATAAATAAAAATTAAAAAAAAAAAAAAAACAACAAGTACTGTGGTCAATATAAAAGTATCTAACCTATTGTAAATTAATATTCTAGTTAACAAATCTGCCTCCTGTGAAGCTGTTACTTCTTGAATCAATTTCCCAGAACATTATCACTGATGGGTAACAGATAAAGATCAAATAATATTCAAGTCTGCAGAACGAAGAACCAACCACGGATCAGGATAAAATGACCAATCTTATTATTTGAGTCACATGTCACAAAAATATCAAAACCTAGCATTTACAACTATGATTCAGTCTTAGCAGAATTTTAAAGTTAGATCTTTTTCTCCATTCACTTTCAAATACACCAGAGAATTTTGCTTATGATACCAAAGGTCTGTAAGTATACAAAATATATAGGCCAGTAAAAAGCATTTTTTATATAAGCAAAATTTCCCCCTAAATAAGCAAATGATAATAAGCAGAGTGAATTACTGCTATTCTCTAATCGTCTACTATCAATTTTTCACACTTAGCCCACTGGCAAACTGCTTTTCCAAAACTACTAAAACTAGGGCTTCAAAACAAAGTCTGAGAGATTTACTTGGGATTTAACCACATTCCATTCTGGTAAATGAGAGAAAAAGCCAAAAGGTAACTTGGATTTTAAGCTTTAAGCTTAAAGTCCCTCATATATGAAGTCCTTTAAAAACACATTTCTTCCTTTTCTGTTCTCTTATGATTCTTTTTTGCATTTAATTCTACTCTGCCTTATACTATTATATGCCTCATTGTGTTATTTATGAATACTTGGGGGGCCCTCAAACATAATGCCAATTTTCTGCCAAGTAACACTTACCAAATTCTAGGCTTCTACAGGTTAGAAAGCTAAAAGTATTAGTAAAAACTAAAAGAGCATAATTTTTGGCAGTCTTACGAGACAAAAATTACACTTCAGGATCAGCATGGGATGAGGCCTCAGAAAACACAACAGGCTCTAAGATAAAATAAAAAGGCAAGACACAAACTAAAAGAAAATATTTATAGTACATATATCGGATGACCCTCAATAGCATTCCCTTGAGAGAAAGAAATCAGATTTAAGACTGCATGGTATATGATTTCATTTACATGAGGTCCAAGAACAAGCAAGCTAATCCACAGTGATAGAAATCAGACCTCTGGTTTCCCGGGAAGCAAGGAGATTGATTAGAAGACACCTTAAAGGGGACACTTGGGGTGCTCAGTCAGTTAAGAGTTTGACTCTTGATTTCAGCTCAGGGTCATGATCTCAGGATTATGAGATAGAGCCCTAAATCAGACTACACGCTTAGTGGAAGTCTGCTTGAGATTCTCTCTCTCCCTCTCCCACTTGCCCTGATCATTCTCTCCCTCCCTCTCTCAAAATAAATAAACAAATCTTTAAAAAAGAACAAAGAGGAGGAGGAAGAGATGATGATGACACCTTGAGGGAACCTTTCTGAGCAATAAAAATGTACTTTGGGGTAATGGAATACTACTCAGCAATATATATATATATATGTATATAATTTTGTTAGTATATATATATTGTTTTTATCATATATATATGAAACACAAAAGAATCACGTTGAGGGAAAGAAGAAAAAAAAAAACCTACATGTTGTAGGACTTCATTTATAGAAGTCCAATAAGAGGCAAAACTAACTTACAATGACATAAATCAGAAATTCCCTATGAGGCATGGGGATTGACTGGAGGAGACATGAAATCTTTCTGGAACAATGGGAATACTGTGTATCTTTGGTAGGGCGATGGTTAAGGGATATACACAGCTATAAAAACATCAAACTGCTTAAGTGTGTGCCACTGAATATGAATTTAAGATAAACATTTTTAAGTTAGAAACATCAAAATAAATGGACTTTTACTTACCAAAAAAACAGAGTAATAAAATTATTAAGGGGGGGAGAGAGTTGATTTCTCTAATGATTTTCATACTTTGCCAAAATGTCCTTACATACCCAACAGTTTAATACTGCATCTAACTCCTTAAAAAATACATATATAGGGAACCCTGGGTGGCGCAGCAGTTTGGCGCCTGCCTTTGGCCCAGGGCGCGATCCTGGAGACCCGGGATCGAATCCCACGTCGGGCTCCCGGTGCATGGAGCCTGCTTCTCCCTCTGCCTGTGTCTCTGCCTCTCTCTCTCTCTCTGTCTCTCTGTTACTATCATAAATAAAAAAAAAAAAAATACATATATAGTAAAAAGGCAAAATAAAGAAATACTCAAATAAACAAAAGCTGAGAAAACTTCTCACCAACAGATCTTTCTTGCATACAAGAAAAAGTTTTTCATGCTGAAGGAAGTGATATCAGATGGAAACTTTAATGTACACAGTGTCAGAAATGCAAATATGTGTGTAAATACAAGACACTTCTTGTTTCTCAGATTCTTTAAAAGATAATTAACTCTTTAAAGCAAAACTAATAGCAATGAGTTGTGGGTTTAGGTTTTTTTTTTTTTTTCCTAAGATTTTATTAATTTCATTCATGAGAGATAGAGAGAAAGGCAGACATAGGCAGAGGGAGAAGCAGAGTCCCTGCAGGGAGCCAATGTGGAACTCGATCCTGGGACCCCAAAATCACGACCTGAGCCAGAGGCAGACACTCAACCAGTGAGCCACCCAGGCATCCCAAAAGCAATGAATTGTGGTGTTTATAACATGGAGAAGTAAAATACATAACAAGAATAAAACAAAGACTGGGATGGAATAAATAGAAGTATACCCTTATACAGTTCTTACACTATTATACATGAAGTGGTACAATTCAAGATAGGGGCAGCCCGGGTGGCTCAGCGGTTTAGTGCTGCTTTCAACCCAGGGCCTGATCCTGGAGACCTGGGATCGAGTCCCATGTTGGGCTCCCTGCATGGGGCCTGCTTCTCCCTCTGTCTGTGTCTCTGCCTCTGTCTCATGAATAAATAAATAAAATCTTTAAAAAATAATAAAATAAAAAATAATTCAAGACAGACTATGGTAAAGTAAGCCATTTTATATTATAATCCCTAGAACAAGAGAAAAAACAAAGAGCTATAGGAGGTATGGCCAAGATGATCTCAGATTTATCTAGGCTGAAACTATATTTCTGAAAATTTCTTCCGAGTGGTAACCATAATTTTAAAAATCTGTGCAAGATTTAGAGGGCAAATGAGAAGCAGCAGGTATTACTGTCCTCAAAAAGTCTAGATATGGCACAAGGTGCTACTGTAGCTCATACAAATTGTCACTGATCTGTTGACTCACTTCACTGACATGGAGGAGGAGATAGGTCCCAAATTTCTTCAGATCTGGACTAATCTTCCTCACAAATACAGATGCAGAAATATATATGTATATATGTGTATATCATACATATTTTATAAAAAGAATAACACATCATGATAAATGACCAAGTAGGATTTCTTCCCATAATGCAGGTGATTTAACATGAGGAAATCAGTACAACTTACCATAATAAAAAAATAATGGAAACAATCTATATGGCTTAGTTGTTAAAGCATGTGACTTAATCATGAATTCAAGCCCCACATTGTTTGCAGAAATGACTATTAAAAAAGTATATGACAATATTAACACTCATTCATGATAAAAAAATTTTTAGCAAATTAGGAATAAAAGAAAATTCCTCAACTTGATGAAAGAAATCTATAAAAAACCTACACTAACACTATACTTAACAGTGAAAGACCAAATAATTTCTTTCTAAAGGTTGGGAACAAGGCAAGAATGTTTGCTGTCACTATTTCAACACCCTATGGGAGATCCTATCCAATGTGATAAAGCAAGAAAAAAAGCTGTTAAATTCTGGGAAAGCAGTAAAGATCTTTTATCAAAGATAAACGACTGTATATAGAACATCCTCTGCATTCTTTAAAAAGAAAACCCTCCTGGGACACCCAGGTGGCTCAGTCAGTTAAACGTCTGCCTTCAGCTCAGGTCGTGATCCCATCCAGAGTCCTCTGTCCCTCTGCCTACTGCTCTCCCTGCTTGTGCTCTTTCTAATAAAATCTTTAAAAAGAAAAAAGAAAACAAAACCTCCCACAGTGATAATAAGGTCACAATATACAAAATAAATATAACAACAGTCTACCACATTCTCAAAAAATTAAATATAAAATTTGCCATTTGATCCAGCAATTTCACTTTTGGGTATATACCCAAAAGAACTAAAAGCAGGAACTCGAATAGATATTTGTACATTCTTTCTTCTTTTTTTTTTTTTTTAAGATTTTATTTATTCATGAGGGACCCACAGAGAGAGAGAGAGAGAGAGAAAGAGAGAGAGAGAGAGGCAGAGACACAGGCAGAGGGAGAAGCAGGCTCCATGCAGGGAGCCTGATGTGGACTGAATCCCAGGTCTCCAGGATCAGGCCCTGGGCTGAAGGCGGGGCTAAACCGCTGAGCCACCCAGGCTGCCCAATATTTATACATTCATATTCACAGCTGCACTATTTGCAAGAGCCAAAGGTAAAAATAACTCAAATGTCCACTGAAAAATATGATTGGATAAACAAAATGTGGTATATGCAAACAACAGATTATTCAGTCTCAAGAAGCTAGGAAATTCTGAAACTACAAACTATGCTATAAATCTTGGGGCACCTGGGTGGCTCAGTGCTTTAGTGTCTGCCTTTGGCTCAGGGCGTGATCCTGGGGTCCGGGAATCGAGTCCCACATCAGGCTCCCTGCATAGAGCCTGCTTCTCCCTCTGCCTGTGCCTCTGCCTCTCTGTGTTTCAAATAAATAAATAAATAAATAAATAAATAAATAAATAAATAAATAAATAAATAAATAAATATCTTTTTTGAAAAAGCAAACACTGATAAACCTTGAGGTCATTAGCCTAAGTAATATAAGCCTAGACACAAAAAGACAAATATTATATGATTGATTTCTATGAGATACCTTGAAGAGTCAAATCCACTGAGATAGAAAGTAGAATGGTGTGGTGGTTGCCAAGGACTAGAAGGAAAGGGCTATGAAGAGCTATTGTTTAATTGGTAGAGTTTTAATTCAAGAAAATCAAAAAATTTGGGGCACCTGGGTGGCTTAGCCAGTTAAGTGTCTGCCTTAGGCTTAGGTCATGATCCAAGGGTCCTGGAACCAAGCTGGACTCCCTGCTGAGCAAGGAATCTGCTTCTCTCTCTCCCTCTGCCCCTCCCCCTACAATCATGTGTGTTCTCTCTCACTCTCTCAAATAAATAAAATCTTTTTTAAAAATGAAAAAATTCTAGAGATAATGGTGGTAATGGCACACAATGTGAATGTACTTGATGCCACTGAATTCTACACTTATAAAAGGTTAAAAAAAATTGGTTATATTTAAACACATTTTTTTAAAAGCCTCCTCTAAAAAAATAAAATAAAATAAAATTTTAAAAAGCCTCCTCTAAATAAATAAATGAATGAATGAATGAATGAATGCCTCCTCTAGGGGCAGCCCAGGTGATTCAGTGGTTTAGTGCCTGCCTTTGGCCTGTGGTGTGATCCTGGAGACCCGGGATCAGGTCCTGCTTCAGGCTCCCTGAATGGAGCCTGCCTCTGTCTCTCATGAATAAATAAATAAATAATATCTTTAAAAAAATAAAAATTAAAAAAAATAAAAGCCTACTGTATGGTTTCTGCATCTAATATTTAAAAACAGGCAGAACTAGGGACGCCTGGGTGGCTCGGTGGTTGAGTGTCTGTCTTCACCTCAGGGCGTGATCCCAGGATCCGGGATGAGACCCACATCAGGCTCCCTACGGGGAGCCTGCTTCTCCCTCTGCCTTTGTCTGCCTTTCTTTCTGTGTCTCTCATGAATAAATAAATATATATTTTTTAAAAAGGCAAAACTAATATACATGTTAGATTCAAAGTACTGAGGTTATTCTAGAGCATCAGAGGATGACTAGAAGAAGGCTTCTGACATTGTACTTCTACTGTTTTTTACCGTTTTCTTAACCTAAGTGTTGGTTTCATGGGTGTATTCATTTTATGTAAGTTCCATGAATCTTTTATGATATGTGTTCCTTGCTATATGAGTGTTATACCACAACATTTTGTTTTTTGTTTTCTTCAATTAAGGATAGATAAGTTGTGATTTTGCTGAGGATCTGGATCATGCTCACAGCTAGACTGGTTTCAGGAGTAAGTCGCCTGGAGTAAGTCTAGTAAGTGAGCCCTGCTGAGAGTCCAATATCCACATTACAGTGTACATTTATTGCATGCTATTTTTCTTTGGTACATACAATTCTCTTGAAATGGTGAAAATAATGTTTCTTTTTTTTTTTCTTCTGTGGTTTCATCTTTTTTTTTTTAATTTATTTTTTATTGGTGTTCAATTTACTAACATACAGAATAACCCCCAGTGCCCGGCACCCATTCACTCCCACCCCCCGCCCTCCTCCCCTTCTACCACCCCTAGTTCGTTTCCCAGAGTTAGCAGTCTTTACGTTCTGTCTCCCTTTCTGATATTTCCCACACATTTCTTCTCCCTTCCCTTATATTCCCTTTCACTATTATTTATATTCCCCAAATGAATGAGAACATATAATGTTTGTCCTTCTCCGACTGACTTACTTCACTCAGCATAATACCCTCCAGTTCCATCCACGTTGAAGCAAATGGTGGGTATCTGTCATTTCTAATAGCTGAGTAATATTCCATTGTATACATAAACCACATCTTCTTTATCCATTCATCTTTCGTTGGACACCGAGGCTCCTTCCACAGTTTGGCGATCATGGCCATTGCTGCTATAAACATCGGGGTGCAGGTGTCCCGGCGTTTCATTGCATTTGTATCTTTGGGGTAAATCCCCAACAGTGCAATTGCTGGGTCGTAGGGCAGGTATATTTTTAACTGTTTGAGGAACCTCCACACAGTTTTCCAGAGTGGCTGCACCAGTTCACATTCCCACCAACAGTGTAAGAGGGTTCCCTTTTCTCCGCATCCCCTCCAACATTTGTTGTTTCCTGCCTTGTTAATTTGCCCCATTCTCACCGGTGTGAGGTGGTATCTCATTGTGGTTTTGATTTGTATTTCCCTGATGGCAAGTGATGCAGAGCATTTTCTCATATGCATGTTGGCCATGTCTATGTCTTCCTCTGTGAGATTTCTGTTCATGTCTTTTGCCCATTTCATGATTGGATTGTTTGTTTCTTTGGTGTTGAGTTTAATAAGTTCTTTATAGATCTTGGAAACTAGCCCTTTATCTGATATGTCATTTGCAAATATCTTCTCCCATTCTGTAGGTTGTCTTTGAGTTTTGTTGACTGTATCCTTTGCTGTGCAAAAGCTTCTTATCTTGATGAAGTCCCAATAGTTCATTTTTGCTTTTGTTTCTTTTGCCTTCGTGGATGTATCTTGCAAGAAGTTACTATGGCCGAGTTCAAAAAGGGTGTTGCCTGTGTTCTTCTCTAGGATTTTGATGGAATCTTGTCTCACGTTTAGATCTTTCATCCATTTTGAGTTTATCTTTGTGTATGGTGAAAGAGAGCGGTCTAGTTTCATTCTTCTGCATGTGGATGTCCAATTTTCCCAGCACCATTTATTGAAGAGACTGTCTTTCTTCCAATGGATAGTCTTTCCTCCTTTATCGAATATTAGTTGCCCATAAAGTTCAGGGTCCACTTCTGGATTCTCTATTCTGTTCCACTGATCTATGTGTCTGTTTTTGTGCCAGTACCACACTGTCTTGATGACCACAGCTTTGTAGTACAACCTGAAATCTGGCATTGTGATACCCCCAGATATGGTTTTCTTTTTTAAAATTCCCCTGGCTATTCGGGGTCTTTTCTGATTCCACACAAATCTTAAAATAATTTGTTCTAACTCTCTGAAGAAACTCCATGGTATTTTGATAGGGATTGCATTAAACGTGTATATTGCCCTGGGTAACATTGACATTTTCACAATATTAATTCTGCCAATCCATGAGCATGGAATATTTTTCCATCTCTTTGTGTCTTCCTCAATTTCTTTCAAAAGTGTTCTATAGTTTTGAGGGTATAGATCCTTTACATCTTTGGTTAGGTTTATTCCTAGGTATCTTATGCTTTTGGGTGCAATTGTAAATGGGATTGACTCCTTAATTTCTCTTTCTTCAGTCTTATTGTTAGTGTATAGAAATGCTACTGACTTCTGGGCATTGATTTTGTATCCTGCCATGCTACCGAATTGCTGTATGAGTTCTAGCAATCTTGGGGTGGAGACTATTGGGTTTTCTATGTAGAGTATCATGTCATCAGCGAAGAGGGAGAGTTTGACTTCTTCTTTGCCAATTTGAATGCCTTTAATGTCTTTTTGTTGTCTGATTGCTGAGGCTAGGACTTCCAGTACTATGTTGAACAGCAGTGGTGAGAGTGGACATCCCTGTCTTGTTCCGGATCTTAGGGGAAAGGCTCCCAGTGCTTCCCCATTGAGAATGATATTTGCTATGGGCTTTTCATAGATGGCTTTTAAGATGTCGAGGAATGTTCCCTCTATCCCTACACTCTGAAGAGTTTTGATCAGGAATGGATGCTGTATTTTGTCAAATGCTTTCTCTGCATCCAATGAGAGGATCATATGGTTCTTGGTTTTTCTCTTGCTGATATGATGAATCACATTGATTGTTTTACGGGTGTTGAACCAGCCTTGTGTCCCAGGGATAAATCCTACTTGGTCATGGTGAATAATTTTCTTAATGTACTGTTGGATCCTACTGGCCAGTATCTTGTTGAGAATTTTTGCATCCATGTTCATCAGGGATATTGGTCTGTAATTCTCCTTTTTGGTGCGGTCTTTGTCTGGTTTTGGAATTAAGGTGATGCTGGCCTCATAGAACGAATTTGGAAGTACTCCATCTCTTTCTATCTTTCCAAACAGCTTTAGGAGAATAGGTATGGTTTCTTCTTTAAACGTTTGATAAAATTCCCCTGGGAAGCCATCTGGCCCTGGACTCTTGTGTCTTGGGAGGTTTTTGATGACTGCTTCAATTTCCTCCCTGGTTATTGGCCTGTTCAGGTTTTCTATTTCTTCCTGTTCCAGTTTTAGTAGTTTGTGGCTTTCCAGGAATGCGTCCATTTCTTCTAGATTGCCTAATTTATTGGCGTATAGCTGTTCATAATATGTTTTTAAAATCGTTTGTATTTCCTTGGTGTTGGTAGTGATCTCTCCTTTCTCATTCATGATTTTATTAATTTGAGTCTTCTCTCTCTTCTTTTTAATAAGGCTGGCTAATGGTTTTTCTATCTTATTAATTCTTTCAAAGAACCAACTCCTGGTTCTGTTGATCTGTTCCACAGTTCTTCTGGTCTCAATTTCGTTGAGTTCTGCTCGAATCTTTATTAACTCCCTTCTTCTCTTGGGTGTAGGATCTATTTGCTGTTTTTTCTCTAGCTCCTTTATGTGTAAGGTTAGCTTTTGTATTTGAGTTCTTTCCAGTTTTTGAATGGATGCTTGTATTGCGATGTATTTCCCCCTTAGGACTGCTTTTGCTGCATCCCAAAGATTTTGAACGGTTGTATCTTCATTCTCATTAGTTTCCATGAATCTTTTTAATTCTCCCTTAATTTCCTGGTTGACCCTTTTATCTTTTAGCAGGATGGTCCTTAACCTCCACGTGTTTGAGGTCCTTCCAAACTTCTTGTTGTGATTTAGTTCTAATCTCAAGGCATTATGGTCTGAGAATATGCAGGGGACAATCGCAATCTTTTGGTATCGGTTCAGACCCGATTTGTGACCCAATATGTGGTCTATTCTGGAGAAAGTTCCATGTGCGCTTGAGAAGAATGTGTATTCAGTTGAGTTTGGATGTAAAGTTCTGTAGATATCTGTGAAATCCATCTGGTCCAGTGTATCATTTAAAGCTCTCGTTACTTTGGAGATGTTGTGCTTAGAAGACCTATCGAGTATAGAAAGAGCTAGATTGAAGTCACCAAGTATAAGTGTATTATTATCTAAGTATTTCTTCACTTTGGTTAATAATTGATTTATATATTTGGCAGCTCCCACATTCGGGGCATATATATTGAGGATTGTTAAGTCCTCTTGTTGAATAGATCCTTTAAGTATGATATAGTGTCCCTCTTCATCTCTCACTACAGTCTTTGGGGTAAATTTTAGTTTATCTGATATAAGGATGGCTACCCCTGCTTTCTTTTGAGGACCATTCGAATGGTAAATGGTTCTCCAACCTTTTATTTTCAGGCTGTAGGTGTCCTTCTGTCTAAAATGAGTCTCTTGTAGACAGCAAATAGATGGGTCCTGCTTTTTTATCCAGTCTGAAACCCTGCGCCTTTTTAGGGGTCATTAAGCCCGTTCACATTCAGAGTTACTATTGAGAGATATGAGTTTAGTGTCATCATGATATCTATTCAGTCCTTGTTTTTGTGGACTGTTCCACTGAACTTCTTCTTAAAGGGGAATTTTAAGAGCCCCCCTTAAAATTTCTTGCAGAGCTGGTTTGGAGGTCACATATTCTTTTAGTTGCTGCCTGTCTTGGAAGCTCTTTATCTCTCCTTCCATTTTGAATGAGAGCCTTGCTGGATAAAGTATCCTTGGTTGCATGTTCTTCTCATTTAGGACCCTGAATATATCCTGCCAGCCCTTTCTGGCCTGCCAGGTCTCTGTGGAGAGGTCTGCTGTTACCCTAATACTCCTCCCCATAAAAGTCAGGGATTTCTTGTCTCTTGCTGCTTTAAGGATCTTCTCTTTATCTTTGGAATTTGCAAGCTTCACTATTAAATGTCGAGGTGTTGAACGGTTTTTATTGATTTTAGGGGGGGATCTCTCTATTTCCTGGATCTGAATGCCTGTTTCCCTTCCCAGATTAGGAAAGTTTTCAGCTAGAATTTGTTCAAATACATATTCTGGCCCTCTGTCCCTTTCGGCGCCCTCGGGAACACCAATTAAACGTAGGTTTTTCTTTCTCAGGCTGTCGTTTATTTCCCTTAATCTATCTTCATGGTCTTTTAATTGTTTGTCTCTTTTTTCCTCAGTTTCCCTCTTTGCTATCAACTTGTCTTCTATGTCACTCACTCATTCTTCCACCTCGTTAACCCTCGTCGTTAGGACTTCTAGTTTGGATTGCATCTCATTCAATTGATTTTTAATTTCTGCCTGATTAGCTCTAAATTCTGCAGTCATGAAGTCTCTTGAGTCCTTTATACTTTTTTTCTAGAGCCACCAGTAGCTGTATAATAGTGCTTCTGAATTGGCTTTCTGACATTGAATTGTAATCCAGATTTTGTAACTCTGTGGGAGAGAGGACTGTTTCTGATTCTTTCTTTTGAGGTGAGGTTTTCCTTCTAGTCATTTTGCTCAGTGCAGAGTGGCCAAAAGCAAGTTGTATTGGAGAGAAAGAAGGAAAGAAAAGAGAAAGAGAAAAAAAACAGGAAGAAAAAAAACGAAAAAAAAAAAAGAAGAAAAAGAGAAAGAAAAAGAAAGGAGAAAAAAAGGGGGTGGGGGAAGGAAACAAATCAAAAAGCAAAACAAAACAAAACAAAAAAAAAAAGAACCACGGGGGAGTATCTTCTGATTCTGTGTACTTTAAGTCCCTTGGCTTCTCCTGGAAGTTGTCAGTCTAGCTGGTGTTCTCGGGGAGGGGCCTGTTGTGCTGACTTTCAGGTGTTAGCAGTTGGGGGAGCTGCTGTGCCCCTGCCTGGTGCAGGGCTCAGTGGGGGTTGTTTACCCCGTGAGGCCGCAGGAGGAACAGCCCCAGTGGCGGGGCCAGCTCTGGAAACCTGGATTCAGCTCCGGCAGGAACTCCGTCTGCAGGGCCTGGAGGCTCTGGGGCGGGGCCGCTGATCTGCTCAGCTCGGGGCAGGAGCGTCCTTGCTGTCCTGGGCCCTCCCGGCCTCTGCCTGTCCTGGGGGGAGGCCGGATCCTGGGCTGTGTCCCGGCGCCCTGTGCTCCGGAGCTTGCGCTGGTGGATTCGCGCTCCCGGGCCGCGCAACCCCCTCCGCGGAGCTGCCGCCCGAGCCCCTCCGAGCTGCTCCTGGAACCGCGCAGCCCCCTCTGCACGGAGCCTCTTCCTCTGCCCGAGCCCCTCCGAGCTGCTCCCGGGGCCGCGCAGCCCCCTCCGCGGAGCCGCCGCCCGAGCCCCTCCGAGCTGCTCCGGGTCCCGCCGTGCGCGCTGCAGCCCTTAGGGAGCTCGGCGCACTCTCCTGGCACGCAGTTGCTCTGTTACTGTCTCAGGGAACCCGAGGGCATCCTCGCCCTCCTGGGTCCTGCTCCAACTCCCTGCGAGCCCCTTTCCGCCCGGGAAGGTTGGTGCAGCTCCTGCTTCTCCGGGACGGGGCTCTCCTGTCCTGGGGACACTCGCCCCGGCCTCAGCCCGGCTCCTCCGGGGCCCCTCCCCCTTGGAGGCCTTTGTTTCTTTATTTCTTTTTCCCCGTCTTCCTACCTTGATAGATGCGCGAACTCTTCTCAGTGTAGCATTCCAGCTGGTCTCTCTTTAAATCTCAGGCCGAATTGATAGATTTTCAGGATAATTTGAAGGTTTTCTAGGTAATTTGGTGGAGACAGGTGATTTGGAGACCCTACTCTTCCGCCATCTTGCTCCTCCCCCCGAAATGGTGAAAAGAATGTTTCTATACCAAAAGTCTCAAAAGGAAAGTCAACCTCTATTAGTGACAGAAGTAAACAGAAAATGAAGAGGTCTAACAAACTAATCTGAAAGTCTCTAAGTATATAGGGAAAAGAATGTCAAGGATCTATAGAGACCTGTTAAAAAGATATTTCTACATGTCAAAGCTATCCCTAGGCCACTTGCTTATAGTCTCAGTTGCATTAACTACTTAGAATAAAAATATTATTCATTAAAAAAAAAAACTGGTCAGGTGTTCTGAATTTAAAAGCTATGAAGGCAAAAAAAAAAAAAAAAAAGAAAAGAAAATCAGTCTTTTATTTTTACTTTGACCAAAACAAGGAATGTTTAACACCATTAGGAAATAATACTCTCAATAATATTCTCATATATATCTAAAACTATCTAATGTAGCACTATAATTAAAATACAAAGTGGGACGCCTCCGTGGCTCAGCAGTTGAGCATCCGTCTTTGGCTCAGGGCATGATCCTGGGGTCCTGGGATCGAGTCCCACATCAGGCTCCCCGCATAGAGCCTGCTTCTCCCTCTGCCTGTGTCTCTGCCTCTCTCTGTGTGTCTCTCATGAAATAAATAAATAAAATCTTAAAAAAATAAAATAAAATACAAAAATTATTCATATATCTTATATGCAGGAAAGCAGAAAGAGTATGCTTAAAACATGCTATTAAGTTCTGACTTGAATTAACAGTATATAAACTTTATCCTGGACATATTTCTTGAGCATGAATTCTACATGTCTTATGAGTGTATGTGAAATAAAAAAATTAATGAGTTGGTAAATGTATATGGGATTAATATCTCTCCAAAAAGAGAAAAAATGGGGTAAATTTTACATACTATATTACATTTTTTTAACAACAAAACTAGAGAACAGATTTCATTATAAGAGCTTACATTCTATTTTATAACCACAAGAGGGAGCAAACACTTAACACATCTTTATGGGAGTTTCATTACATACTAATTTTTACACAAGACTTTTAGAGGACAATAATCAGAAAAAAAAAAAAAACTACCAAAAAGCATTTAATTGAGTGATTGCCATGTTGCTAAGCAGTGTCTGGAAATACTGTGGGTAAAATATATAGCTCCTGCTCCCAGGCATCACAGTACTTCACACAACAAAGTACATCTACAATTTTGTAAAACTCTTTAATAAACATGAACAAATCATACTTGGCTTTTTTTATAGCATTACTGTAAACTGTAATTTCTAAGTATTCAATCTGAATACTTACAGACCAGAAACCACAAATATGATGGAAAAGACTAACCAAATATCAGTTGTTTATATTATATAACTCTAAGAGGCAAATAACATGCATTATGCAATTTATTATACAAAGAATTCATGGTAGGCTCTACAATGCCAATTATCCTCTTCTGAACGGACTCCAATAATATAAGCTACTTCACCATTTTTCATTTACCTCAATCAAAATGTAAGTAAATCAACACTGAGGGGAATTTGAGACTGTAATTAACACGGTATTTCAGGAGAGAGGCATCTTTAAAACGTACTGATGGGGGCATCTGGCTGGCTCAGTGGGTAGAGCAAATGACTGTTGATCTCAGAACTGTAGGCTCAAAGCCCCATGTCAGGTGTTGAGATTACTTAAAAATAAAATCTTTAAAAAGATAAAATCTGATGAATAAAATCATAATACCAACACTGAAAATTCTCAATCACAGCCAATTAATATCATTTGAATACAGCTACTTTTATATGATTTAAAGAAGAATGGATTTCAAGAGGGCATAATGAACAGATAGGTAACCTCAGGAGAGCTCTTCTGATTAATAATTCTCTACAGAAGTATATCTTTATAAAGAAGCAAAGCACAGGGTACAGTCCTTCACAGGAAGGTATATTGGCAGGAAACAATGTGCAGTTAAAAAAAAAAAATCAAGTCTGAATTAAAGCTAAACTGGCTTCACATTTGAGCTTTGCCAACTATTAATCCTGTGACTTTAGGAAAAATAATAATCATCTTGCAAAGCTCTTAAAAGGATTGATAATTATGCAGGTAAATGCCTAAAATAAGAGCTCATATATTAACTGCAATTTAAAGATGAGAACACAAAAGAAAGCCACATGATTTACCCCGGATTAGAAAGTAGAAAACTAGCGAGCCAGAACTTTTTTATTTCTAGGAATACTCCTTATCTTAAAGTCTACTAATTAATTAATATTAATTAATCACACCAACTTTGTTATGATTAGTATCTATATGGTATAGCTTTTCTCATTCTTACATTTCCAACCTAACTGGGCCTTTATATTTCAAATGCCCCTCTTATAAACAATATAGATCAGTTTTTTCTTTTTTAGCCAATCTGACAGTCTCTACTTTTTTTGTTTGTTTGTTTTGGTTTGGGTTTTTTTGCCTTTCTTTAAACAATTCTAATTACAGATGGGAGTCAAGAGGGTGAGAGAAGCAGGTAAAGAGAGTACAGACTGGCTCCTAGAAAGTGATAGCTGAGTCCAAGTCACGCTCTTGGAAGTATAAGTGGGTGAGGTGGGGGTGAGTTCAGGGACCCTTGCTGATGACAGTCTCTACCTTTTGCTCACTGTTTAGTCTATTTACATTTAATTATTCATAGGACTGAGATTGTCTGCCATTTTTTGTTTGTAATCTGTCCCAATTGTTTTTGTTCTGTTATTCTTCATTATCTACATTTTTTAAGCAACTTATCTCCTCTATCAGCTTCTTAACTACAGTTATTCTATTCATTAGTGAGTGTTCTACAAATTATAATATGCATCCTTAATTTATCAGCATACCTTGAGTTAATATTATTACACCCCACATAATGTAAGAACCTTATAAGAAAGTCCATTTATTTTCTTTCAGCTGTTGTCACAGAGTTTACTTCTACATCAGATATAAAGCTCCATAGTGTATTATTTTTTTTACTAGTCAACTGTTCTTTTAGAAATTATGAAAACGGGCACCTGGATGGCAGTCAGTTGAGTGTCCAACTCTTGGTCTCAGCTCAGGTCATAATCTTGGGGTTGTGAGATCAACACCCACCATCCACACTCTGTGGAGTCTGCTTAAAATTCTCTCTCCCTTTCCCTCTGCCCCTCCTGCCTGTGCTCATTCTCTCTCCCTCTCTCTCTCTCTCTCTAGGATAAATAAATCCTGAAAAAAAATTATGAAGAGAAGCATAATTGTTTGTATTTACCCACATATATACCATTTTCAGTGCTTTTCTTCTTCCATAAATCCACATTTCCATCTGGTATCACCTCTCTTCAGCCTAAAGAACTTGCATTAGCATTTCTGAAAGTGTGCAGGTCTGCTGGCAACAAACACTTTGTGTTTTATTTTCTGAAAATGTTTTTCACTTTCACTTTTGAAAGATAATTTTGCTACATATAAAATTCTGGTTTAATTTTTTTCTTTCAGCACTTAAAGATATCATTCCAGTGTCCCCTGTATTTATCCCATTGTTTCTGATGAGAAGTTGATTACCATACTTGTCATTGTTCTCTTCAGACTCTTAAGACTTTTCCTTTTATGTTGGTTTACAGCAATGTTACTGCTGTGTGCCTATGTATGTGTTTCTTAGTATTACTCCTATTTGGTGTCCACAGAGCTTCTTGAATCTGTAAAGTTATGTCTCATACCAACTACCTGCAAAAGTACTGAAAAATCTTGCCAATAATGCCCACACAACCAAGAGGAAAAAACTCTCTGGGGACTTTTTTTTTTTTAAGATTTTATTTATTCATTCGTGACAAACACAGAGGGGAGAGAGAGAAAGGCAGAAATACAGACAGAGGAAGAAGCAGGCTCCATGCAGGGAGCCCGACATGGAACTCGATCCCGGGTCTCCAGGATCATGCCCTGGGCTGAAGGCGGCACTAAACCACTGAGCCATCCAGGCTGCCCAACATTTAATAGAAGGAATGCTAAGAGCACTTCAAAAGAGGGGATAAAAACAGAAAAATTAAAACAATTACCACTATTATTTTGTCATCAATTCATACCAAATCTTAAATCTTAAGGAGATGTCCAATAAATCCTTAGAAGGGAAAGTGTGATTTTTACAATAAATAATGCCAAAAAAATTTTAATAATTTGACTTAGAGATCAGGAATATAATATATATCCCCTAAATCTGGATTTCAATAGAGCAACTGACAAAACTTTTTCTCATTTATTCTTAAAGACAATCCACAGAAATAAAGAATTAGTAGCATCAATAAAGATGCTACTAATCATATAGTATCTTTGCAGCATAAATGCTTTCATCTAATTTTAATTTGCTTCAATTCAATAAAAAATAGTAACCTGATATTTGGCAGGCACTTCATTAGATACTAATAATGAATGTGACACAATTCCAAATCTCAGGACACTCAAAAAGCATTAACAGACTGATGCTTATTTACATAC